>NC_137147.1:121741018-122341018 GCF_951394435.1 Stenella coeruleoalba
ATATATATATATATATATATATATATATATATATATAGACAAGCAAGAATCACCAGGGATTTAAAGAAGCATAATGGCATGAAAGTGATGTGTTGCCCTGTAAAAAGCAAAACAAATAGTTTCCCAAGAAAACAGAATTAATGTAGGGAAGAGAAGAAAATGTTGCCAAAAATCTGAATATTGCTTTTGATATTGAAAGCAATATTGTATCATATAATAAGAGCAGGCTGATAAAGAGGTACAATTAGAATTTTTTTTTAATTCTTAGACAAAATATGATTAGCATAATATAAAACACAGTGAAAGATAGAATAACAAAATGTACACACACTCAACAACCAAAGCATTAATTTAAAAGTCCAATTTGAGAATGTAAAGGAAAAGACAAGTGATATATATGTAAATTATATGAGAAAGACTTGAGTTTCCATAACTAAAGTGTCAGCTAAATACTAAAAAAATACTGAAAGTAGTCACATATTCCCAGATGGATTCTGCAATTGTTTCTGAATTCAGAGGTTCAGAGTAGTAAAAAATACTACTAAGAATTTCTAGAATGACAAAAGAAAATTATTAAAAAGGGAAGAGAAATAAACATATACTGAATGTATCATAAAATGCTAAATACTAAAACACAATGAAGAAATGTTTATATTGTTCTGAAGAAAATTCTGCTATCCTTGAATTCTTTAACAACCCACTTTATCATTTGCACATGAAGACAAGCTAAACATTCCTAGGACTCAAAATAAAAAATACCAACAAATTTGGTTTTTTTGAAAAGGAAAATTACTCAATTATATAGTCAAGCCAAATAAAAAAAAAGTATATATAATCCAAAATATATAATCCAATATAAATATATATATAATATATAATCTAATATATATATATATAAAATCCAAAAAAGAGAAAAATCTTGTATATGAAACACACTGGAGATAGAAACAACCAGTAAACCCTAGAGTTACATCAAAACAAGAGTGACAGTGTACTTCTAAAGTTTACTGCAAATGCTTAGAATAGATGCTTTTAAGTGAAGACTTAAGGTGGATGGTATGCTGGGGGCTAGATCATGAGTTTTTTGAAATTAGAGGGCATGGAAGCACACTCTCTAGAACATAGCATGAAGCCTGGCTGATAGCAGAGGCTCAAAAGATGAATGATTGAATAAGTACAAGGAAAGGGAAACTCAAAGGTGTGCTGATGTCTCGATGAATCAAGATGAATGGGAACATAGTGGCAACTTGAAGACAAATAGAGAAGGAATGAAGTTGAAGTTGTTTGGAGATTTTGCTCAACTACAAGCAAATACTAATAAATTTGTTTTAGACGTGTTAAAAAAAAAACAAGAGGCATAATGAAAATTTTTAAACCATTTTTTAAAAATCTGAAGTTAGTCGGCGCCAGCCTCCTGCGATGTGCGTTGAAGTGAAATTGGGTCCCGGTGCCAGTCCAGTCAGCCTTGAGAATCCTGTGCTGGCTGTTCCTGCTTCTGGAGAGGACGAAGCCACGGAGTCTGCTGAGCAGGGGAGTATGAAGGAAAAGAAATGGCTCCTGTATTCGTTTGGCTGGAGAAAGGCACCCCAGCAAGAAAGAAAGAGTCCTCCACAGATGCCACTTCTCCCTCTTTCCCAGGCACTCAGACAGCCTTGGGGACTCTCACTGTTGGCCTAAGGTGACTTCCCTGACAGCATGCCTGTGTCCCACACTCAGCTTATCACCGACTTGCAGAACTGCTCTCTGTGGCCGAAAGCACTGGGCTGGTGGATTACAAAGAGTTCTGAGAGGCTTCTTAGCAGGCTGTTCTCCACATCATTACTAGTCAGATCCCAGAGCAACGTGCCAGCCGCCGGCTTTTTCTCCAGCCCTTGCTCTTCCCTCAAGATCAAGCTGCTGGGAATTCCCTGGCAGTCCAGTGGTTGGGACTCCGTGCTTCCACTGCAGGGGGCAAGGGTTCAGTCCCTGGCTGGAGAACTAGGATCCCACATGCCTCGAGGCACGGCCAAAAAAAGGAAGATCCAGCTGCTGATGCTATGGGATGTCTGATAGCCCAGCCTGGGATCCCTACTCTGGGCCCCATAGTCTGCTTGTTTGAAGTGAACAGAGGAAATAGACTTTAATGTAACAGAGTTATTGTCTCTTGGACCTGGCCTTAAGAGTTGTGTCTTCTTGCTTTACATCACCTCCAATTTATCCTCAGCCTGACTTCAGTCATCACAACCCTAGGTTAAATCCTGGATGCCCAGAAAATTTCAAAACTGGCTGCTACTTGATTCTTGAATTCAGAGAATTCTTGGACTTTGGGATCAAAAGAAGCTACTTGTGTCTGGGGTACAAGGAGGTGGTTGGAGCGGGGCTGGTTATATGGATCCCAACTTGCCATATCTGTGTTCCTCCCTTCCCCCATCCATCTCTGAAGGCTGAGACCCAGGCCAGGGCTGGGACAGGCCTCTCTGGGCACAGAAGACTGCCAGCATTGATTTTGCTCCTGAACCAAGAAGCCAAAAGGGCATTGTGATGGTGAGGCAATGAACGTGAAACAGAAATGAGTGGCTTTAGTTTCAGGAAGTCCAAAGTGGAAAGCAAGTGTTGACATTCTTTAAGACCCATTGGAGGCTGTATTTTGGCTGTGCAAGCCGGAACTCTGCTACTTACTTGAAGTAAGACCTTGGGAAAGTCCCTTTCCTCTCTAGGCCTCAAATTCCTCATCTGTAAAGTACACGTGGGATTAGTCAAGATCCTTCTGGGCCTGACCTGTAATCTATCTATTAATCTATCACTCAGAGGACAAAGAGCCTGAAGAATGTGGTAGAAGTTATGCTGGGTGACTTCTGAGGCTCAGTCAGAAGCAGCTTCCACTTGGTTATCTTGGGTCACTCGATCTGAGGAAAGCCATCTGACTACCTGAGACCATCATGCTGGAGAAGCCACATGTAGGCATTCCCGTTGACAGTCCCAGCTGAGGCCCACCTTCCAGCCATTTCCCTCAAGGCACCAGATACGTGGATGAAGCTATTTTTGACTCTCCAGGCCAGACTACTGACCAACCTCTCTTGATAACCACGAGGAGGAGAAGATTCACCCCACTGAGTCCTACCCAGATTTCTCATGTAGAAGAATCTACAAAATATAAGAAAATGACTGTTGTTTTAAGCCACAAAGCTTTGGGGTAGTTTGTTATAAAGCAAAAGGTACTGGCACAGGATGGTAGGAGATGTTTAAAAAATAAGCTCCCTTGCAATGAAAAATCCTTAAAAATGTATAAACAAGACTTTAAAGATTTCAGAGATGTGTGAAATTTCAAATTTAATTTGGAAACCAACTTTAAATTTTGCCTATTAAGGACATTACAATAAAACTACCATTTTCTGTAGGTCACCATATTTTTTATATATATATATATTTTTTTTTTTTTTTTTTTTTTTTTGCGGAACACGGGCCTCTCACTGTTGTAGCCTCTCCTGTTGCAGAGCACAGGCTTCCGACGCGCAGGCTCGGCAGCCATGGCTCACGGGCCCAGCCGCTCCGTGGCATGTGGGATCTTCCTGGACCGGGGCACAAACCCGTGTCCCCTGCATCGGCAAGCGTACTCTCGGCCACTGTGCCACCAGGGAAGCCCAATTATATATTTTTAAGTATATTTTTATCATGAAAAAGGGAGAAAAGTCACTATATCCCACCTGAATCGCTAAAAGGAAAGAGCTAAACAGTATCAAATGTTGGCAAGGATGTGGAACAACCAGGACTTTAATACATTCCTGGTGGGAATTATTATTTCCACAGTCATTTTGGAAGGAAAATAGCTTGGAAGTATAATCAGAAGCTGAACATATGCATATATTCAATTCCATTCCTATGTATATGCCGAACAGAAGTTTATGTATATTTTTACCAACAGACCTGTATATAAATGTTCATAATAGCACTATTTTTAATAGCCCAAAACTGATAATAACTTAAATCAATAACAGAATGAGTTCTAGTATCATCACACAATGGAATACTGTATAGCAGTGAAAATAAATGGACGATCGCCAGGAAAAAACAAAAAATCTGGAGCTAAAATATAGAGTGTTTTTTAAATAACAGATATTATGAAAACCTGAGTCTTGGGGAGCAGGAAGACAAACAGAAATTTTTAGAAATGCTAAAGGTTTTATTTTCTTCAGAGATTATAAATACTGATGTGACAGAAAAACATAAACTCAAAAAAGCTTACCAAAAATTAGGGGTAACTTTTTTGGGGGAAAAGTGACTAAAAAAGAAGAAGGAACTTTCTGGATTGCTGATTACACAGGCTGCTCACTTTTTGAAAATTCATCTTGCTGTACACTTTTGAATTGAGCAATTATATATATATATATTTATATATATATTACACTTTAATTAAAAGTTATTTTCAAAAGATTGATCTTAAACCTCAGGAACTTACAATTCATTATAACAAAGTTGCAGAATACAAGGTTAATATACAAAAATTAATTGCTTTCTTATACACCAGCAATCAACAAGTGGAATTTGAAATTAAAAATATAACACCATTTTATTAGTACACAAATAGAGAAATACCTAGGTATAAGTCTAACAAAATATGTACAAGACCTATATAAAGAAAATCACAAAACTGTGATGAACAAAATCAAAGAAGACCTACAGAAATAAAGAGATATTCCATGTTCATGAATAAGAAGACTCAATATTGCCACAAAAATTAAATCAAAAGAGATCATAGACCTAAATATAAAACATAAAACTATAAAAGCTCTAGAAGATAACAGGAGAAAACCTAAATGACCTTGGATATGGTGATGATTTTTAGATATAATACCAAAAGCACAATCCATGAAAGAAGTAAGTTAGAGCACATTAAAATTTAAAACTTCTGCTCTGTCAAAGACAGTGTCAAGTGAATGAGAAGACAACCCACATGCTGGAAAAAAATATTTGTAAAAGACATATCTGATAAAGATAGTTTTCCAAAATATACAAAGAACTCTTAAAACTCAACAATAAGAAAACAAACAACCAGATTAAAAAATGGGCCAAACACCTTAACAGTAACCTCACCAAAGAAGATATACAGATGGCAAAAAGGTATATGGAAAGACATTCTACATCATATGTCATCAGGAATATGTAAATCAAAACAACAACAAATATCTCTACACACCTGTTAGAATGACCAAAATCCAGAACACTGACAACACCAAATGCTGGCAAGGATGTGAAGGCAACAGGAACTTTCATTCATTTCTGGTAGGAATGCAAAATGGTACAGCCACTTTGGAAGAGAGTTTGGTGGTTTCTTTAAAATCTAAACATAGTATACCATTCAGCAATGCACTCCTTGGTGTTTACCCAAAGGATTTGAAAACTTTGTCCAAAAAACCTACACTTAGATGTTTTTAGCAGCCTTATTCATAATTGCCCAAACTTGCAAGAAACCAAGATATTCTTCAGTAGATTAATGAATAAATAAATTGTTGTACTTCCAGACAATGGAATATTCAGCACTAAAAAGAAATGAGCTACTGAGCCATGAAAAGACTTGGAGGAACTTTAAATGTGTATTAGCAAATGAAAGAAGCCAATCTGAGAAGGATACATAGTGTATGATTTCAAATGTACGATATTCAAATATATGATATTTTGCCTTTGTAAAAGGCAAAATTATGAAGACAGTAGAAAAGATCAGTGGTAGAAGGAGAAGGATGAAAATTTTTAAGGTAATGAACACTTTCTGCCTGATGCTATAACGGTAAATACATGTCATTATGCATTTGTCCTACAGCACCAAGAGTGAACCCTAATGTGAACTATGGACTTTGGGTGATTATGATGTGTCAATGTCAGTTCATCTTTTATAACAAATGTACTATTGGAGGGGGGTGTTGTAAATGGGGGAGACTATATGCATGTATGGGGGCATGAGAATATGGGAAATCTCTGTACCTTCCTCTCAATTTTGCTGTGAACATAGAACTGCTCTAAAAATTAAAGTCTGAAAAAAATCTCAATGTCGAAACACATGTTTAGAAATTTCAAACTGCTATAGTTAAAGAGAACAAAGAAAGTTTTATCCATCAGTCAAAAGTCAAGAAAGGGACTGGAAGAAAAACAGAAATATAGTAATTAGCAGATTATAAGATAACAAAAAACAGTGATCACAATAAATGCAAAAAGGCTAACTTCACCTTTTAACAGTAAACAATCCTTTCCAATTAAGTAAAAAAGTAAAACCCAGTTCCATGCTGTTTAACAGAAAAGCACTAAAACAAGAGAGACATAACACAGGAATAGATGAAGATATGTCGGATAAATACTAACAAAAAGAAAAAAAAATGGCAGCGTCCATGTCAGACAAGTTAGAAGGCATGAAATGGCATTTTCTTCCTGTCTAACCAAGAAAATGGAAACCACTGCAAGTATTTTCAATAGAGAGAATTTAATGGAGAGAACTATTCATAGTTGTGGAGTGGCTGAGATATCAAAAGGGAAGAGGGTGTGGTGGCACTAGGCTGAGGGACAAAGGAAGGAGGCAACGTTTCCAGTGTCTTGTCTCTAAAACCACTGTGAGATGACTGGTGGAAGCTGGAGTCACCAGGAGAAGCAGCCTAAACAGAAGGCAAAAAGCAAAGGGGATAAGTACCCTAATTGTTCTCTTCCTGCACACTCGCATCTCCCTCCACAGCCTCGCACTGGCCAAACCCACCTGAAAGCCAGGGAGCCTGGGAAACACAGCCTCATACATCAGTGCCCCATAATACAGTGAAGAGCAGAGTTGAGTAAGGAATGGGTATAGGGACAAAAAGGTCTAGGATGAACAAAGAATGTTGAAAGGAATGTTTTTTAATGTAGATAAAAGATATAACCCACCAAAATCATAAAATAAGCATGAATCTCTATGCCTCGAACAAGATAGCTTTAAAATATATATATAAAGTGAAAACCTCCATTGATGAAACAAGTTTGAGGAAACTTTTGGGAACAGAAATCTTTAATGCAAACTAGTGTAAACGCTTCTTCCATCCCCATATGGAATCAAGAGTAAAGTCTAATGCCCACCAGTGCTTTTGTGTGACTGCACTCTCTAAGGGGAACTCAGAGAGATTTTTGAACTTCACATGGGGTTAATATGGTACAGTATAGAGTCATGCAACAAAGCCACAGCACACAGAGAAGAAAGATACATGAAAGAGAGGTTCCAAAGAATTAAAAATAATCCTGGAGAGGTTTGGGCTTCCCTAAACATTATACGATAAAATATTCAAGGTTCTGTAGATTGCATGGTGTGTGTGTCTGTATATGTGTGTGTGTTTGCATGTATGTATAATTCTAAAAGCAGGGTGAAATGTATAGAAGGATTCAGACCAACTTTTGATGGTTGTTACCTTGTAGACAAGAGTAGGAATGGATGAGAGATATCAGTCAGGGACCAGTCAGAAGACAGAATCATAAAACTTATTTTAAAGAATTTAATATGAAAAAAATGTTAACTAGGTATGAGGTTGTTAACTTGGTAACTGAAAGGGCAGAAAGAGAACTCTGAGGTATCACAGAGGAGCAATTGCAGGAGACCGCTCAGAAGAGGGGTATTGCGGGCCTGGGGCTCATATCTCAGGAGGAGGTGCTAGCCAGCTGGTGAATCTGAGGGGTGCTGTGAAGTCTGTTCTGAATATATGAGAAAATATGCAAATTTCAATCAACTGCTACAGGAGAAGAAACCAGATGCAAAACCCACAGGGACAGAAGTGAAAGAGCCTGTCAAGTCTCCCTCCATCAGCCCTGCAGGCTCTCTTCAGGGTCCTGATTGACAAAAACCTAACATGAAGGCAGCTGGCAGCAAAGGAGTGTGTTTTGCAGAATCCCAGGCACATCCCGGCATCACAAAGCAGGAGTATAGGCAGGTAGATACATACAAGTAAACTTAAGAAGAGTTTTCTATTTGAATATAATCACACAAAATACAGTACTAGCTATCTTTAAAGATATTTATTATATTTCCAATACCATTATTGACCCCTGCTTTTCACAGATGTAAGCTGTCTTATCTACAATTTACTTTTATCTGAATTGGTCAAATTATCAAAATTTTTCCAATGAAAGTCACCTTTCATATGGTTTCTGAAAATTGTTTATACCACTTCTAAACCTTTAAAAGCACTCTTTGCTGTTTTGAACAACAAAAATCCCAACCCACTTTGAAAACTCCCTATTCCAAAACATAAATTCAACTTCTTTCCCAGCAGCCCAGATAACATATAGTGAGAAGAGTATTAGAGCCCAAACCTGGGGCTAGGTATATAAATCACATCATTTGTTGTGAGTACAGGTGAGGTTTGAGTACATGGTGAAAAGATAGAAATAATATGTAATTTTTAAATCAAGAGTTTAAACTAGTATTTTAAATTTACTGTTAACATTTTTGCATTATGTGCCCAACTGAATATTTAATCTTCTACCTAAACTATTCTAAATCAATAAGCCATGCAATACGCCTTTAAATAAAATCTTAATTAAAACAAATGTGAATATTTATTTATTGTTCCAACAGCAAAATATGTCTAAAACTTACCAGTGTAACACTGTGATATATAATTCTTACCACTAAAGTCTTTTGTGACAATTTTTAAATATATCTCCTAATACTTTATGATAAAATTAGTTCATTTTGCATTATTTGTAACAATTTGGATTCCAATGAACTTGTGGAAGATACATGTCTATGGTATACTTTAGCTCAGTTACTTAAGTTTATTTTAATCAAAGCTGTTCAACTTCTAATGATGGATAGTTCTTATTTCATAATGGCATTCACTCATATTTTGTTCATTTGACAAATATTTGATATATTTATTAAAATATTGGTGATACAGTGATATAGATAGATAGATAGATAGAAAAGAAAATACAAAAATCCCTGTCCTTGAGAAAGTTAAATTAAATTATGTTTTGGAGACAGATAGCGGGAAAAAAAGTAAAATAAATAGCATGTTAGAAAACAATAAGTGTGATGGAGGAAAAATGAAGACAAATAAGGAGATATGAACTATTAAGGGATAAGTTAATATTTTAGATGGAATGACAAGAGATGATCTCTCTGAAAAGGTAAGTGGAAATCTGAATAAAGTGAGGATGGTAGCCATAAGGATACCTAGGGAAAGAGAACATCCTAGGCAAAGGCAACAAGTCCTGCAAAGACCCTGAGGTCAGCATGCCTGATGTGAGAGAAGATTGAGTTCTTCCTCTCAATTCAAAATCATGACTTCTTGGACTCACAATGATAGTTATTTTCCCTTAAGATGATAGTCTGTGAAGAATGTTACATGTAAAATACACGCTGAACACACACACTCATGCACTCACATCAAACTTGTTTAATTTTGTGTTATTACTGTATGAGTACACTTTTTGGCATTTTGTCAGTTCTAACAACATAGAAGTTATATTTCTTTTTTTAAATTTATTTATTTAATTTATTTATTTTTGGCTGTGTTAGGTCTTCGTCGATGTACGCAGGCTTTTTCTAGTTGCGGCAAGCGGGGGCTACTCTTTGTTGCCGTGCGCGGACTTCTCATTGTGGTGGCTTGTCTTGTTGCGGAGCACGGGCTCTAGGCACTGAAGCTCTAGGCTTCAGTAGTTGCGGTGCGTGGGCTCAGTAGTTGTGGCTTGCAGGCTCTAGAGCGCAGGGTCAGTAGTTGTGGCTCATGGGCTTAGTTGCTCTGCGGCATGTGGGATCTTCCCAGACCAGGGCTTGAACCTGTGCCCCCTGCACTGGCAGGCAGATTCTTAACCACTGCACCACCAGGGAAGCCCATATTTCTTCTTTTTTAATGTAATGTTACAGTTAAAAACAAAATTAATGGTTAAAACACAGTTTGAATCATAATTTCTTTTAATGTTACTGTTAGGAATTTATCTTTAAATGAATAAAAATTATAACTTTCATTTTCAAAAGACATGTTAATTATTTCAAACAGGGATTTTAAAAGAAGTTGATTGTGTTTACACATTCTGCCAATGTAAGGTTAATATTTTCAATTAAATATTTTAATTGGTTGCTCATAAGGTAACTTTTCAAAAGACAAAATTATTTTCAAGAACTTGAGACCTCCAAATACCATCTTAAAATTCAATTAGTTTATAATGCATTTGAATAAATTACGGTTTTAAGGACAGCTCTTTTAGGAGGCTGAATAAGATTGAGTTAAACAATTAAAATTCCATTACCTATATAGCTAGTATGAATGCAAAATTTATTTCATTTATTTTATTATTATGAAATACTTTATATATCTGAAAACTAAATAATATAAAGGTATAAGGTATAAAAATAATTGTAAAATACTCATAAACCTTTCACAAAGGTTAATAGAGTATTAGCAATACTTTTGAAGCCCCCCATGGGTTGTACCCTCTTTCCTCTCTATATCAACTCCCCCCCTCTCCCTCATCACCTCTTAAGAGTAGCTAGTCTTCTAAAATTTATATGCATCATTTTCTCATTTACTGTCATAACGTATGAATCCCTCGATAATATATTATTTATACTTTATATGCCTTTGAGCTTCATATAAATGTCTGCTTTTACTGCAACATGATTTCTTCATTTAACACTATCATGAGACTTATTCCTATTGAGATATATAGAGCTGTATTCGACTCATTTTCATTGTTGCACAGGATTCTATTATATTAATATATCACAGTCCATTCATCTTCCTATCAATGGACATTTTCTTGTTATTAAAACTTTACTATTACAAATGATGTTGCTATGAACACTCTTGAACACATCTCAGTGCATTGCATATATCCCTAGGAATGGGTTGTACATTATATGCATCTTCAATTTTTTTTAAATGACAAATTATTTTACAAAATGCTTCCATGAATTTACATTCTAACCAGCAAGGTGTATTATGGTTGCTTGATGGTTTTTAAAGCAACATTTTTGTCATAATTGCCCTTATTTGTACTGATAAACTTTGTCTCTCTCATTGATTTTAGAAGGCCTTTCTAAAACCTGTTTTTCATACTGACCCTTTGAAAGTTATATACTATGAAAATAGCTTCTTCCCTGTTTAAACTTTATAATGAATAGGCTTTTTCAATTTGAATTTCTCTGTTTAACTCCCCGATTTCCTTAGTTTTATTAATCCTTTCCTACACAGAGATTAGGGGTGTGTGTGTGTGTGTGTGTGTGTGTGTGTGTGTGTGTGATTTATAAATTTTGTCTGGTCTGAGAATCCCGGTTATTCTAGCTTCATAAAATTAGTTTTTTAGTGTCTTATATTTTCTATTTTATGGGAGAATTTGTATAAGACTACAATTATTAGCTACTTGAAGGTTTGATAGTACTCACTGGGGAATTTTTTAATACTGATATATTTTTTTTTATTGGTTATAGGGCTATTCATGTATTTTATTACTTCCTGAACATAGTCACTTACCAACTTGCTATTGTTATGACTCTAGTATAACTTTGATTCCAAAACTAGACACAGATTGAATACCCATGTGCTCACATGTGCATACATACATAGGCTATCAGCCACTCCCACTTACATAGATTTTAAAATTGTATGTTATTAGCAAGTAAAATTTAATGATTTTTTTAAAATACAGTTTGGCCACTGATGATTTGTTCAGGAATGCAACGTTGGTTCAACATTAGGAAATACATTAATGGAATTAATTATATTAATATATTAAACAAGAAAAAAAATCACATGATCATCTGAATAGACTCCTAAAGCATTTAGAAAGATGTAATACTTGTATTTTCACAAAAACATAAAAGAAAAATTCTTAACTTGTTTAGGAATGGATGATAAATTTTAAAAAATGTACAGCAAATACCATACTTAATTATGAAAGCTTAGAAGCATTCTCATTAAAGTTTGAGGAAAGACCAACTATCCTTTTACCTCTACTGTTCATTACTGAACTAAAAGTATTACCTTCTAGAAGAAGATAAGACAAAAACCAAAGTACTAAATTTAAAATGGAAAAAAAAAGTATCTCTTTTTATACTGATATGATTCTTTCCTAGAAAATCTAAGAATATCATTCAGTAAATTTTAGAAATACATAAGAGTCATGTAAGGCACTAGGTTAGAAAATAAATAAATAAAAATCAATAGTTTTGAGGGTTTTTCAAGACAATGGACATTAGGCAATGAAGAGCAGTGGTCCCTAACAGATGGAAAAGTCACAAGGTAAGCCCTGTGATTTTTGACACTTACAGCCTGAAGAGATTTTCTAATTCAACAAGCAGGGAGAAGGGACCCACAAGAAAATAGGCAAACTTCCTAATTCAGAGATACAGCCAACAGTCTGGGGGACCAAGGTGGCTAGAGTCTGTAGAATAGAGTGACAGAGAGAAGAGAGCAGGACAGAGATGGCGCTATGGGTCTGTACAGGTTCTCCCTTAAGGATTCAGCTGAGTACCAATAAGTGCATGTGTGTGAAGAAATTACTTAAGGCTGGGGGCAGAATCACCTGGAAGTATTAGAGGTAACAGGGCTCTGTACTCACATAAGACTGGAAATAATGTCTGTCCCAAGTGGTCAAACTGGAAATGCTCACAATTCTCAAGGTGCTGGGTAGAGTCCAAAGAGGGCTTTGTAGTTGGAAATGATTAACCATAGACTGATCATTGCTTTAGTTCCTCTTAACAGACCCTAAAACTGTGAGATGTGAAACTGTCAAATTCTTTCCAATTAGCTTAACTCTATCCCAGAACAGAGCTCAAGAAGATCTATAGGAATACAAAAATATACAGCATCCAAAAGACATAAAATTTACATGGTCTGGCATCTAATTAAAATTACCAGGCATGCAAAGAAGCAGAAAAATACAACCCATAATAAAGAGAAAATTCAACAGAAACCAACCCAGAACTAACATGAATGTTACAGACAGACAAATACATTAAAACATTTATTATAGCTATATTCCATATATGCAAAAAGTTACAGAGACAGAAGGCCCAAATGGAAGATCAAGAGATTAAAAACTACAATGTGTTGAGCTAAAAATAAAATAAAATAAAAATATTAAAATAAAATAAACACTAGATGGGATTAAGTAAATTTAATGGGATTAAGTAAGTTTAATGGGATTAAGTAAGATTAAGTAAATTAGACATTGAAGAAGAAAAGATTAGTGAACTTAAAAAAATAACAAAAAAAACCCTAAACTGAAACATAGAAAAAAAGAAAGACTCAAAAATGAACAGAGCTTCAGAGGGCTATAGGACAACTTCAATCAGCCTGATATACATGCAGTTGTAGTGCCTGAGGGACAGGGGATAAGCAAAAAAAAGAAAAAAACGTTTGAAAAGAATAATGGTTGAAAGTCTTCCAAATTTGACGTATACTCTAAATTCACTGATCTAAGAACTCAGTAAACCCCACATCATAATCAATTCCTCAAAAACAGTGATAAAGAGAACATTTTTAAAGTAAGCAGAAGGAAAAAACATATTCTGTACAGAAGAACAAAGATAAGAATGTCAGCATATTTCTCCAAGTAACAATGCTAGAAAGAAGGCAGTGGAGTAACATCTTTAAAGTAATGAAAGAAAAAACTGCCAACCTAGAGTTCTATAACCTGTGAAAATGGCTTTCAAAACTGAAGATGATATGGGAATATATGTATACATATAGCTGATTCACTTTGTGATACAGCAGAAACTAGCACACCATTGTAAAGCAATTATACTCCAATAAAGATGTTAAAAAAAAAAACTAAAGACGACCAAAAGGGAAATGTGGGGAGGGATAAATCAGGAGCTTGGATGAACACACACACACACTACTATATATAAGATAGATAACCAACAAGGAGCTACTGTATAGCACAGGGAACTCTACTCAATATTCTGTGATAACCTATATGAGAAAAGAATCTAAAAAAGAATGAATATATGTATATGTATAACTGAACCATTTTGCTATACATCTGAAACTAACACAACATTGTAAATCAACTATACTCCAATAAAATTAAAATTAAAAAAAAAAAAGAAGGTGAAATAGAAACTTTTTCTGGCTTACAAAAGCTAAAGGAATTTATTACCAGTGACCCTAACTACAAAACATGCCAAAGGAAGTTCCTCCAAAGCAGGGAATGTACACAAAGAAATGAAGAGCACTATAAACTGTGACTGCATGGATAAATAGAAAAGTGATTTCCACTGTTAAAAGATAATTGATTATTTAAAACAAAACTAATAACAATGTAGTATAGTTTATAATATACAAAAAAGTAAAATGTATCACAATAATAATACAAAGGCTGCAGGGAGAGAAACTGAAGTATATTAATGTAAGGTTCTTTAACTATATATGAACTGGCATATTAGCACTTTGAAGTAGACTGTGGTCAGTAAAGATATACTCTATACAACCATTAAGCCAGCAAAGGGGATTAAAAATAAAATCATACTGGATTACATTATATTTGCCCTTATCTCTTTATTTCCTGCTTTAATTTTACTTTGAAACTAAGGGAAGATGTATCAATCTAAATTTTTAAGATAAAATTTAAATAACTATGATTGCAAAAATTATATAGGAACCTTATAGATGAGTAATAACCAAGGTAAAGAATCTGACCAAGGTAAAGAATTAAAATTTAATGAAGAGACATTAAAATCTTTGATTTAAAGATGGACAACATCATCTAAATATATAACTAATTTATTTACTTGCATACATGAGAAAAATTATTTTCTATTCAGTGTGTTGAAATTCCTCCAATGTACTCAGAAGTATTGTTATATAATCACTTAGTTGTCTATGTAATGCTGTCCTTTTGAGTTGCATCATAAATGCCAGAACTTCCAAAGCACCAAACACTAATTGAATTCTATTTTTAATAACTGGGGATCTGAAAGGAAGTGCATAAGCAATACCATTATTGACAGATAATGTAAATTCTCCTGTAGCTCATCACAAAACTGCTATTTTCTGAGTTAAAAATCTCTACTTGGAGTCCCTGGAGAGAGAGGCTTAAAAGTTCTTTTCAGTCAGTGTAAAAATATTTTGGGTTAGCCCATATGCCTACGTGTGTTGTACGTAATGAAAAACCAGAGATAAGACATAAAGAGAAAAAGATAACTATTAAAAAATTCTGATTTTGGAACAATATAGATTTAGTGATTAATGGAGAACATTAACAACATGGTATATATTAATAAACTACTTTAAATTACACTAAAATTATCAACAACTTTCTTAAATAGCAGAGACAGCCAACAAGAAGATATGGTAGAAATAAGAGAAATGCTATTCACTATGGCAAAAAAAAAGTCATCAAATACCTAGGAATAAATAAAAGTGTGGAAGACATACCTGAAATAAACAATAAAACATTAATGAAGGACATCAAAGAATACATGAACTAATGGAAGACACACCATGTTCCAGGATGCAAAGACTTGCCATTTTAAAGATGTCAATTCTCCACAAGTTAATCAGTGCAACCCCTCAACTAAAGTCCCAACAGGACTTTTTAAATTAATAGACTTTATTTTTTAGAGCACTTTTGGTTAATAGAAAAATTGAGCAGAAAGTGGAGAGTTCCCATATACTTCCTCTCCCCCTGCCCTCAGTGTTCCCTGTGTTACCATCTTGCATTAGTGTCAACTGTTGAACCAATATTGATGAGTCACTATTAACTAAAATCCATAAGGTTCACTTTAAGGTTCACTCTTCATATAGTACAGGTTTTTTTCAGTGTTCATGAATGTATAATATCATAATTTGTAATGTCCACCATTACAGTATCATACAGAATAGTTTCACTGTCCTCAGAATCCCCTGTGCACAAGAGGAATTTTTAAAACTGGAACTTGATGACCCTATTGTAAAATTATTTAAAAGAAAAAAAAATGTGCGAAAAGCCAATAAGGAATTTTTGAGAAATAGAACGATAAGGGAGAATTTGTCCTATCAATGATCAAAACATAATAAAAAGCCACAGAAATTTAAACAGTGGTGAATAAATATAAAACTATATGTACTTAGATTAATGGGACACAACACAAGTCCCCAAACTAAGCATACATTTATGAGAATAAAGGTAAGTATTTAAATTAGTGATTAAAATTGTCTAATGAAAAAAATTATAAAATTAGATTCCTACCTCGTATCATATCTCAAGTTTACCTATATTTAAATGCTTAAATGAAATGAAATTATAAATAAAACTATAGAATATTTCAATAAAATATATGACAATATCTTGATAACTTTGTAGGTAAGAAAGGCCATTACCTAACTCAGAGGAGTTAATTGACAATCAGGAGGGAATTAAATAATAACTTTTATTGTAAACCTGTCTGCATCATTTGAGCCATCATTAGGAGCATACTCTTGTAACTAAATATTAATTAGAAAAATAAAAACAGTGAAGTTTCTTGCATGACCATTTTCTCTGATCAGAGAAAAAAATTTAGTTATTTCATGCAGCTTTTAAAAATAATGGTGGTGTCATAACAGTTGTTCACCGGTGCATGCAGCAAATGAAAATTTTCAGTTCATATTAAAAATTGTTTGCATTTCTAACAGGAAGCTGTAGGGAAAAAATATAATCTTGTGAAAAACAGGGTTAAGGAGACTTTTTTGAAAGTCTTGCATTGCCAATCACTCACCAAAAATAATTTTCATAATTCTTAGTTTTCTCTCCAATTTACTCTCAACTCAAAAATAAAGTTATATTTTTTCATTGTTTCATTATAGACTAAAAAGTCCAGTCATTGATTAAACTGTGAACACTGGTTCTTCTCATCATGGCATAGGACTGAGCTGACCATATAATTTTTTTTTTTTTGCCGTACCCGGGCCTCTCACTGCTGTGGCCCCTCCTGTCGCGGAGCACAGGCTCCGGACGCACAGGCCCAGTGGCCACGGCTCACGGGCCCAGCTGCTCCGCGGCATGCAGGATCCTCCCGGACCGGGGCACGAACCCGCGTCCCCTGCATCGGCAGGCAGACCCTCAACCACTGCACCACCAGGGAAGCCCTGACCATATAATTTATTGTCTAAACCAGGACTTATTTTATATCAAAAGGGAGCCCTATTAATAGCATCACTAAGACTGCATGCCTCCACTAAGGCTGTCCTGGGAACCCTAAGATGAATGATCACCTACATGGTGACCTTTTGGTGGTCTGCACCTTTTCTACCTGCTTATGCTGCTTTTCAACCAGTATTTCCTTGGACCTCAAGTTCTAGGAATTCTGAACTACCTCTGGTTTCTAAACTATGCCATCCTGCTTTATACCATTAAGGCTTTGCATATTCAAACCCTTTGAATAATTCAGTAATTAAAACTGAGTACTTCAGAAATTTCTATGGAGCTTTGAAACCCTGCTCAGATGGCACCTCTTAGGAAAGGCCAAGGCTAATGTCCCTCCAGGGATGACCAGTTTCTTCTTTTAATCAAGAGTCAGTCACTTGACATACAGATGGCTATCAGGCCCATGAAAAGATGCTCAGCATTGCTAATTGTTAGAGAAATGCAAGTCAAAACTACAGTGAGGTACCACCTCACACTGGTCAGAATGGCCATCATTAAGAAGTCTACAAATAACAAATTCTGGAGAGGGTGTGGAGAAAAGGGAACCCTCTTACACTGTTGGTGGGAATGTAAATTGGTGCAGCTACTATGGAAAACAGTATGGAGGTTCCTGAAAAAACTAAAAATAGAGTTGCCATATGATCCAGCAATCCCACTCCTGGGCATATATCTGGAAAAAACTATAATTCAAAAAGAAACAGGCAATCCAATGTTCATAGCAGCACTATTCACAGTAGCCAAGGCAAGGAAACAACCTAAATGTCCATCAACAGATGAATGGTTAAAGAAGATGTGGTACATATATATATATACAATGGAATATTAGCCATTAAAAAAATGAAATAATGCCACTTGCAGCAACATGGTTGGACCTAGAGATTATCATACTAAGTGAAGTAAGTCAGAAATACAAATACCATATGATATTACTTATATGTGGAATCTAAAATATGACACAAATGAACTTATCTACGAAAGAAAAACAGACTCACAGACATAGAGAACAGACCTGTGGTTGCCAAGAGGGAGGGGGATAGTGGAGGGATGGATTGGGAGTTTGGGATTAGCAGATGCAAACTGTTACATATAGAATGGATAAACAACAAGGTCCTTCTGGGAACTATACTCAACATAGTTATATTCAACTATATTCAATATCCTGTGATAAACCATAATGGAAAAGAATATGAAAAAGAATGTATATACATGTAAAACTGAATCACTTTGCAGTACAGCAGAAATGAGCACAACATTGTAAATCAACTATACTTCAATAAAATAAATTTTAAAAAAGAGTCAGTCACTTGGCATCCGCACTGTGATCTCCTTCACAGGGCTACTGAAGATAAACATGACAGTTTTGCTCTGGGAGCTTATAGTGTGACAGAAGTCTGGGCCTTGCAATGCTTCTACTCCTATGATTCTTTCACTGTATGACATCTACCTGTGCCATTCCTTCACAGAACTGCCTGCTCTGTGAAAACAGGTATGTTAGCAGATCTCTGTTTGTGTCTGACTTTCCTTTGGAGAACTAGCCCTCCCTCACAGCATGCAGTCTTAACAAGTGTACTAATTAACTATTGCTGTATAACAAACTATGCTAAAACCTTGTGGCTTAAACACACATTTTTTAACCTTATGTGTCTGCAGGTTGGCTGGGACCTTCTGCTGATGTCGGCTGACCTGGCTGATCCCAGGGGCCTATGCCTCTGTGGTCAGCTGGAGGGGTGACTGGAAGCTGGCTTTTTGTAGTGGTTTCAAGATGTGTCTGGAAATTCTTTCACATTCTTCCTTTCAAAAGGTGGACCATAGTTCTCCTCCCCTTGAATACTGGCCAAAGGTAATGACTCATTTCTAATAGAATGTGGCAGAGTGAAATTATGAAGTTTCTGAGGCGAGCACAAAAGGCATTGCTGCTTCCAACTTGCTCTCCTGGATTGCTTGCTCGGTGGGGGTGGGGCTGGGGGGCATCTTATTGTTAGGACACAAGCAGCCTGTGGAGAGGGGCCCCTGTGAGGAGTAACAGAGGCCTCCAGCCACAAACAATGCCAACTTGCCAGCCATGTAAGGAAGTCACCTTGGAAGAGAATCTTCCAGCCTCAGATGACCACAGGCCCAGCCAACATTTGTCCAAAAACCTCATGAGAGACCCCAAGCCAGAACGCCCCATCTAAGCTGCAACTGGATTCCTGACCTTCAGAAACTGCGTGAGGTAATAAATGGGGATTGTTGAGTTGAGCTACTGAGTTTGGGGAGTAGTCTGAGGCACAGTGATAGATAATGGATACACTGGCTAAGATGACTCAGCTGGGACAGCTCATCTCCACTCCACATGGCCTCTCATCCCCCAGCATGCTGGTCTGGATTTGTTCTCATGGCTTGACAGTTTCCCAAGGAAAAAAGCAGAAGCTTATGAGCGCCCCGAGGCCCAGCCTCAGAAATGGCATGCCACCTACTGTTGGCTAAAGCAAGTCACCAGGCCAGCCAGGTTCAAGGGTGAAGAAACAATCACCTCCCCTTGACGGAAAAAGCTGTAGTCACATTACAAGGGGCATGGGTAAAGGGAGGGGAATAATTGGGGCCATTGTGACAATCAAGCTACCATAACAGAATTATCAGTCAGTCAAGGTGTTTCCCCTCCTTGGTCCCAAGAGTGGGCTCTTGACTACAGCAAGGAGAGTTTGCTCTCCACCCCAGGAATTTTGACTGTATGACTCAAGAGGAAAAATAAATGGTTTCATCCTGACAATGAGCAGTTTGAAAAGACAGAGGACTAGCTCTTGACACCTAGATTTCTGGAGATTTCCTACTTCCTGTCCCGTCTGGTTCTTCAGCTATTCCTTGTGTAAACTAGCACATGCTTTCTTATAAACGCCCATTCTTTCCTGCTTAAGTTAGTCAGAGTCCGTTTCTGCTGCTTACCGTCAAAGAACCCAGCCAGAGAATCCAGTGACCTTGGAAGCACTCAGCTCATGTCCAGACAAGCTCTGGTGTTCCTTCCAAAGGTAGGGACCAGAAGATGCCATAAACAAAGCACCAAGAGATCCCTCAGATGATTACTGGCACTTAAAAAATAACTTTGGGGCTTCCCTGGTGGAGCAGTTGTTGACAGTCCGCCTGCCGATGCAGGGGACACGGGTTCGTGCCCTGGTCCGGGAAGATCCCACATGCCGTGGAGTGGCTGGGCCCGTGAGTCATGGCCGCTGAGCCTGCACGTCCGGAGCCTGTGCTCCGCAACGGGAGAGGCCACAACAGTGAGAGGCCTGCGTACCGCAAAAAAAAAAAAAAAAAAAAAAAAAAAAAAAAAAACTTTGAAAACTCTTTAAACATACTTAGGACAAATGTAATAAAAATGCAAAGCAATCACAATTAATGCTATAGAAACTACCCTAAAATGGTATTTTCTGCAAAGCCTACATTGTCTGGCAGCATTTCCATGTGGCAATGCTGCTGTATGCCAGGGATATCACATACTAGGAGAGGCCAAAGTTTCTGGCCCTTGGACCAAATATTCATATTCAGGCTATGAAGGTGATGGCATCACACCGCCTGCTTCCCGTGGACATATGGCAGCTTCAGGTCGCTGCTCCATTCGCTCATCTATTTCAGGTTATTTTTACAGTCACTCCGGGCCTGACATGATTTCCACTTTCAGCTGGTCATGTTTCCTTCCTAATTCGCCATACCAATTGGGGATGACAGAAAGTATCAACTCCCTTCTCGGATATTTAAACTGCAAGCAGTCATCTGTATGCAAAAAGTGTGCCCATGAACGTGTGTGTGTGTGTGTGTGTGTGTGTGTATGTGTGCGCGCGGTACGCGGGCCTCTCATTGTTGTGGCCTCTCCCGTTGCGGAGCACAGGCTCCGGACGCGCAGGCTCAGCGGCCATGGCTCACGGGCCCAGCTGCTCCGCGGCATGCGGGATCCTCCAGCACCGGGGCACGAACCCGCGTCCCCTACATCGGCAGGCGGACCCTCAACCACTGCGCCACCAGGGAAGCCCTCCCATGAACTTTTGACAACTTTCCTTATCAGAGGCCAGAGCGCAAAGTTGCAAAATCAGATGGCTCCCGGAAATACTTCCCCCATTGATGTTCAGCAGCTTCTGAAAGAAACTCATTAGTGGTTTTTCAGGTTGAATTTCCAGCAGCTGTCAATCAGGGACAGGCTTGGGCACTTTGCAGTGGAGACACTGTGTCCTAGTGATTAGGAGCACAGATTTTAAACCTGAAAACTCTGAGTTTCAGTCCCAGCTTAACCCTTCTGGGTCCCAGTTTTCCCATTAGGAAAATTTTGCCAAAAATAGAAACTATCTCATAGGGTTCTTCTGAGAATTAAATGAAACAATATGTGTAATACACTTAGTCCATAGCTTGCAACCTAGGAAGCAATCAATAAATGCTAATTGTTACTGCTTCTATCATTATTACTACTAATAATACTACCAATAATAATTTAACATGCCAGCAGCTTCCAGGACTGGAAAAGCAAGGCCCAGTGATTCACCAAGTCACAGCTGCGGAACTAATGCTGGGCCAGGCAGGATTGGCATCAGCCTTTAAGAGCAGCAACTGGGGAGGTGGGGCAAGATGCTGTGGCTCAGAGTCCAAGTTCCATCACTAGACACTGTCAGCATCTCACCTTCATACTCCATCGGGGTTGGACCAGCAGACAGAAGTAGAGCCAGCCCTCAGAAGAAAGGAGGTGAGAACACATGTAAGTATCAGGGCTGGGCTCCACACCCAGTAGAGAACGGAAGTGGATGCCTGGACCTGGGCAAGAAACAAGACAGTTGCAAGGGCCCTACTGACACTCTGGAACACCCAGGGCTCTGGTCACACTGCAGTGCCCGGGGCAGCAGAAACTCTCCAGACCCATCCAATCAGCTGAAGGGAGTAAGTAAGTTCGCATGGTGCTACCAAGACCAGCTCTCTGGCAGACTGAAGGCAGTGCTGTAATGTGAGCTGCTCCTTGACTGTAGGGATAATATGATCTCCCTCTCTGAGCTAAAGGAAGGAATAAAATCAACAAGGAAAAGGAAAGCATGGAGCCCACAGTAATGGTACATCTGCAGCAGCCACAGAGCACTCCAGGCAGGAGCAGGGCTGCTAATCTGCACAAAGAGCTGTTATCTCATCTGTCAAATTCAGGGTACCTCAGGGCTCTGCCACCCCCTCCCCGACCCTCTGGCAATTGTGTGTAGCCAGAGGATCCCAGCCGCTGAGTCATTCTCAACAGAACCCTCCAGGACCTTGCTACTCACAGTGGTTCTCAAAGGGAATCAGAATCTGCATTTTAGCAAGATGTCCACAGAATACACATGAGCGTTTCAGTTTAAGAAGTTCTGTGAGGACACTTTTTTTTTTTTTTTTTTTTTTTTGTGGTATGCAGGCCTCTCACTGTTGTGGCCTCTCCCGTTGCGGAGCACAGGCTCCGGACGCGCAGGCTCAGCGGCCATGGCTCACGGGCCCAGCCGCTCTGCAGCATGTGGGATCTTCCCAGACCGGGGCACGAACCCATGTCCCCTGCATCGGCAGGCGGACTCTCAACCACTGCGCCACCAGGGAAGCCCGAGGACACTTTTATCGATTGGTGGGATTGAGAATGTGAGTTCAAACCTATCAATATTTGCCATCCCTGCTTTGAAAACAGACTGAGATTGGGGGTGCTGAAGGCATGAAGATGTCCCTCATTTCAGAAATGATACCAGAGTCTCTAAGGGGCAATGATACCAGAGACTTTGGGCTCATGAGAAGGTTGCCGTGTAGCCAGAACTAAGATGGTCCCAGCCAAGTGGAGATGGCAGGTTCGAAAGAAGCCAGTAAAGATATCTGGGAAGTGGAACAGACATTTGGAGCTGGAGCATGATAATAATTAGAAGACGCTCCGTGTGACCCTTGAGTCTTATGATGTATCTTGTCATGATTTCCTTCATGTTGGCTCATCTTGATTGTCTGTTCTACTTCATCATTTGTAGTTTTGAGAAGATCAAACCCACTCAGCTATGTTGAGGTGTCCCAAAGAAAGATGACTTTCTCTGGGTCAGGACTACAGATGGGAGCTGCTGCAGTCCCCTGGGAACCAGGAAATGGTGACCAGACCAGAGTAATCAGGGAATACGGGAGAAACAGAAGAAAAGTGAACGTTTGGGGAAGCACTCAAGACCCTCCCACCTGTAGGGTGTTTTTCTTAAAAACTGTGCATCTTTGTGTGGGTATGAATTTCAGGGAGGTGGTTTTTCCCTTTGTGGCTTCTTCTGAGAATCTTCTGAAATGGATGAATCTTTACTCCTCTCTCCCCATCCACCAAATGTAGAGATAAGCTCAAAACTTGGCACAATTTCAGGGGCTTACAGAACCTGTATGATCTCAGGGACCTCAGGTTAAGAACTCATGCCTGGCACTTCCCATACATTTTTTTTTTCTTCTTTGAATCCATAACTTTAAACCCTGACACCACCATTGTTTCTAAACAAATAAGGAATACCAGGTAGTTTTCCATTTCCAGTGAGAACTAACTCACCTTTCAGACAATGAATGTTTGGAGCAGCGGTCCTCACATCAGATGTGCTGCTTAAGCTGGAATTCCCAGGAGAGCTCACAATAACCACCAGTGCGCAGGCTAGAGGCTGTGATTCTATTTGTTTGGGTGGAACACAAGCATCTATGTTTTTAAAGCTCTCAGGCAATTGTAAAGTGCATCCCAAGTTCAGAACCACTGCTCTAGGGTGATTTTGCCTAAACTGGGTCTGGGATAAGCAGTAATCACTACTCTGCCTTCCCCTGCCCCTCTCAGCAAGCCCTCTGTACTGGAAGCAGACGTGCACAACCCAGGGTAAAGTGAGATGAAGAAAATCTTCTATTTGTATCCTTTTCCCTCGGGTACAATCCTGTTTACGTCCTAAACATGAAACCTGAAATAATAAAAATAAATTTTTATTGAAGTGTAGTTGGTTTATAATATTGTGTTAGTTTCAGGTATACAGCATAGTGATTCAGTATTTTTACAGATTATATTCCATTATAGGTTATTACAAGGAAATGGGTATAATCCCCTGTGCTATACAGTGAATCTTTGTTGCTTATCTATTTTATACGTAGTAGTTTGTATCTCTTAATTCCATACTCTTAAATTGTCCTTCCTCCCTTCCCCCTCCCCTTTGGTAACCACGTTTGTTTTCTATGTCTGTGAGTCTGTTTCTGTTTCATATAGATATTCAGTGATATAAAAACCCAAGTTAACAAACACCTGTCAATAAGCCATGGATCTTCGACTCCACCCCCTCTACACCACGTACAAAAGTCTTTCACAAGCAGGGTGGGGACATGCCTCTGACTTCTCTCAGAATCACCACTTGTGGTTGTGAAATTTCAGGTGAGTCACTTGATGTTTGGTAAATAAACGTCAGTATCCCAAAGATGCCTGCCTATAAGTCTACCTCCGTCTGTATATGCATGTCATTTCCACATGCTTTGACAAGGACGTGGATTTTTCCAGTCAACCTTTCAAGTATGTTACTTCTCTGAAAATCACTGAGCAATAAATTTAAAGCTCAGGAGTATTGGCAACAAATGTGAAGAATTAATTGGCAGTCTTAAAGCTCAACCTGGAAAAAGTTCATTACTTCTAATGGCTTCTTTACAAAATTCTCTATTTGTTTCAAGGCTAGAATACATGGTTGCCACATCTTGGTGGATGGCTAGCATCTGGCTTCGCCTCTAAAATTTCAGCCACTGCCTGGCTGCAGACTCTATCCGGATAGGATACTTTGAAAATAACAGTGTCTCAGCAATAAGCTTTCCTTCAGTCAAGTGTTAGTTCTTACACTGCAGCCCACTGTGCCCAATTTTAAAGAACTTCTGACTCAGATGCAACATTTGTGATAATCAGTTATTCCATTTTAATAACAGTAATTGAAATGCCTCTTATGTCAGCCTACATTCAATGAATAAAAGAATGATTTCTACTCTGATGGTCATAGGGGAAGAATACTGAACCCAAGCAACTGAGATGTCTTCATTGTCACCCCCCTCCCCCGCATCAAGTAATCCATGATGGTGTGGCTTGGACATGAAACCAAGGCTGTACTCAGTGTCATTATGTCTTTGAAAAGCAGTGTCCTGTGAGGCTCAGCTTCAAGAGAGAAGTCAGACATGAGGTTTTTGAGCAAATGGCTTGGATGATTACCTTGGATCTTATTACACATCTTTATGGGAAATAGCCTAGCTGAGAACATCTTTAAAACACACACAACTCCAGTCATCCAAAATCCTGAAATTCTTCCCTGGTTACACATAGCATTTGAAGTTCCCTTTAAATATTCTAATTACAAATGTGATTGTAATGTGAGCTAGTAAAATATATTTCTTCTCTACATCTCAACAAGAGCATTTTTTTTCTTGCCTAGAGAAGGAAGACTGTCAGAAGTGACATGACTACCAGCTACTGTCACATGAAATATTACAGTTCACAAAGTACTAACACATACATTTTCTCACTGAATCCTTAAATTATGACCAGCCCGACTTTCTTTTTTTTTTTTTTTTTATCTGCAACCCTATGTTTATTTTTTTTTATTTTTATTTTTTTTAACATCTTTATTGGGGTATAATTACTTTACAATGGTGTGTTAGTTTCTGCTTTATAACAAAGTGAATCAGTTATACATATACATATGTTCCTATATCTCTTCCCTCTTGCGTCTCCCTCCCTCCCACCCTCCCTATCCCACCCCTCCAGGCTGTCACAGAGCACCGAGCCAATATCCCTGTGCCATGCGGCTGCTTCCCACTAGCTATCTACCTTACTACGTTTGTTAGTGTGTATATGTCCATGACTCTCTCTCGCCCCGTCACAGCTCACCCTTCCCCCTCCCCATAACCTCAAGTCCGTTCTCTAGGAGGTCTGCGTCTTTATTCCTGCCTTACCCCTAGGTTCTTCATGACATTTTTATTTCTTAAATTCCATATATATGTGTTAGCATACTGTATTTGTCTTTTTCTTTCTGACTTACTTCACTGTGTATGACAGACTCTAGGTCTATCCACCTCATTACAAATAGCTCAATTTCGTTTCTTTTTATGGCTGAGTAATATTCCATTGTATATATGTGCCACATCTTCTTTATCCATTCATCCGATGATGGGCACTTAGGTTGTTTCCATCTCCGGGCTATTGTAAATAGAGCTGCGATGAACATTTTGGTACATGACTCTTTTTGAATTTCGGTTTTCTCAGGGTATATGCCCAGTAGTGGGATTGCTGGGTCATATGGTAGTTCTATTTGTAGTTTTTTAAGGAACCTCCATACTGTTCTCCATAGTGGCTGAACCAATTCACATTCCCACCAGCAGTGCAAGAGGGTTCCCTTTTCTCCACACCCTCTCCAGCATTTATTGTTTCTAGATTTATTGATGATGGCCATTCTGACTGGTGTGAGATGATATCTCATTGTAGTTTTGATTTGCATTTCTCTAATGATTAATGATGTTGAGCATTCTTTCATGTGTTTGTTGGCAGTCTGTATATCTTCTTTGGAGAAATGTCTATTTAGGTCTTCTGCCCATTTTTGGATTGGGTTGTTTGTTTTTTTGTTGTTGAGCTGCATGAGCTGCTTGTAAATTTTGGAGATTAATCCTTTGTCAGTTGCTTCATTTGCAAATATTTTCTCCCATTCTGAGGGTTGTCTTTTGGTCTTGTTTATGGTTTCCTTTGCTGTGCAAAAGCTTTGAAGTTTCATTAGGTCCCATTTGTTTATTTTTGTTTTTATTTCCATTACTCTAGGGGGTGGGTCAGAAAGAATCTTGCTGTGATTTATGTCATAGAGTGTTCTGCCTATGTTTTCCTCTAATAGTTTGATAGTTTCTGGCCTTATATTTAGGTCTTTAATCCATTTTGAGCTTATTTTTGTGTATGGTGTTAGGGAGTGTTCTAATTTCATTCTTTTACATGTACCTGTCCAGTTTTCCCAGCACCATTTATTGAAGAGGCTGTCCTTTTTCCACTGTACATTCCTGCCACCTTTATCAAAGATAAGGTGTCCATATGTGCATGGGTTTATCTCTGGGCTTTCTATCCTGTTCCATTGATCTATCTTTCTGTTTTTGTGCCAGTACCATACTGTCTTGATAACTGTAGCTTTGTAGTATAGTCTGAAGTCAGGGAGCCTGATTCCTCCAGTTCCTTTTTTTGTTCTCAAGATTGCTTTGGCTATTCGGGGTCTTTTGTGTTTCCATACAAATTGCGAAATTTTTTGTTCTAGTTCTGTGAAAAATGCCAATGGTAGTTTGATAGGGATTGCATTGAATCTATAGATTGCTTTGGGTAGTAGAGTCATTTTCACAATGTTGATTCTTCCAATCCAAGAACATGGTATATGTCTCCATCTATTTGTATCATCTTTAATTTCTTTCATCAGTGTCTTATAATTTTCTGCATACAGGTCTTTTGTCTCCTTAGGTAGGTTTATTCCTAGATATTTTATTCTTTTTGTTGCAATGGTAAATGGGAGTGTTTTCTTGATTTCACTTTCAGATTTTTCATCATTAGTGTATAGGAATGCCAGAGATTTCTGTGCATTAATTTTGTATCCTGCTACTTTACCAAATTCATTGATTAGCTCTAGTAGTTTTCTGGTAGCATCTTTAGGATTCTCTATGTATAGGATCATGTCATCTGCAAACAGTGACAGCTTTACTTCTTCTTTTCCGATTTGGATTCCTTTTATTTCCTTCTCTTCTCTGATTGCTGTGGCTAAAACTTCCAAAACTATGTTGAATAAGAGTGGTGAGAGTGGGCACCCTTGTCTTGTTCCTGATCTTAGTGGAAATGCTTTCAGTTTTTCACCATTGAGGATGATGTTTGCTGTGGGCTTGTCGTATATGGCCTTTATTATGTTGAGGAAAGTTCCCTCTATGCCTACTTTCTGCAGGGTTTTTATCATAAATGGGTGTTGAATTTTGTCAAAAGCTTTCTCTGCATCTATTGAGATGATCATATGGTTTTTCTCCTTCAGTTTGTTAATATGGTTTATCACATTGATAGATTTGCGTATATTGAAGAATCCTTGCATTCCTGGAACAAACCCCACCTGATCATGGTGTATGATCCTTTTAATGTGCTGTTGGATTCTGTTTGCTAGTATTTTGTTGAGGATTTTTGCATCTATGTTCATCAGTGATATTGGTCTGTAGTTTTCTTTCTTTGTGACATCCTTGCCTGGTTTTGGTATCAAGGTGATGGTGGCCTCGTAGAATGAGTTTGGGAGTGTTCCTCCCTCTGCTATATTTTGGAAGAGTTTGAGAAGGATAGGTGTTAGCTCTTCTCTAAATGTTTGATAGAATTCGCCTGTGAAGCCATCTGGTCCTGGGCTTTTCTTTGTTGGAAGATTTTTAATCACAGTTTCAATTTCAGTGCTTGTGATTGGTCTGTTCATATTTTCTATTTCTTCCTGATTCAGTCTTGGCAGGTTGTGCATTTCTAAGAATTTGTCCATTTCTTCCAGATTGTCCATTTTATTGGCATAGAGTTGCTTGTAGTAATCTCTCATGATCTCTTTTATTTCTGCAGTGTCAGTTGTTACCTCTCCTTTTTCATTTCTAATTCTATTGATTTGAGTCTTCTCCCTTTTTTTCTTGATAAGTCTGGCTAGTGGTTTATCTATTTTGTTTATCTTCTCAAAGAACCAGCTTTTAGTTTCATTGATCTTTGCTATTGTTTCCTTCATTTCTTTTTCATTTATTTCTGATCTGATTTTTATGATTTCTTTCCTTCTGCTAGCTTTGGGGTTTTTTTGTTCTTCTTTCTCTAATTGCTTGAGGTGCAAGGTTAGGTTGTTTATTCTAGATGTTTCCTGCTTCTTAAGGTGGGCTTGTATTGCTATAAACTTCCCCCTTAGAACTGCTTTTGCTGCATCCCACAGGTTTTGGGTCGTTGTGTCTCCATTGTCATTTGTTTCTAGGTATTTTTTGATTTCCTCTTTGATTTCTTCAGTGATCACTTCATTATTAAGTAGTGTATTGTTTAGCCTCCATGTGTTTGTGTTTTTTACAGATCTTTTCCTGTAATTGATATCTAGTCTCATGGCGTTGTGGTCAGAAAAGATACTTGATACAATTTCAATTTTCTTAAATTTGCCAAGGCTTGATTTGTGACCCAAGATATGATCTATCCTGGAGAATGTTCCGTGAGCACTTGAGAAAAATGTGTATTCTGTTGTTTTTGGATGGAGTGTCCTATAAATATCAATTAAGTCCATCTTGTTTAATGTATCATTTAAAGCTTGTGTTTCCTTATTTATTTTCATTTTGGATGATCTGTCCATGGGTGAATGTGGGGTGTTTAAGTCCCCTACTATGAATGTGTTACTGTCAATTTCCCCTTTTATGGCTGTTAGTATTTGCCTTATGTATTGAGGTGCTCCTATGTTGGGTGCATAAATATTTACAATTGTTATATCTTCTTCTTGGATCGATCCCTTGATCATTATGTAGTGTCCTTCTTTGTCTCTTTTAATAGTCCTTATTTTAAAGTCTATTTTGTCTGATATGAGAATTGCTACTCCAGCTTTCTTTTGGTTTCCATTTGCATGGAATATCTTTTTCCATCCCCTTACTTTTAGTCTGTATGTGTCTCTAGGTCTGAAGTGGGTCTCTTGTAGACAGCATATGTAAGGGTCTTGTTTTTGTATCCATTCAGCTAATCTGTGTCTTTTGGTGGGAGCATTTAGTCCATTTACATTTAAGGTAATTATCGATATGTATGTTCCTATTCCCATTTTCTATATTGTTTTGGGTTCGTTATTATAGGTCTTTTCCTTCTCTTGTGTTTCTTGCCTAGAGAAGATCCTTTAGCATTTGTTGTAAAGCTGGTTTGGTGGTGCTGAACTCTCTCAGCTTTTGCTTGTCTGTAAAGGTTTTAATTTCTCCATCAAATCTGAATGAGATCCTTGCTGGGTAGAGTAGTCTTGGTTGCAGGTTTTTCTCCTTCATCACTTTCAGTATGTCCTGCCACTCCCTTCTGGCTTGTAGGGTTTCTGCTGAAAGATCAGCTGTTAACCTTATGGGGATTCCCTTATGTGTTATTTGTTGTTTTTCCCTTGCTGCTTTTAATATGCTTTCTTTGTATTTAATTTTTGACAGTTTGATTAATATGTGTCTTGGCGTATTTCTCCTTGTATTTATCCTGTATGGGACTCTCTGTGCTTCCTGGACTTGATTAACTATTTCCTTTCCCATATTAGGGAAGTTTTCAACTATAATCTCTTCAAATATTTTCTCAGTCCCTTTCTTTTTCTCTTCTTCTTCTGGAACCCCTATAATTCGAATGTTGGTGCGTTTAATGTTGTCCCAGAGGTCTCTGAGACTGTCCTCAGTTCTTTTCATTCTTTTTTCTTTATTCTGCTCTGCAGTAGTTATTTCCACTATTTTATCTTCCAGGTCACTTATCCGTTCTTCTGCCTCAGTTATTCTGCTATTGATCCCATCTAGAGTATTTTTAATTTCATTTATTGTGTTGTTCATCGTTGCTTGTTTCATCTTTAGTTCTTCTAGGTCCTTGTTAACTGATTCTTGCATTTTGTCCATTCTGTTGTCCATTCTATCTCCAAGATTTCAGATCAACCTTACTATCATTATTCTGAATTCTTTTTCAGGTAGACTGCCTATTTCCTCTTCATTTGTTAGGTCTGGTGCATTTTTATCTTGCTCCTTTATCTGCTGTGTGTTTTTCTGTTTTCTCATTTTGCTTATCTTACTGTGTTTGGGGTCTCCTTTTTGCAGGCTGCAGGTTCGTAGTTCCTCCTGTTTTTGATGTCTGTCTCCAGTGGCTAAGGTTGGTTCAGTGGGTTGTGTAGGCTTCCTGGTGGAGGGGACTAGTGCCTGTGTTGTGGTGGAAGAGGCTGGATCTTGTCTCTCTAGTGGGCAGGTTCACGTCTGGTGGTGTGTTTTGGGGTGTCTGTGGCCTTATTATGATTTTAGGCAGCCTCTCTGCTAATGGGTGGGGTTGTGTTCCTGTTTTGCTAGTTGTTTGGCACAGGTTGTCCAGCACTGTGGCTTGCTGGTCGTTGAGTGAAGCTGGGTGCTGGTGTTAAGATGGAGGTCTCTGGGAGATTTTCGCCGTTTGATATTATCTGGAGCTGGGAGGTCTCTTGTGAACCAGTGTCTTGAAGTTGGCTCTCCTACCTCAGAGGCAGAGCCCTGCCTCCTGGCTGGAGCACCAAGAGCCTTTCATCCACACGGCTCAGAATAAAAGGGAGAAAAAGTAGAGGGAATTAGTAGACGTATGAGGAAAGAAAGAAGGAAAGGAGGGAAGGAAGGAGGGAAGGAAGGAAGGAAGGAAGAAAGAAAGAAGCAAAGAAGGAAAAAAGGCAAGAAGGAACGAAAGGAGGGAGGGAGGGAGGGAGGGAGGAAGGAAGGAGGGAAAGAAGGAAAAACAAAAAGAAAAAAGATACAGTAAAAATAAAATAAAGTATAATAAAGTTATTGAATTAAAAAATTCTTAATTAGAAAAAAAAAAGGACGGATAGAACCTTAGGACAAATGTTGGAAGCAAAGCTGTACAGACAAAGTCTTACACAGAAGCGTACACATACACCCTCACAAAAAGAGGTAAAGGGGGAAAAATCATAAATCTTGCTGTCAGAGACCACCTCCTCAATTTGGGATGATTCGTTGTCTAAAGGAGGGAAGGAAGGAGGGAAGGAAGGAAGGAAGGAAGGAAGAAAGAAAGAAGCAAGGAAGGAAAGAAGGCAAGAAGGAACGAAAGGAGGGAGGGAGGAAGGAAGGAAGGAGGGAAAGAAGGGAAAACAGAAAGAAGATACAGTAAAAATAAAATAGAGTATAATAAAGTTATTGAATTAAAAAAATTCTTAATTAGAAAAAAAAAAAAAGGGACGGATAGAACCTTAGGACAAATGTTGGAAGCAAAGCTATACAGACAAAGTGTTACACAGAAGCGTACACATACACCCTCACAAAAAGAGGTAAAGGGGGAAAAATCATAAATCTTGCTGTCAGAGACCACCTCCTCAATTTGGGATGATTCGTTGTCTAAAGGAGGGAAGGAAGGAAGGAAAGAAAGAAAGAAAGGACGGAGGTAAAGTATAATAACGTTCTTAAAATTAAAATTGATTATTAAGAAAAAAAATTTTAAGAAAAAACCATGGACGGATAGAACCTAGGACAAATGGTGGAAGCAAGACTATACAGACAAGATCTCACACAGAAGCATACACATACACATTCACAAAAAGAGGAATAGGGAGAAAAATCATAGATCTTGCTCCCAAAGTCCACCTCCTTAATTTGGGATGATTGGCTGTCTATTCATGTATTCCACAGATGCAGGGTACATCAAGTTGATTGTGGAGCTTTAATCCGCTGCTTCTGAGGCTGCTGGGAGAGATTTCCCTTTCTCTTCTTTGTTCTCACAGCTCACAGGGGCTCAGCTTTGGATTTGGCCCTGCCTCTGCGTGTAGGTCGCTGGAGGGCGTCTGTTTTTTGCTCAGACAGGACGGGGTTAAAGGAGCCGCTGATTCGGGGGTTCTGGCGTACGGAGGCCGGCGGCGGGGAGGGAGGGGCACGGAATGCGGGGCGGGCCTGCGGCGGCAAAGTCCGGCCACCAGCCCGAGGCCCGCCGTGCGCTCTCCCGGGGCAGTCGTCCCCGGATCCCGGGAACCCGGCAGTGGCGGGCTGCACAGGCTCCGCGGAAGAGGGGAGTGGAGAGCGACCTGCGCTCGCACACAGGCCCCTTGGTGGCGGCTGCAGCAGCCCCAACGTCTCCCGCCCGCCTTGGGGTCCGCGCCTCCAGCCGCGGCTTGCGCCCGTCTCTGGAGTCAGCGCCCTCAGCCGCGGCTCGCGCCCGTCTCTGGGGTCCGCGCCCTCAGCCGCGGCTCGCGCCCGTCTCTGGGGTCCGCGCTTTCAGCCGCGGCTCGCGCCCGTCTCTGGGGTCCGCGCTTTCAGCCGCGGCTCGCGCCCGTCTCTGGGGTCCGCGCTTTCAGCCGCGGCTCGCGCCCGTCTCCGGGGTCCGCGCTTTCAGCCGCGGCTCGCGCCCGTCTCTGGGGTTCGCGCTTTTAGCCGCGGCTCGCGCCCGTCTCTGGAGTTCCTTTAAGCAGCGTTCTTAAACCCCTCTCCTCACGCACCAGGAAACAAAGAGGGAAGAAAAAGTCTCTTGCCTCTTCGGCAGGTGCAGGCTTTTCCCCGGACTCCCTCCCGGCTAGCTGTGGTGCACTAACCCCTTCAGGCTATGTTCAAGCCGCCAACCCCAGTCCTCTCCCTGCGCTCCGTCCGAAACCGAAACCCTAGCCTCAGAGCCTCAGCTCGCAGCCCCGCCCGTCCCGGCGGGTGAGCAGACAAGCCTCTCGGGCTGGTGAGTGCCGGTCGGCACCGATCCTCTGTGCGGGAATCTCCCCGCTTTGCCCTCCGCACCCGTCGCTGTGCACTCCTCCGCGGCTTCGAAGCTCCCCCCTCCGCCTCCCGCAGTCTCCGCCCGCGAAGGGGCTTCCTAGTGTGTGGAAACTTTTCCTCCTTCACAGCTCCCTCCCACTGGTGCAGGTGCCGTCCCTATTCTTTTGTCTCTGTTTATTCTTTTTTCCTTTTGCCCTACCCAGGTACGTGGGGAGTTTCTTGCCTTTTGGGAGGTCTGAGGTCTTCTGCCAGCCTTCAGTAGGTGTTCTGTAGGAGTTGTTCCACGTGTAGATGTATTTCTGGTGTATCTGTGGAGAGGAAGGTGATCTCCGCGTCTTACTCTTCCGCCATCTTCCCTTACTTCCCCGACTTTCTTAAAGAGTCCAAATAGCTCATCCAAGGTCATGCCTTCAGGAAGTGGTAGAGCCAGGGCTCAAAACCAGGACTGTCAGACTCAAAATTCATGTCCACTACCATCATCTTACCAAGGACAACAAGGGCCACCATTTTCGGGGCACTTATTGTATAGCTGGCACTTTCCATGCAGTATTTTATTTAACATGACCCACAGTGAGGAAGGCGTTAACATCTGAAGCCCAGAGAGCTTAGTCCCTTCCTCAACTTTACACAGCAAATGCTAGAAGTAAGGTTTGAATCCTGATCTTCACTGCCCTTGTGGCTTCACATGAGGTAGAGATCAGCTCTCCATGTGCCTTTGAACATCACACAACAAGCCCCACTCAGCAGCGAACAGCCCTGAAGCTGATGCTAAAGGCCAGGGGTCCCTCCATCCTGACATGTGACGTGGGACACTGGAAACCTTCCCTGCCTAGCCTGATAGTGTTCCCAAGTGATCAAAAGGACTCAGGGACGCTAACATTTGATGATATGAAAGGATCTACCGTTTTAATACCTCTATGTCTTATTTACCCCACTAGCCCGTGATCTACTTGACCCTTGCAAAAAACCTGCAAAGCTTCATGTCTGAGCCCTGTATTCTAACAGGTGGAGAGAGTCCACTGAGTGCTGAGGTGCACTGAAAACATGCCAGACATGAAAATACCAGTTTTCCTATGCACTATCAATAAGCAATCTGAAAATGTCCAGGAGGAAAAAAATCCCATCACATCAAAATAGCAGAGAAAATATATATAACAAACCTCACCAGAAATATGCAAGACCCATATGAAGAAAAAGATACAATTTTATTGAAGAATACATAAGTTCCTGAATGGGAAAATTCAGTGTTTAAAACTGCTCATTCTTGACAATTTAACTGATAAATTCAATATTCTCTCAATGCTATCCCTATCAAATATCCAGGTTTTTTAAATGAAAACCTGACAAGTTGGTCCTAAAATTTCTTCAGGAAGATAAAATGTATGAAAATAGCCAAAATAAAATGTTTAAAGAATAGAAATGAAGTGATACTTTCTTTACTAGCTATCAAAGCATACTGTAGACAAACCTGAAATAAACAAAAGTGTTGATTTGGTGCAGGAATAGACAACAGAGCAGTGCTCAATTCTCTCAGAGAGAGAATTTTTTTTTAAACAGACTGATGTACTTTTTCAATTCGACTTTGTCAATTCATTGTGTGATAAAAAGGAATATTCTATTCAGTGGAGAATAGGAATAAATCAATTACAATAAATTATGTTGGAGGAATTAACTATCTTTTGGGGAAAAAATAAGTATTTTTCCTGACAAGATACTCAGATTATTAAAGAGCTTAAGGTAAAAAATAATTAGAAAATTTTAGAAGAAAATATAGAGAAAGGCTTATAGTTATGGGAAAGGGAAGACCTTTTTATGATTAAAAAAATTGATCACATAATGTAAATGATTTATAAATCTGACTATAGTACATGAATTTATATTAAATTGAATTTAAATTAAAAGCATTTGTAATTAAAAGACTAAAAATGCATAAGATGAGAGAAAATGTTTGCAATATATAACACCAAGTCTCAATACTCAAAATACAAAAAAAAAAAAAAAAAAACTACAACTCAGTGAGACAAAGGACAAGGTGAATTGCCATTTTGCAGAAACAACATGCCATACGATAATATCTCAATCTCACTCATATTCACTCATACTCATAAAAAGGTAAATTTAATCCCCAGTGAAATACCATGTTTCACCCATCTGATCGGCAAATATATCAGACTGGTTATGTCCAGTGTTGGCAAGATAAAAAATGATGCCATGCACTCCTTAAGAGGATATAATTTTTTTGGAGGACATTTTGGCAGTATCTATTTACATTAAAAATGACACATCCTTTGACCCAGCAATTACACTGTAAGGTTTCTATCCTAGGGGAAATAATTACACATATATACAAAGAGACTTACACAAGATGTTCAGCACTATTATTATTAATAACCCCAAATCTAAAGCTACCTAAATGCCTATTAGTGGGGCTATGATTATACAAACAATGGCGCAGTCACGAAATGGAATCCTATGTTACATAAAGGCAGACCTTTATGTACTGATAAAACCAGCTCCAGGATACTTTGAAGAAAAACAAGGTGTAGCACCCATAAGATAATTTTATGTATGTGTGTGTAAGACAAACACATAAAACTAATGCACATATGCTTGCAAATGTACATACTAAGCTGACAACAGTGGGTATGGCTTCAGACCAGGGAGAAAGTTTCTGGCAGTGGACGGGTCTGAATGCAACCAAAACAGGGGCATGGGACTCACCCCCATTCACATGCTCTTGGCATAAGTCCATTGGAAAACAGTCTTGATTCTATGGACTCAGTTCATAAAGTGATTTTTAAAAGTTGTTAGAATTTACATTGCTTTTATGATAATTTTATTATTTAATTTAATTAGAATTCTTCCTGAGCCATCAAATATTTGCAAGGAGGTGTTTTGTGAAATCAATAATAGAGTCAGTTATCACGTGGCCATCTCCATCGGAGCAGACCCTGTGGAGAAAAGGGAGAGTAGTGGGCAATCATGTAGAACGAATGATGTTTGGTCACAGATAAGCTTTTCCCATCGAGTCTGCATTCAATACAGACCTAATTATATTTATCTAAGACCCTTAATGGTTACTTATCTCACATGTCTTGATTTCACATCTACCTGTTCAGTTTTAGTAATGGAATGTAATCTACTATTAGTTCATCAGCAGGAAACACTTTCCTGGCTCTGCCTCTTCTGTTGTCATCACAATACAACTACATTAGGTGTGCATAAACCATGCAAGAAGGCAGGACCTTTCTGCTGTTCAGAATAAGATACCTTTAGCAAAAGAGTCCTTGTGCCCTTATATTGACTCCTGTCTCTCCATCAAAACGGAGAATCAAATAAAACTTGTTGGCAGTATTTCTTTATTGAGTTGTGTTTTGTTTTCTTTTGTTTCCCTGTTCTTAGTTGCCTTTTTCCCTCATATGCTTTCTCCCTTCCAACTTTTCTTTAAGTAAAAAAAGCTCATTTCAGTTATTTCCTCTGCTGCTGCCACAAATCATTTTTGGAAGAAAGCAGAGGGTCAATTTAGGCCTGTGGATGGAAAGCGTGCTCCAGAACGGTGTTAACTGTGTCCTAAAGAGCATCACTAACTCAGAGAGGAGCACAGCAGCGTAAACTGTGCATATACCGTGATGGTAGGGAACCCATACCCTACCAGTGGTCAACAGCTGATCTCATTACTTATCAAAATTCTTTCCTTCCTCCTTTCTTTTCCATCCTTCTTCTATTCCTTCCTTACTCTTTTCTCCTTAACTTACACTGAAGGCAGTTTAATGAAGATGGAAGGCCTTGGGTCTGACCTTGGCCCTGCCACCTGCTGGCTGTGGAATGAAGCAAGCTACTCCATCTTTCTGAACCTCAGACTCCTGATCTGTAAATTTGGACCTTATCCCAAGATGCCCCTTCACCAGGTTATTGTGAGGCTGAATGGGACCGCGTACACTGAGCATCTAGACTGGCGTTCAGTGGGTGTGCAATAAAAGTTAGGTCTTTCTCCCACTTCCTAGAGATCTTTGCTTTGTACACTTTATTTCCAACTGTCAAACAAGAATTCAGAAAGCAAACACATTTCAAATGTCAGCAACCGTACCAGTGCAACCCCCAAATTAAGATCCAGGTATGAGTGAGCATAAACTGAATTTACAAGATAAAAATGTCTAGGCAAAAACAAGATGAATGTGTGCACTATACAAGAATGAATGAGAGTTGGTACTTATGCAGTGATTCAACTACCTTTATAAGACCTGAAGGATCAGGAAAGATAAATTCTGAGCAACATGGAGTCAACATACTATAACCTTTCTCCCAGTGACTACAATTAAAACTCAGATGATGATTAAAATAACAACAACAATAATAATAACAGCAATTATCTGAGCACCAATAACTGCAAGTAGCTTAGGGAGGGAAATCAAAACTTAAAAAGCAAACCATATTAGGACTTTGCTGGTTGTCCAGTGGTTAAGACTCTGAGATTCCAGTGCAGGGGGCCCTGGTCAGGGAACTAGATCCCGCATGCTGCAACTAAAGAACCCACATGCCACAACTAAAAATCCCTCACACGGCAATGAAGATCCAGCATGCAGCAACTAAGACCCAGAGCAGCCAAATAAATTAATAAATATTTTAAAAAAGAAAAAAAGCAAACCAAGTGAGCTTTACAGAGGGTTTTATTTTATCTCCTGACCTGAAACTAAGGGTGGTCCCAGGGTGGAACTACAAAAGGAGACACAGGCAGCAAAAAATCAGAAAGAACCCTTACCATTTAGTCAGAGAACCAAGAAAAGGTGTTCCTATAAGCAGGAAAGTACGGGGAAAATCCTTGTTGTTGTTGCTGTTGCTGTTTCGAGTAAACTTTCACTGTGGAATAACTTTAGGTTTATAGAAAACCTGCAAAGATAGAATCGAGTTCCTGAGCCCCCCTTACCCCGTTTCCCCAACTGTTAACATCTCATATTAATATGTTCCATTTTTGAAAACTAAGAAATCAATATATTACTAAACTTCAGACTTTATTTAGATTCACTAGTTTTTCAACTAACATCCTTTTACTGTCCTAGGATCCAATCCAGGACACCATATTACATCCAGTCATCATGTCTCCTTGGTCTTCTCTGGTCTGTGAGTTTCTCTGTCTTTCCTTGCTTTCATGGCCTTGAGAGTTTTGAGGTACACCCATCAGGTGTTTTGTAGAATGTCCTTCAATTTGGGCTTGCTGGATGCTTTGCTCATGCTTAGACTGGAGTTATGGGTTTTAGGGAAGAATATCAAAGAGGTGAAGTGTCCTTTTCAAGCTATCCTATCAGGGGTAACTGCTGTCAACATAACTAATGACTGGTGATGTTAACCTGGCTAAAATATGTTTGCTGGGTTGCAAACAAGTGACTAAGTCTAGTGCACACTCAACGGGAGAGAGAAGAGAATCTACATCAATAATTGGGAATTCTTCTGTAAGGAAGAGTTGGCTCTTCTCCATTTTTTAATTTATGTAATCATTTACTGTATCAGTATGGATTCACATCGATTTGGGATTTTCTTTCTCTTTTTTTTCCTCCTGGCCCTTCCCTAAGGGTGGCTCTGGTCCTAGAGCTCCACAGAGGAGTCCCTGGTGGCACAGGAACCTAAAACCCAAGGAGAATACTTGTCTATCTGGCTGGAGGAAATGGGAAAAGATGACCCTGTGGCCGGGAGTGTGAAGATCCCCATTTTCTTCTCTCTTTTTCCTCACTGTTTTGCCTTGAGAGTAACCCCAATAGCAGCAGCACTTGTAGCTATAATCCCTAGAAGAACAACAAATTTCTACCCAGTGGGTTGGAGGAAGGGGCCCTGGGGAGCTACAGGGAATGAGGGAAATAATGAAGAGGAAAGAAATATGGAAAAGTATCCCCTAATTCTGTGTATGAACTGATATAGTCCCAGGCTCACTCTGAGCTGCTCACCTGGGGTAAAGACCCATAGCAGGAGAGCAAAGCCTGTAAGAACTGAACTGCCATTGGAACCTCTGCCCACAGAAGGAGGGTTCAGAACAGTCTGAACAGTGAACATTCCCAGGTTCACTGACTGTCAAAATAAAATAGCTGGCATTCTGCAGAGGATTTTAACAGGACTCAGAGTCTTATAAGAGTCAAAATGTCTATGGTATAATCTAAAATTATTCAACATACAAAAAAAAAGGAAAATGTAACTTCTCAAGGGAGAAGACAATCAGATTTCAAGCTGAAGATTACCCTGATATAGAAATTTTTTCCAAGATCTTTAAACAACTATTATCGTCATGCTCAATGAGATAAAGGTAGACGTTCTTGAAATGTACAAAAAGATGTTCTTAGCAGGGGAATAAAAACTATTTTTAAAGTGAGTATTTTAGAACTAAAAAATACAATATATTAAATTAAAAAGTCACTGGATGATCTCAATAACACAATGAAGGTGATAGAAGAAAAGGTCAGTGAACTGGCAAACAGATCAATAGAATGTATCCAATTTCTATAACAGAAAGAAAAAAGATTGAAAAAAATCAGTCTCGAGGTCCTGTGGGACAATATCAAAAAGATCTAATATTCATGATATTTAAGTCCCAAAAGGAGGCGAGAAAAGAGATGGGTGCAGAAAAAAAGTGAAGACATTATCAAAGAAAACATAAATTTGGTGAAAGACATATACAGCTGTAAGAACCCCAAACAAAATAAACTGAAAGGAAACCAAACCCATCCACATTATAGTCAAACTGCTGACAACTAAAGATAAAGAAAAAATCTGGAAAGCAGACAGAAGAAGATTCCCTTTATGTTTATGAATATGGAAATAACAGTTTGAAGGACTGTTTGGTTTTTCATTAGAAACCAAGGTTATCAGAAGGCAATGGAATAACATCCATAAAGTACTAAAAGAAAGAACACGATGCTGTACACCTAAAACTAATATAACATTGTAAACCAGCTATATTTGAATTTTTAAAATGCTCTTATTATTTTAGTAAAAATAAAGTATATGACAATGTAAAAAAGGAAAAAAAAAAAGGGAAAGAAAAGAACTGCCAGCCCAAAGGTCCATATTCAGCATATATATCCTTCAATAATGATGTCAAAATAAAACTTTCTCAAAGAAAAACTAAGGGAATTCACTGCAGCAGGCCTTCTCTAAAATACTAAAGGGCATCCTTCAACCTGAAATATTCCCTGAGGGAACTTGGAACTTCAGAATAAAGAAAGAGCAACAGAAATGATAAATATCTGGATAATTATAATAGACTACCTTCTCTTAGATTCTTTAAAATACATATAACTGGGCTTCCCTGGTGGTGAAGCAGTTAAGAATCTGCCTGTCAATGCAGGGGACACGGGTTCAAGCCCTGGTCTGGGAAGATCCCACATGCTGCGGAGCAACTAAGCCCATACACAACTACTGAGCCTGCGCTCTAGAGCCCACAAGCCACAACTACTGAAGGCTGTGAGCCTAGAGCCCATGCTCCGCAGCAAGAGAAGGCACAGCAATGAGAAGTCCGCACACCCCAACAAAGAGTAGCCCCCGCTCGCTGCAACTAAAGAAAGCACACGCGCAGCAACAAAGACCCAACACAGCCAAAAATAAATAAATAAAAAATAATAATAAAATAAAATACATATAACTACCTGAGGCAAGAATGTACATTGTCTGGTGGGGTTGTCAATACATGTGGATGTAATATACATGCCAATTATGGCATAAAGAGGGATATTGACCCCTAGGGCAAGTGCTTAAAAGAAAACAAAACTACAAAGCGATATAGCTCAAAATCAGTGGATACATTTAAACAGATTACTAAAAGATATGCAAACAATCGAAAAGAAGGCAGGAAAGGTGGAATAGAGAAACAAACACCACATCCACAAACCAAGCAAATAATAAAATAATACACCTAAAACCAACCATATCAATGATTGCATTATATGTAAATGGTCTAAACACACAAAGTTAAAAGACAGAGACTGTCAGATTGGACTTTTTAAAATGCTATATGCTGCTATATTAATGTTAGCAGAACTTAAATAGTCACAATAATATATGCACAATAAAAATGGAATTTTATCTGTGAACCAGGTGGGTCACTATAAACTACATTCTGCCTAGTTGTACAATATTTTTTGTTTGTTTAAATATCCTCCTTTTTTAAGGTTTGGCTGAGGCAGCTCTGCTCTATAGCAAACATGTCCAGGCCCATGTAAGCCAGTCCAACGGCCCCAGGTTAACCACTCAACAGCCATTTGTCCTCTTCCTTGTTAACAGAGCTCTGATTTTGTTCAGCCTCCAGAGGAAAAAAATCACTTGTCTGAATGAATTGTAAAAATTTTACTTCTTTTTGCCAGTTAATGACCTACTGGTGCACGTGTGACAGTTTTGGCCACATCACATAAGAAGTTTGTAGGGGGCATCTAGGAAATATATTTTCCTTCTGAGAGGAGAGAGTAGGAGAACAAAAAATTCCCCCTTTTTGGTGGGTTTTTTCCCTTGCTTTAATTTTTGAATTCTGTTACATGAGAATGAGATACTTAGAGCTGTGGTAACCAATGGCACCAGGAAAAGTGCTGAGTGTGGCAGAAGAGAAAAATAAAGGGAGTCTGGGAATCATCCCTAAGAGTGCCTACTACTGGGCTTCTTATTAAGTAAACAAGAAATATTCTTATCGTTTAAGCCCCTGTTGGTCATGCATTCTGCTACCTATGGTCAGAATAACATTAACTGATAAATGAGCAGATAGTCTGGTCGTTCTCAGCACAGAACGCCATCTGGGCAATTCTGCCTTCTGGGCACTATTAGGGCCATTGTCCTACCCCCTTTCTCAGCCACTTCATTTGGATGGAGAAGAACATCTGCCTCTAGAGGATTCATTTCAGAACCAATAATACTGCACAGGTTGGGACTCATAGATTCAATCAGCCAACAAACTCTTACCAAGTACTTCAGCTAATTGTGTGCTAAACTCTGAGTTCAGTACTAGAGGGACAACAATAATGAGAAAAAGTTCTGTGTTTCAAGTGAGGGAGAGGACTATATGCAAATAAGTATACATGGTCAGGTTGTGACATAAAGAACAGTGGCAGAGTAAGAGCATATTGGGGGCTAGTCTAGATAAAGTGAAAAACAGAATAGCAGCTATTTCGGAAATTTATGCAGAGCGAGATTTCTGGCCTTTTCCACTTTCTTTAGGGAGTGGTAAGAAAAAGTTGGACTTGAAAAGCCTTATTAAATTTCCACGTTAATACTCTAAACTCAGAGCAGAAAAGCAACCTTTTGTTTGGAATTATTTTAAAAAATAAAAGAAACAACTACCTCAGGAAAGATTTTTAAATCTCGATATGACATTGATCAATCCGTGATAGCTCACAACCTTGGTATTTTTATAAGGGAAGAATTTATAAGGGTTAGAATACGATGGCTAGATAGTGGCAGCGATGTTAGATGATAAAAACAAAAAATTAGAATAGAAAAGGAATGAAGGATTAAAGAAGAAAATGAAACCGAGGACAGGCGACAGGAGCTGTGGGCATGGAGAACAAGGCAACTGGAAATTTTCGTGGACTGTGACACCGAGGTCAGGAACTCCTTTTGGGTGGGGAAGAAACTTGGGTGGCAGATGTTGTTTAGAAACGAGACTGATGACCTTATTTAGAGCAGGAAGAATGACCATTCCAGCCATTCTCAGTTTAAAGAGGTTGCAAGACGAGCCGGGCAGCAGAACTCCTTAGGGTTGTTCCAGGTTGAGAACCACAGCCTTCATTCTTCCCTTCTGCAGCTCTTTCTTAGGCTGCGAACTCTGAAACCCGAGAGAGGCGGGGCTCAGGAACCTGGAGGTTAGTAGATGCCAAGTTGTCCATTAAAGTTCCGAGGCGGTCGGCCCCCAAATCTCACAAGGAAATACTGCTAAATTCCTTTTTCCAGGGTATCTACTTCCTCTCGAGTATTGCAGATGTAATCATAAACACAAGCTGGTCGCAGCCACAACCTCACATTCTAGTGTGAAGCCCCCTGACTCCCGCAAACAGTTCCCAAGCTGCTAGAAACCTCGCCTCCGTTTGTAACCATAGGAACGGCTGGCACGCCGCGAGCCTGAGATTCCCGGTTCCGCCCCCTCCCTAACCAATATTGTTCCCCACTATCTGTCCACATGGGCGCACCGCCTCACTATTGGTCAGTGCCCCAGGACTGTGCCTTGCCCCAGCCAATAAACGGACTGTGCACGTGTACACCGCGAACTCTGATTGGTCACCACTCCCTGATCACGCACTGCCTTCCTGCGCCAACCCGTGCGCGGCGGCGCCAATGAAATGACTCAGTAGCCATTTATAACCAATCAGCACGCCGCGCGGCTCACAGCCAGCCTATGGGCGCGCGCCGGGGGTGGGGTGTCCCGGCCCTTTTCCATTCCCACCTGGGTTTGTTAAAGCGACAGGCCCTACGGCGCACCGAGGCTCCACCGGGCACCGCAAAGCGGCCGCGCGGGCCCTCGGCGTGAGCTGGCGCCCGTGACAGCGGCGCTGCTCTGCTTGCGACGCCGGCTCCGGGCCGCTGCCGACGTCCTTGGTGCGGCCGCGTCGGCCGGTAGGATGGGCGGTGAGGCGGGGTCCGCGGCGGTGGTGGGCTCCGAGAGCCGCGTGAAGAGTCTAGGTCTGGTGTTCGAGGACGAGCGCAAGGGCTGCTACTCGAGCGGCGATACGGTGGCAGGGCATGTGTTGCTGGAGGCTGCAGAGCCGGTGACCCTCCGGGCGCTGCGCCTGGAGGCCCAGGGTCGCGCCACCGCCGCCTGGGGCCCGAGCGCCGGCGCCACTGCCCCGGCAGCCGCCTCGGAGGTGGAGTACTTGAACGTGCGCCTGAGCCTGCGCGAGCCCCCGGCCGGTGAGCGCGGGCCACGGCCCGGAGAGGGGCTGGCGGGACTGGGAGAGGGCAAGCCGGCGGATGCCCACCGGCTGGGTGGGCGGGGGGTCCGCCCACGGGGTAGCCGGCCTCAGTTTGGTCGCCTTGACGGGCGGGCAACAATGCCTGCGCCCCCCATCTCACAGCACCGGGGAGATGGTGCTCACTTCTGCTGGCGCCCCGCCCCTGGCTCGCTGGGGTCTGACTGCCGCCACGGTCCCAGGACCATCTAGGACAGCTCTGGGAGTGAGCCGTTGCCATGGGAACCTGTGATGGGCAGTCAGGAATCGAGGATCTGGGGACTTAGGTTCCTTCTCTTGTGGTCTGAGGAGTGGAGGGCGGAACCAGAGTTTACGAGGTTCCATTCTCGGGTGCCCAGTTTATGGGGGCCCCATCTCCCCCGCCCCGTCTCTAGATGCTAGTTCTTGGTTCGTGATGAGTTAGCAAAACCTCAGTCTTAGGAAGAGGGAAGTAGTTCCTGAGCGTTACGAGTTCAAAGGAAGTGCTTTTTGACTTGATCATCATACTTGGTTTCTCTCCTTTGGGGAGTGGGGTAACTTAAGAGTTCTACGTCTGTCTTACTTTCTTTGTATTTATTTTTCGCTTCTTTTTGTTTCCTTTGCATTCTCTTCCTCCCTCCCCTGGCCCACCCCCATAGACCTTTAGTGACAGTGGGATCTGGGCACTGTAAGAGTTTCTGGAAGATTGATGACCCTTCTTGTGAAGTCCAGTTAATAGTGTAGGCTTTTACACTATTAAAAGTGCCCATGTGGAAACTCACTACATGGGTATTCTATCAATATTAGGTGCAAAAAAATACTAGGAACGGTGAGTCTTAGTCTTCTTTCAGTTGGTAGGAGCTACTTTAAACTATTTTACTTTTCTGCCTCATCAGCTTCAGCATTTATCTGTAAAATAAATAATGGTATAGACTCTCGGCCCTTGAAGAATAAAATACGGCGTATCAGTGTTTAACCCTTGCTATGTATTATACAAAAATCAGTAGTAAGTGCAGTTTTTCCATGTCCTGCTGTGGAGAAGTAGACTATTCACAGTTAAATCCTCAAGGTATGTGAGAATCGAGTAATCCCAAAAACTGTGGTGAGGAGAACATGTATGAACCAAAGTCCTCTTTTGGATTAACAAGTATAGTATGTTAGGTGACAGTTCTTACCTGCCTTATGCCCTTTCATCAATATGGTTTCCAGAATCAACCTATACATGCCTACCCCAAGGTAACAGACAACACAGATTTTCAAGATGGCTGACTGGAGTCAAGGGCAATGGAAAAGGGAAGTAAATTGTTTTTTTGTCCAGGACTTTGGACTCTGTATTTCTGTGCCCATAATTCCTCAGTAAATAGATGTAAGATAAATAGCAGTTGGACCTGGGATTCGAAGTAAAAAAACCGCTTTGGTAAAATCTGGGCTATCAAATAGTGTTTGATTCACAAGTCAGGTTTCGTCTTGTCATTCTAACGGAATAGAATGGCTAACCCTAGACAACCTGAAAATCTTAGCTTGTTTTAGAATGTACCAAAACAAACCTTTGCAAAAAGTAAAATCATAGTCTGTTTTAGTTGATTTCATTGAGAAAAAGAATCATTCCGAATATCTGTAGCTTGGAAGAGGCTAGCAACTTTACATAGTTGTGGACTCTTAGGTTCATCTAATTCCAAAACCTAGCTGAATTTCAGCCACCTGAAGAGATTTTTAGAAATCCAGATATTCAGGAAGTATGGCTGTGGGATCTATTTTCAAAAAATCTACTGGATAATTTTTCAGCATTGTTAATCTAACTACTTGCTTTCATGGTGATTGATTTTCTTCATATTTTTATTCAATAATTATGATAGAAAGACAAGACACATCAGAGAGTTGGTTTCACTTCTTGGTCGCACACCAGGAGTATGACCTTGTGCGTGTTACTCATCCTTCCTGAGCCCCAGTCTGCCTCTGTGATGGTCTTCTAGCTCCCACGCTCACCAGTGCTCTGAATTACGAGTTTGGGCTGAAGGACCATTAGCGAATGAAACATCTTGTGACATTGTAGTTCTCGTTGCATAAGACAAAGGTAATAAACTATGAGCAGAAGCAGAAATGGGCACATGATTCAGCTTGTGGACCTACTTAATTAAAAATTAATAAATAAGAGAAAGCAAGCAAGCAAAGATTTGTTTCCAAATACTATAACCCAGGTTTATCAACTTTCTCAAAAATTTTTCCTGTTTATGTTTTGAGGTAGTTGAAAGTCTCATTTTAAATGTTCTAGTTCCTATGTTGATTTGTTTTTTCTCTGAAGAGGGAACTTCATCTCTCTCTCAACCTCTTCCAATGTCCTGTGCAACTCTGTTCTTCACACTTGCCTGTCATGCTCTGCCTCATTCCCTTCCCTTCATCTAAACCCCTTCTCACTTGTTTCCATGCCAACTCTTACTTCAACAGCAGAAGTGGTCCTCAAGATGCCCCCGCCACTACCGTGGACTCCAGCATGCTAGGGTCATTACTTGTGTACAAGTGTCTATAGCCTCCTTTCCTCCCAAGGTCTATTTGGGGATTGAAGTTATTTAGGTTTGTATCCATTTCGTATCAGCTTTGTGCTTGACATTTAAGCACTGTAAATTTTGGACATAAATGAAATCCACATTTTTAAACGTTTCAAGTACTTTGTCATATTCAGTAAGCTAATGATTACAAATTAGAACTTTAGCCCAGCTCTAAGGAGTGTTGGGATTCCTTGAGCCTAGTACCTGATAGCTATAAAATGGAGAGGCTTCCCTGATTCCAGTGCTGTAGCACTGCTGGGACTTATAGGGCGGCTCTGGACACACCTGAGCTCTGGGACTCACTCTGTCACTGTCATTTAACATGGTCTCATGTCCCTTTGACTTATTCACTTAGCTTCCAAGTCACCCCCCTTTTGAGTATTTCTATTTGAATGATCTTAAGTGGCAAATACTTGTAAGGTTTTTTTTTTTCTAATATATTACACATTGAAAATTGGAGATAGATTCAGGAAACTTAATGGGCCAGTAATGCATTCCTGTTTCCTAAAAGTATAAGGTTGAAATGTTAACTGAGTTGATGATGGTCTTAGAACTCTAGTATTTAAATGAAAAATTATCCCATTTCACTCGTGATTTCTGGCCTTTAAATTTTTTTTAATGAATGGTTACAGTAGAAATCTCCATTTCATATCTACTGACCAGGCATATCTCAGAGAAAGTTCTCAGTCTGTTCTGCACTTTCTTCATATTAATCATCCCACCCTTGATGAGGGAATTTAGTTCTAAACTTGAATCTATGCACATAAAATGAAGGGAACATTTGTAAGTATCTCTGGGGAGCCACCCAACCAACACTGATAGCCCTGGAGTTGGCTTCAGATCTGAACGATACAGTCTCTGCACTCATCAGGGCTCCAGCACTGCCTCTGGCTTTGCTAGGTCCATCCACACGCTGCCTACTGGCCTTCTCACAGTCAAGGATAAGCCTCTGCGTGAAATGAAATGGTGCTGGCTGACCCCAGAGCAGGAGGAAGGAGTCGTGGCCATGCTTGGCCAGGCCCACTCCATATCCCAAGTTAAACAACATCCCCTATTAATCAGTAATGACTCCTGCCTAATAATTTGTTCTGTTGGTTTGGCTATTTAGTATTCAGTATTCGTAATATTCCAAGTAAATTTTTCCTCTCCTTTTCCATCTCTGCCCAAAAAATATTTAGTCTGATTTTTGTGGTATACCCAAAATAAATAGATCTATTTTTTTCTAGATTAATTTTAGGTCCAGTTTAATATTGGTACCTCATGTTAATATAATAGTATACTAACGTTAGTATACTCATGCTAGTATACAAGTGGGGGAAATAAATGTTTATGTATATGTAGGTATGTATGTGTATATGGTTGTATACACATATATATGTATATGGGAGCTCTGGCATTTTATGGTAATTACTTGTGTAATTGGTCTATTTGCAGATAGAAGATACATATGTATATACATATATATGTGGTTTGAAATTGATTAAACTTGGTAAAAGTTGATTCAAAATTTAATTCTCTAAATCTCAGTTTAATGTACTTTTTGATGTATGTTCAGTGTTATATATAGCTAGGAAAACCTTTTAAAAAAACTATGATTTACATTGTGAAAATTCTTGATGTAATATGAACCTTAGTAAAAATAAAATGTATTCTCTTTTTTAGGTGAAGGCATCCTCTTACTACAGCCTGGAAAACATGAATTTCCATTTAGCTTCCAACTTCCATCTGAGTAAGTGAAACTGTGTAACTGGGGATTTCCTTTCCCTGCAACCTGTCTATCCAGTTGTATGGGCACCAAGTACCTTCTGACATTCAGGTGTGCATGTTTATCCTGAATAACCACTGAGTAGACCTAACCCCGCTCACCTTTTTAAAAAAAAAAAACAAAACAAAACACCCAACACTTTAAGGGCTTTTCCCAGTTTCGTTAAACTGAAAAACAAAGTTAAAAAGTCATCTCTTTGGTTGATTTCAGACCTTTGGTAACCTCATTCTCCGGGAAATATGGAAGTATTCGGTACTGTGTGAGAGCAGTTTTGGAACGACCCCAGGCACCTGATCAGAGCATTAAGCGGGAACTCCAGGTCGTCAGTCACATCGATGTCAACACACCAGCATTACTAGTAAGTTCTTCCTCCTTCTCTTCCTCCTTCCCCTTTTCCTCCTTCCCTTCCATCCTCCTTCCTTTCAACTGTGGTCTTTACATTTAGCAAGTCTGGTGGCAGCCTGTCCTGTCACTTTCCGATACAATCTTATAACCCATAGGCATTCACTATAAATATGTGATTCTAAGTTGGGCAAATTACAAATTGTGTGTGTTAGTACTATTGATTGTGTCCCTGTTGTTCAGGGCTTCTTTTGCCAGAAAGTTACATGGGCTTAAAATGCATTAATAAGGCTTAATAATAATAATGCACACACACAGAGTAGTTACTTTTCCCAGAGCAGCCACATTCACAGGGCTGTGGTATTCTAAACTCTTCGCTAATAGCAGGTTGAGGAACAGTAATTATGGAAGAGTATTAATCACTCCCAGCCTGTTATTGAAGCTCAGGCCATTATGCTGTGTCTCCTTGCATTTTGCATGTCATTTTCTAACATTAAGTAAGTGCATGCAGCTGCTCTGGAGACCCTTTCACTTATCATTTCCTTATGACAGATTTGGCCACATTAAAGCATTGAACTTCTAATAATCACCAGAAATACTGTAGGCTGGTAAGAAAGATTAGGCTATAAGTAACAACAGAATAGGCAAGATGGGAGTTAATGAGCTAGATTCTTTTATCTAAACCCATATTATCAAAATAATATAAAATTATACCTTGTACTTTCATGATAGCTACTAGGACCTAATGGTTCTTCATTTAAATATGAATGAATGATTTTTTACTTCATAATTTAAACTTTCCATCATGATACTGATGTTACAGAGATATATTTTTAATATTGGAGGTTTCTCTTTCTACCCAGTGTTTTTAAAGATCAGGAAAAGAAACAGGAGTTAAAAGTTGTTTAACTCTACTTCCACACGAAAGTGAAATAGAATTTACTCTGATGTTCACCTTTAGATTATAAAAATGTAACAGATATGGCCTAGTTGCATGGTCCCTTGTGGCCAAAATCGTACAATAGCCAGACCCAGCTGACCCAGCTTATAACTATGACTTATCACCTGCTCAGCACCTATTTTGAAAATTAATGATGCTGATAACTGCTTTGTGTTTCTAAAAACTACTTGGAATTGGGTGGTTAACTAATTCTAAACTATTTATGGGGCCATTGTGGCAAATAATTTAAAGATTTTTTATTTTTTGGCAAAAAGAGATACTATTTGTCCTTTACTATCCTTTTATAATTGAAAAACATATTGCAGCTTTGGGTTTTACAGTGAACTTTTGGTTTGTGCGTCTTGTAAACTGAGCATTTTAAACAGTATTTTATAAAACTGTTTTATAAACAGTATTATATAAGCGTCTTGTATCGCTTATCTTGCTACTGTAGAATAGAAAGTGGGGTGGTGAGTTCAATAACCCTTTAGATCCATTACACTAGGTGTGTTATTGCACTACCGTTACACAAAACCCAAAAATCATTCTAAGTTAAGGACGCTTGAAATTTCTGCCTAATCATTTTGAAGTAAGGAAAAAAGGCTGTTTCCTTATTCCACATTTTAAATGCCAAGACAAAAAGAACATTCTGATTATTGATTTTTATACCATTTCTCCTTTTCCTGATCTACACATAGTCTTTAAAAAAAAAAAGTAGTTCTGTCATATTAATAGGTACTACTACAGTTTTTTGGGTTTTGTTTTTGTTTTGTGTTTTTTTGCGGTACACGGGCCTCTCACTGTTGTGGCCTCTCCCGTTGTGGAGCACAGGCTCCAGACGCGCAGGCTCAGCAGCCATGGCTCACGGGCCCAGCTGCTCCATGGCATGTGGGATCTTCCCGGACCGGGGCATGAACCTGTGTCCCCTGCATCGGCGGGTGGACTCTCAACCACTGCCCCACCTGGGAAGCCCTCTACTGCAGTTTTTTTTGTTTTTTGTTTTTTTTGTTTTTTTTTGGTTTTGTGGTAAGTGGGCCTCTCACTGTTGTGGCCTCTCCCATTGCGGAGCACAGGCTCCGGACGCGCAGGCTCAGCGGCCATGGCTAACGGGCCCAGCCGCTCCATGGCATGTGGGATCCTCCCGGACCGGGGCACGAACCCATGTCCCCTGCATTGGCAGGCGGACTCCCAACTACTGCGCCACCAGGGAAGCCCTCTACTGCAGTTTTTGATTGCTTTTTTAAAGGATTGTATATCACTTCCCAGAAACACAATGAAAACATAGGATAAAATAGAATGATGTCACCCTAATTTGAATCTGAAAATTCACCTTAGTTTTCCTGAAAAGGGAATGATTTTTAATGCTTTGTCTTTAACTATTGTACCTAGTTTGTCACAGGAAGATAAGAAAGGTTGATTTGTTGTTTTTTGGAAGACATTGCTGTACAACTGTTTAATAAAAAATGACATAACTTTAAGTTCTATGAGTTTTCTAGACCAGTTTAATTATTTTTATTATTTGAACTTTTCAAGACCCCTGTATTGAAAACGCAAGAGAAAATGGTTGGCTGTTGGTTTTTCACTTCTGGTCCAGTCTCACTGAGTGCCAAAATTGAAAGAAAGGGATACTGTAATGGTAAGCAAACTGTTTAAAAATCCAAATGCAAGATTCATTCATTTTATTAGCTAATTGTAAGTGATTTTTAATAGTGTTTTGTAATTTACCAAGTATATAGTATTTTAAAACATGAATAATACAGTTGTCTGGTTCTAGTATAAATAATTGATACTTAAATATTTGTAAATAGATGAGCGGATCCCAATAATCCTGGTATTTCTGACTTTAGTCCTGGTACTTTCATAGCAAAGACTAAAACCAGTAGAGTGGGAAAATGCCAGCATTTTATTTTAATGTTGCAAAAAAATGTTCCAAGCAGTGTTGCTCAGAAGAGAGCTGTTGTCATATGAAAATACTGTTAGGCATTCTGACTCCATGCTGGAAATTCAAATATATGGGAGGGGCTAGAATGTAGAGCATTGACACTCTTAACAGTCAGATTGATATCAGAACAACAATCTGTGAAGGGCCCAATTCCATCCAGTGGATTTGGCCCCCACTCCAGGGTTCTGGCTTCTTGGAAATGAATATGGAATAGAATAGTATGATGGTGGGTGTATAATGTGGGTGTAAAACTTGGCTACTCCATCCATTGCTTTATTTGTGTTTATCAGTTCCTAAAATGGGAAGATTTTGTTCTTCTGTTGGGAAGATTTTAATTTGTTAGGCACTAATGAGTATGTTAGTGATCTTCTGTACTTAACGTAGTACTGAATCATTTATTTGTATGTCTTCTCTTAACTTTTATAGATACTGGTCATTTACAGATCTTTAGAATTGGTAGCCTAATATTGCTACATTAGAAAAGTGAATCATGTGATAGTTAGAAAACAGTATCTACCACAAACTGCCATAAATTTTCACTTCTCTGACTCAGATTTGCAATGTAAGTTTTCCGTGAGGCTTCTCAACTTGTTAAAGCAGCGTTGCCACATTTCAGCTTTCATCAGTAACAGCTTTGTTCCACTGTGGAGAGAATTTCCTCAAGGGTCTCTGAAGGTGTTTCTGTTTTCTTTTTAGGAGAAGCTATTCCAATCTATGCAGAAATAGAGAATTGTTCCTCTCGTCTGATTGTTCCCAAAGCTGCCATTTTCCAGACGCAGACTTACCTGGCCAGTGGGAAAACGAAGACCGTGCGGCTCATGGTGGCCCACGTGCGCGGGAACCACATCGCCTCCGGGAGCACCGACACCTGGAACGGGAAGACCCTCAAGATCCCGCCTGTGACGCCGTCCATCCTGGACTGCTGCATCATCCGAGTGGACTACTCCTTAGCTGTGAGCATGGCGCTTGGTGAAATTACAGACGTAGCATGGAGCCATACCTGGTGCCATGTTACTGAGAAGATGTACCTTTAATACCCAGGAAAATGTCATTTTATGTCAGCATTATAACAAATTGTGGAATATGTGAAGATTGGCCTTTGTTTTTTAATCAAAAACTATCCCCCTGAGGTATTTAATTAAATAACATGGAAGAATGAAGGTGCAGTAGGGCTGCTATATTGAAGACATAAGTAACTTTCTATGGTTCTGTGTAAGCTGTGCTCACTTACAATGAAGTGTATTAAGGCCACACTTCCCCATCACAGAGCGTTCACTGTATTTCGTGGGCTCTTCATTTAGTTCTTCATTTTATTCGTCAGGACAATTTACAGTTGTGTTGGGGGTGGTAGCAGACAACAAAAGCATTTTTTCTATGAAAAAATAATTGGGTTATTTACTATGAGGTTTAACTTATATTTGTGCCTTTCTCTCTCTCTCTCTCTCTCTCTCTCTTTGTTGTTGTTTTGTTTTTTGGCATATTAGGTGTATATTCACATTCCCGGTGCTAAAAAATTGATGCTTGAGCTGCCTGTAGTGATTGGCACGGTTCCATACAATGGTTTTGGCAGCAGAAACTCCAGCATTGCCAGCCAGTTTTTTATGGATATGAGCTGGTTGACGCTGACTCTGCCAGAACAGCCTGAAGGTAAAATGTTCTGAGGTTCTTTCAGAATGCAGTTTTACACATAGAGTACTTAAGAACAGGAAGTATGAGGTAGGAAATGCTCAAATGATAATTACTGCTGCCACTACAACTATTATTACTCTTTTTATTACTAAAAATCATCAAACATTATTCCCAGAGGGGACTTTGAGAGTTTAGCTTAGCCAAGACAGAAAGCTCCTAATGGCAGATCCAGAAATACAATCTACATCTCCTGATTCCTATTTATAATAGTAGAAGAATGGAAAATAATCAGAGTAAGAGTATAGTGTGTTATGTTGGTGTTTTCCGTAGCCACATTTCAATGATTTTTTTTAACCTAGACTAAAACACACACGTCTCAAAGAGAATATAAATCAGTGTTAATAGTACTTTAATAAAAGCAGAATCTACTGAATATTTTTTTGTTGTAATGGGCACAAAAACTTCCTGCTTAGAGGAAAAAATACCAATGTTTTATCTTCAAATTAAGCTAAGTTTCTTGTTCCTGTAAGAGTTCAGAAGAGAGTAATGTAATTAGTTTTTGCGTGGATTTCTTAGAGCCAACTCCTTTTTTGTTTCAGCACCACCAAATTACGCAGACGTGGTGTCGGAGGAAGAATTATCTAGACACGTTCCTCCTTACCCTCAACCCCCTAACTGTGAGGGGGAGTCGTGCTGTCCTATGTTTGCCTGCATTCAGGAATTCAGATTTCAGCCTCCGCCTCTTTATTCAGAGGTAAAGCAAAAGAAAATTAGACTTGTGTTGTGCTGTTTGTAAATAATCCTCTGTGTCTGTTTTTGACTCCCAATTAGTAGAGGATACATACAAAAAAATTTTTACGATGGTGATAGATTATCACTGATCCACTTACCACATTTTGTGGTGTTTTCTTGGTACTCTGTAGCATACATGTAGAGTACCATGGATTGCCTTTAAGGCCATGGAATACAGAGAACTTAAGTGGCCTACTGGGACTTCTTAATAACAGGCTTTAAGCAGTTTGGCTTATGACCATATAATTAGAAATAGATACTAGAATCACGTTAAAGAATGCTGCAGTAGTAATCTTGGTCTGCTCGTTTTTGCAGGTTGATCCACATCCTAGTGATGTAGAAGAGACCCAGCCTGTTTCCTTCATTCTCTGAACGTATTTCAGAAATCACTGTGTTCATCACCAAATTAGAATGTTGGTTCTTTCCCCCTGTCTTTTTGGGGAAGAGGGAGGGAAGATTAGCTTAAGAACATAAATAGACATCAAGACTGAAGGTGATAGAAATTAAAGAATGCATGTACTTTCCAGTGGGCCAACAGGATTGTTGCACAAGTTTGTGATGTGGTCTTGTATCCCTTTAGAACTATGGGACAAAGATGTGAAAAGTCACAGAATGTAATGGAAGTCCTGATGGTGATAGAGTAAGTGAAGAGTGCCTATGCTGACCCAAGAGAAAGGTGCCTGTAAACAGTGAAAACACTATGCGAGCATATCTTTACAGAGGTTTCTCAAAGTAGAACAGATGTATCCTCAGCTTTAAGGCAGTATGGACGCATTGGGAGGAGACTTGATTTTGGAGAACGTAGCAGCACAGGGTGTGCATGAACAGGAAAGGGGCCCACTCTAAATTAAACATGAAGCGAGACCCTCTGGTGTCAGGGTCTTCATGATTTCTAACCATATTCCATAGGACTGAAGTCCTTAAAAGAATCCTTTTCGGAGGTCATGATCTTATGAGATTCTAATGAAGTAATACAGTTTTCACTCTTCTAATGGTAGTTTAAGAGGTAGTTTGTAAGTTGGCTATACAGCATTACGAAACCAAGAAAGAGTTCCTTCCTTGAAAGGCTTGTCAGTTGAAAGGGGAAAGGTGTACTTCAATATGAAAACACATTTTGTTGAAAGTTGCACTTTTTATCCCCTTTAAGTACTTCAGCAGAGTACATGTTTAATTTTCCTCATATCTTATTTACCTAGGAGCATATTAGAAAAAGACAGGGTTAAAAAAAGAAAAAGAAGAAAAAAAAGCTTGCATCCTTAGGATGCCTTGATAACTGCACAGGGGGAAAAAAGGCCTTTTTTACCTACCTCTGGTGGGGTTATCAGAATCAGATATGTTTTAAAACTCCAGGCCGGTGAAGTCTTCCTTGGAGTTTCTGCTCATTTGCAGTAGCAATCTCATCTCTCCTATCCCTAAACCTGAAACTGGACCAAGGGCAAAATCTATAAGGTTAACATCAGTTGAACGTTAATATGTGTATACCAAAGGGTATTTCAAAATAAATGCAAAATCAAGGCAGAAATACCATTTTCCCTTTTTTTGAAAAGTCATATAAACTTAATTTCTGTTAAGAGACTTAAGTCTCCTGATGGCAGTCACTGTGTTGTTCATTGTTATTCCAGTTCTTTAGTAATTCTGTTTAAACTGTGATTTTTTTATTGTTTTGGTGCAATATTTTATTATCCTTTAACCTCAGGATATTCAGACCAACAAGATTGTGTTGCTGCTAAAAGACTGAGCAGTGTTTTTACTGTCCCTCTGTCCCCTCCTAGTCACAGTCACATGTTCACTTGTTTTTACTTTAATCTGTTGGTTTTGTGAGCTGAGAGCATTTCTGTACACTAAGTAGAAGGGAGGTAGGGGTTCCCATGATAGAGATTTTGGACCAGCCCAGTACTTTGGTTTTCTCCATGTCCTGAGGGTTAGATCTGGAAACCCTGGTGCTTCCCATGCAGAATACTGTACTTCATTCAGCTGAACGATTAGCTTTTCTTTCAGTCAGTATATTCCGTTAGAAAAATTTTAAGGTTAAATTATGTATGTAAAAATTAGCTGGACATTTGATCAGGGATTTTTATACAAACATTAGGTAAATGTACGCTTTTCACCCTTGGGTATACCTCTCTTCTCTGTAATCACATAAGCATCTTAAGCCGTTCTTTCATCTTTTAAGCCACTGAATGAAAATCACAATACAAACTGTTTTACCAATAATTGTGGTACTGAAATTGTCACAAATCTTTTTTCCCTGCTTTGGTTTTTTGGTGATCTTTTATTTTGCTTTGTTTTTGTGTGTTTGGTAGCTATGTGCTGTCTAAACAGTTTTATTTTTACTTTAAAAAAAGATCACCTTCAGCTATTTCTTGACCTCTGAGTTGCAGTTTACATGTTTTGTCAAGACATTTTCCATCTCCATGATACCAAAACAAAGTAAAAGAAACAAAACAAAATGGTATGGAGGAAGAGAAAGTTTAATTATCTATCTGGCTGCAAGTAGAAAAGCAGCTGCTTACTGGAATCCTTCAGTAGGATCGTTTTGTCACCTTTTTTAAAGAAATGAAGTGCACCTACCAAATTAAAACAAAGCTGATTTTTTAGCACTTACGAGAATAGCTAAAAGGTATGATTTGCCTTATTGAATTGATATTGGTACGTCTGACCTTAAGCAGTACGTTGAAACTGCATACCTTTCTATAATCAAATTATTTGATGAAGGTAGAAGATTCTACATTGGAACAGAGAATACTTGGGAATGAAGGTAAAAATTTAGCTGCTATTTGCTTGTTTATTCTCCTCTTGCTTAGTTTGCAAAGAAACTGTGGCCTTAGAATTTTCTTTTTGATGCAAAAATTTTGAAATTGAGAAAGTGCATCTTCTGGCACACAAAATTCTTCCATGGGCAGAACTTTACTTTCATGTTTTTGTTTTGCACAATAAACTCAATAGGCAGGGGTTATGTTTTTGATAAGTTAACTATGAAAGCTTTTTATTTTTATTATAAAAATGTAACAATTTAACCCGGGGGGTGGGGTGGGGAGATTGTATTTTGTACTCTTGTCTGAACCCCATGGGTTCCTTTTGTTAATAAAATGATTACACTGATGCTGTGAGTTGCTAGTTTTGTTTTTTTGTTTTTGTAAGACTATGACTTAAATTGTTACAGACTTAAGGGAAGTCAATACAGTGAGACAAAATGTTACTGCTGTTGAGATCCTTTTGTAAATGTGTGCTATATCATCAGACCAGGCACAGCCCTGGTGGATTCTGAACCTGTTTTTATGATGGCCTCAGTTTCCCCCAAGGTAATCAGTTTTTAGCATTCTATGAAAAAGAGTAGTTGAGATGAGTGATTAAGCTTAAGCTATATTGGTCATTGAGAGGACATTATCTCCATTTATTCTCAAATAATAATGACCACTTCTTTAAAGCTTTCTGAGTTTTCATGTTTGTTTGACCAGAACCTTTCCAGGATTGATGTAGTAGGTCTGGTGGGCAGTCAGTGGACTCATACTGCAAAACACCCGTACGTAAGCCTCCCCTTTCCACGCACATATTCAAATGGACAAAAGTCATATATTTTCTACAGGGAATATGTAACAATATGTCATCTCAGGTAAACTGCCTTGACCCTCTGTCCTGGAAGATTTTAAATCTTAGCTAAGTGGTAACAATTAACCCAGGTAATTTACTCTCCAGGTTTTTATAATGTGTGAGATGATGTTAAATAATTGTCTTTTCTGCATTCACATTTGCAATCAACATAAATCGAGATATTTGTCTCATGCAGTAAATATCGAGGCAGAATTTATAAGATTACCATTAAAGTTTCTGTAGTTTGTATTGCAAAGTTTCAGGACATGGCAGTCTGGGACATAGCCCTTATATTACAAATGGGGATACCAAAACCCAGAGGTGTAACCTGAAAATTTGGCCTACATTCTTTGTAAGATTCCTGCTCACTCTAAAATTTCCTGATTCTACAACTTTAATAGAAGTTATGGAAACAGGAATTGCTTTAAATTACATACCTTAAGACTTGGCAGACCTGAATACTACTAAGCATATACTAAATCAAGAGTCTTCAGCATTTATATCTAAAAGCCCTGCCTCCTAAAAGGATGCCAGTCTTTGACTAAATTGCTTCATAAGTATGTTTGATTGGTAGCTAGAATCCTTTCTTCAGCAGAGGCATTTGTTTCTAATTTTATAATTTGAAATAATTATAGGATCACAAAAAAGTTGCATTAACAGTACAGAGAGATCCTGTGTACCCATCACCCAGTCTCCCCCAACCGTAACTATAACACATTATCAATATCCGGAAATTGACACTGACACAGTAAGAATTAACTAGAGTTCAAGCCTTCCTTGGATTTCACCTGTTTCTGAATAAACTCATTGTTCTCTTGCATGTTTTCCTATATAATTCTATGGCATTTTATTACATGTCTAGGTTCACATCACCACCACAATCAAGATAAAGAACTGTTCCATCACCACAAAGAAACTCCCTTGGGCTACCCCTAGGCAATCACACCCTCCCCTTCCCTAACCCCTGACTGAACTGTTCTCTATCTCTGTAATCTTCTCATTTTGAGAATGCTTAGATAGATGGGATCATTAGGTATGTACCTTTTGCAATTGCCTTTTTCACACTGCATAACACCATTAAGATCCATGCAAGTTGTACATATTGATAGTTTTTTCCTTTGTGTTTCAGCTGCAACATTTCAAAAGAAATATATCGGCTATTACTTAAAATGCCTTCTTGCAATTTTCAAAGAAAATATGTAACACGTGCACATGATACCTTTGTAAATATTGTTTTTACATTTGAGAACTACCTTTTATGTAGAAAATATTTAAATGCAGGTTTCCACAAACTTAGGGGTCATTTTCAGCTTGCCAAAGTCCGTGAAGTCTTTGAAGATAAATACAAAAAAATGCAAGGGCATTTGCTGCCCTCGGTTTACTCATTTAATAATATTTCCCTAATACCTCTCTACTAGTCTTGTACTGTCTAGGGGAAGACTTTTTCTTTAAAAAGTTACTTCCTGGTACTATACCCACTGGGACCCCAGTACCATATCTATTTAATGACTAAAGGACATAAAGTGTTCCAAAACAAAATGCTAACTTTACATATAGGAACTCCTTATAATAACAAAGATGTCCATGTTTTTTTATTTTGTCTTTTAGATGCCAAAATCCATCTGAGTCCCTGAGATAAGCATTCTGTATATGAAAGCTTATCTGTATTAGCTTTCACTCCAAATATTCAGTTTTGACTGGACTGGTTTATTGAGTTGATTCAAGTAAAGTATAAAGGTTTATGATCTATAGTTAATTAGCTTCAAAATACGGTGCGCGCATGTGCGCGCACACAGAACAGTTTCTTGCCTGGAAACTTCCCTCTGCAGGCAAGATGGGTATCAAAAGTTATATTTATGTATCTGGGAACTCAAAAGAGGGCACATTACCATCACCAAGTATCCCACTACTAGAAGACAAAGGGTGAGCCTTCTTTTTGGTAGCTGATATACTGGTGGGCAGTAAACAGATAAGGGTTAAAGAAGCTTTCAACTAAACAATTCTATGTTTCATAACACACCCTGAGTCACTACAGTTCGGGAAGTTGAAAGCAAAACCCTACTATTGAACCATAATAGTCCCTGGCATAATTCAGAAGGATCCAGGAGCCCATGTGAGAAAATGTAAGAAGCTATACTGAATATTCACTATCTGAGAGCTTCACTGCAGATTAATTTTAATAGTTTCAAGAGAGTTAAGATTATGGAAAAACAGCTTAGGAACCTAAGCACTTTTACAATTTTTTTCCCTTGCGTAAATTAAAACATAAGTACATGTATGTGTATATATAGGAGGAGTATAATACCAAGCAAAATCTCTAGTTCATCTTCTTTAGGAGAGGACGAACTCAAAGATTCCTTGTAAATCTCTTAAGAGAACATACTTCTACAGAGGTGGATTTCAAAGCAAATCTCTGTTTATTATTCCATCCTCAATTCAACATCTGGCTCTTTTAGATAAATGCAGAATTCTAGGTACTAAGGGAAACTGTAGCAACAAACACCTACTTTTATCTTATCTGACATAACAAAAAAACCTCCGTAACATGTCAAAAAGATAAACGCATAGGGCTGCAAACACCAACAGCTGCTCCTCTAAGAGAGTGGCAGGATCACATCTGATAAGTGTGATGTTTTTATGAAAATTAATTGCATTGTACTTGAAACTATTTTAAAACAACCAGCTCCAGAATTGTCCTCCCAGAAATAAAACAAGAATAATCCCTGATGCCAATGGGAAGATGTTTTAAATGGTATCTGCATTGAACAGAGGGATTTCTTAAGGTCTCAGATTTGCTTCTGACCACAATACAGAAGTCTCACAGGGGAGAACTGAGTTGGTGGTAGCCAGGCAAGCTGCATGTTTTTCCAGCCTCGCCCAGTCATAGATACCAGGTCTTTGACCCTTCAGCCTTAGCCTGGCTGGTTCCAAGATAAACTGTCCCTCAGCAGGCTCCAAGGCAGATGCTGGGAGCTGGGACGTGTCTCATTGCCCCAAGTCTGCTATGACCTGGCTCACCCACCTGGCTCAGCCATCGCCTCTTGCTGACTGTGTAACTCACACGTAGAAATTTACAAGTGCTCGGAGGGAACACTTCCCCAGGCAGCAGCCTGCAGAGTTGAGACCCAGAACCTCAATTCCAACACCAGGACCCCCACAGGGAGAGGAAGGTACAAGAAATTCCTTAAAACAAATAATCAGGAGTGGCTGCCATCAGCAAAAGTGAGGGCTCCCCATATCAGATAAGTTCACTGAGAGGAAATTGTCTCTTTTGGTGTTTGGTTTTGGTTTGGGGTTTGGGTTTTGGTTTTGCACCTGATTTTTGTGAAGGAAGTTTATACTTCGGGAGCTTCTCCTCCCACCTAGCCAGAGCCTCAATGCCCTGCCCAGTGATTGCTTGTCCTCGCCCAGGGGGAACAGGTTCTCCTGTTTGCCCAGGACTTTCCCCACGTCCCAGGACCCCCTTCAATCGCAAACTGGCACAGTTGGTCACCGTAGCCCTGCCCCACTATCGGGGGAAACCTGCTCTACCCCCCACTCCCGGACACACTACTGCAGGCCTTCACTGTGTCTTTGTCACTGTCTCTGCCCCTCCAGCACCAAAACCCTCCTACTGTCACCCAACAGCCCCGTGCAGCAGAGTGCCTTCCCCAAATGAACAAGGTCAAAGAAGCTCAAGACCTTTAAGCCATTGGGATTTGGACCGGGACCCCATTTGAGGCCAGCCAGATAGCTGATCCAGACTCCACCTCTCCCATCTCCTTCTTCTTTCTGCTGTGGAGGCCCCAGCTAGCCCAGGGCCAGCCTCTGGGCTCCCAGGGACCAGGGCCTGGCTCTGAACCATAGGTCACACCTCTGCAAGGCAAGTCACTTCCTCCCAGGCTTTGAGCCCTGTGCACAGACCCACATGGTCAGAGGCCACAGAGGTGCCCCTCATGCTGTCTTCTCGTTCTCTCTCTCTCTCTCTCTGTCTCTCTCTCTGTGTGTCTCTCTCTCTGTCTCTCTCTGTCTCTCTCTCTCTCTCTCTCTTCAGAAAGGAGGACCTGATTTCCCAAGAGCTTTGGGTCCCTTTCTTCCTCTTGCAGCTCTCCCGACAGCGACCTGGGTCTGGGGTGAGCTGGGGAAGCTGTTGCACAGGAGGAATGATCACTAAGTGCCATGGCATAATTATGCTCACAGGACATTTGGAACTCCTCTCTGGAACTTGCTCTCAGAGCCTGTGACACAGTCTTCTTAATATCTTTATGGTGAAAAGTCTTTATCTTTTGAGATTTGAACTGATGTTGTGAGACTGTCCAAAGACCATCCAGAAAGTAGCCTGGAGTGTGAAGCTGAGTGCTGGGTTTGGGGGCACTGATTAAATGGGCTGGAGCAGAGGTGAGGGACAGCAGTGAGCAGGGTGTCCTTTTGGGGTTTGACCAGCCGACTCTGAAAAATATGTCCAAATGTAATACCTTATTCATGTTTCACCTTACCTGGGTGTTCCCAGGTCCCATTAGCCTGTAGAGGAGAACTAAGTCTCATGAAAAATAATATTCCCGTGTCACTCACTCTTACCCCAACTGGCTCTTCAAAAACCTTAGATTCTTGCCAAGTCCCTCTCTTACTCCTAGGAATTTCCCAAAGTCCCCATGAGTAAGTACCTTCCCACAACCCTGGTGTCACCTGTGATGCTCTGAAGGCTTCTGAGGTTGATTTTTACCAAGTGGAGAAGAACGATTTCTGCCATTTTGTAATTTGTTTTGTAAGAAGCCACCCCCAAAACAGCTTCTTGGGCCCCAACCTATGGCCAAGTTTCCATCAAAGCTGCAGTTTTAGTTTTTGATTGGCATATGTCCCTCTCTGTAACACCTGGATGTGCCATGTTGGGACCAGGCTGCTGGCACAGTCAGGAGACCCATACGCCTCACAGTCTCGACTTCCTCTGAAGACTAAAGCTCTGACATTGGGCCAAATCTCTCTTCCCTGGTGCCCTCTTAACCGAGGATGGGTCTTTCTCCGCCCCCAGAAGTTCCCCAACCATGTCCCAGGCATCTGCTTCCACCAGTGAGCTCTGGCTCGGTGTCAAGCTGGGTCCCTCCATCTGCACCACGATAGGCAAACAGTCACAGAAAAGCAGGGTGAGCCAGAGCATGGCTGCAGGAGGGACTTAACACCCAGCCCCCGGAGGTGCCACCTGCCCCAGAGCCACAGACAACCAGTGGCCCCTTTCAATGAGAGACCGGGCAGAGGGACACACCAGACTATCCATAGGTTCTCTATCTGAAACACCTGGAGCCCACAGGTAAGCAGGGGACAGAGGACAGACGTATCTTTTGGAGGGGGAAGGGTTTCTGAACACGTGGGTGACTGCCCGGTGAGGGCAGGTCCAGGGGTCCCCAGGCCACTAAGGGAAAGCACAGGGTCACTTGCCAAGTGCTGTCAACAGGAGGGAACCAGGTACTGACGTGCCCACAGGCTTGCTTTACACTTCATCTCAATCCCCACTGCCCTTCCCACAGTGATGTGGGCTCATCAGGAAGCCTCCAATTCCCAGCTTGGACAGAACTGTGATAGAAATGCGGCACTTGTAATAAATCTCGCTGATGTAACTTTTTCCCTGCCTCCTTTTCACCTCTTTGGTTGGGGTTGAGAGCCTTAATCTCTCCAATGAGCTTCTCCTATAAAAGGCCTCCATTTGTGCTCAGCACAGACTCAGAAGCCCAGGGAATTTTTACATTTATTACAGAAGGAGGCAAGCATCCATTCTGCCTGTTTCCATTAACACACACTGGCAATTAATGTGTTTGGTTCAAAAGCCTTCAAACATTTTTACATCCATTTGCACATTTAAATGGCTCTATATAACAGTCAAGCAGGTGGTTAACTATATGTATATTAAATTCATAGAGAAACTGGTAATTTTCAATTATAAATGTCAGTTCACAGTTTACATGATAAGAATTTTTTGAATAGACCCATTAGCTGATTTAGTTAGCCAGGGTTTTTATAAATCATGGTTTATTTGCTTATTCTACTTATAAAGGAGGAATTTTCAGTGTTCTCCCATGAATCAATAAATATTTACTTTGGTCTTTATTCTGCCCAAATGCCAAATTTCACAATGGATGAAATATCATTGGGGTTTCTTAAACAGCTGTTGGAATGCGGCTGTTTTATTAGTTGTTTTGTTTAGTATTATTACACAGAAAATGGTTTAAAAGTTTTATTCATTTGCTATTAATTTGTTTTTTATGAATAAAGTCAAAATAGGGCTGAATCGCAGTTCCTTGTAATTTTACAACGTATTGTACTTCCCTAGTAATATGTCTTGACGATAGAAATTTCCAAGCCCATGAAAAGCTGTCCCATTTCTCTAAATTGTATCCTTTAAAGCAAACTCTGAAATATATAGCACTGGCTTGCACATAATAAAATTTGATGATTTTGTTACCAGGGATAATATTTCTCTTTTCTAAGCAACAGAAATAATTTAAAAGCCTCTCATTTGGCTTTTACAGCACAAAAGGCAATGTGAGACACCAGATCTGGGGGACGGGTGGTGTGGGTAGATAATGAACTAGAGCTGAGATGCCCAAGGCCACACTGAGAAATACCCTTAACACTCTCTATCCTTGTGATTCCCTCAAGTCGTTCCTGGATCTCTCCTTTAAAAGCATGATCAGGCAGAAACTTTTCAGCCCCCAAACAGGTAAAGGGGACTACTGGAGGATTTTCAGGTAGTTTCCAAAAATTTGGAACCCCAGTTTACATAAACTCCCATCGAATCCCATGAACTCCTTAAACAATGTAAGAAATAGGAAAGCCCCAACTTGCTTCCTGTGAGTCCAGCCCTCTCCCTCTCTCCATCCAAGAGGAAACCAGGTCACCAGTGTTGTATGAATATCTTGTCTACATTTTCATAATCTTACTACACCTCCCCTCCAAAAACAGCATAGGGAATGGCTGTGTGTATGTGTGTGTGGATGTTACACATAAATGCAGTCAAACTATTTTAGACCTCTGCAAGCAGCCTTTGTCAGTCTTTATCATTATCTGTTCTGTTTTCAGTATCTATGCTTGATGAAACATGTGGAGCAGGCGCATCGTTTTCACACGTTTATATTTCACTGCAGGAATATGCCATGATCAAATTGAAACATACATTTTAAAAAAATTTTATTGAAATATAGTTGATTTACAGTGTTGTGTTAGTTTCAGGTGTACAGCAAAGTGATTCATACTGAATATATAAAATTTTATATATATATATATATATTCTTTTTAAGATTCTTTTCCATTATAGGTATTGCAAGATATTGAGTAGAGTTCCCTGTGCTATACAGTAGGTCCTTGTTGGTTATCTATTTTATATATAGTAGTGTGTATATTTTAATCCCAAACTCCTAATTTATCCCTTCCCCCCTTTCCCCTTTGGTAACCATAAGTTTGTTTTCTATGTCTATGAGTCTATTTCTGTTTTGTAAATAAGTTCATTTGTATCATTTTTTTAGATTCCACACATAAGTGATATCATATAGTTGTCTTTCTCTCTGTCTGACTTACTTCACTTAGTATGATAATCTCTAGGTCCATCCATGTGTTGCTGCAAATGGCATTATTTCATTCTTTTTTGTGGCTGACTAATATTCCATTATATACATATATTTATATATTTCACATCTTCTTTATCCATTCATCTGTTGATGGACATTTAGTTTGCTTCCATGTCTTGGCTATTGTAAATACTGCTGCTATGAACATTGAGGTAAAACATGCATTTTTTTGAGACTCCACATTTCCTACAGCCTCACCAATACTTATTACTTCCAAAGTTTCCACTTTATGAAAGAGTCCCTCATTATTTTAATTTTCAGTTTTATAATTACTCATAAGGTCCAGCAACATTTCATATGTTTATTGCCCATTTGGGTTTTTATCTTCTCTGACATCTCCTGTTCTTATTCTTTGTCCATTTTTATAATTAGTTCTTTTTTCTTATTGAGTCATAGAATTCCTTATATATTTTACATCCTAAACTTGTTATCAGTTATATATGCTCAAGTATTTTGCTGGAAGATCATTGTCAAATCTTTTATTTCAGATAGATACATCAACTAAAATACCCCTTTGAGCTTCTTACACGTAGAAATTTCTCTTACTACCATATTCATTTTATGAATTGATAAAATAATTCATTTTATGTTCACTTGCTAAGTCATTTTGCAGGGTTTTTTGAGTGCTATATCTCATGGGAAATCAACTGTGCTAGCTTTGGGGGAAAATAAGGATAAATAAAATGTTTACTTTCTAGTTGGGAACGTGACAACACCACAAATACCTAACATGCATGGTAAAATGTAATTTGAGCCATAAAAGAATCCAGCTGAGAGAGAAAGTACTTCTGGCATTTCATGGTAAAAGTGGCAGGAGAATCTAACTTTGAAATGTGGTAGAAATTGGACGTGCGAGGATAGGGTTCAGGACATGAGCTGGAGATTTCATGAGCAAATATCAATCCATTTTTTGAACAAATGTTTTCCATATTTTATCTCATTTTAGCTTTAAGGTAATTCTGCAAAATAGTTTTGATCGTTGTCTTTTTCATGTGTGAGGAGCTGGGGTTTAGAGAGCTTAGGAAGGAAATTTGGCAAAGTTCTCAAAACTAGTTCACGTTGGAATTTCATTCAAAACCCAGGTTTCCTTGACTTCATAGCCTTTGCTCTTGCCACACGACTATACTCAATGGCTCGAGGGGCAGCAAGCCAGCTGGTAGATTCCACAGGCCACTTGCCTCTTGGGCATGGGGGAGTTACAACTGGACAGGGGGAGGCAGGTGAGACAGCAAAGGGCTAGGCCACCCCAAGCGTGTGGATACCACCAGTGTGGACTGGTGGTATCCAGGGAGCTGTTCCTCAGCCCTCTGGAGAGCGAGCAAAGGCTGGTCAGAGTAACGCCTGACAGAGTTTTAACAGTCTGTCATTGTGAGATGCAGAGCAGAAAAACAAGAACAATTGCTCTTTCGCCCGAGAAAATGAAAGTTTAGCAACAGGAAAACACAAAGCCTGGGTCCATGATTGCACAGATGAGAGAGCCAATAGAACCCCACCTTCTCAATCAATGTTTGTTGAATGAGTGTAGAAATGAAAGAGGAAAAGAATAAAAATACATATACAACATGGAGAAGCAACCCAGGTAAGGTCACTGTAGCAGAGAGAAGAAACAGATCAGGTCACCATTGTTTTCTTTCACAACATCTTTCTTTCTTAGGACTGCTTACCTTTCCATATTTGCACCATAGAAAGAGGTTAAAGGGCCATAACTTTCATTTTCTTTCTATTATTATACATGTGGGCCTCTTCCCATGTATCCTCCATACATAGAACAGAGCTACCCTTCATCTCCTGGCAGGGGGCTTCCAAGTTGACACAGAAGGGACCAAACAGATGATGGAAACAGGTTACCCATTCTATAGGGGAGGGTACTAAGACCCAGAAAGGATGAAGAATTTGCCCAAGGTCAAGGAACACATCCTCCTCTCTGGCCATCCTCTACTGCTAATACTATAGTTTTCCTTTAGTTTTCTAGACTTGAGATATACTGAGTGTCCATATATTGAGAAAAAGAAGCAAATATGCACCAGTGTCTCACAGATCTTGGGCACTGACTCTCAAAGATCTCCCTCTGGAAGATGAAACTGAGGGGTAATGATGGTGTCACATGGGGCAGAGAATTGGAGGCATTTAAGTAGAGGAAACATACAATAGTCCTTCACAACGGTTCAGGAGTTGGGTGGTAACAAAGTCCTTTGAGCCCATTGTCTCAACTGGCCCCCACCCAATGTCCTGGAGAAAGCTCTCCACTTTAACTATAAAGCTCAGAAAGCCCACAGATAGTGAATGTCTGTCCCACATAGAGTGAACTCGGAGTCAAAGTTTACTCTCCGCTCTTTTGATTTCAGCTAAATTCTTCCCAGCATCACACAGAAGGGAAGACAGAAATATACAGACAGGAGGAAGGAGCTCTGCCACAGTCACATTCATGGAATGAATGCAATGTTCAATCACTCATTCATTCATTCATTCATCCACTTTCTTGTTTTATTGAGAGCCTACTGTGTGCCAGACACCATAAGAAGCATGTAGCGGTCCCTACGCTCATGAAGCTTAATTATTTTGATGGGTTTCAGGCAGTTTTTTATACAAACAAGGGGAAAAAAACCTTGAACATAAATCTCTCCCAAGGTGACTAAATTGCCACCAATGAAAGCTCATGCTCATAGCTTCAAGAGCACCAAAACATGTTTCATAAAACCTGGTTGAAGTCTGGGATATGTCAGCATCCAGCCTCCTTTCTTAATTTCCTATGCACAGCATTTTCTTTTCACTACGTTAGGGCCACTCCATGCTGGTGAGATCATCCATACGGCCAACCATTCAGCAATATGGAGACTGTTAGGATAAAAAAAAAATGTACTTGAAGAAGTAAACCTAACTATTATCAACTCTTATCACTCCAACGAAAATCCAAGCTGTTTCTCAAACTTGCTTTATCATAAGAATCCCCTAAAATACATGTTAAAATGCAGATTTCTGGACACGCATGCATCACCTGATTTAGACCTGCCAAAGGGGAAATCTCGTCCACACCTTTCTTTCCATAAGTCCAGTAATTTGGGAAATCTCTGCTTTTGACTACTTCCGCCATTATAGAAAGCAGAAAAAAAGAACTCTAGATATCTCACCTAGGCTTTGCATTTTCGAAGAATTCTAGGAAGCAGGAACACCAAAAGGTGTTCAAAATCTGTAAGTCAGGGGACTAGATGGGTTGTCTATTCAAAGCGAGGCAGGCGAGAGATGAGCACGGAAGATCGTGGGGTGGGGGGAAGGGAAAAGGAGAACTCAGATGAGGACTCAGGGTACAGAAACGTTAACAGATCAACAGCTCTGCAGATAAGCAGCTCAGCTTGGCCAAATATATGTAACTGGCACAAAGTAAGCCAGTTAGACCAAACCCACCTGACTGAGTTGCTCATAAACAGAAGGACTTGCTTAATGCCTACTGCTGACACCGCTGGGAACTGAGTCAGCCCTTGACAATCCATGGGAGGCCGTTCAGTGCCTTTCAGCAAACCTAAGCCCCTCTGTGGCCCTTTTACACAAGCCTGTTCCTGTTTTGACAAGCATGAGGAAATTGGTCGGAAGGTGTTTAAAAAGGCTTTTGTCCCTAATCCTGAAGCTCCCTTGCTTCTTGCTTGCTCCTTGCAAGGATGAAGCTATCAAAAATCCCCATTGTCTCGGGTCTGAAATGCCGTTTTAGGTCTAACCTAAAGGTTAGCACTAAATGTTTGGATGATAAGCACTAAATGCTTAGATGATAAGCACTAAATGCTTATCATCCAAGATCTGTAACTGACATAAGAATTCCCAAGCTTGACAACTCTGAGAAATTAATAAAAATGGAGTTTGTATTATTTTAGGAACAGAAGCAGGAGATAACTTCAATTCATCAACTTTTTAAAAAAACAAGGCTGCTAAGTGAGATCTTGGAACACGGAAGGCAGAGGGAAATCTGTTCATAGAGCTCAAAAAATACACCCAATTTATTCCCTGTCTTTTACATTCAATCACCTGCAGCTTACTTTCACACAAAGACTCTCAATCCTCAGGATGATACAATGAGGTAGAAACGATTATTCCCAATTCACAGAAGAGAAAACTGAGGTTCAGAGTGGTTATGTGACTAGAGTGGGAGACGAGGCTCTTACCTGAACTCAAGTTTGTTATTCTGATTCCAAAGAAAGAGATACATCATGTAACATCACTTGGATTTCCCAGGAAACCTAAGGAGAGTGTTCTGATAAGTAGTATCTCCCAACTAGATCATGAAAGTAGGCAACTTCTCTTACCCATCTTTGCCTCCCTAGAGCCCAGCACAAAACTCAGAAAACATTTGATGACTGAATGAATGATTTAGCATAAGTTTGAACTTTTAATGATTGCAGTCCTTGCAGATCTCTAAGAGAGATTCCTTTTGTTTTAAGCCATTCCTTTGTTTTAAAGCTTGATTCTCCTAGAGAATCTCTTCTCCGTGTTTGTCTTCCACCTAACCATTTGCCATCAGGGCTGGGATCCAGAGAACGCCTTCCCAAATGCAGTCCAGTTCAGCACTACCTAATCTCTCAAAACACCTTGCACTGCATCTCAGAGACATGTCCCTCGAGACATGAACAGACAACTAAGTCAGACCACCAGAATGTTCAAAGTCTATGGCATTGACAGGCAGACAATTAGATGAGTCACTGGGCTATGGGGTGATGTCTAAGCACCTCTGTCAGATCACCAAATCCTGGGGAGGTGGTGGTTATGTATAACTGAGAGTCAGCTGCAAGGTTACGCCTCAGCTTGCCTGCAAGAAATGCCATCCTGTGGCACGGGTCCAGGAAGTTGCTTCTTCACTTGAAACCTGGAGAGAGAGCCATCGCCTCAGTTCCCCCTTCACGGGGCTCACAGAGACAATTCTTGGAGGCAGGCAAGCTGCTCCTATGAGTTTCCCTCCCTAGGACACAACAGCTGCAGCCCAACACCTGGATTTGAGCCTTGGTTCTGCCAATTTCCAGCTTTAGCACTTTTGGCTGGCAGTATCACTTTTCTGAGCCTCCGTTTCTATGGATGTGGAAAAATAGATCATAGTGCTACTTTTGCTATTGGGCTGTCATGAAATTTAAAGAAAGACTCAATATGGAAAAGCGTAAAGCCCAACTCATTGTAAACTTTTGACATATGTCAGTTATTATTAGTATGATATTCTTCCACTCTTACAACTATTTTTTTAAAAAACTCAAATGGATTGTCTCATAAATATCTGCTACTTGTCACTCAAACGACATCAAATAGTGTGTGTGAGACATGTTTGTCCTTCATGGGCTCACAGACTTGGTAATCTCAGAGGACCCCCAGATAACACCTCTCACTTTAGACAAAGCAAAGGCTGGGAGAAGCAGACTATCCAGGCTCACGTCAGAGTTCAGGTTTCCTCTTGTCTCATCCATGCTGGCTCTGCTGCACCATTTTCTCCTCTCACCGTTCACACCATCTCTTTAGTGTCCAAATAAATCCCTCTCTGGAGTCTGAAAATGTTGTTGCTAGCGGTGGGAACTGCCAAAGTATCATTTCTATGGCTCTTCAGTCCTTGCATTTAAAAATGTCTCTCACACTTATAATCTAAGATGTAAACTCTTTAAAAGTTCAGCATAAGTTTCCAGTAGACGAAGCATAAGAAATCATAAAAGAGAGGCAGTTTCAGGAAGGTTTGAAGCTAGAGAATGCTCCCATGTCTTAACAGCCCATTGAGAGATCTTGTTTCCTGAGATTCTAATCCAATATTTCAGACCAAAGAGCTTCATGACTTGATGACTTCCTGGAGGCAGGGGGAGGGGTAGGGCGTGGAATTCCTCTGTAGAGATCCTTTACTGAGATCAACATAAGCACTAGAACTTTTAGAGGCTAGGCTCTCTTTTCTTATATTTCAGTGTAATCAGAAGCACCACTGTCCTCAATTTACAGACCTCAAGATTGGAGGCGCTCTGTCCTTGTATGGAGATGGTGTCTCCATGAAGACAGAACTAGGTCTGGCTCCCACTGCTGCATTTCCTCAGTCTAGAGCAGCAACTATCAGATGGTGGCCGGTCAAAAATACTTGGTGCTGTTTCTGTTGCTTAGAGGCAAGTTTTAGAATACAAGGTATTTATGAAACTTTTGATGTCTCCATAGAGTTGAACAGGTCAACAAGAACAAGAGTAGCAACAGAACAAGCAGAAAAAACTTAGTCTGCCAAGACTCAACTCTGTCCTCTACTCACCAAGCCACAGAGTTTGTTTTCCCATTGCCTTTGCAGATCTCTGGAGCATGATTGTTTGGGCGTGCCACTTCTGCCTGGTTCTAGGAACCACACTATCTTCCAGGAATTCACACGATACACAGGTTTTGGAGGAATGCCAGCTTGTACTCAGACTTCCTTTTCAGAAATCAAGTCAGTTTCTATCTCCAGATCTTTCTATCAGCAGTTACTGTATTTCAGCTTTGGTTTTCTCCACGGGACACAGCACAAACATTGTAATTGGGTCACCCTCTGACTTAGATCACTTCTTATCCCATTATCGAAGGTGATCAGCTTGACTTTCATGGCAGAAGAGATTGGTGTCCTCAGGAAACCTGAGAAAACTTCCCAAAGATCTGATCTTTGGGAAGAGGTTAATTCTTTAATAAGGAAAACAAAGAAACAGCATTCAGTGGCAGGCACTAGAACAGTGTTTACATGAGAAATGGATTCCAGTATATATAAAAAATATATATCTGTTGATGCCACTCTGTTCAGAGGAAAAAAGTGATACTAAGGTCAAGGCGACTGAGAGAAGCCTCCCATATTCAGATCTCAGATGGGATGGAAGAAAAGGTGTGGAAGGAATGAAGGGGATTTCTAGATATTTAAAAGATGACCTAGTTTCCCAGCTTTTTGATATGGAGTTTTGGTTTCCTTATCTCCCATCTCACTGCCCCCATCCCACTGTCTCTGCCTGGAGGCCACGTGTGTCAGTACAGAGTTATTCCCATCGGCCTTTGGAGTCCAATTACTCATTCAAAAATATTGATTGGACTTCCCTGGTGGCACAGTGGTTAAGAATCGGCCTGCCAATACAGGGGACACATGTTCCATCCCTGGTCCAGGAATATCTCACATGCCATGGAGCACCTAAGCCCATGTGCCACAACTACCGAGCCCGTGTGCCACAACTACTGAAGCCCGCCCACCTAGAGCCCATGCTTCACAACGAGAAGCCACCCAATGAGAAGCCCATGCACCGCAATGAAGAGTAGCTCCTGTTCTCCTCAACTAGAGAAAGCCAGCATGCAGCAACGAAGACCCAACGCCGCCAAAAATAAATAAATAAATAAATTTATTTTAAAAATATATTGATTGAGTGCCTTGTCCATGCCAGGTACTGTTCTGGTTGCTGCAGAGACTAAAACTACCAAGGAGCTCATATCCTCCTTGGGGAAAGACAGACAATAAACAAATGAACAAATAAATAAATGAGGTAACACAAACAGTGGTTGAGAAGATGAAGAAAATACACAAGAGACAGAGTGGGGTGGTCTCCTCTAGAGGAAGTCCAGGGATAGCCTTTGGGAAGAAATGGCCTGAGAGCCAACATGGGAATGATAAGAAGTCAGCCACTGGCGGCTGGGAGAGTGTTCCTGGCCAGAAGAGCAGGTGCAAAGTTCTGAGCTGGGAAAGAGCTTGGCAGAGCACAGTGGGCAAAAGGAAACGAGGAGAGGAGCTCGGAGAGTAGCAGGAAGGCCATCAATCAGCCATCTGTACCTCTGGACATAAGTAGGACCCCATGTTCCTGTAACTCAGATCAGCTTATTGAATTTCTGAATGGGAAAATAATCCCTGACATCTTATAGAATGTGACTGGCTGGTGAGGTCTTAATGAAAGAGAAATTTAAAAAAATAAAGTATAGGAATTTATTAAGTCTGTTTTGCTATCTTTGGGAATTAAAAATTGTTTGAATCAAGAATGGCAACAACCCTCTTTAAATCTGATGACTCTTAAAACTCTGGAGAGTTCCTATGTCTGGATGTCTTACCAAAGTTAATGGAATACAAAGCTGGGTCTGGAATAAAAGAACTTGACTTTCTTTATGCTTCTCTAAAGTGGCAGGATAATGTCATAGGAAAAGCAGGAATTTGGTCATGCTGGGCTCCTCAGTTGCTGTGTGACTTTGTACAAATTACTCAACCTCTCTGAGTTTGTTTCCCCTTCTGTAAAATCCTCACATGGTTATTGAGAGGGCTATATGAGATAATAGTGGAGGTTCAGCTGACATTAGTTTTATCTTCTCCCTCCTCCCTCCCCAACCATGTAGACTATGGGAGAGTGAACCTCAAAGAGGAGACAGATACTATTAATATTTGGTAAAGAGAGGAAAAGATGAAAATGAGGGCAAGGATATTGTCCATGCCCAGAGCTGTGTCTGGAATGTAGCGCTTGCTCAAGAAATATTTGTGGGATGGGTGAGCTCTTAAAGGGCTGAACCCTCTACTGAAGGAGTTGGGAGGAGGAAACTGAAGAATGTCAGATGGTTTTGGTGTGGGTTCATTTCCAATCAGTTTGGTTTGTGGCTTGTGGATCTTCTTCTGATTCATGGTCTAGCTGGGGAGTGATTGGAGGGCAGTGGGGGAAAGGAGGAAAGACACAAATCTTTGGGAAATCTAATCTCCAGAAGTCATCCACAAGGTCAGAGCATTCTTTGGTTCTTGGTTTGGAGGATCTGTTAATTTTCAAAAAATTAAATAACTTCCATTGTTTATATCTATTCAGAAAGGACAGAAAAAGACAGAAAAAGTCAACAATCCTACATTCAGATAAATCAATACCTTTGTATTTTGTTCATTTAAACCATGAGTTTAGATGTAATTGAGATCCCATTGGGAGCCTGCCTTTTCAGTCACTATGGTGAAAGCTAGAAGCTTCTTCACCAACATAGTTTTTATGGCAGTATAATAGTCCAGACTAAGAGTGTGCAATAATTAACTTAGCTAGCACCCTACTGTTGCTCATTCAGACTGTTTCCAATTTTCCTACCATACACTCTTTGCTTCTTTCACTTCACCTTGTGACGATGGGTGGGGGAAGATATGGAACAGAGCAGATACATATGTTATCTAAGATCCCCTGCTCTGCCAGCCTCACTGACTGCCAGGCCCCTCTTGGTCCTGTCCTGATAGCCACCCACCAAGAGCTGCCTTCACCGGGGACTCTGCCATTTGCCTTTCTTTCTCTGAGACCAAGCCGAGGACCATGCCGGCAATGGGATTCTCAGACTCCTAGCAGGATAAAGGGCCAGAGGGTGGAAAAGGGGGTCTGGAGTAAGACTGGCTGGTTCAGGGTCTACACAGGTGGAGCTGGGTGTTGAGACTGAGGCCTCCTTCCTCCAGTGCTGGACTCTGCAGCTGACCCACTTCTTCTCAGGCTCAACAGTCTGGACAGTCTGGACACTTAGCTCTCACCTGACAGCAGCATGCACTCAGCCTTAGTTCTGAGGACTTGGAATCTCACAAGAGCGAAAAGTAAAAATATCTACAGAAGGGCTACTATCATTATAGGGCCAACAGTTGGTTTGGTGGAATAGTAATCTTTCTTCGCATCCACCTCTACCCTGTTCCATAAAAAAGAATGAAATAATGTCATTTGCAGCAACATGGATGGACCTAGAGATGATCATACTAAGCAGAATAAGTCAGATATCAAATACCATATGATATCACTTACACATAGAATCTAAAATACAATCCAGATGAACTTATCTATGAAACAGAAAAAGACTCACAGACATAGAGAACAGACTTGTGGTTGCCAAGGGGGAGGCGGGGAGGGGAGGGAAGGATTGGGAGTTTGGGATTAACAGATGCAAACTATTGTATATAAGATGGATAAACAATGGAAAAGAATATAAAAAAGAATATATATATGTATAACTGAGTCACTTTGCTGTACAGCAGAAATTAACAACATCGTAAATCAACTATACTTCAATAAAACTTAAAAAAAAGGTTTGTTGCTCTTTATTGCTTAAAATGAAAAAGAATTAAAGCTGTTTTTTTTTTCAAAAAACTGAACACTGCATAAATACAGTGAATGCCATGACCTTCAGAGGTGAAAGAGTTATTGCAGGCCCATCGACATTGCTCACACACAATTTTGCAGCCCCTCTTTTGAAATCATCTTCAGAGCCAGATTATAAACTCCGTGAGAACCAGTGTGATGACTCTCCCAGCAGCATGTCTTTTGCAACTACTGCAGTGTTCCTCAGTGGGTCCCCTCACTCTTCATCCAGCTTAGCTCTGCACAAGGACTAGAGTTTTTCAAAGCTAAAGTTGAAGAATTTGCAGTCGTGTAAGTCATTCTGCTTCAGGGCTTTCTGGGAATTCCCCAAATGCTCTGAGCATGGGCCACAGGGCTGGATGAATGGGAAAGTTCCCCACGATGTGCTGGGAAGGAGGTCAGGTCCATGTGCCTGGAACAGGTTGGAAGGATTGTTGATTGCCTCGGTCCCATAACACACACAATTTGCATAGTCTCTGAAAAACTTCTGCCACTGTCCAGTGGAGCTTCTGAAAGGCTCTGGGTGGCCCATGCTGGGTTTGTGCAGCCAGCTCACATCAATTCTCCTGCATGGCCAGAAGGCACAAGAGACCACAGAGCACATGAATGGAACAACAGAAAACCATCCATCAATGACCAGACAGCTAGAGGAAACGCAGTTCAAATATTTTGCTTACACTCTCAAAAGACCAGAAGGCTGGTCTCCCTTTGTTGTGCTCAGGACAGGTACTATGTTCTGAAAGGAAGTTGTTAATCACCTTAAAACTAGACTCCAGGCCCTGTTCCACTTGACCCCGTCGTAAGATCAAGGGCTGCATAAGCTGAAGAAAGAGACTTGTTGACAAGGATCTGATCTGAATGTATGGCCAGAGCCATGGGAGTCAGGAACCAAGTCAGTAACAGACATTCATTGAGTGTCTACGAAGCATCCTGTGTCAGATGCTAAATCTTCAGAAACAAATAAGACCAGAGTTCTGTCCAAGGGGATTTCACAGCATCATCCGAGAAGTGGACACATAATCTTGAGATAAGTGCTAACGTACAGCAATGCCCACGGTGCCGAGGTGTTTAAGGAAGGCTTTCTGAAGAGCATCATGCCTGAGTCCACACCTGAAAGATGAGTAAGAACTGGCCTGGTGATGACAAGTGAGAGGAGCATTCCAGGAAGAGGCAGGATTGTAAATAAAACTGTGAAAACTGTGGAGAACTGCAGGCAGCTTGGCCTTACCGGAGCACAGCACCTGAGGATGAGAAATACTGGCCTAGGGAAGTAGTTGCAGACAGGTCAGAGCAGGAGAAGGCCAGGCCAGATGTGCAATTTAGAGTGCCACTGAGACTGAACTGAAGCAGGTATTTCAACCGAGGCAAAAAAGGAAACTAGCCCAGACAGGGTACTAAGAGGACATTCTAGGTGATGAAGGTAGCAGATCTCCTCAGGTCCACCTGGATACCAACAATTTTCACTGGGGCTCTAGGGTGCAAGAATTGACTCATAAGTTTGGATGTTTCTAGAACAAGGGATCAAGTGAGTGGGTGTGACCACTACCATGGGAAAGAAACTACCTGAGTGGCATAACGCACTGCATTCAGTAACCTATAATTGTACAGAATCCAGCTACCTCCATTACTCACCCACAAAGGCTGGTTCAACTAGTGTGTCGGTGAAAATGGTCTGCTCACAAGGCCTATTGCTAATTAGGCATCATCCACATTCAGGATAAGCAGGGAGAAAAGTCCGTTCCCAGAGGAAAGGCTGATACAGGAAGATAATTAATTGGGTTTCACAAACATAACAATATTTCCATAAAGTGAGGAATCAATCAAAGGACTCTTTTTGATGGGGTGATTATCCATTATCTGAGCCATCCTTTTGGAAACATTAAACTCTAAGGTTCTCTACTTTCTTTCTCCATCTGCCCACCCTCCTCTCCTTTTTAGATGCCTGAGTATTGGCCCTGACGTTTAGAGTGATAAGTAATGAGGCCTGTCATTGAGCCAATGTGGTACTGTTACTCTGAGCCCTTCTTTTCCATTGATTTTCTTTATTTTAGGCTCCTGAAACTACTCCAAAACCCTATAATGGAAAAATTTCCTGTGTGTTTCTCCTTTACTCTCATGCTACTACCACACTTAGAACATGTCACTTCTGACACTTCTGGTCACCCAATGTATGTGGGTTTTTCCATTCTTCAAGCAACTCTCTGCAATACCAGATGGGTGTCCTATAATTCAATTCAGTTCTGACACTATCAATCTGGAGATAGTATCAAATCCCCTGGGTTAAGGACTCAGTCCCACAAGACTGCCTCCACTTCAAATGCCAATTGCAAGTCCCAAGTTGTCACCTGTACTTATGACCAACTGGCTACATATCAGGGTTCCCAAGACCCCCTTCTCAGTTTCAGTAATTTGCTAAAATGCTCACAGAACTCAGAGAAGCACTTATTTACATTTACTGGTTTATTATAAAAGGTGTAATAAAAGATACAAGTGAACAGCTAGATTGAAACTGAGAAGGACCCTGTGGGGCCTTCCTGGGGACAGACTGACTGACCCCCATTGCATGTGACCCCCCTGCCTTTTATTTATAGAAAAGTTTTAGCTTTCCCTGAGTTCCAAAGAACAAATTTAATCAAAAAAGTGAGAAAACTCAGAAACAAAGAAAAACAGTCAAACAAGACAAAATAATAAATAATAATAGTTTAGCCATAAAACAAAGTCAGGGACTTTTAATTCCTCCTCAAGGGCTATAGATAATATCCTGCTCATATCTCTAAGTTGTTTTGCAGAAACTAAACCCCTTGCCAGGTGGAAGAAGTTGACTGCATGCTGACCACTAGCACATAGACCCCAGACTGGTTCAAACCAGAAAATTGATAATTGAGATTCCCAAAATACCATCCTGTTACCTCACCATCAGCCAATTAGAAGTATGTCCACTAAGCTGATCACACACCCCTGACCCTCTCCCTCACCTTGCCTTTAAAATCCCTATCCTGAAAGCCACTGGGAAATTTGGGACTTTTGAACATTAGCTGCCCATACTCCTTACTTGATGCCTTGCAATAAACATTGCACTTTCACCACAACCCCATGTCAGTAGATTGGCTTTGCTACTCGTCAGGCACGCATACTCAAGTTTGGCTCAGTAACAAGATGCAGAGATACATAGGGCAAGGTCCAGAAGGGCCCCAAGCACAGAAGCTCTGTCCCAGGGAGTTGGAATCCATCACTCTCCTGGCACATTCATCAACTCTGAAACTCTCTAAACCCCATACTTTTGGTATTTTTATGAAGGCTTCAACATGTAGGGAGGATAGATCATTAACTAAATTTCCAGCTCCTTTCCCCTTCCCAGAGGGAGCAGGAGGGGCTGAAAGCTCCAAGCTTCTAATCATGGCTCAGTCTTTCTGGTGATCATCCTGAAGCTATCCAGGAGTCCACCAAGGGTCACCTCCTTAGAACAAAAGACACTCCTATCACTCAGGAAATCCCAAGGGATTTAGGAGCTGCCTAACAGGAACTGGGAGGCAGATGCCAATATATATATTTTCTATTATTTCATAAACCCCTTATAATTTTTTTACTCTGGAATATTGATCTTATCTTTCAGCCTCTATTCTTACCATTTAGTCAAAAGAAGACCAGTTTTCTTCCCAAAAACTGATTTCAGTGGAAAATGAATATGTAACAAGGAATAAGTGTTTATGGTCATATCAACCAGGTCAATAAGACACGAGAAAAACTCCAGCATTTGGTCGATTTGGTAAAGAAATAGGGACACCAACACAAAATGAAACATTCCTCTTTTACTCACAGAAAACAACAACAAAACAACCATCAGAGCAATTGTCTACCTGAACCAAAAAGTTGCTTGAGTCACCAGTGTAGCTCAATCAAGAAGTACGATATACACAGGACCTGCACCTCCTGCTTAGTGAGAATGTTCCAGTTTGTCATAATTCCTTAGTGAACATCAATAGAAAACCAAATGTCTTGCCATGCAAAACAACTAGCACTGCAGAAGGAGAGCAGTCCCAGAGATCATGCCCATGACCATGTGGGGAGGAACCAAATTAGTCACCAAGCAGGCTGCCATTTGAAATCCTCTGGGAAGTCTCCTGTCATCACAGACAAGTTGCCATTTCCTGCTTGCCAGTCACATCCTTACTCTGAGCTTTGCCATTCATCATTTGGGTGTTGGAATCAGAGACTCACAAGGAAGTTTTTCTGGTCATGTGGAATCCCGAATTTAGGGCCTTGCGTAATTTTCAAAACAAGTATTTAATTTGCAAACTCAATCAAATTTTCTCTTTATTGAGCAACCACTATCTTCTTGTTGCTGTGCAGAGTGTAAAAGAAGCAAAACATAAGAGGCACCATGAAAAATTATAATCACAATAACAATAGATGACATTTTGGGGGCTTGTGCAGTGCATCATCAATGGGGTTATATTTATTAACTCACTTAATGCTTATTAAAGCCAGCCATGATGGTACTATTATGTTGCCTATTTTAGGGACAAGGAAACTGAGTGATAGAAAAGTTAAGGCACTTGCTAAGGCCACACAGTTAGTCATTGGTGGAGTAGAGATACAAAATTGTACAGTTAAGAGCACGATGACATCCTTGGGCAAGTCTTGGTCTGTCTGCTCTCTCTGCCTTCACAGGTGTCACCTTGGGAAGAGTGGTCCATCATTTAAAGCATATTTTCTCATTGGGATAACTAGATAATTATATTTACTTCATAGGTAGGTTGTCAGGATGGGATGCAGATGGTATGCAACAGGGAGAGGGACCCCAAAGTTGACCCCTCAATATATGAGCTGTTACTATTAATATTGTTTCCAGCCAGCCTCCCCAGTGTGCCCAGTTCCATCATTAAGCAGCAAAATCCCAGCTGCCACCTGCTGGGCCACCACCCAGTGCTTGCTCTCTGTGGGGTCTGCCCTTGTGACTTTCCATCTGGACTTGTATGTGAAACCACTGTGTGTTTCCTCTGTTCAAGGCAACGTGGCCCAGCTCAGCGGTCACAGGGTTCCTCTTACTATCCCTTAGTGTCAGCCTACCTAGGGGACAAACCAGTCCTTCAGAGGGGTTCCTTAAAAAAATCTAAAAGAAATTTTGTCTCTGTTCCAAAGGCTATATTTTAAGTTAGGTTGTCTCAAAACTCAACCTTCAAATTTGATAAACTCTTTTCTTCAGTTTCAGCTGCTCTGAAATTAGTTCCATCCCCCGCACAAATGTCATTTCCTGCTCACTAGATAGCCTGTATTTTGAGTAAATGTATGCCCCCAAATTTCTTGAGAAACCATCCAGCAACTTTCATATGATGAAAATATATTTCATTTATATAAGTTTATTGTTTGTATAAATATATATGATAAGATAAGTAAGCACATATTACAGAGCTTTCTGATGAAAGTTACTGATGTTTTAAAATCAAGAGGCATACACAGGACATATAAAGTAATAGTTTTCAACCATTTCAACCATTCTGATGAGACCCATAGACGTGGCCTAAGGCCAGACCCTTGACTACACTGATTCCCAGGTTCCTTGTCTGTCAAGTGGAAACAACTCTAATAGTGCAGATTTACTGAAGGCATACTGTGTGCAAGGTACTACTGTGGGTTTTACACATATAAAATTATTTAATTCTTTCAATAACTGTTTGGTATAGCCACAACTATTGTTCCCCACTTTACAGACAGGGATACTAAAAGCTAGATTATAAAGCTTTATTAGTGGGGTGGCTGTATCTTGCACTGACGATGCAGTCTGGCTCCAGGGCCTAAGCTCTTGGTTGCTGCATTCTTCTGCCTCCCATTTAATATTTAGCTAATTGAAGAGCTTATATACGCCTTTGTATAGAGTCAGCAGAGTCAGCCCTCCATAACCAAGGGTTCCACTCTGAGAATTCAACCAACCACTGGAAAATATTCAAGAAAGAAAAAATCCAGAAAGTTCCATGAAGGAAAACCTGAATTTGTCACGTCTGGTAACTATTTACATAGCATTTATGTTGTATTAAGTATTATTACTAACCTAGAGATGATTGAAAGTATATGGGAGGATGTGTATAGGTTATGTGCAAATACTGTGACATTTATATAAGGGACTTGAGAATCCTCCAAGTTTGATACCTGTGGGTGGTCTTGGAAACAATCCCCTGTGGGATACCGAGGGACCATACCCAAAATATAACAGGTTTGAAAGTAATGCATTGCATTCACAATCTGAAGAGATAAGATAATGCTAAATAAGAACCCCCAAACCAGAAAAATCATAGACTAGTACTTAAAAAAAAATCAAGAATTTGTGTTTTGGGCCATTATTTTTAGTCTGAGTACCATGTAAATTTTCTCAGTAGGATTAGTGGAGAAGAACAGAGAGCTGGTGACAGAGCCCTTTATAAAAATCCCATAGTGAAGTTTATAAACATTAGTTCTTCCAAATACAGTTATTTTAAAATAATATCTTTTCCCCCACAGGCATATTTTCCTTCCAATTCTATTTCACTGTAATTATCGGTACTCCACTCTTTAAACATAGCACTCCCATTGTTGATCAATCCCAGAGCACTTTAAGAAAAAGCAGGAATCCATGTATTCCCAAGCAATGACTTTGGGAGAAATTAATGGGCAAGGGATCAAATACCAACAACATAAAAATTAAAAGGTAAGTTGAACCCATAGAAAAATAGCTGTTTGGCTTCTCTGCCTAAAAGGGAGTCAATCTCTCTTTGAATTTAAACACCGATTTTTCTTCAATATTTAAAAAAACAAAAAAAGTTCAAATATAGGCAATTTAAAGAAGCAAAACATTTCTACCACCCAGTTTACATCTTTTCTTATATGAAACTCTTTACAAAAGTTTTAAAGAAAAGTTATTTTTTTTTTGCTTAACCTAATACACAGCACTGAAAAAATTCAAATAATATTGGAAAAACTGTATACAAAGATAAAGGTAGAAAATAATTCCTTCTAGAATTAGCCACCATTAATACTAGGGAGGCCTCTCAGCTTGGTGCTTTCAGATGCCTCCTGGTCCACGCACATGTGACCATGGGCAGGACAAAACTGTGTTTCAGTCTCCTCATCTGTAAATGGAGATGATGATGATAAAATCTTCACTAGAGTGTTGTGCTAAGCCACGTAAGACACCTAGAACTTTGCTTGACATACACTAAATATTAAATATTATTGCTCTTATTATTATTGTTATTATTATTTTTTTATGCATATGCAGAGCTGGAAAATAGCTAGCTGCTCAGAAATGCTGTAATAAGCATTGGACCATTCTATAGAGTCTATATTTATCAAAATTATTATGTTTCATTATATTTGATTTGAATTGAATTTGAAAATGAAAGGACTAACTGAAGGGACACTTCACTTTGAAATAACTGCTTCTTTATCAGAATTTATCAGTGTAATTTTTTAAAAGATCTCTCTGAAGTCAAAAGTGGAGAGTAAGTGGAAAAAATAAGAGTAAAAGTCATTTTTAAAAAGTCTTATGCTTCAGTTTTAGACTGGGGCTATTTAGCACTTCTGCCAAGATCCTCCCTGCCACTTAGAAATTTTTCTTATTTTAGAATTTTCAAATGATTTTCAAGTCAGTGATGTTGGCAATATCATCTGTATCCATGATTCTTGTAATTATTAATAATGAGTTTCATATTTAAATGAATTTAGTGCTTGCTGCAAAGTCATTTTATTTTATCCATTCTGATTTCTTTCCTTTTTTTTTTAACCTCTTAGTTGGATACCATCATTTTATATGATTCTATTTTCTCTCCTTTCTTAGCATAACAGTTATACTTTTTTTAAACTTTTTAAGTAGCTGTTCTAGAGTTTGCAATATACATTTACAACTAATCCAAGTTTGCTTTCAAATAGCACCATACCATTTCATGGGTAGTATGAGTGAGTACCTTATAATAAAATAATCCTAACTCCTTCCTTGTATCATAGTTATCATTCATTTCACTGGTATATGCATACATAAGCATAATTTAAAATTTTATATTCACTTATTTCTTCTTCAGTGCTTTTTCTTACTTTACATAAATAGATCTGAATCTCTGGCCTGCATTATTTTCCTTCTCTCTAAAGAACTTATTTTAACATTTCTTTCAAAGCATGTCTACTGGCAACAAATTCCCTCAATTTCTCTCTGACAAAGTTTTTATTTCTCTTTCATTCTTGAAGAATAATTTTGCAAGGCACAGAATTGTGGGTTGAAGGGGTTTTTTCTTTCAACATATTACATATTTCACTTCACACTCTTCTTGCTTGCACAGTTTCTGAGAAGTCAGATGTAATTTTTGTCTTTGTTCCTTTATAGGTAAGGTGTGTTTTCTCTCTGGATTTTTTCTGGATTTTTTTCTTTATCTTAGATTTTCTTTAGTTTGATTATAATATGCCTAGGTGTAGTGGGGTGGTTTTATTTTTGACATTTAGTATTTTTGGTGTTCTCTGAGGTTTCTGGAGCTGCACTTGGGGTCTCATATTAATTTGGGGGAAATTCTCAGTCTTGATTGTTTCAAATATTTCTCCTGGTCCTTGTTTTTTTTCATCTCCTTTTGGTATTCTCATTACATAATGTTATACCTTTTGCAGATGTCCTGCAGCTCTTGCATAATCTGTTCTTTTTGTTTTTCTGTCTTTGTTCTCTTTGCTTTTCAGTTTTGGGGGTTTCTATTGATATATCCTCAAGTTTAGTGATTCTTTATTCAGCCAGTCTGTTAATAAGCTCATCAAAGGAATTCTTTGTTTCTGTTACAATGAGTTTTTTTTTCTCTAGCATATCTCTTTTGTTCTTTCTAAGAATTTTCATCTTTCTGCTTACATTGCCCTACATTGTTCCTACATGTGGTCTACTTTATCCATTTAAGCTCTTAACATATTGATCATAGCTGTTTTAAATTCTCTGTCTGATAATTCCAATACCCCTGCCACGTGTGGTTCTGACATTTGCTCTGTCTCTTCAAACTGTGTTTGTTTGTTTGCCTATTAGTATGCCTTGTAATTTTTTCTTGATAGCCAGAAATGGTGTACTGGGTAAAAGAAACTTCTGTAAATAGGCCTTTAGTAATGTGGGTTGAGGGGGAGGTGTTCTGTAATCCTAGGCTTAGGTCTCAGTCTTCTAGCGAGCCTATGTCTCTGCACTGTGAACTTCCCCCTCCCTTAGCTGACACAGGATGACTAGAGAAGGCTGGAGTTGGATATTTCTCTTTCCTGATGTCAGTTAGGCTCTGAAAAAAAACCCAGCATGTAAGGGTCTGGTTATAAAGTTTCTCTCAAGGGCAGGCATTATTAAGAACAGAGTGCTCTGACAGATTTTAAATGGTTCCTTTGCCCCACACCACCCCACCCCCTGCCACCAGAAACACAAGGGGATTTTTCATCAGTATTCACTGTAAGAACCAAGCTGAGCTCCTGGAGGTAAACCTTACAGAGGGTGGAGGCTGCCCTGTGACTGGGAACCCCCTGGAGTTTTTAACCGTCAGAGTCATCTACACTGTGCCTCTGACAATTCATCAATACCGGTTCAGGTTTTCCTACCCCAGCCCTGGTTCCCCAGAAGCTTCAGCTCATGATTTTTTGCTCTGATAAGTTGTGATTCTCACCTGTTGGTGTCTCCAATTTAGGGGGCAGCAATTTGCCCTGCGACCTCACTTCTCATACATAGTTTAGAAGAGTTATTGATTTTTCTGTTTGCTTAGCTTTTTTACTTGTAGTTAGGGCTGCGTGGAGACTTCCAAGCTCCTTGCGTATGGAACTGGAAACTGGAAGTCTCTCCTAAAATTTAAATCTTTGTGCCTCTCTGATCTGCATTCTCTGCGATTATGTTAGGTCTTTTCTTTAGATCACTGATTTCATCTTCATACTCTGTTCTTTAGTGTCTCTAATTTATTTACTTTTTAAGTTTCTTTCTATTTTCTTATAAAAGTACAATGTATATACCATAAATTCACTCTTTCTAGTGTAGAGTTCTGCAAGTTAACAAACAGTAATGTAACCACGACCACAATCAAGATAAAGAACATCCCGTCATCCCAGAAATGTGCCCATGCTCCTTAGTAGTTAGCTTACCCCTCACCCACAGGCCTTGGCAACTACTAATCCACTTTTCATCTATATAGTTTTGCCTTTTCCAGAATGTTATATAAATAGAATTATACAGTGCATAGACTTTGGTTACTTTCATTTAGCATAATACATGTGAGATTCACGTCAATTTTGCTAGTTCATTTTTATTGCTGAGCATTATTGCATTTTATGGATGTGTCATAGTTTATCTATTCTCCTGTTGAGGGACATCTGTGGCTTTCCAATTTCTGGCCACTATAAATAAATCTGCTATAAACATTCACGTGTAGATTTTTATGTGAGCATAGGTTTTCATCTTACTTGGGTAAATCTTTAGCCCATTTTAAACTTGAATTGTTTGTTTTCTTACCATTGACTTTTGAATATCCTTTACATATTCTGTGTAAAAGTTCTTTAACAGATAAGTGACTTGCAACTATTTCCTCCCAGTCTGTAGCTTATTTTTTCACTTTTTAAATCTAATTTATATTTGAGTTCAGGAATGACTTTGTGGTCTTATGTCCTTAGATCTGTAAGTTACCTTTTTTATTTAACTGTTTTATCAGTTCCTTTTGACCTAACCCAAATTTTTATTTTTACTAAGTTGTTCTGTACAAAGCAGTTGCTAAGAATTGCCTTCTGTATTTTCTACTAGTTTGGCATCCTCTTATTTCCATATCATGTTCTCCTTGCCCACCCCCAACCCCACACAAAGTATTTTTTCACCTGAAAAACCAGAAGTAGGTTGACTCGGTTGCCATAATGTGTTTTCCAAATGACTCAGGTTTGTCCAGTTCTGATCAGACTTTTGTTTGCTCAGATAACAATGTGTGGGTTGCTGTTTTCCCACTGAGCTATAATTTACAGATGAATGCGTATCTCCTGTTCTACCCACTTTTCTCCACCCTGAAAACTAGTTAAAAAGAGGTGCGGGGAATGCTCAACAGATGCTGCTCTTTCCTTTTCCTTTCTTTCTTCTTTTTTAAAAAATGCCCATGCTCTGCTCTCCCTCTTAATATTTGTGGAATATTCTTTGCTGGAGCTCATGTCGTCTGGGTGGGGTGGGAATAGGGAGGTGGTCCCACTTCCATTGAGAGTAACCCGAATTCCTTGTGTAACTGTCATGTCCCACATTTCCCATTTCACCTCTTTTTTTCCAGCAGCTATTTCTATGTCTCTCTCAGATAAAGAAAATTTAAAGAGACCCTCTTCTTTAAGGATCTGGGTACACAGTGGGAATTTTCAGGACTCTCTGCTCTCTCTGGGTCTTCCCTTTCTTGCCTTGGCCATCAGGCTTTGGATGTTGAAGTTCTAGCTCAAGTCCTTTCTTTATTTGGTTACTGTTGGTAAAAACTTTGTAATTTTTTTTATTACTTTTTTTGTTGTTCCTTTTATTAGACTTGGGGCAGGAAAATTTGGAGATGCAGTTTCAATCCATTCACTACTTCCACGCATTTTATTTTCTGGTGAATTTCCTCCTCCAGGAAGTGTCCTCTGACTGTACTCAGCATAAATGTCTCTCCTCTGTGTTCCCACAGAGCTGGCACTAACTAGTAATATTTTAATCTAATGCTTAAAATATTAAAATACTTTTGTACCTGCTGAAAATAGCCACTGTACTAACCTCACTTAAGCAACCCCCAGAATCCTTCCCATAGCTCTGGCTACCCTGGCCTCTCCCCTTGGATGCTCCCCATCTCATCTCCCCCTGATCCAACTGTGAAAGGGGTGATGTCTGGACATCACTGGGCTTCCAGGGCCCTGTAGCAGCATTGCTGGTCACTGATGGATGTGCACCATTGGTTGGTACCCAAGCCGAACCACAGGCTAAACATGTTCAATGTTTATAAGCACTCCTACCTGTGCTTATCTCTTTCATGATGTTTTTCTTAAACATTTCTGAAGTTACCTATTCACTTGTCTTCTCACTGTCTACAATACGAGTTCCTCAATGATAGCACTTCAAGCAAACTTGTTTTTTTTTTTTTTTTTTTGGCCACACCATGCGGCTTGTGGGATCTTAGTTCCCCGAACAGGGATTCAGGGATTTAACTTGGGCCCTCAGCAGTGAAAGCACAAGTCCCAACCATTGGACCACCTGGGAATTCCCTCAAACAAACATTTATTTAGCCTCTTTTACATGCCATCTTCATCTCTCCCTTAATCCTCCCCCAAATTTTGCAAAGTTGGTATCATCGCTTTATTATACAGTGAAGACCCTGAGGCTTAGCAAGTTTTAGCAACTGGTGCAAGGTTACACTGCTAATCTGGGTCACAAATAGGATTTAGATTCAGCCACTTCACACCAATTGTCTAGGAAAGATATTTCCAGCAGAAACTTGTTTATAACTAGCATTGTGAAACAGGAGCATCCTCCACATGATAAATGATATGACATTAAGCTCTTAAAACATGCACCTGAAGCTATTTTGAGGGCAAGGACCACATTTTTTTAAATCTAAATATCCCTTAGAGCATAGCAGAATGCATGGTTCCTAGATGCCCCAAGTGAGTGATTGTAAAGTAAGGCAAGAAAGGATAAATGAATGGATGAATTCATTAATTACTTGATTGAGTACTACTTCAGAAGAAGTTATTGGGAATATGTGAAGGCAGTATAGAATGAGAGGCAGTGTATGTTAAGAGCATGCACTTTGGACTTGTCCATGGTGTACATGAAATATAATTTACTTAATCATTCTCTATTAATGGACATTTAATTTGTTTCTATTCTTTGTTATTCAAGTAATAAAACAATTAATATCTTGTATATACTTTGCAGAACATGTGTGAATGTGCATATAGTTTAATTTTCTAGAAATAGAATTACTTGGTTAACCAGCATAGGCATTTTGAACACACTTGGATGCTTCAAATTTTCTTTCTAAGATGTTCCTACCATTTTATACTGCTACTAATAATTTATAAAAGAGCCATTTACACACACTTTTACCAATGGTGGATATATTTAATCTGTAATTTTTTTTAAATGCTAGTGCCTTATTTTACATTTTCTCGGTTACGATGAGGCTTAAAAAATTTACCCACACCTTTAACAACAGTGGATATATTTAATCTGTAATTTAAAAAAAAATGCTAGTGGCTTATTTTACATTTTCTGGGTTACCAATGAGGTTTAACAAAATTACTGCTTTTTAATATTTGTCTTTTTTCTATGGGACATGATATAACTGTTCTATACATCATGGTTTGTTTGTTTTTTTATTAGAGTATAGTTGCTTTACAATGGTGTGTTAGTTTCTGCTGTACAATGAAGTGAATCAGCTATATGTATACATATATCCTCTCCCTCTTGGACCTCCCTCCCACCCCACCCCCGGCATCCCACCCATCTAGGTCATCACAGGGCACCGAGCTGAGCTCCCTGTGCTATACCACAGGTTCCCACTAGCTATCTATTTTACACAAGGTAGTATATTTATGTCAAACCTAATCTCCCAATTCATCCCACTCTCCTCTTCCCCCACTGTAACTGTTCTATACATCATGGTTTTTTGATCTAACAATGTATCTTAGAGATATAAAGGGCAAAAGAGTTGCCTTGTTCTTTTTAATGGCTACATAGTAGTCCTGTATATAACTGTTTCATAATATATAACACTACTCTCCGACTGATAGACCACCTCTAGGTTTCCTCCAATATTTTGCTGTTACAAAGAATCCTGCTGCAAATATCCCTGGTCAATATTTCACACACATAAAAGTTTATTTGCAGGAAAAAATGTCTATAATGGAATTTCCAGGACAAAGAGGATAGGCGTTTTTTTACTTTTGAAAGCTATTGCCAGGCCACCTTACATACAAGTTATACCAATACATAACAAATGACCTTTCCTCATTTCCCCCATTTGTCTTTATTTTACTGATTTGTAAATAGTCCATACATTTTGGAAATTAGCTCTTTATTGGTCCTATGAATTACAAATATTTTCCCCTGTATTTTTTAATATTTTGGCTATTTTTAGCTACATGAAATATTTATATTTGTATAAGATTAAATTTATCAACATTTTCATTTTGGGGTTCTTATTTTTGAGGCATACTCACAAAAGGCCTTCCATACCACAAGGTTACATTTAAAACTTCTTCTGTAGTTTCTTTTAATACTTTTATAATTGCATTCTTTGGCTTTTAAAATTTTAATACATCTGGAATCTGTTTTAAAGTACAAAGTGTGAATCCAATATTTTTTTCATCCTCAGTGGGACACCTAGTTGTCCCAACACATTTATTTTATAATGTAAGTCATTCTAGTCAGCTCCTTCCTCATCCTGGAGACTAGATTCTGCCCATTTAATAGTTCTTAGACAACTTCACCTCCTCTTTTCAATAAATGTAGTACCTGCTAGTTAGCTTGATGTATGCACAATCTAGTGTTATCACTCCTGCAGCATAAATTTGTCCTTTTCTCCAGTCTATGCTAGATCCTATCAGCATTAAACATGCAGTAATATTGTCCATTAAAAAGAAGGAAACATTAACTCTACCTCCCCCCACCCCAGATACCTCTCCCATTGTCCACTCACCTTTACAACATGACTCCTTGAAATATTTGTCTGTGCTTGCAGTCTTCAATTTCCCTCCGCTCACTCTATGCTCTGTCCCCACCACTCCATCAAAACAGCACTTGTCGATGTCACGGTCACCTCCATGGGCTAATGGTCTCCAGTGGCCAGGTCTCAGTCCCTACATTACTTGGCCTATAAATCAGCAGCATAATCTCATCAAGCTTCATGGTTTTAAGTAATATTTAAATGCTAATGACTCTCAAGGTTTTATGTCCATCACAGACCTCAATGCTCAACACCAGACTCATGGATAATCACCTGTTCAATATTTCCACTTTGTTGTCTAATGAACGTCTCAAATTAACATGTTCAAAATCAAATATCTCCCTCCAGCTACCAAGCCTGCTTGTTTCATTCTCCTCAGCCACCCCTCCCCCCTAAAATAGATGATAATTTCACGCTTGCAGTTCTTCACGAAGAAGCCGTGGAGCCATTTTTGGCTTTTGTCTTTGTCTCACATCTCATTGCCAATCAACCAGCAAACCTGCTGTCTCTACACTCAGAATCTATCCAGAACCTGACAACTTCTCCCCACTCCCCAGCAGAGACCCCAGTCTGAGGCACCAGCCTTCTTTTTTTTTTTTTTTTTTTTTTTTCCCAGTACGCGGGCCTCTCACTGCGCAGGCTCAACGGCCATGGCTCACGGGCCCAGCCGCTCCGCGGCATGTGGGATCTCCCCGGACCGGTTCGCGAACCCGTGTCCCCTACATCGGCAGGCAGACGCTCAACCACTGCGCCACCAGGGAAGCCCGGCACCAGCCTTCTTCATCTTCATTATTGTGATAGCCTCTGAACTGGTCCCCTTGCTTCTGCCCTTTCCCTGCAGCCAGAGTATGGTCCTTGGAAGAGGCAAGTCACATCATGTCTTTTCTCTGGGAGTGGCTTCCCCATAGTGGCTCCCACCTGACTCAGGGCAGGAGCCAAGACCTTGCTTTGGTCCTTAAGGCTCTGCGACCTGATCACCCACTTCTTCTCTGATCTCACCTCCAGCATTCTCTCCCTGCTCCCTCTGCTTCAACCACATGGGTCTTCCCCGGTGCTCCTTGACTATGTCAAACACCTCCCCAGAGCAGCACCTTTGCTCCTTTGCTTGCAATTTTCTTATCCTGGACTACTCTCCCCAGGGATCCCCCTGACTTGCCTTTGATCTCTGCTCAACATCTCGTAACCCAAAAGGCCTTCCCTGACAACCCTCTAGGAAGGAGCAGTCTTCTATCCCCAACACCCCCACCCCCTCCTTGCTGCACTTCTCTCTGTAGCGTCTACCTCCCTCTGTATAATTCCTTGTGTCTGTAATAACCAGCTCCACCCCTTACATGTAACCTCAGTGAGAGGAAGACTTTCACAGCTGAACACCTAGGAGAATGCCTGGCACAGAAGAGGTGCCCATAAATGTATGAGAATAAGTGAAGGAATGAATTTAGAAGAGAGTTTCTATTCCACCTGAAGTGCTTCTGTTATATGTTCTGCCTTGTATGGAAAAGCAAGTAGATTCAGAGTCAAAGGGACATCATTTTCATAGTTCAGTTAAAGGAGCTCTGGGCCAGAGCAAATAAAACTCAGTACTGGTCCCTACTTGGTCCCAAGCAGGTGGAGCATTAGATCAGTCCATTTATCTTGAGTGTCTAAGATTCCTTGCCAGAAGATACACTTCATCATTCTATCATATCTAGCCCACTAGAATTTCATTAGAAAGTATGGGAAAATAAATATTCTAAGAGCATTCTTATCAATCCTTTCCTGACCCTAATCCCCTTACTGTTTTCACTGCCTTGTGAATGGTGCCCCTACTCATCCAGACACCAAAGCCAGCAACCTAGACTCCCGTCCACACATCTCTCCAACACCCAGCAACTCAACAAATTCTCTAGAAACTACTTCCTTAACTTCTCTCAATTGCATTTGCCTCTCCCTTTTCCTAGGACCTTTGTCTTAGCGCAGCCTCACTCCTGCAGATTGCTCAGATAGCTTCTTAAGTAGTCTCCCAACCTCCACTGTTGCCTCATTCCAATTGGTTCTTTATCCTGCAGTGCAAATATGTTCAAGTCCCCTCTTTGCTTAGAATCCATTGAATGTTCTTGCCTCCAGATCAAGTTCAGTTTCCATAGATAAGTACCAGAGACCCTCCATTTGGCCATAGCTTTCACTATGCTCATGTCCTGCCCTCAATAACTTATGTTCCTCAAAACCCAAGGTACAATTCTATGCCTCGGTGCATTTGCACATGCCATTTCCTCTTCCTAAAGCGGCCCTGCTCTCTTACACCTCTCCCAATGCTCTGCTCTGTTCTCCCACAGCTCCTGTGTTTCTTTCTCTCATGGCATTTTCCTTGCTTAATGGAAGGGAAACTTGACACTTAATATTGGCTTAAGTGTCTGCATCCCTGAACTACACTCTGAACTTCCTGTGGGAGAAAAAAATGGCTCTTTCTGTTCCAAACCCCACAACCAACAATTGCGGGCACATGATAAATGTAAAATGGGCCAATGGAAATGTAGAAATACTTTGAAATATTTATAAAACACCAAATGGGTATCATTAAGGTATTATTAATGCAGTGTGAGAAATTGCCCGGAGGAAACACACCTGGAGAAGGTTGGGGGTTGTGCCTTTACTGCCATGCCTTGCTATGTGTGCTTCCAGCCAAAGTTACATTACGTGCTAAGACTAATCTCCTTGTTCACTTTATGCCTCTGCCACTTTACCAAAATATCCCCAGGATGCTCTGAACACCGGAAAAGTGATTTTTTCAGCTTATTTTGGGAAGCCAAATAGAGATCCATTTTCATTTCATGGTAGGAGTAAATACCCTACCTACTGTGCTTTGCTTCCAGCTGGAAATGAACCAGGTAGCTATGTACTCTCTCATGTTTGCAAGAGAGAAAGTTGCTGGATTTGTTGTTTATCCCTTTAGGTCAGCCAGGAGCCAGGAAGTCAAAGTGTCAGAGCAAATGTATATTACATACTGAGTACATATCTAGAAAGAGGGAACAGCAAAAGACCAATGCTGAGACCATATGAGCAATCCACAGCACAGAGCCCTGAATAGTGCCTCACAATTTGGTTTTCTTCCAACAGAGCAACACATTTAGTTGGGCGATTAACCCAAATGAAAGGTTTCAGATTTATTTCATTGGCAGATAGAAATTAAGTTGCAGAAACTCAACAAGCACAGACTACAGTTAATTTCATTTATTTTTAATTACCCAAGTAATCCATGAATATATTGTCACTATAAAAATTGAAACAATTACAGATAAAGTTGAAGTCCCACTTGACAACTCACCACTCTACTCAATTCCCCTCCCTGGGATTACTAGTGCTATCAGTTTGAAGTGTCATCAGACACATGCCTGTGCGTGCACACATGTGCACAACCCCCCCACCACACACACACACACACACACACACACACACACACACACACACACACAGATGTTAAAATGAAGCTATTTAACCTTAGCTTTGGCTGAGGCTCCAAGATAATAGAAGCTCTATTCCAACGTGAGATACAAGATCAGTATGGAGGACATCAATGGTTTTCATCCATGGACCATGTTTAGGGCATAAAAAGATTTTGAGAAGGACATTACATGGTGAGTAAGGGTTTTGGGTGAAAGCTGTTGGACCCCACACCCATGGAGACAGGGAGAGTTGACATGTCTTTGTTCACCTCAAACCAAGAAAAAGGGCTTCATTGTAACCATTGAGAGTTGGATATGTGTCCCTGACATCATTTGATGTAGCTGTCTGTTTTCTGTATTGCTTTTGCATTTTGTTTCTTATAAAATCCTTTCCTACTCTCAAGGTTAGAAATATATTCTACTTTTCTTCTAATGCTTTTGTGATGTTTTAGTTGTTTAGGAATTTGGTTTGTCTAGAATTTTGTTTTCATGGTGTAAGAAAGTGAACTAACTTTACTTTTTCCCAAGTTAATTTGATTACTTTGATTTGGATAACAAATTATTTCAACACCATTCATTACACACTGGTTTGAAAGTCTACCTTTATCATATACTAAAGCTGTAAATATTCGCTGATTGCCTTCTGAATTGTATTCTGCAGCATTGATCAACTTGTCCATTCTTTTTGAGTATATTTATTAGAATCCAATTGTGCTTCCATTTCACGAAGTTGAGAACCTCACACAAAGAATGGTATACCTACCATTGTGTATTTTCCAGGCCACTACAGGCAGAGGTAAACTCAGGGTCATGATGGTGGTAGCACCAGGTATCAGACTCAGCCCCCACTCACTAAGGCAGGCCCTAAACTTGCACTTTTCCTGACCCCTTTGCTCAGAATTCTCAGCATCTCTGGAAAATACCTCCCCTCTGCTCCAGAGAGACTTCTTTGTCTAACAACTGACACTTTCCACTCCTGCTTCAACATCCCTAGGGAATGCCTGATGCTGTTTCTATGAAGCTAACACACTGCACCCACTCCTCCATCTCTTACCTTCACCCCTGGGTGCCACATTGTTGCCCCTTCCAAGAATACTTCCTTACTCACTGAATGTCTTCTGGAGGGCTCAGTGACTTGGCCCTTTCTGTTTTTTCTCACTTCTTTTTGCAGCACTGTCTTCCTTGAATCAGGCATAAGATGATGGGACGCCAGTGCAAGACTCTTGGAGGGATGGATGCAATGAGACACTCCTGTAATTCTTGTCCACTGTCCAGCAGACAACGCCTGTTCGTTCTACACCTCTCATCATCCAAACATGTCTAGGACACTCATATATGCACAGCTTCAGTTCTCATAGCTGAGACATCTGCTTTCTGCCACAAAGTTTACAGGGACAAAACCATGGGTTTACTCATCTCTACAACGGGGTAATGCTATGTTCTTTACAAGGCTTTTGTAAGAGTTAATGAGAGCACATTGTAAGGGCTCAATAGTTGCCTCTTACCTTTCCTTCCCCACTAAATTAGGTCAACACCCAGATGAAGCGCCACCTCTTCTCTGAAGCTTTGTCCACTATGTCACTGTGCTAATACACAATGATCTCTCCATATTGAATTTTATCTATGTCTGGCCTTTTATTTTTTCTTTAGGGAAAGATTTTTATTTTCAGACAATAGATATTTAAATCACAGTATCATGGACTCTGGCTTAGCTACACTCATCATCTCGTGAATGTCTATGGAAACTGAATTAGGAGCACTCCAAAGGGCTGGCCCTGGATTATTCCACAGCTTCATTTAATTATAACCATCAAAGTTAATGAGAGTCATAAACGCTTTCATAACATACCAATGGGCTGTGTGATTGGAGGGGAACCTGGACATTTCGTTATAAAGCTAGCATATCAGAAAAGACACAACTAAACAACACCTTTTCTCTTATGAAGAAAAAGACACAGAAACATAATTTGGTGACATTTTCACACTTGCTAAAATTAACTTTCGGTCAAAAGAACAGTGGAATTGTTAGCTTTATTTTCTGATAAAATTTTAATCTCAGGTTGGATAAGCAATTTTGTTTGCCATTAAGTGTGAGACTACTTGAAGTAAAGTCATGTAGACAATAGGGCGTTATATAGAAAGGATAAAAAGGTTAACAGAAAGAAAACATTATATAGAAAGGATAAAAAGGTTAACAGAAAGGGGCTTCCCTGGTGGCGCAGTGGTTGAGAGTCCGCCTGCGGATGCAGGGGACACGGGTTCGTGCCCCGGTCCGGGAAGATCCCACATGCCGTGGAGGGGCTGGGCCCGTGAGCCATGGCCGCTGAGCCTGTGCGTCCGGAGCCTGTGGTCCGCAACGGGAGAGGCCACAACAGTGAGAGGCCCGCATACCGCAAAAAAAAAAAAAAAAAAAGGTTAACAGAAAGAAAGATCAGAAAGAAAATAAAAAGAGGAATAATTGTGTCAGACACTTGGTAAATTGGTATATTAGGGTTCTCTGTATTGGTTCCAGAGAACCAATAGGAGAGATAGATAAGAAGGTAGATGATAGATAGATAGAGGTACAAATATAAAGAGATGTATTATATGGAATTGGTTCATACAATTAGGGAGACTGACAAGTCCCAAGATCTATAGAGTCAGTCAGCAAGATGGTGACTCAGGAGAGTAGATTAAGTATTTCTAGTCTGGGGGCAAGCGAAGGTCAAGGTCCCAGCTTGAATGCAGTCAGGCAGAAGAAATTGTCTCTTACTCAGGACAATCAGCCTTTTTGTTCTATTCAGACCTTCGACTGATTGGTTGAGGCCCACCCGCATCAGGGAGGAAATCTGCTTTAAGTAATCTACTGATTTAAACGTTCATTTCATGGAAAACACTTTCACAGAAATACCCAGATTAATGTTTAACCAAATACTGAGCATCCCCTGGCCCAATCAAGTTGATACAAAAAATTAACCATCATACCTGGCCAATATATAATAGTCCCCGCATTGGGACTTCTGTATCTACATCTGTATGTGTCTCTATGTGCGTGTATAGCATTTAAGAAATGTTGGGCTTCCCTGGTGGCGCAGTGGTTGAGAGTCCACCTGCCGATACAGTGGACACAGGTTCGTGCCCTGGTCCGGGAAGATCCCACATGCCGCGGAGTGGCTGGGCCCATGAGCCATGGCCGCTAAACCTGCGCATCCGGAGCCTGTGCTCCACGATGGGAGAGGCCACAACAGTGAGAGGCCCACATACTGCAAAAGAAAAAGAAAAAAAAAAAAAGAAATGTATTCTTCTCACCTGTCTTTAAAGCTTTGCTCTTGGATTCTTGAAATCCCACCATAGATTTTTTAAACTGAGGTCAAATTCAGATAACATAAAATTAACTCTTTTAAAGTATACAATTCAGTGGCATTTAGGATACTCCCAATGTTGTGCAAAAATGACCTCTATCTAGTTTCAAAACATTTGTATCACCCCAAAGGGAAACCCTATGCCCATTAAGTAGTCATTCCCATGCTTACTTCGGCAGCACTTATACTAAAATTGGAACTATACAGAGAAGATTAGCATGACCCCTGTGCAAGGATGACATGCAAATTTGCAAAGCATTCCATATATTTATTAGCATACTAAGTGAAGTAAGTCAGAAAGAGAAAGACAAATACCATATGATATCACTTATATTTGGAATCTAAAATATGACATAACTGAACTTATCTATGAAAAGGAAACAGAGTCACAGACATAGAGAACAGACTTGTGGTTGCCAAGGGGGAGGGGGATGGGGGAGGGATGGAGTGGGAGGTTGGGGTTAGTAAATGCAAACTATTACACATAGGATTGATAAACAACAAGGTCCTACTGTATAGCAGAGGGAGCTCTATTCACTATCCTGAGATACACCATAATGGTAAAGAATATAAAAAAAGAATTTATATATATGTAAAAAAGTAGTAAATCTCTGATATTCACAGACTTAAAAAAAAATACTCATTCCCCATTTCCCCCTTTACCCAGCCTCTGGCAATTATTAATATACTTCCTGTCTCTATAGAGTTTCCTATTCTGGATACTTCATATAAATGGAATCATATAATATGTGACCCTTTATGTCTAAAATCTTTCACCTATCATAATGTTTTTCAGGTTCATTCTTTTGTAGCATGTATCAGTACTTCATTCCACTTTATGGCTCAATATTCCATTGTAGATAAACACATTTTGTGTATCTATTCATCTGTTGATGTGCATTTGGGTTGTTTCCACCTTTCGGCTATTGTGAATAATGTTACTATGAATAATAGTAGCATTACTGTGTACAATACCTTTTCGAGGGTGTACAAATAACAGTTCAAAACCCTGATTTCAATTTTTCTGGGTATTTCCAAATAGTGAATTGCTGGGTCATATGGTAATTCTATGTTTAACTTTCTGAAAAACTGTTTTCCCCATCATAAATGTTTAACAGGAAATTACTCATGAAATAAAAGCGTGGGAAATCAGGACAATGTTTAACACACACACATACAGACACTCACACCCTTAGAGGTTGCAATCTGCCATACTAAATGTTTGTGATGATGAAAAGTCCATCTGATATTGTAAGTACATCAGAGGCCTTATTAAAAGTTAAAATGATAAAGATACTCTGTTCCACTGATGGTTTTCTTTTCTCTCCCCATCACATGTGATACCAAACTCGAGCTTTCAATGATAGAGGCCATGTACTGACTTTTCCTGTTGCCTCAATAGCAGCCAGCAGCAGACTCCAACCTCCTTCATTGCTTCATAACATTCTTATATAGGAGACCGATATAGCCTTCAGGGTCATTACAAATGGCAGCCTTCTAGCTCTGCAGAAACTCAGAAACTTACCCAGAGAAAGAAATGACAGAGGTCTCTGGGGTCAAGTGTTCTAGACTGACATGTGACCTCACCCCCAGAGCTGAGTACCCTGTCCCAGCTACCCTCCAGGGCAGGGCTCAGACAGAGGTAGCTGTGAAGGAAGCAGAGAGGAATGGGCTGGGGAGTTCCTGAGAGCCCACGAAGCCTCCACAATCAGGACTCCAACTTTGCTGACCCAGGAAGGATTTCCCTTCCAATAAGCATTGTTTCAGTTAAGATATTTAAGGGATTTTCTTCTAGCAGAACTATTAGAGACAAAATGAAAATCAGACAGTCTTGAGAGAAGAAATCGGTCACATACAAAATTTTGGTCCTCATTCTTAAGCAGCTGGACCACAGATGAAGGCTTGAAACTTTGGTTTCAGACCCCTCCATTAGTCAGCATCGTACAGCAACTGGGTCTGCCCAGCAGCCAGAAAGCACTTAATGCATCCCTATCCCCCCGATTTCCTCCTGTATGGCTCTCTCTCTAGTCAACAGACATCTTAAAAAAATAGACCCTCCCTTGAAAAAGATTGCTGACCCCTCATTAAGAAAGACTGAAGAAAGTTCAGTCATCTTAGAAGTTCTTCCTAAAATATAATAAAGAATCTTGACCTCACTTCCCCCAATATACATTGTTGTATATCAGAATATAAATTTTGAAATATAAATATAAAAAGAGAGGGGAGATATCATCTACTCTTTTTTACATAAATGCAAGCTTTTACTTTTGTCAAAAAAGAAGTACGTACACAGGGTGTTTCTGGATTTCAGAATTTGCCGCCAGAGAATAATAATTAGAATTAAAAGTTTGCTGCGCTAGTTATTTAAATCAGGTTCCCTTGCTCTAACTACCAGGCACTATGTAGACTTACAGCCAAGAAGCTGGTCCTACCACTGTTACAACACCAGACCACCCATTTCACAGGGCCCAGCCCCACTTTATAGGGAAAGATGCAGGTGAATGACAACGCTTGGGAGCCAAGATTCCATTGTTCTCTGTTGGGGAAAGCCTGAAGCATAGTCTAACGATGTGTAAAGTGAAATTTCTTTCTGACTGAGTCATCCCCTGCTGGATACAGAAGATAAAAGAGAACAGCATCATTCTGTGCTGAAAATGTACAGTGCATGGTGATTACATCATCCATCAGGAGGCTGTGAATCTGTTGATAAGGTGAAAGCAACTGATAATCATACTAACATGACACAATACAAGAAAGCATGATGGAGGGGGCTGAAGCTGTCTGGGACATACAGGTAAGCTCTGAAGACTCAGCAATAGACCTTAGAGACCTCACAGATCCCCCTAAGACAGCCAAAGACAGGAATCCTACCAGCTTGCCTGGACTACTGCATGGGAAATCCATCTCCACCTTGGGTCTCCCATCATGCAATCCAGAATTTATTACTTCACCACATATACTTTTTCAAGAGAAGGTGATTGGTCTTATTTTTCTCAGCTCTTAGGAAATTGGTGGGAACAAGTGATGGATTGAGTGTCTCATTGCCTGCAGTCTTCCCCTCCCTCCTACAACCCAATGGCATGGATTCCCCAGTTGCCAGTGCAGAACTCTAGTGTTTTTAATGTGGCAACGCTCCCACAAGGAGCAGTGTTGATTAGAGAAAAGAGCAGTAATAACAGTACCTCCACCTACTGATGACCTACTGTGTGCCAGGCTGAATGTTTCCCATTCATTCTGCACCAGAAGGCAACTATAAAGATGAGTCCAAGGAAAACCAAATGTCATTAAATTCAGCATATAAAATCGCACCACTGAAAACTTTCTCATGAACCAAGAACATACCACACTTAGGGATAGAGTGCTGTAATTGAAGTCTCTCATTCATAGATTGCCCTCTTTTTTCCAGAGATGTTTAAGCAAACCTACAAGTTCATTTATACTAATGCCTTAAGGACTGAATTCAAAAGGATCATTTTTGCGTTCTCAGAAGAGAGTCAGATCCGTTTCAGTGGGCCTAGGAGTTTTCATCGGGCTAGTGATCTCAGTGAACATCTTTCATGTACGCTGATTTATCAGATACTGCTTAATTTAATTTTCAAAACACACTGTTTTTCAGATGAAGAATCAGAGGCTCAAGGAGGTTAAGTGAATCAGCCTAAATCTCACAGATAGCACATGTCAGGGTCGGTCTCTAAGCCCACCGTCTGGGGGCTGTCCTCCCCCACAAGTCTGGCTGAGCAGCCCTTCTCAGGAAGGATTGGTCTAGCTCTCACTGACCCCCCAGGCCAATTCCAAAGCCATCCTTTCACAGCCAACTGCAAATAGCATCAAGAGGTTGAGAAAACTGCATTGGAGCATCTGACCTCCCAAGGGCAGCCCTTGGTTCTCCCCAGCTAAAAGCCTCATTTTCCAAGTCTACTACTTTGAGTTGGATTGCAGAACTAGTTGAGGTTAAAACAAGAAAATTCATGTTCCACAATCAAATAAGATCAGATGATCCAGAAGACTTGAGAAATAAAGCGAGGAACCACACTTACTGGGTAACAATTGACAAAAACCTTTGAGCAGGGCTTTGGCCTGCATTTCCTAATAATTCAGGCAGAACTGAGTAACTCATGATTCATGGAGAGAACCATCTTTCTCAGAAAGCGTTTCTAATTTTTGCAGAAGCATTTAACTAACTTGCAATTTTAAAAAATGTGCTCCAAAGCACGTCGTTCAAATTAATTTTTGAATGTTGAGATCAGCCTTCTTTTGGATCTGTGAGAGATGCTCCATATAGCACAGGATGTTAGAGTGGTACTTTCTTCTCAGGTCATGGGAAGACATTTCCTATGAGCTTCTAGATGACACACATGTCAGAAAGGGTGTTCATCAACTTGCCAGTGTTCCTTTATGGTCACTAGAGAGCTACCTCTTTCTTTTGATCTTTGAGAAATATATTGTGAAATATTTCTGACATATAAAACTATGGAGAAAATAATATAATAAATGCAAGCATATCCATCTCCCAGCTTAAAAAATAGAACTGTGCAAACATACTTGAATCAGTCTGTGTTCCCCATCCCATTCACTCTTGGGGATGTCCATCATACCTGGGCATGTCTTATACTTTTACCAAAATCCTGTACAACTAAGCAATACTGAGTATCATTTTACACAATTACACATTACTTAAACAGTGCATCAATGACATTGTTCACAATGTATTCTTCTGAAACTCTTTTCACTCAACAATATGCATACAAGAATCATCCAAGTTGAACGAACCTTGAGATTATCATACTAAGCGATGTAAGTCAGACAAAGACAAATACCATATTATATCAGTTATATGTGAAATCTAAAAAATAGTAAAAATGAACCTATTTACATATATATGTGAATCACTTTGCTGAAACTAACACAATATTGTAAATCAACTTTAATTAAAAATTTTTTTTTAATAAATTCACCCTCAAAGGAAAAAAAAAAAAAAAAGAAAGAAACTTCCAGGGCTTCCCTGGTGGCGCAGTGGTTGAGAGTCCGCCTGCCGATGCAGGGGACACGGGTTCATGTCCCGGTCTGGGAAGATCCCACATGCCGCGGAGCGGCTAGGCCCGTGAGCCATGGCCGCTGAGCCTGCGCGTCCGGAGCCTGTGCTCTGCAAAGGGAGAGGCCACAACAGTGAGAGACCCGCGTACTGCAAAAAAAAAAAAAAGAATCTTCCATGTTGATGCATATAGTTCCAGGTCATTTATTGTTACTGTTGTATAGTATTTCACTACACAAATATAATTCAGTGTAATGCACCATCCTCTTGTTAATACTTAAGATGTTTCTAATTTTTTACTATTATATATGAAGCGGATATGCATGTTCTTGCATTCCATTCTATCATTCTATCATTGAATACTTTCATGCATTCTTAACACTTTCTATATTCTCTGTGTCTCCTTGGGCACATATGTGAGATTTTCTTTGACACATTTCCTAGAAATAGAAATGCTGGGTCACAGGGTACGCTCATTTTCATGTTTATTGCATGTGGCTAAACTGCTGTCCAAATTGGTTGTACACATTTTCCTCTGTACCTGCAAAGTATGACTTCCTCTTTCTCCATATTCTCACCAACACTTAGTATTTTCAGTTTTCAATTTTTGCCAATCTGATGCCAATCTGACTGTCTTTCAGCTTTGCATTTCCTGATTATGATGTGGTTGAATATTTTTTCTTAATGGGTCATTTGGGTATTTTCTTCTCAAATTATCTGTTTATATCATTTGCTTATTTCTCTAGTAGGATTATCTTATCATCAAATTTCAAATGTTCTTTACATGTTTTGTGTATACATATCACAAACATCTTTACATCTTATCCTTGTCTATGGTTTTCTCCCCCCAATTTTTTTCCTTTCAGTATTTGAAACACAGAGTTTCTATCATTTTAATCAAGTTGAATTTATCAACTCGATTTTAATCAAGTTTTTAATTTAGTCAAGTGTTAATCAAGTTTTAGTCAAGCTTTAATTTAGTCAAGTTTCAATTTTAATCAAGTTTTTAAAAGTGGTTTTCTCCCCCCACTTTTTTTCCTTTCCATATTTGAAACAGAGTTTCTATCATTTTAATCAAGTTGTCTTTGTTTGTCCTCTTTGTATGTATGTACTTTGTATGTACTGCCCTACCACAAAAATCACAAAGATGTTTTATTAAATGTTTTCATAAAAAATAAAAATTATGGGTTTCCCTGGTGGTGCAGTGGTTGAGAGTCTGCCTGCCGATGCTGGGGACATGGGTTCATGCCCCGGTCTGGGAAGATCCCACATGCCGCAGAGCGGCTGGGCCTGTGAGCCATGGCCACTGAGCCTGCGCGTCCAGAGCCTGTGCTCTGCAACGGGAGAGGCCACAACAGTGAGAGGCCCGCATAGCGCAAAAAAAAAATAATAATAAAAATAAATAAATAAATAAAAATTAATATTCTCATATTTTATGTCTTTATCCTCCTTAGGGTTGATTTTTACATATGGTGTGAGATAAAGATAAATTTCATTTCTTTCCTTAATAGATAACCAATTGTTCCGAAAGCATTTGTTAGGTAGACTGTTCTTTTGATACTGATCTACAATACAATCTTCTCATATATTGTTTCTGTTTAAGCATTAGATAGTTCATGGGGTCATTTATTTCTTCCATTGGTCTATATATCTGATCTTTTGCTAATAGCACACTGGTCAAATTACCATAGTTTCAAAATAAGTCTTGTTTTCTGGTCAACCATGACCTCTCTGCCCTAGTTCTCTTCAAAATTGTCTTCAAAAAAGAGCTATTATTTGTTGGCCTTGCAATTTTCGTATAATCTCCTCATATGTTGTTTGGAGTTACACTGGATTTTTAGAGTATTTGGGAGAGAGTAAAAATTTTCATGATTTTGGGTTTCTCTATGCATAAATATAATCTATCTCTCTCATTGATTTGACTCTATTAAAGTATATTTTAGCAATGATTTATATTTTCTCCATAAATATCATTCTTAGCTCTTATTAAATTTATTCCTAGGAAACCTATATATTTTGTTATTGTAAATTTTTTTTAGAGGAGCGTATTTCGTTGTTGCTGATATGTACCATGGTGACTGACTTTATAAAAACTGATATCCTTTCCAGTGATATTTCTAAATCCTCATTAATACTAATAACTTGTCTGAAGACTCTCAAGTTTTTATGGAGATAATCATGTCCTCTGTAAATAATAATAGCTTTTTTTTCCTTTCAAACTCATACAACTTATTTCTTTTTCTTATCCTAATCTGTGATCTGTAGAACAGTTTTGCACAGAAACAGTGATTCTGGGCATATGTTTCTGAAATCTATAGGTTTCATCATTAAACATGTTTGCTCTATGTTTTGCATGTTCCTTTCATTAAATTTACTAAATCTTATTAAAAATCATGAATAGGTGTTGAATTTTATCCCAAGTTTTTTCTGAATCTATTAAGATGATTATTTGTTTCCTCTTACAATTAGTGTCATAAATTACATCAGTTTTTCTAATGTTCAATCATCCTCATATATGTGGGATGCACACAGCTTGGTCACGTGGACCACAGTTCAATACCTTAGTTCTGTTGACTGTATGTGTGGCAGCTGTTGGTTGCCTACCAGATAGCCGTTCCCATCCCACTTCCAGAACCCTGGCTGGCCATGAACTTCAAGAGAACTTTTTCATTAGTCCAAGTCAATCATTGCATTTCCTTTCCCTTACCACATGAGGGGAAATCTGCTTATGGGGGAAAGAGGAGAAGAATTTCTGGGGAAATTTCCTTTGACATACAAGTAGGAGAGTCTTTTTTCTAATCTTTGGACTTTGTTATATATGGATGTGGTGCCTGGAGCTGCTGCAACCTTCTTGCTGCCATATATAGCTCTCTTGCTACCTTTTCACAAAAATCAATATGCAAAGGATGGCAGAGGAGGACGATGGACTCCAGAACACTGCTGAGACCCTGACTGGACCAACCCCTGGAACTGCCCCACCTTTGAACTTTTTTGTCAATAATACTTAAACCATTTTGAATTATATCTTCAGTAACCTAAGGCCAAAAGTGTTCTTACAAACATCCTGTTTTCTGATGACTCTAGAATTTTCTTCATTCATTGATTCACTTATGTCTTTGACAAATAGGTATGGAGGGCTGACCACATGCCAGACACTGCCCTGAGGGCTGAAGATAGAGACGACTGGGCTCTGCCTTTTGGAGCACACAGCTTGGAAATGGAAACAGACTTATAAGCAAATAAAATTGAAATCCCATTCTGCACATTCAAAAGATGAGATAGCTCCACAATTCTATGGGAGTATGGGAGATGGCGGAGGTTTTAATTTTATCCTGGGAGAGACAGAGGAGGTATCCAAAAGACATCTGACCCTTGGAGAATAATTAGTTTTATAATTAGTCATGGAGACAGAATAAAGGAATTTAAAGGGCAGGGGCTGTGAGTTTATGATCTTGAAATAACTTGGGAATGGAAGCAGCTGGGCTCAGTTGGTCTTACAGAAATGAGATGCAAGTTTTAAGAGAGATGAAGTTTCAGTTTCCCTTTAGGCAATGGGGGTGGAATGAAGAGCAGCCAGAGGGTGTTACAACACACTGCTCTGTGGTTGTCAGGTTCCCAGGGGTTAGGAAAGTGTGAGCGGGGCAAGCTGAGGGGGAGTGGGGAACTGAAGGCAGGGCTCCCTTCTGAAGTCGAGCTTAAGAAGTAAGGGACAATAGTGGACATCCCTGACAAAAGGTCTGCAACAAGAACGGTCAGGTGTGGCTGGTGGGGTGCTGAAGTGGAGGTGGGGAGATTTCCTCAGGCACTGATGGCAAAGACAGGGAATCCTAACACATTTCTCCCCACCCACTCCATATCTGGATGAACTAGACAAAGCTCACACCAACTATTAAAAGCCAACTGTGTGCAACTCTTCCCAGCTCTACATCCATGACATCACAAATGATTGCTTAAAATTGGCCACAGTGAGAGTATTTACACCATGGAAATAGGCAAATGCTTCACATCAGTATTTTTTGTTTTGGAGCCTATTGTTAAACATTTACCAGCATACTACTGCATGGACTAATGCAGGGCACAAATTTTCCAAAAAAGTCTGACTCCTCATTCATGGATCTACTACAGTTCCCCTTCCAGAGAGCTGGACATATTATTGCAGGATGCATGTAACTAGAGTTTGAAACGAATTATCTCTTCCCAGGCACAATATCACAATGTGAGCATTGGCTGCAAAGATTTGATGATGGCACTAAAAATTCGGGAGCAGCAGATTACAGAGCTCCCTTCCGCCCTTGCCTCTGAGACTGGTTCACACTTAACACCTGGAGGAGTATCTGTGATGATGGTAAATCAAGGTAGCCCTCCTGTAACCAGCGTCATTATCATGGCACATCTTCCCCCTCCCTTCCTACCCCAGCCTCCTCTCCCAACACTCAACAACAGCTCTGGGCTGCTCCACCTCAGGGACAGTATGTCATCATTTGGCATTGGTATGGAGAGCCTCTTGGGCATATTTTTTGGCATGGAGTGAAGTGTTAATAGAGCTTCTTGGAGTCTAGCACTCAGTTTATTTCTTCTTTCCAATTTCTTAATTTCTTTTTTACCTCTGAGATTGTCAAACCACCCTGTTATGCAACGGGAGAGGCCGCGATATTGAGAGGCCCGCGCACTGCGATGAAGAGTGGCTCCCACTTGCTGCAACTAGAGAAAGCCCTTGCACAGAAACAAAGACCCAACACAGCCAAAAATAAATAAATAAATAAATAAAAAAGAAGACACTTCACACTCCCTCCAGAGAAAAGCGTTAATTTCTTGTCTCCTCTACAATCCTCCACTTCTAATTTTATCTGATTGTGACAACAGAGCCACAGCTCATTAATATTATTTTAAAATTCTGAGTAAATAAGCTCTGAATAAAGTCTTGATTTTTGTTATTTTACCCCTATGGGTTTTCATCTACATTTTCAACTTGATCTGGTCAGAATTTATTTATTTATTTATTTGCTGTTGGCGGGGTGGGGGGGGGAGTTTATGCTCTGACTTGTTGAAATATTACAGAAATGACCTCCAAATATGAGATATTCACCTGTCTTTTAAATATAGTTTTTACTGATACTTTGCTCTTTTTTGTCATCTTCACTTAAATAAATGTTCTTCCATGGAAAAAATTACATGCTATATTTAAATATGACCTGCTGTCCTACACACAGAGTAGATGCTTGATAAATCCTGGTTAAGTGGTGATCCATGGAACTCTAAGGCTCTCTGGAAGCCAGAGAGTAAGTCACGAAGTAGTAAATCAAAGATACAGAGTGCCTAACAGTGTGATGAAAAATCAAGTTACAAGGAGAAGAAATACTTACTAAAACAGTGGTCTTTAAATCTTTTTGTTTGGCAACTCTCTACAAAAAACTCTGAAAAACTACATATTCAGTGGCACATTTATAATTTGACTTCCAAAATGTGTCATTGTAAGTCTGAAGATTTACAAAGAACATATTCTTCGGTATAGTATAAATACTGATTTCCAAAAATAGAAGTGTCTCTTCATTTTAAATGTATCCAGTGGAATCTAGATACTATGGTGATTAGATACTTCTAACATCCATTTTTAAAATATACAGACAAGTTCCTCTTTAACGATCAGAAATTTCACAACCTTCCTTTTTCTCCTTGAACTCCTATTTGCATTCCACAAAACTGAAAGGACTTTACGCCTTCTCAGTGGGCTTATCATTACAGTTATTAATACTACGTAATTGATAGGTAAATATTCCTCATAAAATTGTATTGGAGATGTACACTTAATGAGATACATGAGGTCTTTCTCAACTTGTTCATGTATTCATGGGTGATCATTGCATATTGCTAGAAGGAGATAGGATATGACATCATTTGTATTCCTATTTTTAATTTTGATAAATATAATTACTGAATAAATGTCATTTACATAAATAAGTAGATAGGAATGAAAAGAATACTGTTATAGTAATGTTGCTTATTTTTAAGAATGCCATCTGAGATATGCCAAAATCACATGGTAATCCATCTTCAAAAATTATTTTAATGATCTACCAACTCTCCACTCAAGGAGATCGTTCTTCAATATTGCTGAAAGCAAGGAACTAGAATCCACCTGCTTGCAAAAGGATGTGTTTCCCAGACATTTGCTTTCTCAACACCAATGTTCAAAGTTTACCTTGCTTGGTGCCCCAGAGCACCTTTTTTAGATGCTGAATCTAAAGGATTGTAGGATTTGAGGTGGGTGAAGGGTGGGAGAAGGTGATTGTGAAGGGGAAGTAGGAGAAGTAGCATGATAGACACTTTCACAGGCAGACCACCTTGAAGAAAGCACAGGTATGAAGGTTGATGGCTTTAGAAAACTATTCCCACCCCCTTGAAAAGTCCAGATGTCATCCCAGTGGGAGGATCAGTGAACTAGAAGACTTGGAGAAAGCTTCAGGGAAGACTCTTGAACTGAGCCTGGAGGGTGGGTGAGATTTAAATAAGCACAGAAGTCTTGGGAGCACCAGATATCTGAGAGGCACAGCTGGAGCAAAAGCCCTGATTGGGGTGTCCCGATAGAAGACACTTGAGGAACAGTGGCCTGGAAATACCCAAGGATAAACCCTTTGGCTGTTTCATTCTTATTCCAGATTCTACAGGGATAAACAGCATGAGCATTTGGTGGACAAGACTCTAGATCAGAGATTAAAAACTTAAACTCCTAGAGAAATTAGGTAGGTAACATAAGAGAGAGCAGATGCTATGACATAGCTCATGACATAAGTTGGATGGCATTGCACATGGTGGGGACTGGTGGGCACTGGGGAATGTTGTCCCATCCAAGGGGGTTGGCCTCTGCTCTGCTCAGCAGCAATGGGATGGTGGACCAGTGTCACAGGTCTTCCAATTTTTCAAGAGAAACTAGAAATCTGGACTTGAAGGCAAAGCTCCCCAATGGGCAGGAGAAAACGTGTTTGTGGGCTATGTCTGTCCCGTGGGCCACCAATTGCTACCTCTGCTCCAAAGACTAAACTTTAACTGTAGATCAAGTCAGAATACCAGAACCCATCAAAAGCTGGATTGTTCTTCCCTATAAGGGCAGATGCCTGGAACGAAGTTAGATGATCAATCAGTAGTTGTCAGCTGAATGGAAGAATAAGAGGTTTCTTTGAGGAAGTGGGTCTTTACAAGGCCCCTTTTACCTCCTCACAGTAGAGGGGCTGGAGAGTCTTTACACCAAAGAGTAGATTCTTAAAGGCAAAGAGAAGATTTCTGTGAGGTCTCGGCACCAAGCATCTATTTCTGGAAGTGGATTCTGTTTTCCTCATTGTTTCGGTCAGTAGGAGGAACAATGGAAATTTTGCCTACTTCTGTAGGAGATTGCTGTGCACATTTCCTGTGCTAACATTTCCAAATATCTGTTTCTTTCCTACTATTATTTGCCCCTGCTTTGGATTTCCCCCTGTGTTTATTTTATCCTGATGTACCCTGTGTATTTTGTAAGCCTTTTGAGGCCTTTTTGGAATGAGGTAGGGTATAAATAAATAAAAGTACTATCTCTGGAGCCTTCTCTGCCCCTACCTGAGTTTACACTCTGTTGGTGCTTCAGGCCCCAGGCCTATGGGGATTCCACTCAGTAAATTACTGCTTCCATGTATCCTGAAGGTAATGTGGCTTCCAAAGGTGCAGAACAAACCACCAGAGAGTTGTTTAAGTGCTAGGAAAATCTGGCCCAATACATTATTCCAAATCTATATTTACGTTCATGGCTTATGAAGCACCTCAGGGTCCTTTGGGATAAGAAAAGCTGCACGAATCTAACAAAATATTATTAAATAGATTTATTTGGGGGTTGCTAAAGAGTATGAGGCCCTCTGGAGAACTGCTGGAGGAGAATGAATTATTTTCTGCAATCTCCACCACTTGTCTTTTTAAGAGTCTCTCATTGAACCCCTGGTGCTGCCCTAATAGTTCCAGCTAATCCTGTTGCTATGGTTACAACAATTAATTATATGCTTAACTAGACTTACTAGTACATCGCAGCAGTTCAATTAAAATCTGATTTTATTCTTCCTATACTTTCAGGGCTTTTTTTTCCCCAGCCTCCACCTCTAAAAACTGTCCATTATGTGGATTGAAAGTGTCCCAGAGGTTGGGGCTTCCCTGGTGGTGCAGTGGTTAAGAATCCGCCTGCCAGTGCAGGGGACACAGGTTCAAGCCCTGGTCCAGGAAGATCCCACATGCCGCGGAGCATCCAAGCCCGTGCACCACACCTACTGAGCCTGCACTCTAGAGCCCATGAGCCACAACCACTAAGCCCACGTGCCACAACTACTGAAGCCCACACGCCTAGAGCCTGTGTTCTGCAACAGGACAAGCCACAACAATGAGAACCCTGTGCACTGCAACTAAGAGTAGCCCCCGCTCACCACAACTAGAGAAAGCCTGCACACAGCAACAAAGACCCAACGGAGCCAAAAATAAATAAATAAAACAAATAAATTTTTAAAAAAAGAAGAAGAAAGTGTCCCAGAGGTTGTTCAGTCCATTTCCTAGTGGTATCTTTGGCTAGAACTTGATGGGACAAAGCAAGGCACAGTTGCCCTGAAATAGACTTTGGTACAAGAGCCAAAACATTTGGGAGATTTGAACCAAATAGCTGAGCAAATCATAAAACTAATAGCCAACAGGTATAAGTCTGCTATGAAGAGATGTTTTCTTTTTCCCCTTCTTAATTTTAGTAATATATTAAATGAGAATGAGGACACACAGGATTCCTAAATTAGTGGCTGTGCCCAAGCACTGGTATGGCACCTGAAGCCATTCTACCTGGACCCAGCAACTGAGTGGTAGCCGAGAAGGGCCTTTCCTGGGCTGCCCTGGAGACCTGTGGGCATCAAGAGGCTGTGGGATCAATTGAAGCTACAAAGTGCACTGAGATGATCAGTCTCCAGGTCCCTGATGGGGACGTGTTGATCGGAAATGCTGGATTATTCCCTTTTCTGCTGATTACTGGTGTCAGAGTCAGAGCCCAACACGTTCATTTCCTAGGAGGGAAACAGTTTTAGAGACATCTTGCCTGGCTTTGGAGAATTCAGCTGTAGCTAAAAACCTTTTCCAGTAAAATTCTAGCACTTGCACCATTTTCTTTTCTATTTTTTTAGATCACAAAGACAGTATCAGTGTAACTGATCTGTCTCCATATTTTTATTTTTTCCTCTTCTTTCTCTGGCCCCCTGATAATGACAGCAAACATGGAGGCATTTCTAGGTAGCAGGCACTGTGCTAAGTGATTTTCCTTCATTATTTGATTTTGCAGATGTGGAAACTGAGGAGGCCCTCAGTGCTTAAGGACTCACTCAGGGACACGGAGCTCAGAGCAGAGGCTGTCATCCCCAGACCTGCCTGGCTCCCAAATGCGCTCTTAGCTTTATATGCTCAGCTCCTCCAAATGCCTTTTCTGCTCTGACCCTCTTTCTTCAATGACCTCATTTACTCCTGTGCTTCAGCCTTCACCTCTCTGAGAAGATCCCCAGTCCAATCTCAGACCTGACCCTCCTTCACCTTCCTCCTACACACCCTTCCACGCCTTCCTGTGGCCGCTGCACACTTGGGGTTCACAGCAGAACGGCCATCCCTCCTCCCTAACCCGCTTCCGTCCATCCTCTTGGCCTCTCCACCTCTGTAAAGGGACTCACTGTCCTTCTGGTCATGCAGCTCTGAAACCCCAGTTATCTTTGACTTTGGACACTCCATCTCCCTCAACTCCTACAAATGACCAGTCCCTGGGGTCTTAGCACCCCCACCCCCCCGCCAGCCTGCTTGCTCACCTCCTCCCATGCCCCCACCAGACCGCTTCTGGGGCCAGCGCCGAGCCGAAGGGAGGAAACAACCCTTTTCCATGAGCCAGAGCGTGGGTTTCACAAGAAACTACAAGGCACTCAAAGGTTCTCTCCAGCTTTCCGCACTCTGTAGTTTTGTGGTACAAGGTTTCCCCTGCCATCTATCTCTCCTGGGTGTTCAGGGTTCTGTGCTATCCTCAGCAAGGAAGGAGTTTGCCTCCTTCTCTGGACCATTGTGGCCCCCATCCCCACGATCAGATATAGTCTCTCTGTGGCCCACACTTGGAGAAGATGTCCACCAACAACATTTATAGCTCCATCCCATTCTCAGCACAAATCAGCACATGGTAGGCCTTTCTTCAAACTGAATTCCTAAATTTGAATTTGCTTTTTTTTAAATAAGATTTTTCTGGAGACATTACCCCATTTCAAAGGAATGATTCAAAAAAGTGTGTGTGTGTGTGTGTGTGTGTGTGTGTGTGTGTGTGTGTGTGTAGATTGGAAGCAGGAAGAACATTTATATATATACATGCAGAAAGGAGACTGTATTTCAGGCTATATTTGGATTTTTCAAGCAAATAAGTTTACAATATAATTTAAGAGATATTTATTGAGTGTCTTGTATCTGCAAGACACTGTGCTAGGTGCAAATATTAACTATCTCCAGAATAAATATTCATTAAATGATTAAATGAATGAGTGAAGGAAAGAATGAATTTATTTATTTATTCATTTATTTATCTAACTTGGGGACCACAGTGAGTTCTGAGAACAATGGAATATTTTTGTTATTCACTTATTCTGAAAATATTTAATAAACGTCTCCTATATGCCAGGTACCACACTGGGCCCTAAGAAAACAAAGATGAATGATAGTGGACACAGAATCCCCACTGGTCGAGCTCAGGGCTCAATGATGGGGGCAGACAGGTGTTGCCAGGACCTGTCAATAAGTCTACAGCAGTCACTGGGCTGTGACCTTCCAGGACCTGTGCTGGGGCTGCCTAATTCAAGGGAAGCCCAAGCCTGGAGCTGGGGGACGTTTCCCTCCCGGGTTCTCCTGGAGCCAGCCAACTCCCACTGCAGCTCCCCACTATATTCATCTATAAAACTATGATTTTCTGATTTTATCTTTAAACCACAACCCCCTTCCCTCCGGGAGACAAAGACAGAAAGACACCTCCAGGTGGCATCGCTAAGTCTCTCCAACATAATCCCTGGAAGTGGCAAGATCAGCCCCTCACCATCCAGGCTTCCCTGGGTGCCTAGTTGGCAGGCCCTGGGAAAGGGCGAGAAAGTATTTGCTTAGGTAAACTCTATGATGCTCATATGATGCTAATGATACCCATGGTTCTGTCCTCTGCCATTGCAGAGGTCACAGAGGAGCCCCAGAATCCCGCACTGACTTTTTACTCACTTATGCTCATACGTGAGCAGGTTTAATCTCACCAACTCCACTAAAGGAAAATAAAACCAGGAAAATGTTCCAGGGACAGCTATTGCTTAACGCTATCACCATGGCAATGCTGCCATCACAGGGGCTATCTCTCTAGGCCAAAGTAATGCAGAAAAGAGAACCGCTGTGGTGTGTTTGTGCCTGTAACCCCCACCCAGAAGCGACCACAGCTACCTAGGGCTGAATGGGGTCACAGAGACTAGAGAGCTTTCTGGCCTCTTCCCCAGCTGCTACTTCAGAACACACAGAAACTTCTGATCCCTGCCCAGCCAGTTCTCAGGGTGCCCAGGAGGCATCTCTGCAGAGGTGAACTAGGCTTCCAGGCTTCCTCAGGCTACTTGCTGTGATGGGTCCTGTATTGGCACTTCCTGAGGGCACCAGGACAGACAAGAGATGCCTCCAAGCAGCAGCCTCAGGATGACACTGAGTCCAAGTTAGGAGATGGCCCTGATCTCTCTGGGACACGCACCACCAGCCAAGCATGCCTCTGCTCCTAGGGTTTTAGAAACTGAGTAAACCTTCCCTCCTTCAGCTTCCTCTCTCTCTTCATGACAGCCCCCACCCCTAAAATGCTGAAGGAGTCTCCCCAGCTCAAATCCCCTTCTCCCTTCCCATCTACCCTCTACTGTGTCCTGAGTCCATCAGCCTTATGCATCTCCACTTTTGCTTCCCATGTTGTGGGCTCTTTCTCCAGAAGTCCCCCAGTTCTTCACATATTTAAACCCTTGAGGGGCTATCTCCTCATCCTCAGATCTCTTTAATCCCTACATAAACATATTCATGTAGTTTTGACTTACAGACAACTAATTGAAGCAAAGCCATGAGGTTGAATGATTTGAGGGAACTTCCATTGCTTACTCAACTACTTGCATGAGCTTCCTGGAAGGCTTGACCCCTTCACAAAGCTGTAGGTCATAGGCACTTGCTGGATTGGAGAAAAGGTATTGCTATGGACTGAGTTGTGTCCCTCCAAAATTCATATGTTGAAGCTTAACCTCCAGTGTGACTGTATTTGGAGTAAGGAATTAATTAAGATTAAATGAGGTCATAAGGGTGGAACCTTAATCCAATAGGATTAGTGTCCTTTTAAGAAGAGAGAGCAGAGCTCTCTCTTTCTCTTTCTGTGCTGAGGACACAGTGAAGATGTGCCTACCTGCAAACCAGGAACAGCTCTCACCAGGAACCCAGTGGGCCAGTAACTTGATCTTGGACTTAGCTTCTGAGACTGTGAGAAATAAATGTTGTTGTTTAAACCACCCAGTGTGTGGCATCCCCTACTACATCAAATACAGAGATATTTGGCTGAATGCCATGAAAGGAAAGAATAGGATAGCTTGGAGAGAATATCAGAGATGCATATTTAGACTGAAACAATATCAGATTCATTGAATCTATAGATTAAATTGGAGATAATTGACATCTTTACAATATTGAGTGTTCTATATTACAAATACGGTTGTATTGGTTTAGTAAAGCTGACATAACAAAATACTACAGACTGGGTGACTTAAACAACAGAAATTAATTTTCTCATTAATCTGGAGTCTAGAAGTCCAAGATCAGGTGTTGGCAGGGTTGACTTAGGCCTCTCTCCTTGGCTTATAGATGGCCAATCTTCCCCCTGTATCTTCATATTGTCTTTCTTCTGTATGCATTTGTACCCAAATTTACTCATTTTATAGGGACACTAGTCATACTGGATTAGGGCCCACCTTAATGACCTCATTTTAACAACCACTGAAAAGGCCCTCTCTCCAAATAATGTCATATTCTGAGGTACTGGGGGTTAGGACTTCAACATATGAGTTGGGGAGGGGATACAATTCAGCCCATAACAATGGAATAGCCCTCTCTTTATTCACGTCTTCTTGCTTACAATAATGTTTTATAGTGTCTGTCATGCACATCTTTTGTTAGATTTATTCTCACACGTTTGATGCTTTGGGATGTTCTCATGATAGGTATCATTTTAAATGTTATTTTCTAAGTATTTGTTATTGATATATTGAAATACCATTGATTTTGGTACTTTGAACTTTTATCCAGTGACCTTGTTAAATTCATTTCTTAATTGCAATACTTTATTTGTAAATTCCTCTATATTTCTCTACTTCAAAATCAATGTGGTCTGGAAATAATGTTACTTTATTTTTTTCTATTTTAGTCTTTGTACTTTTTGTTTACTTTGTTTATTTTTTCTTGCCTTGATGCACTGGCTAGGATAACTACTACAAAAATGAATGGAGGGCTTCCCTGGTGGCGCAGTGGTTGAGAGTCCTCCTGCCGATGCAGGGGACACGGGTTTGTGCCCCGGTCCGGGAAGATCCCACATGCCGCGGAGTGGCTTGGCCTGTGAGCCATGGACGCTGAGCCTGCGCGTCCGGAGCCTGTGCTCCACAACGGGAGAGGCCACAGCAGTGAGAGGTCTGTGTACCGCAAAAAAAAGAATGGAAATGGAAATGATTATAGTAAATCTTGTCCTTTTTCTAAGCTTTGCGGAAATGTCATCTAAATTGCATGATAAAGTATAATTTTTCCTATGGATTTTTTGAGTTGTTAATTATCAGTTTAAGGAGATCATTTGCTATTTCTTATTTGCTGAGACTTATCAGCAACAGGTAATAGATTTTAAATGTTGATTCTATACCTGTTAAGATTGTAATATCATCTGTTTTTTTGTTGTTTTTTTTTTGCGGTATTATTATCAGGATTATTATTATCCCCTTTCTTCTTTCTTTGGATTTAACTTGATATTCTTTTTAACTTCTTGTTATGGGTACAATCAAGAAAATCAATAGATGATTAATTTTCAGCATATTTTCTTTTCTGATATATGAACTTATTCTTTTAAGCATGCTTTTAATTGACATTTTAGTGTGCCATATTTTCATTTTCATTTTAATTAAAATTATTAAAAATGTTCATTGTGATTGAATCTTTGTTCATTTAGACATATACTGTTTAAGTTCCAAACATTTAGTGGTTTTCCAGTAATGTTTATTATTGATTTCTAGTCTTATTTCACTGTATAATTTTAATACCTAGAATTTTGTTAAGATTTGATTTATGCCCCAGTATATGGACAATTTTGCTAAATATTCTATGTACTCCTAAAAATAGTGTGAATTCTGAAGTTGCTTGTACAGTTGGTAAATGTTTCTCAGATTTTACATATGTTAATTACTTTTTTTTGTTTGCTTGATCCATCAGTTATAGAGAGCATCTTAAAATCAGCCAATATGGTTTATCTAGTTTTTCTGCATTTTTTGCTTTATATGTTTTGATGCTATATTATTGGGTGCATACAAACTGAGAAGTATTAAATCTTTCTGGCTGACTGATATTTTATCATTATAAAATGCCCCTCATTATCTCAAAGAATGCCTCTTGCCTCAAAGTCTATTTTGTCATATATAATTATATCATGTTCCTTTTTATTAGTGTCTGTACTTTCAGTTCTTTTGTGTCCTTGTACACAAGGTGTTTATTTATTTATTTATTTATTTATTCAGTTTGAGATGCTTTATTTTTTAATTGATTTAGTTAATTTACATTTCATATAAGTGCTGATATATTTAGGGTTTTAGCTACTATCTATTACTTGTCATACCTGTTCTACATTATTTTATATGCCCTTCTTTCAACTTTTTGAACTAATAAAACATTTTAAAATTATTTTCCAGTTCCTTCTCCCTTATCTTGGTAGTTACATTTTTTATTTTCCTTTAATGGTTACACAGTGATTACAACAAACATCTTTGATATGTTAGTGTCTAAAACAAATCAGTACTTGGATCACTTCCCAGGTAACGCTAGAACTTTATCAATTTCAATTCCATTACTTCACTTGTTTTATGTATCTGTTCTTCATGCATTTTAAATCATTATTATTCTGTGTGGTCAATATTCATTTAGATTTACCTACATATTTACATTTCCCATTTATCTTCATTTCTTCTTACATTTCCATATTTCCTCCTCTTTAGGAAATACTTTAGCACTTCTTTTAGTGTTGCCTAAAGGCAACAAATTGTTTCAGTTTTGGTTTTCCTGAAAAAGTCTCTATTTTTCCTTCATTTTTAATGAATGTTTTCCCTGGGGCTTCACTGGTGGCGCAGTGGTTGAGAGTCCACCTGCCGATGCAGGGGACACGGGTTCGTGCCCCGGTCCTGGAAGATCCCACATGCCGCGAAGTGGCTGGGCCCATGAGCCATGGCTGCTGAGCCTGTGCGTCCAGAGCCTGTGCTCCGCAACGGGAGAGGCCACAGCAGTGAGAGGCCTGTGTGCCGCAAAAAAAAAAAAAAAAAAAAATGTTTTCCCTGGATAGAATTCTAAGCTGGCAGTTATATTCAGAAAGTCTATTCATCACTATTTATCTGGAACCTAAAATTTATCCAAAACTTTCTTTGATCAAGTAATTCTACTTTTAGGAAATCAATAAGTTAAAATGAAAATAAAGCTGGAGGTACAAAGAAATGAATTGCATCATCACTTTAAAAAGTGAAAAACTGTAAACTACATAAAATCCAACACTAAAAGGCTATGCTTAAGTAAATTATGGCAAATCCATACAGTGCAATATTGTGGAAACATTAAAATGATGCTTATGAAGAATTTTTAGTGAGGAAAAACATGTATATTATTACTGTATATGGAGAAAACAAGATACAAATTTTGATATATTATGTGATTTTAGCTAAATAACAGAACTACGTGCATAGAAAAAGCCTAAGTGGAAATACATAATTCAGTTAACTTCTTTATCTACAGGTATATAAGTTATGGGTGGTTGGTTTTCTGTGATTGAAATAAGTGATTTTCATATGTGACTCACTCTTCTTTTTCCATTTAAAATTATAAATAGAATGAATGATAAAATTTATAGTTCAGTTAAAGGACATTTAACTCCTTTAGGTTGCCATAATTGTCTTCCATGCACAGAATTTCCCCTGAAAGGAAATCATGGAAATATACAAAAGAGACACATCTACATTGTCATAAATTGTTCTGTCTCATAGCTCTGAGAAAAACCTACCTCACACAAGTTGCCATAAACACCTGATTCCTAAGCTAAATCTTGGTGTTGAAAATTGCATCCCACACACATTTCATCTGGAGTTAAAAGAACAGTATCCACCTTCCTTCATATACACTACTAGTCACTTCCTAAACCTCATTAGGGGTGGTAATAATGCTTCCCCAACAGAAATTAATTTTATGCTAATCATGTATGTCAGTGACTCGCACAGCTGCTTCACAGAAGCAAGGGTTTTGCAAATTAGCTGCTTTCTTATTTGGAGAAGGTGTGGGATGGGCCAGAAGCAAAGGCATCATTGGAACTCACATAATGTTTTTAGACTCATTAATGAGACTAGTAGTCTCATTTTATCATTTCATCAGAAGATGGTTTGGGGCAGAAGCAGTCCTGAGGTCATCAGTTCTGACTCAGCTGATTAACACTGGGCTTGTAAGATAATTGGAAAGGTCAAAAAAGTGTCTAGTCTTTCTCCTAAAGCTAAAATTATTGTCAGAAAAATTTCCATGAGACACTCCAGCCTTTGTGGGAAGGAACTTAGGAATTAGGCAAATCTGAACTTGAATCCTTGGTGCCGGCTATCTTGCTGCTGGCCTGGGGCAAAGGGCTTATCTTTGTAAATCTAAGTTTCCTTCTCTGTAATAATGGAAATACAAATGTCTCTCCCATAGACAGGAACAAGACAAGATACACAAAACATAATGTCCAACACACAGAGGGGGCACAGTAAATTTTCATTTACTCAAATCTTCCTTCATCTCTTACTAGACAACTTTGCCTATTTGGGAAGACCAAGATTCAAAGGTCTAAACGATGGGACACTTTTCACCCCCAGGTAGTGCTGGTTAGACTGCTTTTACCTTCTAAGTGGAATGTGGTATAGACACAGGGGTCAGGTGTGGGTGGGAACGGTAGCAGAAATAAGGCAGACTCAGTGAATATTTAGGATTCAGGTCAAGGACAAAAACCTGAAAAGAAGTCCAATGAAGAGATGGTAAGACTTAGTTTTATTCATTCAAACAACCAATATTTATTGAGCTCTTACTACAATATGGGCAGAATTTGATGCAGAGGATACACTGGGGAACAAGATAAGCTCCTTCCTTTTCTTCAGAAAGTTTACACTCTACTGAGGACAACAGGTGAGACAGGACTGTAAGGGTTGTGGTGCAGGAAGATCCAGGATGACACGGCCTGGCCCCACATGCTCCCCACCCCAGGACAGCCCTGGGTCAGCCGACCTTCTTTCCACCAGCTGTGATTCTGCTCACAGGGTACAGAGCCACCTGAGAACAGGGGAGCGGCTGGCTGGGCTGGGAGGCATCAGAATGTCATTGAACAAGCCAACACCCTATATATGTTTTTCTGTCTTGACCCCAGTCTTTAGGGAAGGTTGCTCTCTTCTCCCAAGACCCAGGTAATCATCACAGATGTGCACAGCTGTAACGAATCACCCCACATTTACTAGTCACTGGAGAGTCGTTGAGATGAGCAGCTCCTTTGGGGGAAGACCCCTTCCCTAGAGAAGGCTGGCTTCTTTTACCGAGTGCATCTTCTCTTGCCTCCCCCATCCTCCCTGTGGAACTCTAACGTGGCCATGCCCAGGTGGTCCATTACCTGAGTGTCCCCTGACTGGTCAGGATCAACGAAGGGTGTGGGATGTACAAAGGATGCAACAGTGACTTCTTTCTGGGATGGCAGGTCACTCAGAGCAGGGAGGAATGATTTAGCCTGGGTTTTGAAGACCTTGCTAGTTTGAGAGGGGAAAGGTGGCTAATCCTCCTCATGCCTTCTTTCATTCACTTGACAAATAACTTGGTGAGTGCCTACTACATGCCAGGCACTGTTCTAGATGCTGGAGATACACTGGTGAGTCAAAACAGACCCAGTCCCCACATGCTTTGAGTTTACAGACCAGTGAGGAAGGAAGACCTTAAGTAAAGCAAACTAGAAATTCAATGTGGCAAGCATGACTGGTCCTATGTGGCAAAGACCCAAGATAATACAAGAGGGCGATTTTACCTGGTCATATTAGGCATCCTAAGGAAGTGATCTAAAGGATGAGTAGGAGCCAAGCAAATGAAGAGGGAAGGAAGGCAGCAGGAACAGTTATGTACAAATGTCCTTTGCAGAAGAAAGCAAGGCATTTCAGGGGCAGAAAGAACCCAGTGCAACTGCAGTGGAGAGAAAGGCAGGAGAGAGAAAAAGGGGTGCCAGGTAAGCTGCAAGGTGAAGTTATGGATGGTGGTAAATTTAGGGATTTTTATGTCAGGCTAAACTCAACTTCAGAACTCACTGATTTTGTAAATGCTGATTATTGTGTCTCATATTCTTTTCCAATTTTTAATTTAGCTTTTTATTTTGAGGTAACTGTAGATTCACATAGGCTTAAATACAAAGAAACTCTATGTATTCAGTTTCTCCCAATGGTCATATGTTGTAAAACCCTAGTCCAATATCACCAAGATTGACACGGATGCAGTCAAGACACGGAACAGACCCACCTCCACAAGCATCCCTCATGTTGCCCTTTTATATCCACACCTACTTCTCTCCAGGCCCCAACTACTCCTTAACTCATTAATCTATTCTCAGTTTCTATAATTTTGTTATTTAAGAGTGCAATTTGGATGGAACCCTATAGTATGTAAACTTTTGTTCATTTTATCCCTGTTGCTCAGACTATATAATTTCTATTGTCCTATTTTGCAGTTCACTTATGCCTCTGTCCCCTTGATTCTGCTGTTGAATCCATCCATTGAGATTTTTGTTTCAATTGTATTTTCAGCCTTATAATATCCATTTGGATTTTCTCTATACCTTCTATTTCTTTGCTGAAAGTTTCTATTTCTTTGGTGAGGCTTTCTATTTTTTTTTCTTCTGTTTCAAGCATGTTCATAATTGAAATCATGACCCCTTAAAAATCTTCGTCAAATAATTCTAACATCTCTGTTATCCCAGTGTTGGCATCTATGGATTGCTTTTTTTTCATTCAATTTGAGATATTTCTGATTCTTGGTATATGACAAGTGATTTTCCATTGAAACCTGAGCATTTGGGATTATGTTCTGAGACTCGGGGTTTTATTGAACCCTCCACCACTCTGGCAAGAGCAAGATTGGTGACACCTTGTTACTGATGAATGAGAGTACAAATTCAGGCTCTCCACTTGGCCTCCATTTGACACAGAAAGTGGGGAGGGCCCATCACTACTGCTGAGTGGGGAGTGGGAGTTCTAGCCCCATATGGTCTCCACCGACACTGTGCTGGGGCAGGAGATCATTACTAGAGGGGATGAAAGTCTTGGCTCTCTGCTTGGCCTCTTCTATCACCTGTCTGGGTGAGGGCTGGTGGAGCACCTCTTTACAGCCTTGTGAGGGTGAAAGGCTAAGCTTACCAAGCAGCCTTTGCTGGTGTGATTAAGAGTAGAGCTGTCATATTCCTATAGTGTTGGGTGTACTAGAATGTTTATTATCTGAATGTTTTCTGTCTTGCTAGGCTGCCTATTTCCTGGTCCTCCGGCTAGAGAGAGTAGGCTTTTCTGGAAGCTGTTTTTGTCCATGTTCATTGGCATTTCCAAGTTATTGGCTTCTTCAGCTCCAAGTATGGGATGCATGAGGTAAAAAGAAAACCCAGGGAGCTCACCACTGTCTCTTTCCTTGGGTCTCAAAGTCCTTAGCCAGTGTGTTTTCTCCACCTTTCAGAGTTATTGTGTGTTTGTTTTATATATAATGTCCAAAGTACTTAGTCTACTTTGTGAGTTTTGGGTGTTACTGGGAGGGTCTTGGGTTGGAAAAAATATGGAGAAAAAAAAAGGAATCAACTGTTTCTCTCTATGGAACAAGAGAAAATGAGCTTCAGCTTGCCCTGTGTCTCCTTACCAATCAGGGTCTGGCAGCTGGCGATCACTCAGAGGTCATGGCGGGGGCAAAAGCAGAAAATCAGAGAGGCCTTCCTGGCCCTGCCCAGAGATTAGACATGTTCTCATTCAATTTCTGTTCCTTCTGCTGTGGTCAGAGTTTTCAACATTCTAGTGAAACCCTCTTGGCTAATATTTAGGCTAACCACAAGCAGAAGATGTGGGAAACATTGCAGGGGTGTATTTCTCAATAGCCCTTCCTAAAATTACCATGACATTTAGTTGGAATGTGCATGTAAAGTCGTTTCTGCACTGGCAATGCCAAAACTTTTGACGATGCAAAGCTGCCGTCTCCCAAAGTAGAGGCATCTCGGGCAAAAGTTGGGATGCAACGATCGATCAGTTGTTCCTTTTCTACAGACTCAGAGAATCATGGAGCTGAGAGGATCAGGAATATTTTAACTTCTAGTCCAGGGTTGAGGGGAAAGTGGGGGCACTTTCCCTTATTCTGTAAGTCATGACTGTCCACACTTAAGTGAAGGTGAGTGAGGTTATGGTGAAGCAATCACAGTGAGGCATTAATTTCCTCTTGCCTTTCCTGTCCCTCCCCTGGTCTTGCAGAAAACCAGCCTGTGCTCACAGGTCCCAGGGAGGAAGTGGACGGGGAGCAAAGGCAGAACCTTCCTACGTGGCCTCCTGGCATTTGTTCCCCAAGGAGTCTGGGGAGAGTTCAGAAATAGCAGCATCTTGACCAGAAACCTAAAAAAAGCATAAAAGGAGAATTTCCTCAAAGCTGGTGTGGGGCATGAGGGGACAGCATGGGGGGGCTGGGAGAGCGGAGCTCCTTTTTTTCCCTAAACAGCATTGGCAAGAGGAAGAGTGAATGAGGGTTCAACCGGGCACACAGGGCCCAGGCACCTTGGAAAAGTTCCAGTGTTCCAAGGACGGCGTGGAATAGCATAGGCTCTGAGCCACAAGGCACTCTACAGACCTGGGAAGTGGAAAGCTCCAAGTTATCCATGGGCTTCAAGGTCTTGGTGTAGCTTGGAAAGGGAGTTCCCTGAAAGGGATGCTTGGATGAGGGATTAGCATAGAAACTGCTATTGTAGGAAATGCAGTGGTATTTGTTGCTCCTTCCCTGGATTTGTGGCCTGTGTTTCAATGGGGACCACCCACTGGGGAGCTTGCGGTGACTCCCACTGAGCCTGACAGCATCCTGTGATAAAGTCACACTGCTAAGAGGCAGGAGAGTAGGCTCTGAAGTCATGTGGGACTCCAACCCACACCTTTTTCTTCACCACAATATATGGCCCTTATTTTCTGCCAGGTGAATCTTTAATCAAACATTTCTTGGAGAGCTCCACAGAAGCAGAGATATGTTTGCAGGGGATGTGAGCAAAGGAACTCCTCAGGTTTCTACCTTTCCTCCTTCAAGAGAGTGCTGCTTCTCTTGAGCCCCTGGCTCCTTTGTCTTGGAAGACAAGGCAGCCAGTGTCTCTTTAAGTCGGCTCATCGCCTCTGCTCATTTCAACTCAGACACATTTGCATGTGAAAATTACCTTCCTCAGCTCCCAAATCAATGCTCACATGTGCAAGGAGAGAAGCCCCTCTCTTTGAAGCTGCAGAAGACATTGCTATAAAAAATAATTATTACTTCCATTCTGACGCTCACCCCGTGACCTCACATACACAGTGTGTCCGCAAGAAACCACACATGCATCTTATTTTGAGCCCGGGCCCAAAGCGAGAAGTGGGTATTGCTTACCTCTGACTTAGTCTGACAAAACCTATCCCCTGCAACTTAATTTCTCATGTTTTCCTGTTTCATGTCACTTTCTGATATCAGCGGTAATGTGATTTCATAGTTTACGAAACCAGTTTTCAGGTACTGGGATTCCTCTCTTCCTTTGTAGATTGAAATAAGAAGATAGCAGAGAGGATGCAGGAATAACTTTGCCAACATTAACGACAAGAGTGGTCTGTTGATTATATGCAGGTGCAGAAGGCTCCTTCCTCAGACCCAGAACATTCTCTCAAGAGAAGCCCTTCTGGACCCCAAAGGCCCCTCAGAGGTTTTACCCCTCTGGTTCCCCCACAGCAGGACCTTGGGCCCCATGCTTTGCCCGAAAGTTTGTTTTCCTCCTGGGTGATTAGTCAACCACCGGCAGCTTCCTTTCCAAGGGCTGCTTCTCAGACCCCAGCTCTTGTGACCCACAAATAGCTCAGAAAGCTGGGGCTAATCCCGTCACACCCCCTGCCTATGACTGTGATGGTGATAATGAACCGTGTTAAACCGAGCCTCACTTCAGAGTTTACAAAAATGTCTTTCAACTCCATCCACATACATCCGCAGACTTAATTCTAACAAGCACACTGGGTAGATACAGCTATCCAAGCTTGAAATGGGGGACACCAAGGATCAAAGAGTAATTTTCTCAAGTCTCACAGCCAATAAGGTGTGAAGACACACTTGGCAAACTGCCCCAGGAAGACGTGACCCCTGGGGGAGCAAGGCATGTGCATGCACTCACGCCACCACCCACAGCTTCCTAGGCAGGCCCAGTGGGCACCAGAGGACCCACACACACACCCCATCTCCATTTCTGGACAAGTCTCTGAAAATCACTTTACCAAAAAAAGAGTATGAGCACCTCTAGACATGCAGGCAGCACCAAGGCTAAACAAAAGGGAGTCTCTTTATCACATCACATGTGGATTCATCGTTTATCCTTTTTTTCTTTTTACCTTTTAGAGCAGGGGTCCCCCACCCCCAGTACCAGTCACGGCCTGTTAGGAACAGGGCCGCCAAGTAGAAAGGGAGCAGCAGGTGAGCTTCATCTGCCACTCCCCGTCGCTCCCCAAGCGAAGCTTCATCTGCCGCTCCCCATCACTCCCCATCTTATTTTGAGCCCGGGGTTCACATTACCACCTGAACCATCCCTCGCCCTCCCCCCGCCATCCGTGGAAAAACTGTCTTCTGTGAAAACGGTCCCTGGTGCCAAAACGGTTGGGGACCACTCTTTTAGAGTACTCCTTAGTACCCTCAATACAAAAAACATGTATTTCTTATCTGCAACGTGTTATGCACTCTGCTAGTCTCATTTGTTCCTGTCTTCAAGAAACTCTGATTTCTTTTTCTTTTGAACTGAAGTACAGCTGATTTACAACGTTGTGTGAATTTCTGCTGTACAGCAAAGTGATTCAGTTATACATATATATACATTCTTTTTTTATATTCTTTTCCCTTATGGTTCATCTTTAACTCCTTCTTTGACCCACAAAGGGAAGGCTGGGAGTCACGGCCCAGAATGTCCTAGTCTCAGGCCAGGCTCTTGGCATCCCTCAGCCACCAAGAGGAATTCAGAAAGAACCAGGCTCTGCAAAGTAGATGACTGAGGCAAAACAACAGCAACTGCACAGACAAAAGCCCTGTGAGCTGCAAGGGATTTGGGAAATTCGGAACCACACAGAATGTGAGTGATGCTGTAGGCTCCCCTAATATCAATGTCACAGGTGGACCTGGGATAAATGACTTCATCTTTTGCTGGGGAAATATGCTCAAGGGGAGGAAACCCATCACCAGCCAACTTCAGGGCCTTCAGAAGCCACTTACCTCCTTGGGTACCTGGGTGCACTCAACCAAGCAGCAACCCCAAGAGGTGCTCTACATCCAAAGGGCTGCAGAGCTCAGTACATTTGAGATGCACTCCCAGCTCCAACCTCCTCCTGGAGATTCACAGTGCATAATAAAGGCACTGAGAAGTCACAGAATAAGTAAATCCACTGTTTTGGCAAATTTCTTTTGACTTGAGCGTCTCCTCACCTATTTTGCAGAAGATGGAGAGAAAATTTATTGAGAGTGAGATATATTTTCATGGACATAAAAGGGGCAAATAAAAGAGAGTTATGGTCCCCCATCCTAGGCCTTTGTGTTGGAGACCTGGGACTTTCCTTCTGCTGAAGGTCAAGTTCAATTTCTTTTGCATTAAAAAAATTAATTGATCCAAGAAGTGGAAGGATCTCTGGGGTTCAGAGGAGTTAGCCTTGGGGAAAAGAGATTTTCCAAAGAGAAACAGTCAGTAGTTTGGAGTTTCTGTCCTGAGGAGGGTCAGGCCCCCACTGAGGGGACAGTGGATATACAGGGATGGGCCCTGTGTTTCTGCAGCTAAACTTCATGCAAGAGTCAAACGGCTGGAAACAGGCCCCTCCCCCACCTCCCACCACAGGGAGCTGTGCTGGCTTGGCACCTGAGCACAGCAGCGGGATGCACCAACCTTCGAGAGCCTTCGCCAAGTGTTCCCATGTGTGTGAGTCCCTGAAAACTTCACCTGGAGCGTGGGAAGGAGGAGGCTGCCCCTAACATAAATATGCTTAAATTTCTTCCCTTACAGGTGTAAGGGGTTTCAGAGTCACATATAGTTAGATCTGGGCAATGAGAGTAACAAGACTTTCTTACACCTGAGTCTCACAGTGATGGCAACTTTGAGCTGCACTCCACGAGTAACACCTACCACAACTTTCTGGAACTCGTTTGATGCAGAGCACTGATTAGGAAATGACCACATGGGTAGACTTTGTATCTTGCCTAAGTTCTTTACCTCCTTTCCTTCCCATTATAAATAGGTGGGCTTCCCTGGTGGCGCAGTGGTTGAGAATCTGCCTGCTAATGCAGGGGACACGGGTTCGAGCCCTGGTCTGGGAGGATCCCACATGCCGTGGAGCAACTAGGCCCGTGAGCCACAACTACTGAGCCGGCGCGTCTGGAGCCTGTGCTCCGCAACAAGAGAGGCCGCGATAGTCAGAGGCCCGCGCACCGTGATGAAGAGTGGCCCCCGCTTGCCACAACTAGAGAAAGCCCTCTCACAGAAACGAAGATGCAACACAGCAAAAATAAATAAATTAATTTTTTTTAAAAAAGTAACCACTTAAAAAAAAAAAAGACAAAATAAATATGACCGCAAATAGAGCTGACTGTCAGCATCCTGGCAAACATCTGGAGGAAACACAGAAACTTCACTTGGCTTCTTTCCCCTCACACAGCTGGAATTTTCTCTAATTAATTTCCTCACTTGCTGGACCTGAAGTAAAAAATTTAAATCCACTCATCCCAGTTTTATGATGGTAAATTACCCCACGAATTAAGTTTTAGAAAATAATCTTAAAATTGTTAAATGTCCTGAAAAAATGTGGATGATATATTGATAAGCGAAAGGTATGTCACCACACAGAATGTGCCACAGACCCAGTCATGGCTCATGATCTGTGGTATCACATTCTCTAAACAGGCCACGAACACTGAATTAGTGACCCATATGAACCATTGCTCAAGAGAAAATAAAAGATTAGATTCCTATGAACTTTTAGTCACAACAGTTCCGTCAACCGATCAATGTACAACCTTGTTTTTTGTGTGTTTCTGTTTAAAGACACCCCATATATGTAGTTGACTCATTAACATTGAACTCATGACCAGTGGCTCCGTAGCTGCCTGAATGAAGCTCATCCAACACACGTATGTTCTCCGTAAGGCACATCACAGCCTTCTTGCACCCAGTATCACTAGCCAGCCCTTCAGCACTATACTCGGGTGCTGTATAAAAAGCACAAAAATGTGACTAAATAGACCTCAAAAGGAGCTTATTTGCAGAGTGAGAACTGAAACAGGAAGGCAGAGCGTCGCCTTGTTGGACCTTAGCTGGGAACGTGTGCATCTCAATTTTTTGCCCCACTGTGCATGTCCATGAGTGACCTTGACAATGTGGCAAGTACTGATCTGGGTTACCAATACATTTTAGCAAGTAGGTGAATCTACAAATATGGAATTCGCAAATAATGAGAATCAACAGTATTACTTTTATTATCATTAAAAACTCTCAACATGAGGCGAGAAGGATAATAATTGTCACGTATCTAGCATGTCCTGAGCATTCAATGTGTTCTGGGCAGCATGACCAAAACTTCTCTCCCTGAATTAGGCACTATTTCTCCATTTACCTGACTGCAGATAGTGAAAATAATTGGGTTTTCCCTTATGATTCTACTCCTCTCTATAGAGCCTGTAAATGTTACTAGAAAAAAAAAGTGCTCCATCTCCTTTCACTGTAAGTTTCTGAGCATAAGGGGACCCCCCCCCCATTTTCCCAATGTGATTTTAATTTAGCGTTCTTATCTAATGCAAATAAACTTGTAATAGTTCAGATTACATAGTCAAATAACTTAGTTGTACATAGGTAATGTAAATCTCACATATCACAGAATAAGGTAGTATTATTTTTTAATTGATTGCTTTTTTTTTTTTGCTTTCTAAATATCACATAACTTTATTCAAACTGCCCACATGCTTCAAAATCCATTTCTCCAGCATCCCTAGAATCTGCTTTTGAGTCATCACACACCATTTTCCAGAGATAACTTCCCTTCTGAGTTAAGATAATGAACACTTCTAAATCTGTAAATGATATGATCACTGCAATTTTTACTCCAAGCTATAAGTATCCAGTGGCACAACATCAGGAAGTGTTTTCCCCCAGTCCTCCTGTAGTGATCTGACAAAATATTTCTTTTTAAAGGATCTTTCCAAAGCTAATTTACAATTAACGAAACTTGGAAGAGAGAGGGTTTTTCCCTAAGGATAATTACTACTCTTGTACTAGTAGTCTTTCCCTCTCCTGCTCTTCCTTTCGCTAATTTTTTCTGGTGACTTCTACAGGTGTTCCTAAACTGGAATTGACTGCGATCAGTTAAAGCTACTGTGTCTTCCCTACATCATACTTACTGTTCAAAATACAGTAATTAAGAGGCTGCCCTGTAATATAAGAGAATTCGTTAGGATTTCAGTAGAGGGCAATTTCCTCCTTTTAGAAAGATGATTTGGGGGAGGAGGGAGGGATCTTCACCTTACATTTGGGCATATATTGTAATTTTATTCCAAAGAACTTTGGCAAAGCCTCTCTATGGGCCATAGTCCCATTCTAGAAAAATCTGACCTTCTATTTCCTAAAGCATGATGAGCCACGCCTTTACCTGTATTTGGTGCTGAGGAAAAGCTGGCAGGGAATTAGTCACTGGCTATTTGGTACATGTAAGGGGCACGTGGTCCACCCTGTCACCTGGCAAGACACATGCTGATTTATGAGCCATGCTGACCATGCTCAAAGCACTTGGAAACGTTCAGAGTCTGAGACCCATTTAGAACAAAATCTGGTGCGGCCAGGGGAGGTAAATAATTTGTGTGACAGGATTTGAGGAAAAACAATTTGCAATGGAGTTAAGAAAGAGAGGCTGATTTTCCATAAACTGGCTCTGAAGGCAGTTCCTAATGATGATGGCCTTGTCTATACGCTGAAGTTCTCTGTCTGGTTTACCTTTCTTGGAAAGAGGCCCACCTGGCTCCCCCCCTCCGACCAAATCCTCCACACGATGCCAGAGCCCATTCTGCTCCCAGCATGAGGCTCTCCTCACACCTACTGGTCAAGGAAACCTTTCCCCCTTGACGTCTGTCCCTGGGGTCTGCCCTGAGCTGTAGTCCACACTCACCACCTCCAACTGCTCATGGAGGGCAGGCCTTGCTTACTTGTGCCTCTTTCCAGTGACCTGCTCACTGGAAAGAGGCCTGTGGCTTCCCTGAAGCCAAGCCAAGAGTTCTGAAACTTTTGCAGTAAAAGCCCACTCCATGGATGTTTCTCCCTGCACCAAACATTCCAAAGTGTGGAAATGCAAGCATCATGGACTGGCTGAATACCATTTTGTTCTCAATCCAGTTTTCCCCAATTAAGGGAAGCACAGCCCTAAGAATCAATCACTCCATGTATGATTTTTAATCTCCTCAAAAGTTCAGACAGTAAGTCATCCATGTTTACCATGGTTTACCTACTCTATTATTAACACATTACTTGTGATACATGCTCAGTAGATGGAGATAGACTAGAGTGCCAAGACCAAGATGACTCTACTTCTCTTTAGGGATTTTTTCTGATCACTTTACTCTGTCACTTCACACACTTTAGCTGAGATTTTTTTAATGAACATTTTCTTCAAGAAAAAAAAAACACTATAAATGGAGTCACCAGAAAAACAACTAAGAATGTATTTTTTCAATTCATAATGCAAAGCACTAATTTCCTTAATCTGCAAAGAACTCTAAATCAATAAGGGAAAGGATAAAAACCCAATATAAATTGGGCAAAAGATGTAAATAAACAGCTCACAAGCAAGGAACTACAATGGACATTGATAGCTCATTAATAATAAGAGAAATGTAATTAAAACTAAAAACACATCCGCTGTCACCTGTTGTTTGGCAAAAATAAAAATATTTAAGACATACATTGACAAAGATGTGGAGAAACAGGTATTCTCATGTACTGCTGCTGGGAGTTTACATTGGTTCAACCTCTATGTTGAAAATGAAACAACTTCCAACATTAAAAATGCATATGCCCTGTAATTCAGTCATTCCAATGACAGTTATTACTGTACAAAGATATCCATTGCTGCATTGTTTGTAATAACAAAAGATTAGAAACCAACAGGGGGCAAATTAAACAAGTCATGGTACATACACACAATGGAAAACTAACCAGCCATTAAAAAGAATGAGATGAATTCTGTACACAGTGATATGGCGAGACTGATAAGATGAACTGATAAATGAACAGAACAAGAGAGAGCAGCATGGATCTTATACTGTCATATATTGATGCAGAAAAAACTATTTGTACATTTTTGTAATTGTATAAAATGTTTCCCTCTTCTCCCTCCTTCTGGAAAAAAAAAAGAAAAAACTGGTAAGAGTGATTTTTTTCTGGAGGAAGAATTGGATTGCTAGGATTCATGGGAAGGAGACTTCTTTTACACTGTGTATTTTCTCAAATCTTTTGAACTATGGACATGTAGTACTGATTATAAACAATGAAAATAAAAAAATCTAAAAAATATATCCAACAAGGCACAGACTATGAGGAAATATTTATAAAACACGTATCTGATAAAGGATTCCCATCCAAAATATATAAAGATGTCTCAAAACTCAATAGGAAAATAAACAAAAACAATTTTTTTTTTTTTTTTTTTTTTTTTTTGCGGTACGCGGGCCTCTCACTGTTGTGCCCTCTCCCGTTGCGGAGCACAGGCTCCGGACGCGCAGGCTCAGCAGCCATGGCTCACAGGCCCGGCTGCTCCGCGGCATGTGGGATCTTCCCGGACCGAGGCACGAACCCGCGTCCCCTGCATCGGCAGGCAGACTCTCAACCACTGCGCCACCAGGGAAGCCCACAAAAACAATTTTTAAATGACCGAAAAAAATTTTATGTAAACAGACATGCCAAAGAAGAGACATATGGCAAAAAACATATCAAAAGATCCTCAACATCATAAGGGAAATGCAAAATAAAGCCACAGTAAGATGCCTTTACACACTTATTAGAATGAATTTTTTTTACATGACAATACCTAGAGCTGGTAAGTACATGGAGTAACTGAAACTCTCCTGGACAATACTTAACGCTGATAGGGATGCAAAATGGTACACCTACTTTGGACAACATGTTTTCCTTCTAAAGTAAATCTATGCCTATCACATGACCTAGCAATCTCACTTCTAGGTATTTACTCTAGAGAAATGAAAACACATCCACACAAAGACCTGTATGTTGATGTTCATAGAAGCTTGGTTGGAAATTGCCAAAATCAGAAATGACCCTCAACTGGTGGATGGCTAAACAAACTGTGGTATATCCATACAATAAAATACTACTCAAAAAAAAAAAAAATAAGAAAGAAAGAAAGAAAAAAACTCATGGTACTGAAACAACATAGATGAATTTCAAGACCATTATGCTCAGTAAAAGCCGCCAGTTACCAAAGGTTACATATTGTATGATGCCATTTATACAACATTCTGAAAAAGGCAAAATAGGTCAGTGCTTACCAGGGACCGGGGAAGAAAGGAACTGACTACAAAGGGAGTCCTTTTGGGAGTAATGTGATTATTACACAACTGTGTATATTTGTCAGAATGCATAGAACTGAACACCAAAAAAGAGTGAATTTAACTGTGTGTAAATTACTACTCAATAAACGTGATATCTCAGGTTTGCTGTGGGCAGCATGGCTGGCTATCTAAACTATTTTCAACTACTTTGAAAAACAATATCTTATAAACTTGTACATAAGTTAATACTATGACCCATCAATTGTCTATATACCATGGACAAACCCTTGTCTTGGGCTCTAAAAAAGCATGTACCAGAACATTTTTAGCAGTTATCTTAGTAGATAGTGGCCAAAACGAGAATAAACGAAATGTACATCTGTTAGCGCAAGTTCATGTGCCCAACGCACATGAGACCAAGCACACCAAAATGTCAGAGTTTGGGGCAGGGAAAGGTTTATTGCAGGGCCATTCAAGGAGATGGGTGGCTCATGCCCTAAAAAGCCCCGAGCTCCCCAAAGGGTTTCAGCAAATTTTTAAAAGCCAGGTGAGGTCCATCCATGTCTCTACAAATGACCCAATTTCGTCCCTAGGACCTGGGTGTTGATGACAAGTCATGCAGCATGGCTGACATCATTGCAAACTCCAATTAGAAACTACAGAAACATTAAAAAAAAAAAAAAAAAAGGAAGAAAAAAGCCAGGTGAGGGAGGGGGGTTGCAGGGTATGTGATCCTCTCGTGCACAATTCTCTGATTGGCTGATGGTGAGGTAACAGGGTGGTGTCACGGGTTAACATTGTCAGTCCTTAGGCTTCAGGAAGCCTGGGGGCTGTGTGCTCATGGTCATCAAGTATTGGGTTGGCCAAAAAGTTCGTTCAGTTTTTCATAAGCTGTTACGGAAAAACCCGAACAAATTTTTGGCCATCCCGATAGTTAACATCTTCCATCTGGTGGAGGGTTTTCACATCTGTAAAACAACTCAGGAAATGTGCATCAAATACTGTTATCTAGGTACTTCAGAGAGGAACTAAAGCAGAGGATATGAGGGAAGGCCTGTCCCGGGAAGGCCCCTTAGGGTCCTGCTTGGTTACATATCCAACACGTATAAATAAAAGTAGAGTATATCCATTCAGTGGAATATTTCACAGTTAAGAAAATGAACTAGCTAATGCTGCCCACCAACATGTAATGATGGTGAAAGTGAATTTTTCAGAACTTCAGAGTCAGTAATATAAGATATCATTTTTATCGAGCTAACTACTGAACAAGGCAAAAAGTATATTGTTCAGGAATACATGCACAATTGGCAAAATTATTTTTAAAAAAAGCAAGAGAAGGCTAAGCACAGACTTAGGAGTAGTGGCTCCTTCTGGGGCAAAGACATGGGGTAGGGGGACATGTGGGGATTCCACGTAGATTGGTCATGGTATTTTCTGAAGTTGGGTGGTGGAATCAGGGGTACCAATCCCTGATATGCTTCATATCTTTGCTTCATAACTATGCTTCATAACTTTGATACAATCCTATCTGTAGTGCATATTCTATTTATTTATTTGGCTGCACTGCATCTTAGTTGTGGCACGTGTGTTCTTTAGTTGCGGCATGCAGACTTCTTAGTTGTGGCATGCGAACTCTTAGTTACAGCATGCATGCGAGATCTAGTTCCCCGACCAGGGATCAAACGCAGGCCCCCTGCATTGGGAGTGCAGAATCTTACCCACTGGGCCACCAAGGAAGTCCCCTGTGTTGTGTATTCTGAACAGCTACATCCTCAATTCACACATGACACTTTTCATAAATATTAACCAAATCAGAAAAAAAAGTTAAATGCTGAGAAAAGCTTTTGGAGGAGAGAATTCTGTGTCTTTTCCCTTACCTGGCTGCGCATGTGCGACGGTATAAGTGGGGCACCGTGATCTGCAGCAGTGGGAAGGAAGTCTCCCAACCCTTCAGATACAGACTTTCGCCTGACCCCTATTTCCAGTCCTCTGCCTCACACTGCTGTGACCATTTCCCTGAGCCTGGGTTTCTTTGTTTTTGTTTTTCTGGAATGATCTCTCAGTCTTTGCAGGAGTCAGAGGGCAGCAGTTGCTGTATGGGGTTGGATGGGGTACTGGGGTCCACAGCCCCTTGACTTCAGGGTCAGAGAGGAGAGCCGCTGTACTTCTCTCTCCCTGCTCCCCAACTTAGGTGCTGAACTTCTCTCCAAGGTCCCAAGGCTCTGCTGGGCCAGCTTGTCCACCACCAATTAACCTCCAGCTTCCAAGAGGGCAGTAGCCCTCTCTCCTCAACCATTGCTTCCTCTCATTCTCTTTGTCCTTGTCACTTGACCTCCTTAAAAATTCCTTTTCTGACATTTTAGTGGCATTTGGGAAAGTCAACCCTCTAAATTCAATCCACCAATCCCACTAGATCAAAGTACCTTGTTTTGTCGGAATTTGTCTTTCTAAGTGGAATAAAGAAGTTCCTGTCACCTGGATCATGCAGGGGGTTGAGTTCTGTTGGCCCAGGTTTAGGAGGGAATAAACCATAAGGCCCCTTGGCGTGTCAGTGTTTCTAGCTGGGCAGACACAGCCCTCCCTGTGCGGTTCCCTGGAAGACTGCTGGGTTCTGAAGAAGCATTTCGAGTAGTTATATCAATTTACTCTTACTTCGACTGTGTATGTGTTCCTGTTCTTTATATTTCAAACACTTGATCTTAACAGATTTCTCAATTTTCATAAGTCAATGGGCAAAAAAGTATTCCATGGTGGCCTTTTTATTTTCTTGACTATCCAGAAGATTGAACTTACACTCATAGATTTATTGACTATTCGTATTTCCATCTCTGTGAAATGCCTATTCATATCGTTTGTTAATTTTTTATTGGGTTGATTGCTTTCTGGATTTATAGTAGTTGTTTTTATATGCTGACTACTAAGCATATTATCAGAGTGTGTTACAATGATATCTATGAGTTTTGGATTCATCTTTTCTTTTTACAGTGATTTCTAAAGAATACCTAAATTACCAAAGAAATCATCCATATTCAAGGATAGGAAGCCTCAGTATCATAAAAAATATCAATTCTACCCCAAGCAGTCTATAGATTCAGTTCACTTCCAGTCAAAATCCCAACTTTTTTTTTTTTTTTTGAGGAACTTGATAGGGTAGGTTGCCATGAAGTTCACTTCTTATTTGAGGCAATGATTATTTTGTGCAAAAATAAGCATGGGTTGGAATCAGCAACCTTTTCCATACCTGCAATAGTCCAGAGGGCATGGGCTGGGGAGTCAGAGACACAGGTTTAAGTCCTGGTTCTGTGCTCACCACCTTTACACTTGAGCAAACTACTTCACTGAGTGTCCATTTTCTTGTTTGTATTGGAGGTTGAATACCTAATTGGTATTCAGTCGGAGACAAGAATACCTAGTCATTTCTTTGCTAAACAAGATAACACATAAAGCCCCACAGAGTCAGTGTCTAGCACACAGCAAGCACTCAGTAAATGCAGGCTGCCTTCCTCTCTTTTCCCTCACCACCACCCCAGAAGCACAGAGCTATAGGGACTTCCTGAGCTGGATGGCCCAGCCTCCGTTAAAAAAGAGAGGCCCCGGGGCTTCCCTGGTGGCGCAGTGGTTGAGAGTCACCCTGCCGATGCAGGGGACGCGGGTTCGTGCCCCCGTCTGGGAGGATCCCGCATGCCGCGGAGCTGCTGGGCCCGTGAGCCATGGTCGCTGGGCCTGCGCGTCCGGAGCCTGTGCTCCGCAACGGGAGAAGCCACAGCAGTGAGAGGCCCGCGTAACACAAAGAAAAAAAAAAAAGAGAGAGGCCCCACCCACCCATGGCTGGATGATTAATTGATGTTGCAGGGCCTGCCAAAAGTAGGAATGCCTTTCATCTTTGTGCAAGAACATAATTTAAATATATATTTTATCAAAAGAACTGGAAAGTGCAAGCTACAAAGACACAGATAGCAGCCCAAAGCCTTGACTGTTTCTTTATTCCCTTTGAACTTGATAAAAGCAATACGTGCCCTACCTTGAGCCCAGAGGTAAAGCTAATGGGTGGCCGATGACATTGAAACTTCAGGGCATCTCATTTGCACAGGTCCCTCTGAGACCCTGGAAGGGGTTCTGGTAGGGGTGTGTAACCATATGTTTTTGTCAAATTTTCAAAAATAAGATATTTTCACTGCCAATCAGTTAAGGCTGGGTCTTTCTATTGACATCTCATTTACATGCTTCCCATCATGTCAGGTTGTAGGGGAGAGACCATGAGTACTTTGCGGGCCCAGCTAAGGGGAAGTTGAGTTGGGGATATATTTAGTTTGGCTTTCATGGAATATGCGTATGTGATTTGCAGTCACTTCCTTGTAGAGTTGAGTTAATGAGGACTGTCCTGGTGGCTTCCAGTGATACCTCTACCATCCAACCCATCTGCCATGTGGACTCACCCAGTGTCATGACATCCAGATGCAGGGCCAGAAGTCCTGATGCGGCCCTGTGCCACTGTGTCCAACACCAGAAGCACAAGGTGAGTGAAGGAGAAAAAAACACACAGAGCCAGAAGAAGCTAGTCTGTGGAATATTCTTCCAAATCTCACAGCACATATATTTATATGAAAGAAACTTGAGAAATTTTAAAATTTGACAATCTTGTACATTTCCATGACATCATCAGTGATTTATACCTGTGTTCCTAAAAGTACCAGTTTGGGAAGCTAAAAGAAATTTCTCAATCAAGAATACCAAAAAAATTTTTTCAATTAACCATGCTAAAGTAAGGACTAAATTATCTTGCTATTCTATCTATTAAAAAAATCACAAAATTGTCATTAAAGCGGATACAGCCAAAAGATCTAGGGAAAAAAAGTACTGAGTATGCCAGGCAGATAATTAATTTAAAATTGTGTGGGTTTTTTGGTGATGTTTGCAGTATTTGCCAGCTTTAAATTTTTGTAGCTTACAATTTTCTATTCTATATATTCTCTTTCATACCTAATTTGATTAATTCATAATTATGTATTCTCATTCTCAAAGAAGATCCCCCAGTTGCATAAGATTCAGGGCCCACGAAACAGGGATCTACCCCTTGCCTTACCTGAAGGGAGAAGCTTCAGTTTAATGAGTGGCCTTGGGTCCCAGAGTGGATGTTACTCACAGGGCACTGGAGGAGACCGCAGAGGGGTGGTCACCATGCAGTCTATGCTAGGAGCCAGCATGGGGTGGGGTGGGCCTGATCTGACCCCTTCTATTGCTTTCATGAGAGCAGATACGGTGGCCCTAGGAGACACCTGCTCAGAACTCTCTTGCCCCATTTGGGGCAAGTAATGGACACACCACCACACACACACACACACACACACACACACACACACACACACACACACACACACACACCAAGCCAGCAGTGTTCATCGAAAAGGCCTTGGGCAAGAGATCTGCCACAATCTCCTCCTCTACAGCTTTGCAGCCCACCAGGACCCAGAGGCTTTTGGTCACAGTCCTTAAGAACAGCCAAGGAGAGTCTGGGAATCCCACTGCTTCCAGCAAGAAAGGGGTCAAACAAAACAGGTAGAATATCTGCCCCCTGGAATTAGAAGGAGGAAATGAGGTAGGAAACGTGAGAGCAGTCTATCTGTCATGCAGTCAGAAAGCATTTGTGCAGTCCAAACAAAGGATGTAACCAAAATTTAGGCCCTGTAGCTAACTTCTGTTTGAAGAGTAGAGTTTTTATCTTTCAGTTTGAGCAAGACCCAGTTCTGCCCCCGGACCCTGGGCCAGCCAGGCTCTGCAAGTATTCGAAACTGCAAACGGGCCACCTGAGTTGCCGAGGCCATGGTATAATCCCATCCTTATAGCTGAGCCTTCCTTGCCCTGCCCTCAGGCTCTCAGACCATTGCTTTGGTTTCCTGGACCCTCTAGAAGTCCTAAGGTCCCCTGGAAGTTGAACTTGAGGTTCCAGTGGCAGGCTAGGCCAGGCGCTCATGGCTGGCATGCCCCCAAACAGTATCCATCAGCCATGCTCCAGCTAATGCCTCAGTAAAAGCACTCAAGAGTTGGTGAGGTGTTTCAGTGGGGGGCTCAGTAAGCAGTGCCCCACAGGACTGCCAGCCTTGATGGGAGGGATAAACGACTTGGTTAGAAAAGCCTGTTCATTCACTCCAGCTTTCCAGGAAAACAATCATTAAGGGTTCATTTGTGATAAAATATCCATTTCTGTGCATCACTATTCAGTGGTACATCCCCTGCCCCTCCCCACCCCCATCTATCAATCATCCTTACAGAAGTGATTACAGAGAAATGGACAGTGAAAATTAGAACTGCACTGGGCATCTCTAAGTCGCTGGTGCTCTTTTCACTTGAACCTTACAGGGCCTGTGTCTGCCGGCTGCTCCTGTCCCTCCCAGGCAGTGCCAGGAGTGGGCCTGCCTCCATTTTCCCCGAAATCTGTCCACATACAGGCGTTTAGTCTCACCACAAAGAATGCTGAACATTGTTAAAAAACAAACAAAAAAAAAAATTCCGTGTCAAAAACATCAGCCTGGGGCAGTGGTTGAGAGTCCGCCTGCCGATGCAGGGGACACGGGTTCGTGCCCGGGTCCGGGAAGATCCCACATGCCACGGAGCGGCTGGGCCCGTGAGCCATGGCCACTGAGCCTGTGCGTCCAGAGCCTGTGCTCTGCAACGGGAGAGGCCACAACAGTGAGAGGCCCGCGTACCGCAAAAAAAAAACCCAAAAACACCAGCTTGTCTCATAGCTATGTCAACTGGAAAAAAAAGGTGCAACCTAAAAGTTGAAAGTTGTGTTTTATTTGGTGGAAATTTTTAGGACTTCAAGCCCGGGAGGCAGCATCTCAAGTAACCCTGAGAGAACTGCTCCGAGGAGGTAAGGTTGGGAGCCAGGTTATATAGAAGTTTTACAACAAAGGGCAGGTAGTCTGAATGCCAAAAATTATTGTAAATTAAAGAAAACCAGATATCTAAGTTAAGGAATTTAGCGCTTTTCGAAGTAAGGGAAGATGCAAGAGACTGGGCTCACTGAAATCATTCCTTTGATATGCACCTCAGCTATATGGGGCCACTATCCTGTGTTTTTACATCCTGAGTTTCCTTAGGCCTCACCGTAGGGAGTGGCTGCAGTCTGATGCCTGCTATATGACAGGTGTTCTTTCCTTTCTGAGTTCCCTCAGGGCTCACCAGCTCACCACAGGCAGTGGCTGCAAAGGCTGAGGACTGTGACATCTTTGTCTACTGATATGGCAGGAAATATTCCATTTCTCAGCTGATAGGCAAGGCTCTCCTCCGGCACCATAAACAGAGATTAATACCAAATCTCAGTTCCTGCTTCCTCTCATTTTTCCTGATTCTTGGAAAAGTTAGTGAGGAAAACAGAAGCAAAGAGAGAAGAGAGACAAGAAGTTGCTTTGGGGCTTCTGCTGAAAACAATTATAATACATGTAAATTTTAAAAAACATTTCTTTTCCTATGCACATTGAGCACCTAGCATGTGCCAGGTTGTATGATAAGTACCTTGCACATAGTATCCTCTTCCATCCTTGCCATAACCCTTGAAATAACAAGTGAGCTAGTAAGAGACAGGACAGGTCAGGGGCCCAGCTTTCTCAGATTCCAATTCTTTGCTCTGTTTTGGTATGTAAGTTTAAGAATCATAGGAACCTCTTCCATAAGAGTTTCCCAGGAGTTCCAGGCTTGAGAAACAGGTCTTGGAAGGGAAAGGTGGGAACAGAGCCAGAGGTCAGCTATGGGGAGGAGTGAGGGTGAGGGAATTTAGTAGTGTCCCTCAGCTCTTGGCAGGGATGATTAGAAAAGAAAATTAGAATTATAGGCGTGTATAGTCCTAGACTAAAAAAAGAGAAGAAAACACAAAGTATATTATTATTAATCAGAAGATATAAAAATGTATACCTAAATCTGAGATGTTTAGCTCTAACTTGCCCCTGAAGAATCTAACCAAGCTGAAGTTGTGTCTCTTGAGAAAAGGGCCTTTCATTATTTAAAACTAACACACACACACACACACACACACACACACGAGGATAAAATAATAAGCAAGCAGTTACTCACCATCCAAAAGTGAACAAATATTGTTTCCTCCTCTAAAAACAGCAGGTTTGCTAAATTGTCCCAAGTAATTGGAAAAGGGGGCCTTTTAAGAAATGTTTTCGATGGCGCCATCTGGTGGATTCATCCTAAAAGTGCTATCTGTTCTCGCAATTAAATTGACTTGAGAGGACATATTCTAGTACATAATGAGACATTCGGTCCCTTAATTTTTCCCTGTGGCTTTCCATTATTTTCCCTCTGGGCATCCTCAGCCTCCTTTCCATTCCACTACAATCAACTAATCCTTGAAGTTCCCCCTTTCATTTCATAGCCTTTCTGCTGCAGAGCCATTTTATGGCAAGATTTATAGCAATGTCAAGAATAAAGAAAACTGTTGTAAAATAACCATGGACGACATTATAAACTGGCAATAAAATTGGTCATAATGCACAGCTGGTATTTATGTGGGCCACCTGTTCCATTTTTAGCCACTCCTGAATCAACTGCTTTCACCCCATTCACTGTGTTTTGAAAGCCGTTTCACTTGCCTCCTTCTCCTCCAAAGATCTTCAAAACTGGCAATTATTTGCAGAATGTGCTGAGACCTCACATCAAGCCAAACTTGCTTGTCCATGTAGCCATAACCATACCTAGAAGCCCATCATGGCTGATTCTTGCTTCTGAGTCTCCGAGCTCTGCCAAAATCCAGGTATTAGACAGAAGAAAAGTTTCACCAGAACTCATGCCAGCTACAAGATACACTTAATCCCAGCACACATATGCATATCAAAAATTAGATGAAATGATCAAGGAGCTATGTACTTCTCCACAACTATAGGGAAGGTACTAGAGCCATAATTTGTAGGAGCAGTTCCCATTTAATGAGCACCTACCCAGTACAAGTTGAAATTTTTACATATGTTATCATTAATCTGTTAATCCTTGTAACAACTCTGCAAAATTAGTTGAATCAATTATTCATTTCCTCTATGACTTCAGTAAATAATTCTACCAACCTCAGTCTAGAAGTTGGCCTATCAACAGTGCAGTAATGTAGTGAGAATTCAGTAGTAATAGCTAAGAGTCACCATAAGCATAAGCATCCTTATGAGAACTTTCCACATATTAACTCATTTTATTGAGTCACAACCCACCTATTATGTACTATTATTATGCCCAGTTCATAAAAGAATGCTGAGACCCAAAGAAATTAAGTAACTTGCCAAAGGCCACAAGCTAATAAGTGACAAGACCAGGATGTGAACCCAAGAAGTCATACCCCATAGCACAATGCTCTTTTGACAACTAATTGTGACTATTATTTAATGATTAATTTTTTTAAAAAAATCAATGACTGAAGTCAGCATGAATGTTGGAGTAAAGACTCCCAAAAGTTCTCTTCTCCCTAGAAGCAATGAGAAAGTTGGCAAAAATTACCAATATCAACTTTTTTCAGAGCACCAGAAATGAACCAAAAGTTTGCAGCAATTGGAAAAGCATGTATTTAAAAAATAGCTGAATCTTGATAATAACAGTGAGCTCTTTGGTTTTTAACTCACCTAAGTCCCATACCTCACTCTCTAGTTCTCTAGGAACTTTGAAAAACCATTCCCCATGCAGCCTCGGAGCCACCGGAGAGAGCAAATAGGAACTGGAGATCTTTCAAAGCCTCATTCCCAAAGAATTATCATTATCTGACCTGTCTGGTCAGACCCTGCCTAGGGGTTTCCTGGAAGACTTCACTTGCAAATATATCTGTATTTGACCTGATTTGGAGATTTACTGGTTCCAGGAATTTAAAGAAATCCCTGTTCAGTCATTAGCTGATCACTAGAAAACTAAGTAGAGATTTCAGTGGCCACAAATAATAAAGAATACAGACTCTACAGAACCAGTTCACAAAAGTCACTAAATAAACAAAAGCAACTTAAAAAAGCATCAACAACAATACACTCTGGGGAGGGGAGAGAATCTGATTTCTGGAGGTGCACATTATATTATTTTAAATTGCCAGTTTTCAACAGACATTTCAAAGTATGCAAAGAAACAAGAAAGTGTGGCTCTTTAAAAGGACATAAAGTGACCAATAGAAATTGTCCCTGAGGAAGCACAGACATGGACTATGCTTTAAAATACTTTAAATCAGTCATTTTAAATATACTCAAAAAGCTAAAGGAAATCATGTCTAAAGAATTGAAGGAAAGTATGAAAACAATGTCTCACCAAATATAGAAAAATCATAAAGATAGAAATTATATATTAAAAATATAGAAAGTCTGGATTTGAAAAGTACAATAACTGAAATGAAAAATTCTCTATAGGGAACAGTATCAAATTAGCACAAGCAGAAGAGAGTGTTGCAAATTTGAAGCTGGATCAGCTGATATTATCCAGTTTGAAGAACAGAAAGAAAGTAGAATTAAAAAATTAACACAGCCTTAGAGGCCTGTGGCACACCATCAAGACACCAACATATGCAACACATCCCAGAAGAAGAGGAGAGAGAAAGGAGTAGAAAGAACACATGAAGAAATATGGCTTAAAACTTCCAATTTTTTTTTTTTTTTTTTTTTTTTTGCGGTATGCGGGCCTCTCACTGTTGTGGCCTCTCCCGTTGCGGAGCACAGGCTCCGGACGTGCAGGCTCAGCGGCCATGGCTCATGGGCCTAGCTGTTCCGCGGCATGTGGGATCTTCCTGGACCGGGGCATGAACCCGTGTCCCCTGCATTGGCAGGCAGACTCTCAACCACTGCGCCATCAGGGAAGCCCAAAACTTCCAAATTTGTTGAAAAACATTAATCTACACATCTAAGAAGTTCAAAAAAGTCCAAGCAGGAAAAATAAACTCAAAGAGATACACAGCCAGACACATCATAATCAAACTACTGAAAGACACAGGTAAAGAGAGAATATTGAAAGCACAAGAGAGAGAATTATCATGTGCGACGATCCTCAATCAGCTGATTTTTCATCATAAAGCATGGAGGCCAGAAGATGTTGGATGACACATTCAAAGTGCTGACTGACCAAAAAAACCCACACATACACACAATAAAAACCAACTGTCAACAAACAATTCTATATCCAGCAAAATATCCTTCACAAATGAAGAAGAAATTAGGGTACTCTCAGACAGACAAAAACTGAAAGAATATCACTAGACAAGTCCTACAAGGAATCCTTCCTTCAGACTGAAATGAAAGGACATTAGAAAACAACTCAAGTCCATATAAAGAAATAAAGAGCACCAGGAACAGTAACTACTGATACATAGGTAAATATAAAATACTGTATAAATGTATTTTTAAAAAATTTTATTGAAGTATGGTTGATTTAAAATGTGTTAATTTCTGCTGTGCAGCAAAGTAATTCAGTTATATACATATTTATATATATTTAAATATATAATTAATTTATATATTATTTAATATATATATATATAATATATATATTCTTTTTCATATTCTTTTCCATTATGTTTTATGACAGGATATTGAATATAGTTCTCTGTGCTATACAGTAGGACCTTGTTGTTTATCCATTTTATATATAATAGTTTGCATCTGCTAACTCCCAAAAACATGTATTTTTGATTATAATTCTTTGTTTCTCTGATCAGATTTAAAACAAAGCTTCACTGTCATAAATCTATGTTGATGGGCATACTATATAAAATGTAATTTCTATGGTAATAAAAGCACAAAGGAGGAGGGAGGGGGCATAGCTATGTAGGAGCAAAGTCTTTGGATACTATTATAATTAAGCTGGTATTAATACAAACTAAATTCTAATAAGTTAGGATGTTAATTGTAATCCCCAGGGAAATCACAAAGAAGTCAATTAAAAATATATAGTAAGACAGTCTCTAGGTCCATCCACCTCACTACAAATAACTCAATTTCATTTCTTTTTATGGCTAATATTCCATTGTATATATGTGCCACATCTTCTTTATCCATTCGTCTGTTGATGGACACTTAGGTTGCTTCCATGTCTTGGCTATTGTAAATAGGGCTGCAATGAACATTGTGGTACATGACTCTTTTTGAATTATGGTTTTCTCCGGGTATATGCCCTGTAGTGGGATTGCTGGATCGTATGGTAGTGAAGTAAGTCAGAAAGAGAAAAACAAATACCGTATGCTAACACATATATATGGAATCTAAAAAAAAAAAAAATGGTCCTGAAGAACCTAGGGGCAGAACAGGAATAAAGATGCAGACATAGAGAATGGACTTGAGGACATGGGGAGGGGGAAGGGTAAGCTGGGACGAAGTGAGAGAGTGGCATGGACACATATACACTACCAAATGTAAAATAGCTAGTGGGAAGTAGCCGCATAGCACAGGGAGATCAGCTCGGTGCTTTTTTGTCCATCTAGAGGGGTGGGATAGGGAGGGTGGGAAGGAGACACAAGAGGGAGGAGATATGGGGATATATGTACACATATGGCTGATTCACTTTGTTATACAGCAGAAACTAACACACCATTTTAAAGCATTATACTCCAATAAAGATGTTTAAAAAAATACCAACAGAGGGCTTCCCTGGTGGCGCAGTGGTTGAGAGTCCGCCTGCCGATGCAGGGGACACGGGTTCGTGTCCCAGTCTGGGAGGATCCCACATGCCACGGAGCGGCTAGGCCCGTGAGCCATGGCCGCTGAGCCTGCGCGTCCCGAGCCTGTGCTCTGCAAGGGGAAAGGCCACAACAGTGAGAGGCCCGCGTACGGCAAAAAAAAAAAAAAAAAATATATATATATATATATATATATATATATATATATATATATATATATATATATAAAGAGAACCATCAAGGAAATTAAAATAAAACACTAGAAAATATATGTATATATGTGTGTATATATATGTGTGTGTGTGTGTATATATATAAAGATCAGTAATAGGAACAAAAAAAGACATAGGATAAATAGAATACAAATAGCCAAAAGGCAGATATAAATCTGTATGACAGATATAAATATAAAATAATTAAACTCTCCAGTTAAAAGGCAGAGCTTGGCAGAATGGCTTTTTTAAACCTCATGATCTAATTCAATAACCTATACTTCTGCTTTGAGAAACAAGAAAATAAATAGCAAACTAAACCCAAGGGAAGCAGAGGAAACAAATAATAAAAATTAGAACAGAAAAAAATAGAGAATGGAAAAACATTTTTTTAAAAGTTGAAACCAAAACTTTGTTCTTTGAAAAGATCCACAAAATTGACAAAAAACTTTAGACTGGCCAAGGGGGGGTGGGGGAGAAGGTTCAAATTACTGAAATCAAGAGAGAGAGAGAGAGGATATTTCTGCCAAACTTTTAGAAATAAAAAGGATTACAGGGAATACTATGAACAGCTGTATGCCAACAAATTAAATGGATGAATTCCTAGAAAGATAAAAACTACATAAAATTACTCAGGAAGAAAGAGAAAATATGAATAGACTTAAAGCAAGCAAAGAAATTGAATTATTAACCAAAAAACCTCCTACAAAGAAAAGCACACGACCAGATGACTTCACTGGTAAATTCTATGAAATATTTAAAAAAAAATTAATACCAACCCTTCACAAACTCTTCCAAAAAAGAAAACAGAAGGGGAAATTTCTCAACTTATTCTATGAAGCCATTATTACCCTTATACCAAAACCAAACAAGCACATCACAAGAAAAGAAAATTACAGAACAATATCTCTTATGAAATATGGGTGCAAAAATCCTCAACAAAATACTAGCAAACCAAATGCAGCAACATATACAAAGGATTATACTGTATGAACATGTAGAATTTATCCCACAAATGCAAGAGTAGTTCAATATATGAAAATCAATCAATGTAATACACTACATTAATAGAACAAATTTCAAATACCCATGATTATCTCACAGAAAAAAAGAAAAAAATTGACAAAATACAATACTATTTCATAGCAAAATATTCAACAAACTTGGAATAAAAGAGAATGTTCTCAACCTGATGAAGTAGATTTATGAAAAACCCACACTAATTTATCTTACTTAATAGTAAAAAGCTGAAACTTTTCCCCTCTAAGATCAGCAACAAGACAAGGGTTCTGTTCTTAACACTCTGCTTAACATTGTACTAGAGATTCTAGCTAGAGAAATTTAGGAAAGCAAAAGAAATAAAAAGAATTCAGATTGAAAAGGAAGATGTAAAACTAACTCAATTAACAGATGACATGATCTTGAATATAGAAAATCCTAAAAAATCCACCAAAAAAAAAACCTATTAGAGCTAATAAACATGTTTAGCAAGGTTGCAGGGTATCAGATCAAAATACAAAAGTCAATTGCACTTCTATATACTAGAAATGAACAATCCTAAATGAAATTAAGAAAACAGTTCTATAATAGCACCAAAAAGAACAAAATTTAACAAAAAATAAATAAATTTAACAAAAGAAGTATGAGACTTGTACAATGAAAACTACAAAACATTGTTGAAAGTAATTAAAGAGATCTAAAAATGGAAACATATGCTATATTCATTGATTGGAAGACTAAATATTGTTAGGATGGCAATATTCCCCAAATTTCTCTATAGATTAAATGTAATCCCTATCAATATTCTAACTTCCTTTTTTGCATCAATTGACAAGATTATAAAATTCATACGGAAATGAAAGGGACTCAGAATAGTCAAACAATTTTGAAAAGAAAGACAGCGTTGGAGGACTCACACTCACCAATTTCAAAACCTACAGCAGAACTACAGTAAGCAAGATAGTGTGATACTGGCATAAGAATAGACGTATAGATCAATGGAACAGAATTAAGAGTCTTTAAATAAACCTGTCAATTGATTTTTGCCAAGGTGTCAAGATCATTGAATGGGGAAAGAATAGTCTTTTCAACAAATAGCCTTGGGCAACTGGATATTCACATACAAGACAATAAACTTGGACCCCTACTTCACACCACATGCAAAAAAATACCTCAAAATTGAAAGTCAAAAATCTAAATGCAACAACTAATACTATAAAAATCTTATATTTTTAAAACTCTTATAACTTATCAATAACAAGACAAATAAGCCAATTTAAAATGGGCAAGGACTAGAATAGATATTTGTCCAAAGCAGATATGCAAATGATTAATAGGCACATGAAAAGATGCTCAATATCATTGAAAATTAGGGTATTACAAATCAAAACCACAAGGAGGTACCACTTCACACCTACTAAAATATCTATTGCAATTTTTTAAATAAAAAAGGACAAGAGCTAGTGTTGGTGAGGCTATGGAGAAATTTGAACCCTCACACATGTCTGTGAGTGTAAAAATGGGGTAGCCACTATGGAAAACACTCTAGCATTCCTCCAAATGTGACCCAGCAGTTCTACCCCTAGGTATATTCTGAAGAGAATGAAAATGTGACCTGAATCATGAAATACAACACACACAAAAACTTGTGTTATAAAAACATAACACAAAAACTTCTACATGAATATTCATAACAGCATTATCCATAACATCCAAGGGGTGGAAGCCACCATAGAGATCATAAGGCCCATATCCATCAACTGATAAATGGATAAACAAAAGATGGTATATCCATATAATGGACTATTACACAACCATAAACAGGAATGAAGTACTATTGATGCTACAACATGGATAAACCTTGAAAACATTCTAAGTGGAGGAAGTCAGACACAAAAGATCACATAAGTATGATTCAACTCATATGCCATTTCCACAATAGGAAAATGAATAGAAACAGAAAGTAGATTAGTGGCTGTCAGGGGCTGGAGGAAGGAGCAAATAGGGAGTGACTGCTAAGGTAGCAGGTTTCTCTTCGGGATAATGAAAATGTTCTGGAATTAGGTAGTAGTGAGGGTTGCAAAATCTTGTGAATATACTAAAAAACACTGAATTGTACATTTTAAAATGATGAATTTTTCTTAGAGGAAATCATAGGCAGAACTCTCTATGACATAAATCACAGCAAGATCCTTTTTGACCCACTTCCTAGAGAAATGGAAATAAAAACAAAAATAAACAAATGGGACCTAATGAAACTTCAAAGCTTTTGCACAGCAAAGGAAACCATAATCAAGACCAAAAGACAACCCTCAGAATGGGAGAAAATATTTGCAAATGAAGCAACTGGCAAAGGATTAATCTCCAAAATTTATAAGCAGCTCATGCATCTCAATAACAAAAAAACAAACAACCCAATCCAAAAATGGGCAGAAGACCTAAACAGACATTTCTCCAAAGAAGATATACAGATTGCCAACAAACACATGAAAGAATGTTCAACATCATTAATCATTAGAGAAAAGCAAATCAAAACTACAATGAGATATCATCTCACACCAGTCAGAATGGCCATCATCAAAAAATCTAGAAACAATAAATGCTGGAGAGGGTGTGGAGAAAAGGGAACCCTCTTGCACTGCTGGTGGGAATGTGAATTGGTACAGCCACTATGGAGAACAGTATGGAGATTCCTTAAAAAACTAAAAATAGAACTACCATATGACCCAGCAATCCCACTACTGGGCATATACCCTGAGAAAACCATAATTCAAAAAGAGTTATGTACCAAAATATTCATTGCAGCTCTATTTACAATAGCCCGGAGATGGAAACAACCTAAGTGTCCATCATTGGATGAATGGATAAAGAAGATGTGACACATATATACAATGGAATATTACTCAGCCATAAAAAGAAATGAAATTGCATTATTTGTAGTGAGGTGGATGGACCTAGAGTCTGTCATACAGAGTGAAGTAAGTCAGAAAGAGAAAGGCAAATACCGTATGCTAACACATATATATGGAATTTAAGAAAAAAAATGTCATGAAGAACCTAAGGGTAAGACAGGAATAAAGACACAGACCTACTAGAGAACGGACTTGAGGATATGGGGAGTGGGAAGGGTAAGCTGTGACAAAGTTAGAGAGTGGCATGGACATATATACACTACCAAACGTAAAATAGATAGCTAGTGGGAACTATCCACAGAAGACATTCACATAAATTGCCCCAGGAGTCCACATGTTGGGAGAAGGTTTCCCCTGAACAGAGAGATGGGAAAGTTGACTAGAGGAGGAAATGTTGGGTCAGGCCATGGAGGTATGTGACAAGCACACGATGGTGTCCTTTCCACCTAACTTAGTCCCCCTCTGTGCATCCTTCACACCAGCTACCAAAGTGATCTTTCTAAAATCTGCCCAGGCTAATCTGCTGCTGAAAACCCTTCCTGACTCTCCATAGCTCACAGCATCATTTCCCATCATGTGTCACAACATCAAGCATTCCACAAACAGTGAGCTCTTGGCCAGCACTGCATTAAACAACCCTTGGAAACTCAAAGTGCACATCTACTCAGTAAAGGCTCTGAGTGTTCCCTGGTCAAAAAGCCCACCTGACTTTTCTAAAATTATTTTTTATTGAAGTTTAATTGATGTACAATATTATATGTCATAGGTGTACAATATAGTGAGCCATAATTTTTAAAGGTTATACTCCATTTATAGTTATTATAAAACATTGGCTATATTCCCCATGTTGTACAATATATCCTTGTAGCTTATTTTATACATAATAGTTTTTACCTCTTAATCCCTTACCCCTGTCTTGCCCCTCCACCCCTGCCCTCTCCCCACTGGTAACGACTAGTTTGTTCTCTATCTGTGAGTCTGCTTTTTGTTACATTCACTAGTTTGTTGTATTTTTTAGATTCCACATAATAAGTGAGATCATACAGTATTTGTCTTTCTCTGTCTGACTTATTTCACTTAGCATAATACTCTCCAAGTCCATCCATGTTGCTGCAAATGGCAAATTTCATTTTTTATGGCTGAGTAGTATTCCATTGTCTAGATATACCATGTCTTCTTTATCCATTCATCTGTTGATTCCTGCTTTCCTCAAGTACATTTGACCCCAAGGTGCTTTTTTCCCTCAAGGTGATGGTGTGGTCCGTACGGAAAATGGCTGACCTGCCGGATGGTGCCCAGCACCCCCTGGAGGCTGGTTCTGTGTAGTTGTAAAGCATCATCTCCCACCCACCCCCAACTTTCTGTGAGCTTTGGCTACACTGAAATTCCCACACAGCATCCTGGGCATGCGTTTGTGCACTAGCCTTTCTTTTGCCAAGCACCTCTTTCCTCCCAGGGAACCCCACGCCCACTCCTGATAGGTCCTCTTCTGAATCTCAGGCCAGTCCCTGCAGGCAGAGCAGAGCTGCTTGAATGTCTGTACTGCACTTGAATGTCCTTGGAATTTTATGCGGTTCTGCAGTTACACTTATTCACTTTGTTTCAGTCATAGGCTTAAAGTCAGTTTCTCCCAGTCTAATGGGAGTTTTAAGGATGAAGACTCTCTTTTGTTACATCCCTGGTCTTGACACGGAGTTGTGCTCAGCAAAGGTTTGTATGAGTGAATGGTAAAATGGGGTCCTTCCAGATATGACCTAATGCTTTACCCCAGTTGTCTTTGGTTGTTAGAAATCCCAGAAAAAATCAGATTCTTGATTGAGGCTATGTGCTCTATTCCTTGGAGATTCAGGAAGCACACGAGCAGATTAAGTCTGAGAAGGGCTATGCAAAGGACCTGGTCTAATCCAGCCTTTCCTAAACACATGGACCCTGGTTCCAGGGGATGCAAGCTGCACAGAGCAGGTGTTGTGCTGGGCCCACCTCTGTGCTCTGAACAGAAAGTGCACAGATTTCTCTTCTGATGAGACGGGTGTGGGGAGCTTCTCCCAGCCTCTCTGCCCCACTTCCCTCCCCACCCACCATCCTCTCCTCTCGTATTTCTTCCTTCCCCTCCCCTCTGCAGGACAGTGAATACCGCACAGATCCTCCCAAATCTAGATCCCATGTACACACAATGACCCACCTCGCCCTCACTTGGATGTCATTTCTCACATGCCATAATGCCATTGTCCACAGCTCCACCTCACTGCCTGTCATCTCATCCTTCCTGCTGTCACCCCATCGCCCCATCACTCTTCTTCCTCAGGAGCACAGAGTTCTAACAGCCCTCACGTACATACAGGAGGAGCCCCAGTGAGCTTTCCCCCTAGACCCTGACAGTAGGCATTGGGTCAGCTAAGCAGTCACACTAGTCCCCAAATTCAAATGACTCGTGGATCTGCCTCTAGGTTTACTGGTAGCTCAGGTTTTAACCAGCAGTAGACAGGCTAACCCAGGTGCTTTGGGACCCCTGCATTCTACTGAATTTGATGAGGACCAACAGCTACCTTTACTATAAAAGATCAAGTCATTTCCCGCAGCATAAGTTAGCAGAATAGTTCACAGAAGATGAAATTTAAGAAAACTGTGTCCAAACAGACTGTCCTTAGGATCTTCCCCCGTTCCTGGGGCTCTTTGAAATGTACCATGAGAAAAACAGAGCCAGCTTCCTTTAGTCATTTTTCAACTTTACTCAGATTTCTTTCAAAGTTAGGAGACTTCTGTAAGTTCCAAGTAGGGGGGATGCTGTGGTGGACACTGTAGTATGGGGTCTTACCGCAGCAAGAGCCGCCACTGGGGCCTTCTGCCTTCAGAGGAAGCCCCCTAAACTTTACACTGGGACCTCTTCCCGCCCTTTAGGCCACAACTCCGATGCAAAAGGGTCATCCTGTTGGCACGGACCTCCCACACCTGCCCTCCTCACTGCCCTGGTCTGAGCTTAGGCCCCCACCTGTCCTCCGAAGGCATCAAATGTCTGTTAGGATAACCTCAAGGCATCAGCTAATCTCTGAACCTTACGACAATCCCAAAGACCTAGGTTCCCTTGGAAAATCCCTGAGGCTACACAGCAGTACTTGGATCCAATTCACTTGAGGGTACATCCCTGGAGAGAAACTTTTAAAGGCTCTTAGTGCTGCCAAGTGTAAACTGGTACGTAAGCTTTGCCTCCCTAGCATAGAATCCACTGGCACGTACACAGCCCTATAACATCCACTGTCCTGCCTGATCCTCACAACAACCTTGAGAGGTGTGCTGGCAAAGTCCTTTTTTAAACATAGATGCAAAGACTGTAAGGACCACAGCTGGCAGGAGGCCAGAGGTGTTGGTCAGGACTGGGTTGTCTGGCCCCAAGCCCAAGCTCAGTAGCCTGACTGCATCCAATAGCCCAACTTGGCAAGGCTCATCCTTGACCTGACTGTTCCCCAGCCCCTGAGACAACTACTCAGGAAAGCCCCCACCTCAGCCAGTGTCTGCTCTCTCTAAGCAGCATCTTCAGCTTACGTTGCAGAGAAACCTGTTCAATATTAGATGAAGCAAATCCCCAGACCCACCCCCCACACACAGGCTTTCCCTTAGTCACAATTTAAAGCCACACTTTCTGCTTTCATTCAATGTTAAAATAAGAAAGTACCAAGTGCAGCCTTTTACCATTCATTTTTCACAAATCCACAGCAGCCGGTTCCAGACCAGCCACGAGGTCATGGAGACGGCTGGGTTTTCCTGCCTGAAGTGGTGAAACATCATTCCTACAGCAGCACGTCAGGATACATGTGGGGTGAGGCTGCCTCAGGTGCACGTCCAGGTCAGCCCAATGACCGCACAGCCTGTTCAGAGCAAGAAACTCCCAGCAGTATGTGCTCTGTCTTCAGGTCACCATACCAGGTGTGGGGCTTCTGTGAGTATTTCCCCTGCTGTGTCTGATGAAACAATGGGAAGTTTTCAGATTGTTAAGTGGGACTAAATTCCAGGCAAATCTCTAAAAAGAAAAATCTTCACCCGAAGCAGATGAATACAATACAAGGCAGCCTGATCGGGAGCAAAAGAAGGGCTGAGCTGCGGAAAGACCCAGGAGCAGAGCAGCGGTGAAAGCACTGCGGGTCATCGAGGACCACAGTCTGGATGCCAGGGAGCCTCCTGGATGTGACTTTAAACGTTGAGATAAATGAGCAGCACATGGAGGGGCCAGGAATTAATCCTCTTAATGGACTCCACATTGCTTCCTTCCTCATTAGCATTCTTTACCCAGTTTGTGGCCTCTGCATTTTAAGAGAGATGTCAAGACCTGGAGATGGTCCAGGGAAAAGCAATAAAAATGATTAAAGGGCATGGAAGTAGGTCTTAGAGAAACTGAGTGGAGAATTAGAGGCTGGAGGAGATGAGGCCACCAGTGACTCTAACCATGATCTTTGTCTGAACAAAAGGTCAGAAGAAACCAAGCCCTGGAAAACTCGCTCATACCCTGGCTGTATCCAGTGGAATCGAATGTCTAGGTATTTTGAAATAACCTCTTTGACAGTTTAAATTTTTTTTCATCTCATCCAGCCGGTGTTGAGTTAACCCAGCCTGAGTCTAAATCAAGCAGACATCTGCCTCCTGAAAGTTATCTCTACCATGTGTTGGTCCCTGGTTTTGGGTTTCATCAATTGAAATGAACACAGGGACTTGATGAGTCTAAAACTTTAAATAAGAAGAGGACAAAAGAGATGTGGGAATTCTCAGACTGGTCAGGGAACGGGTTTCAGAGGGAGCACAAGAACAACGTGGGAAGGGAGAAGAAAAGCAAAGAAGTCAAATGCTCTCTGGGTCAGCTGTGATCGACCAGCTATCCTAGGTGGACATAGACACCAGAGATGAGTAAGCCATGGTGCCTGCCCTGGAGGAGCTCTAGGTGAGTTCAACCTTGTGGTGTGAGAACTGTCCTGATGGGGTCAGAGGCAGGAGCTACAGACTCAGACGATGGGCACCCACCTCCCTCTGAACAAGGATACTCTCATCTAACCTGGGAGGTATTTGTCTCCTGACCCTGAGTTCCTTGAAATGATGTTTCGTGTCCAAGTTTGCAAAGTCAGTGAGTAGGGAGCGAAGTGTCACTTCCAGGGCCATGTGCCATAGCGAAACAGCCAGGATGAATTTAAGAAAGCAGCTCTAAAATTATCTCATTTTACCCAGTTAAAGGATCATCTCCTCTTAGCTACCTAAAGAGAAACTAACAGTAATCAACCAACGTCCTCAGTGTTTACTGAGGACCCACTGCATGTGAGATGCTGTAGATGTTTGTGGGGAAAGTAATACATCCAACCTGGAGTGATTAGGATCCTCTTAAGGAAAATCAGACATGGGTAGTTATGGATGCTAGGTTCCAAGACATCACAGAGAGTCCACATTGACCCACCTCCTTACCTCCACCCTGTTTTGCAGGGTGTGGGGACATAACTGTGGCCCAGAGAGGTGAAATGGCATGGCTCATGAGGTCTTTTGATGCCCAGTCCATGGCTCTCTACAGCAGCCAGCGTATCAGGTTACAAACGGGAGGAACCCAGTATGGATACCAGTCCTGAAGGTCTGTGACTTCAGACAGGGGAGGACTGCTTCTACCCAAGGGAACAGGATGGCTCTGGGGAGAATTAAAACTAGAAGCAAAGAAGAAAAATGATTGCACTCATCTGGGGCAAGGAGGTAGGACAAGCTCACCCACGAATATACTTTTTTCCTGTCCCACATGTATTAGAGCAAATCATAACAGCGTCAATATATGCCTTTCTGGTAATTAGCCATGATGAAATCCACTATGAAACTGATAAAACACCTACACACACATGCACAATCTCTCAGTATTGCTGCTGCTACTAAGAAATGATGAGAACTCAATAATACAATGTCCACTATTAAAGGATGTAATTAACACACTAATATAACATTGTGAACGATACAATATTAATTTTGGAAGTGGAGTCAGGAAGTTTGGAAGCAGGAGAAAAGGAGGGGAAACCTTCATAAGATAATTATCACCCATTCTTAGAGTATCCCGTGAGCGCCTCTGCAACAGACCCTGGTACCTGCCTGCCTAACAGCCATTCCCCCTTCACCTTGCTCTTTGCCACCTGAACCCTGGCTTTGTATTGGGGCTGTGTGCTCTACAAGGTCATGAGTCATGTTGATCCAGGCTAGGATGGCAACACCATTCCACTTTGTCAGACAACCAGGCTCTCAACCTCCATTGTACTTAGGGATGCCCATATGATTCAGTTCTTACCAATGAAGTTTATGGAAAAATCCTCCAATTGGGAAGGAAGTTTCAAGGGCACCAGCCAAAACTTGCCTTCTGGATGGACTTCCCTCACTGCTGTCTTGCAGGGTCATCCCTGAGTGGGATATTTGCTATGTGAGTGCAACCATTCTCACCTTGCTCTCACATAGCAAGCCCACCTATCTGAGAACTGAGCTCAGCGTTCTGCCTCTTCTGGTAGCCGGTCTTAAGGAGCTCCCATGCAACCAGGGGTGTGAGCTGATGAAGATGCAGGGGTGTGGCAGTGCTGGTTGATATGGAAATCTGGGCCACCTGTTCATGCAACATACTTGTGCCCAATGCCAGATGTACCACTTCCACCTTATGACTCAGTGAGTCGGATGGAATCCAGCTCATTGTGGGAAGTTCTGGTCTCGTGGTGACTTGATGTCCAATGACAGCTGCTTCATCTCTAATAGGGCCAGTTGCATGTCAAGATCTGTGTTTCAAATGGTTGATAATTCTTGGTGCAGGTGCCATGGCCTTGCCCTAGAACCCTAAGTGTCTACCTCATGGTTCTCATACTGGAACTTCACAAACTCTACATGGGGCTCTTCCCACCGGTTACCATAGGGGCTCTGCAGTGGCTTAAACCACAGCCTCAACCTGCTACAGCCCTTTCCTGCTCTGCAAGATGCAATAATTTGTTCTGTACTTTGGAGGAGCTGTCACAGTATGCCTGAGACCACTAGACCCCTACAAACGTTACTAATTTGGCAGCCTCCTGAACTGGTATAGTTTCTCTCTTACTCTCTGGAGTTCATGTGTCTTGCCAAGGCCTTCCGTGCATCTTCTTGCTCATCAGCTGCCAAGACGGCCCCCGTGTTCTCACACTTCGGCTTACATTGGTGATTAACCACCCTCGGCCTCTCACTGTCTATCTCTAATGCATTGATAGCCCCACCAGTAGCCTTATAATTTCTAACTTTTAAAGTTTTACCAAACTTCTAAATGCTTAGATACCGTGCCCATGGTGCCCACCTTCCTCTGGCATCCCACCCAGCCCTTTCCCTGTGACAGTACAACACTGCCAAGGCCAGGGTCAATCAGACTCCACCTACCATGGGGGAGAGCACTTTCACTGCCCCCTGGCCAGTAGTGACCCATCCCCCAATCCCCATCTTTGATCTGCTTCCTCAGATCACTGCTGGCACCAACAGCTGTTGGTCAGTTTCCACAAGAAACAAGTTTCGATGGCCCTGAAGCTGGTTGTCCCCAGTTGAGGCAAGTTTGCCAGGCCTTCAGGCCCCTCCATCGACTTGTCCTTGGATGCAAACTGCCCCAAGGGAAGGGGTGCAGCTGTGGGCGAGACACCTCCCTTTAGAGACAGAGAGGACAACGCCTGGAGAGAGACAGGGCTGTGAGTGGCCAGCAGGCAGCACCCCTGACAGCTGGCGGAATGAGGGTCTTGGTCTTGAAGAGAGATTCAGGAGCCATAGCCCAACATCCACTGCAACATCTTAGTCTAAAGAATTTGAAGAAGCTTAGAAAAAACCCATACCACACAGGAGGTGAGGAAAGAGGAATAAAATAAAATCACATTTAGCACACAAAACGTAACCAAGCAGGAACCTATGGGGCCTTCTCGGGACAGAGCCCTCCCCAGTATCCTCTGCTGTCACTCCTCTCTGAAGTACCTAGGTAACAGTATCTGATGCACATTTCCTGAGTTGTTTCACAGATGCTAAAACCACCACCAAACAGAAGAAATTAACTACTTGATGACCATGAGCACCTGTAGCCCCCAGACCTACTGGCACCTAAGGATGGATAATGTTAAGCTCTGTGACACCACCCTGTTGCCTCACCATGAACCAATCAGAGAATTGTGCACGAGCTGATCACAAACCCTGCCACCTCTTTCCCTCACCTGGCCTTTAAAAAGGCTTTTCCAAAACCCATCAGGGAGTTCAGGCTTTTTGAGCAATGGTTGTCGCAGACTCCTTGGACAGAGCCCTACGATAAACACTGCACTTTCCTTCACCACAACTGGGTGTCAGCAGATTGACTTTACTGTGTGTGGGCAAGGAGACCCAAGTTTGGATAGTAACAAAAACTTGCCCCAAAGATGCTGCACATCTATTAAACAGGAACCAAACTTGATTGTCAGCTTCCCAGTGACAAGTAACAAGAGGAAAGGTGATCATCTCCAAGATTCACAGAATCTACAAGGTAAAAGCATCCCACACCCTCAGGAGCATGAGTGCTTTTCTTGGGTGTGAAGTCTAAATTGATTTCTCCTCTGAGTCCTGATAGATCGCGGAGGTGGACAAGAACGCCAGCATCACCCCTACGGGCAGTATAATAACAAGTATTTCACGGCAACTTCTCAGCGCTCACCTCGAAGCTTATCTCAGGCACAGCATCAAAGAGCATCAGGACAAGCAAATTGAAAGTCTGTACATGAAACTCTTCCCAGGCAATTTCATCTCAAGTTCCACCTTCTCAGAGAGAAATGTATGAAAACATTCTCAGAGCACCTGTCTATCTGTTGGTAAATTTTTTTTAAAGTAGGTACAATAATTGCAATAATCTGTTGCATTTTGAAAACATTTGTTCAGCAAACCATCTTTAAAAAAGCAAATCATTTTCATTTGGTTGAAAGGCTGGTAATAAATTTAGCCTTTCATGCCCATAGAAAATGATTTTGTGTTTTATTTCCAAATCTCCCCCTGTCGGCATTCAGAGAGACATACTTAGGGAAAAAAGCAAAACAGATGATCTGGCTGCAATGCTGAAGGAGGGCCACATCTGTCTCCAAGTCCCATGGGCCACTTACTGGGATAAATCTTCCTGTCCCAGAAATGTTAGGGCGCCGGGCTTCTGGGCCTCCTCTCCGTAATGGCCTGTGTTTCCAGCTTTCTTTCCTACTCAGAGGCATTCACCATGGTTCCAGCCACCCCACTGGCCCCCAGCATCTTGTTCCTGGAAACTCACCCCTACTTCCTCTTCCCTTGGGTCATTGACACACCTACAGTCCTTTCCAATTTGGGGAGGTCAAGCATTATTCTTCCTATATTTTGTTGTTTTCCAAGTTTATTTTTTTCCTTTTGAAGGACTCTGACCTCTCCCATGAGTTGAAGCATCAATGGTGAAATTGGAAACATATTCCACTCATCTGTCTTCCAACCTTAAAGTGGAGCCGTATCACCAACACTGGAGAGAGAAACAGGCCCTCACTTGTCCCACCGTGGTCTCTCCAGGAGACAAGACCAAGGCTTTCTTGAAGTTGACAGAACTGTCAACTGAAGTTGACAGAAGAGCAATCCCCAGGCTGAGTTCTTGTTGTGGCCAGTCACAAGTTCCAAATCCAAAAGGAACAGAAAGTGTCGCTGAATGAGATCAACAGCAGGCTTTGTGGGGGAAGCCAGGGGCAGTGTGGGAAAAAGCACAGGGGGTGAGATTTAGACAAAACTAAATGCAAAGTGTCCGTCCCCTTTATGTTTGTGGGCTTCACTTCGCTAACCTGTTGACAAAGATGATAACTATAAAGCCTGCCCTCCAAATTTGTTGGGGAGATGAAAGGACAGACGGTCTTCATGGTTTGGGTTCCTATCTTTGCAGACCATGAGACCAAGATTCAAGGGCAAGAGATGGATTTGGAGATAAACCTGTGTTAGTTTTCTAGAGCTACCCTAACAAATTCCCACAGACTAGAGGGTTTAGACACAGGAATGTATCGTCTCACAGTCTGGAGTCCAGAAGTCCAAGATCAAGGTGTCCGCATGGTCGGTTTCTTCTGAGGACCGTGAGGAAAGGATCTGCTCCAGGCCTCTCTCCTTGGCTTGTACGTGGCCATTTTCTCCCTGTCTTCACACTTATTCTACTTCTGTCCCTGTCCTAGTCTCCTCTTCTTAAGGACACTGTCACACTAGATTAGGGCCCACATTCATGACCTCATTTTAACTTATGAAGGTGTGGACGGAAAAGGTCACCTGTCATATCATTAAACAAAACATGTTTCAGGCATCAAACCCTCAGCCACTGCAGCCCAGCTGTGCACCCTGAGGAGACTCAGGATGGAGACAAAGAGGATATTGGCCCTAGATAGCTAAGGTGCATATCAAAGAAATGATTTCAATGAGCCCAGAGTTTGTTCTTCCCCACAGTCGGGGGCTGGGGGGCTGCAGTGTCTGAGGGCTTGATGGACACAACATCCTTGGCTTACTGAAGTCACAGCGACACCCCATGTCCACAGTCTCTACATAGCGTTCACAGCTGGGTCTTTAATCCCTGGCAGAGGGCCTCTACCTCTTTGCGAAAGCGCATCCCCAGGGCCCAGGGCCACACAGGACCCAGCTGACATCTCAGCACCTTCTCCAGGTGATGCTTCCTCCTGTGAAAGGACCTTTGGTGGAGGCACTCCCCACAGCAGGGGGACACATGCTTTTCCTGTGCTGAAAGATCCCCTTACAAGGGCTCTCAAATGCAGATTCCTAGAGCACAGGCCCTAGGAATGCTGATTTAGAAGGTTTAGAACTCTTTAGCATTTTTACCCTACTGCACTGGCAGTTCCCTGGCACATGGCCAGGAAGCCACAATGAGAGGAAAGTCCTCCGAGGGACCCACCCCTACCAGTGCCTGTTTGCTTTTGGAGAAATCTGCAGCCCCACCCGCAGTGCCCCTCAGCCCTCCACCCCCCTCCCATTGCCAACTCAGTCCCTGAAGGACTTTGGCTTAGAAGCGACAGGCCTTTCCCCCTCACACAGATAATTGCACTCCCAACTTGCATCATCAAAGTCTTATCACAAGTATGTTTTAACTCTGAAACTCAAGGCACCAATCTGCGTCCAATCAGGAGACAGAAATCTGATGAGAGATGGCAAGATAGTGAAAGAACTGTCTGCCACAGAACAGGATGTGAGGTTTAATATAAAGAATTGTTGTGCTATGAGAATAACTATAACTATATAACAAGCACTCAAAGGGCACCCGAAGGGAGCTCAAGGAAGGATACGTCTACCCAAGGCTGGGATTCAGACCTCAGTGGAGAAGGTATGGTTTCGGAAGACTGGATGATGCACAGGTTCACCTAGATGCTTGGGCAGAGCTGGTCCACAGGCAATGGGCAAGTGGGAAGCAGCCTTCCAGGGTGCAGGCTCATGATGGGCACAGAGGGGTCATGGTACCTGGAGTCCACTCACAGGTGAGGTAATACCAGGCCTGGGTGTGTGTCTGCACTGGGGTAGCTCCAGAAAGTTGGTCAACAGGCCGGGGTGTGTGCAGTCTGGGTGCAGGGCTGGGGCAGAGACCCACCAGATGTCCCCCTACAGCCTAATCTCTGACTAACTATGTAGTGGGAGCCAGAAAAAAAAAAAGCAAAAATAGAGCAACTGGAACCAGGAAATGAAGCACCTTCCTCCTGCAATGACCCGCTAGTGCCCTCTACTGACAAAGTCTAACCTTGTGGTCACGGTAAAGGAGAAAAGCCCTTGTGGTCAATTGGGGCCTGAAGGGTGAATTTGGAATTGAGAAGAAATAAGTTGATATAATCGGCATAGTCAAGAAAACATTGGAGGAATCCATTCCAGGGCACCGTGAAAGCTAACAACCCTATTCAACATTTCCTGAATTTTCTATCAGAAGTACTGCACAACACAAATCTATTATATAGGGAAAATAGGAGATGGAAGTGGGTTCCTCTTCAAGGCAGGCACTGGTTTAAAATGAGTTCTTCAGCAGCTGTGACAAGTTCAGGAGATTATGTCCTGTGCTTAGAATTGTAAAAAAAAAAAAAGTAGGAAAACATAATTCTTTTCTCTCAGGTGGAGATTATCATCTCTTTCTACTACACTCCTTTTCTCCCTCTGTGTGTGTGTGTGTGTGTGTGTGTGTGTGTGTGTGTGTGTGTGTGTGTGTGATGCACACACACTCATATACACACATATCAAAGGTAGGCCAGGAAAAGAGACTTGGGCTTACATTTAGGAAATATGCTATCTTCTCAGGGAACCAGCAGCAAATCCAGGAGGCTCTGAGTCATATTGTTCTTTCATTTGAAATGCAAGCCAGCCAAGTGGCAAACACTGGATGGTTGGACCCCATGGTTGAACATACACATTAGGCAACCTTTGATTTCAACTAACAGAATACCTGAATAAGAATGGCTTACAAACCAGAAGTCGTTTTTTTTTGTTTTTGTTTTTGTTTTTTTCTGTGACTCAGCAGTGCCAGAGCGCTGGGTCAACATCTCTGGTATTTTCTTGCCTTTCTCTTCATGGTCACAAAATGGCTGCAGGAACTCAAAGCATCAGATCCCCACATAGTATTGCTCAAAACAGACAGGACAGGAGTCAAGAGTGCCTTCTCTCTCGTGCTGCTGTCTTTCTTTACGAGAGAGGACTTTACCCAGAAAACCCCAGCTGACATCCCATGACATCTCATTAGCCAGGACAGTGAGGTCATATGCTCACCTCTGCACCAATCACTGGCCAAGGGACTGGCATTGTCATGACTGACTGACACTAATCATGATTCATGCCCAGGACATGAATACATTTACTCCAAACAGAAACAAATATCTAAATATTAAGGAGAGGGATAGGATCGGCTGACTGGAAGCAGCCAACAGGCATGGTGAACATTTTATTACACCCTCTCCTCGCTAGGTTGCAAACATGTTAAAAGAGAAAGTATATGTGGAAAGTAAATACCATATTTTAAAAGCAGAGTTTTTAAATGAATGAAAATACTGTTGTCAGAAATTAGAAAAGAAGCTCCTTTTTGGAATCCAGATAGGAACCCCTAACAAGTTATAAAGAGCTGCTCATGGAAGGGCTATGAATTGGATGCTTTAGTCAGTTTTTAACAAGTAACCCGTAATTCTCCAACAAATTCCAAGAATTGTCCCCATAGGGAAAAATGAAAGGTAGGAGAGATGGAAATAAATGGGCTCATAAGGTGTTATCTTGACTCCTTCTATATTGTCCTGAATTCCTCCGAGACAGGAGCCCCTGTCATCACCAGTCTGGCTGGTGAATAAAGAGTTCAGAAGAACCAGGTCCTTGCTTTCCTGTTTGAACATGGCTTCTGGGATGTCTTCAGCCTTCCTGGATGAGATTGCAGTGGAAGACTTGGCCTCTCCTCCTCTCCTCCTGTTTACTTGATTCCTCTACCCTTTGCCTTGTTTCTTCTTTCTCATTAGCATTGGTCATTAGCATTTTCCCTTCAGTTCTGAAATACTGTGTTCTCTCAAGCCCCAGGCCCCCTGCAGCATGAGGGATGACACTGGTGTCCCTTTTACCCAGCAGGACGTTGGCACTGGCACTTCTCATTGTCCAGCACTGACACGTTGTGGGGCGTCATCTCACAACCCTCTTGCAGCTATTTATCTATTTACATGGTGACCTGGGCCCTGCTCATAATTAGGAACCCTGTGGCCATCACACTGAGGATGCAGGCAGAAGCAAGGCAATTTAGGAAAAAAACCAAGGATTTTGAAGATAAGCAAATCTGGGCTCCAAGTCCCAGCTCTGCCTCTTACTAAATATGGGTGTGGTAGATGAAAGAGATGTAATTCTTTGCTACTCCTCCCATTGAGAGATGGAATCCAGTTCCCCTCCTCTTAAATCTAGGCTGGCTTCAGTGATTTGCTTGATCAAGAGAATACGGCAGATGTGAAAATCTGTGACTTCTGAGGCCAGATTTTAAGAAGCCTTGCAGACTTTTGTAACCTCTGCCCTGGGGAAAACCAACTGCCGTGCGAGAAATCCAACTGCCCTGAGACCACCATGCTGTGAGGGAGCCCAGGCTAGAAACTATGCGGAGAAAGAGGCTGGAAGGAGAGAGTTAGGTCAGGCCAGACCAGGTACAGGCAAGAGAGAAAATTTCATGTGAACTTTCCAGCCACAGCAAATGTGATATGAAGAGCCAAGGAATCTAACAGAAATCAGAACCAAGCTGCCAGTCAGGTTGTCCCAGCCACCTCCAGTCATTTGGGCCAAACTAGCTGAGGACTCACCACTGTGGAGCACAGAGTAGCCACCTCACTGTCTCTGAATTTAACAGCCCTGGTTAGCTATTCAACTGGGTTTGGGGTACAGATTTGCTGCAATAGATAGTGCCAGAACAAGAGGCACTGGGCAAATCCTCAAGCTTTCTGAACCTCCATTTCCCCACTATAAAATGGGGCAAGGAGAGCACCTATTTTACCTATATTACCTGTCTCATGTGGATTAAATAAAATGATATCTTCAAGGTGTAGTCCAGTGCTTTGTAGAGGGTAGGCAGTGATTTACCATTGGGTCCCTTGATGTAAGATAAAAATATATTCTAGGCAGCAACGTGTTAAACTCTAATTAGGAGGCTGTTAATCATGGCTGATAATGCCTCTTTTACATTGGGAGCTGAGCTGAAATCAAGAAATTGTTCATGAGGGTCTCTTAAATGTTAAGCAAAGCCCATAGAACCAGCCCCAGCTTATGCTTCCCAGCAAGATGGCTCAGCTTATAAAAGCGGTCTGGGCTGAACAGGAAAATGCAAGTAACTATGTGATTCAGGGCCTCTGCAACAATTCTGGAGATACAGAAAGTGTGCTGTATATTACATACGTATATTATGTATATTATATATTTTTATTATATGTATATTATATATATATATATATATATATATATATATATATATATATATGAGGAGATGAGCAGGTTAATTAGCTCTCCCCACTAGTAACTTCTAGTTTTTTCTCTATATCTGTGAGTCTGCTTCACTTTTATTATATTCACTAATTTGTTGTATTTTTTAGATTCTACATATAAGTGATATCATACAGTATTTGTCTTTCTCTGTCTGACTTATTTCACTTAGCATAATACCCTCCCGGTCCATCCATATTGCTGCAAATGGCAAAATTTCATTCTTTTTTATGGCTGAGTGGTATTCCATTGTATACATATATACCACATCTTCTTTATCCATTCCTCCGTTGATGGACAGTTAGACATCATTTCATTTTGACAGGATTTTAAGCTTGTTGCATCATAGATTGAGCAAGATTTGTTTTGGGGGGGAGGAAGGGTCTTTTTCTATTTTTATTTTATATTGGAGCATAGTTGATTAACAATGTTGTGTTAGTTTTGGCTGTATAGCAAAGTGATTCAGTTATACATATACATGTATCTATTCCTTTTCAAATTTTTTTCCCATTTAGGTTATGAAAGTATATTGAGCAGAGTTCCCTGTGCTACAGAGTAGGTCCTTGTTGGTTATCTATTTTAAATATAGTAGTGTGTACATGTCAGAATTCCCTGGCAGTCCAGTGGTTAGGACTCTGTGCTCTCTCAAGGGCCCAGGTTCAATCTCTGGTCGGGGAACTAAGAGCCTTCAGGATGAGTGGCGCAGCCAAAAAAAAATAAGAAGAAGAAAGGTCTTTAATTCACTCATTCTTTCTACAAAGATTGAAAGTACCTACTATGTGCCACTGGAAATATGGAGGTAAAAAGCAAGCATCCCAGCTGTATTGGAAATTACATTGGAGAAAACAAGGGCTGGATACAAGGGCAAATAGGTGGATTAAAAAACAGATGAACAGCTATACCCAGCCAGGAATGATGGAGCCCAGGCCATGTCAAGGGAACTTTCCGGTAGGCCACTGTGTGGTTTCCAGGATATTTGTATTTTTACTCTTATTTATGTTACTTAATTTATTTTATTTTTTTTTTGCTTGTGACATATGCTCTTCATATGTGTAGATGACTAAAGCTGGAAGGAATTTGGAGGGTGGGGTGTGGATAACCACTGACAGATCCCCCACAGGCACTGACAGACTAAAATGATGAGGCAGGCCTCTTCAGATGAAATTTAGAAAGATAAATCCTGCACATAAGGAACGCTGCCCCAAGAAATAAAGAAATACTAAAAGGAGACAGGTGGCCTGTGCACAACAATTTATAGGATAGTCAAAAATAAGTTTAATAGTGGAATGTGGTCCTCCCAAATTACCGTCGTGTTGGGGTTCATTGATAGAGGTATGTTCTCATCAGGGAGCTGGGTCCTATGGCGTCATGCTGCCTTCTGGGTTTCTTTTTACCTCTCTGATGGTGAGGGGAGGGCTCTCTTTTCTTTGACTTTGTTGCTGTTCTCTAAAGTTCTGTCCCAGACTCAATTCTCCTTACTCTCCCCCATGCTCACCCAACACGACTTCAGGCTACTGTCTAGCTGGAGATGGTTCCCACACTCCAGGGCACACCTATCCCTGAGCTCTCTCATGTACTTGGCTATTCCATGGGCAGATCGAAATCAACAGCTCAACAAACTGACAGGTATTTAATACAGGAAATTTGCTAAGATAACAGATTTCAGGTGCTTTCACCAAAGAAAAAAACAAAAAATGGCAACTATGTGAGGAGATGAGCAAGTTAATTAGCTTGACTCTAGTCATCATGTCACCATGTGTGTATATATACATATATATATATATATATATATATATATATATATATATATATATATATACCAAATCACCTTGTGGTACATCTTAAATATACACAATTTTTCTTTAAAAAAATTTTAAAAACCAAGTCGACAAGTTCAAAACTAAACTTCTGGTCTTTGTCTGAAATCTGTTCCACCTTCTCTCATTTCTGTGGTTGTGCCATCACCAGTCACCAGCAGAAAAACTGGCATTTGTTCTTTTTACCACCTTAACCCTCGCCTTCCACAACCACTCAGTTATTCACTGGGTGAAAATTCCTCCTGCTGCAATCCCTTCCCTCCTGTCCTTCCCACTGTATGGGTCTTAGTTCAGACCCTCAGCATCTGCCACCAAGCTCATGGCAACAGAATCCTAACCTGTCTACCTGACTCTAGGCTAACTTTGTTTAATACAGCCTCCCCTTTTCCAGAGGAGAAATGTTTAGAAAACACAAGTCTGACCATTTCACTCTCTTGTGAAAATCCTTCATGCAAAACTCATGATAATTCCATACTTGGTATAGCTGACAAGGTGCTCTATGCTTTGGTCCCTGCTGCCTTCCTAATTTTACCTCCTCCCCATTCCATTCACACCCCTCATTCTAGACTACTGCAGTGTGCCTGTGGAGGCCTTTTGGGCAAAGCCTTGGATACCTTTATATTCACAATACCTCTCTCAGCACCTGATACCTCCTATGTGTGCAATACATTATAGAGTGGATGGATGAATAAATGAATGAATGAACAATATACTGAAGACCCAAAGGCAAGAGTAGCCAATTCAATCTGGGGAGGTCAGAGAAACCCTTGTCAAGTATGTGACATTTGAATGAGTCTGAAAACATAAGTGGAATAAGCACTTCAGGCATCAAGAATAGCATATGGAAAGGCTTGGAGGCATGAGAAAGATAGCATATTCCAGAACTTTCTGTGGTTTAATAGATGGGTGGAAGTGGCAAAGGTGATGCAGGAAAAGTAAGCAGAAGGCAGAAAATATGAGCCCTTGTACCGCAGGGAGGCACTGCAATCTCAAATGCTAATAGGGGTCAGACAAGCAACCAAGACATATGCAGAAAAAAGAAAAGAGAGGTGAGGCCTGGTCCTCCTTAGGGTTCTTGTCCCAGTGAAGAAACTTCCAAAATTAATATTACAAATGAATAGTGACCTGGTTAAATGAAAGACGGGACAACAGTTTAGATGATGGGATGTGTTGGAAGGACAACAGAACACCATTTTAGATGATGGGAAGTGTTGGAAGAATTTTAAACAGTAGAATCATGTGATCAGTTGGGGTTCGGAGAATACCATCCTGGCAGGGGTTTCTAGTATGGAGGTAGAATGGGGTGGGGTCAAAGGTAAAAAGAGATGGATGAAGAAGGGAGCTATTGAGCCATCAGGGTAAGAGGTAACAAAGTCTGAACTGGGGCAGTGGTGATAGCCGTGGAGGAAAAAAAGAGACAGATTTTACAACTACCGGGAGCTTAGAAACCATGACAATGGAAGATGAGATATGGTGATGCTCACAAAACAAAGGCATCCATCATGACCTAATTCATGGTGTACACTTTCAAGGAGCCATGGTCTGTATAGGTGCCCAAAGCATGAAGCTGTTTAACCATTTCTGCAGTTCAGGATGAATAAAACATGTTGGCTTTAAAGACCCAATCTGAAAGAAAAAATATTTTACCTTTTGGTGAATTAAATCAGATTACAGTACAATAAACTCTCTTCTCCATTTTCCAGCTTTCCTAAACTAATCAGTTTTTTTCCATGTTAGACATCTCTATTAAGTCACACATTTCTCAGTCTGGGAATGTGAGAGGCAGGGGGTCATCAGGGTTGCATTACTGGTGGGTGCTCTGCCAGAATGGGGAAGGGGTTCCATTAGCTGGGTCACCTCGATAGCATTCATCCCACCCAAGATCGTGCTTCTCATCTCTTATTTATTAATGGGTTAATCTAAGCCCATCAACCTGTATTTTATCATTGTTTAGCAGCTTTCTGTGAGACATGGTTTCCTCACTTTCATTATTTCACAAAAGTTCTTCCAGGAGTAATAAACCATTTTCTGACACTGTCCTTGGGTTTCTTTAAGTCAGTGAGCATTAGCAGACCCATGAGGCCAGGGTTCCTAGAACCAGTGCAGATCTGGGTAGGACAAGCTCCAAGCAGGATACTCAACCTGCCATAGATGAGCCCCAAATGGAGACTACACTCAATTGCCATCCCAGGTGACCTTATTGTTCTGAGATGCTCTCATATGGCCAAACTTTCCCCATTATCTCACCTTAAAAGGAAAAATCGAGGGAGCTGTAGCATATAACTGTTGGTATCCATCCCTAGCCCCTTAGCACACACCCTCTAGTATATGCCCAGGGATTCTTTCTGTGAGCACCTTTGGTCCCCTGCTTAGGGCTTTCTCTGACCACAGGAGTTTGACACCTGATTTCTCTCAATCTTCTACGTATTAACAGAGCCTGTTTTCTGCAGGGAGAAATGAGTCCAGCTCTAGGGAAGGATGGAAAAGCCAGGGAGTTAATGTCTGTCCCTGTGAGCAGCTCTCAACAATGATGGATGGGAGCTGGAAGAAAAGTACCCCAGCTCTCACTCCTTGGGCGGGACGACTTGGAGGCATGTTCTACACAGACTCCCAGTGGACCACAGTAGGAGAAACCCCCAGTTGGGGGTAATTTGCTTATTAAGGCAGCCTGTATTAATTTCTTTCCCTTCCCTTGCTTTACTTACCATTAGGGGAGAACCTAAGTTCCTGTCCCAAGGAAATACCTTGTGTTTCCTGAGATCTCTTCCTAAATAAACAACTTACATCCAAATCCTTGTCTCAAGGTCTACTAGAAGAACTCAAATACTAGAGCTATGAAGAATTTCTAATTAATTTTAGATTATTCCCAGACCTACAATTTTTGCTTCCCAATTATCTCACGACTATGTCCCCTTCTCTAACAATATATTGTTCGAAGCCTCATGTTTTCCCAATGTGACACGGAAATAGCTCTTTAACTCATCTTCCTCTCTTTTTCTATGGTCCCTTCACATTTATCTATTCTACTGCTGCAGAGTCATCTTTATAAACTTCAAATATTGTCATGTCACTGGTTTAATCCTTCAAAATTTCCCATTGACTACAGGAAGACTTTTAGACTACATAGCCTAACCTATAAGACCCCCCCCACACTCTTGATTTGGCCATATGGTCCATATCCAGCCCATCATACACTCATACACAGAGATATGGAGTCTGCTGAAACCTTTAGTTTCCACCTATGGATGCTTCTTTGTGATCTCACTGGTCTTTATCCATTAAGAGCCAGCTGGGAACATGTTATCCTTTTGTGTTGTTTTAGAGAGCTTTGTCTTGTCATGAAGGTTTTATGGAATGTAGAGCATTTATTTGATCTTTTGGTGCTAAACCTAGGGGAGAATTCAGCTCCAAAATGAAAGATGCTGAGAGTTCCCATGGAGAATATCAGAAAGGATGTCACAAGATAAGCCTTTCTCAACAGGGAGCAAAGTTCACAGCAGCAGGTTATCAAGACTCACCCCGATAATGTCAAAAGAGATCATGGTAAGAAGAGAAATCTGACCTTCAGAGAAAATTGTAAGCTTAAATAGGTGAGGGTATTTTTTCCTATGATTTCTTTAAAATCATGGTAGGAAAGATCTATCCCTTGCTCTCTGAATGTGACAGACTTCATAATATCAACAAAAATAGTCTAAGACTTTGTAATCAGTCAAGTCTTATTTATTTTTATTACCTCAGAATCCAAAGAACCATGGTTTCTGAACAAAGAGTCTCGATAGTGGATTTTACTTGCAGATGTACACATGCACACACACACGTGCATATTGCTTTTCATGGATTCATCTCAATAACTCATTGAGGTACTTGCCTCAGTTTTGTTGTCTCTAAAATGGAGGAAATAATAGTACCTATCTCATTAAGGTATTTTAAGGAAAAAATGATTTGATACATGTAAAACACTTACACCAGGCACATAAGGGCTATGGCTTACCTTTATTCTTTTTTCATCATTATCATTGCCATTATCATCAATATCCCAGGCTTAAAAAGAAGGAAATTGATACATAGAGAATTAAATAATTTGCCCAAGATCAAAAAGCTGTGTCAGGACAGGAATCAATACCCATGCTCATACCTGTCTGCTGCGTTCCCTTCAGTCGTAACTGAACTTGAAGCTCCCACAAGTTCAATAATCTCCCAGGCCTATGCGCCTTTGCATATGCTATTCTCTCTGTCTGGCAAACTTCATTGATCCTTTAACATGCAGAACTATAGTCCCACAGAACTATGATATCTGATAGATTACTAGATTATGAACTCTTCCCAAGTCTTCTCTGCCCCTTCTTAATTATCTCTCTATTCCCAGCACATAAAAGAGTATCTAGCATGTGGTTAATCTCTAAATACACATTGAATGAATGTGTATATGAATATGTTCGGTCAAAAACTTTGTTCGGGTTTTTCCATAAGACATTACAGAAAAACTTTTTGGCCAACCCAATATATGCATATGAAAATGTTGGCTTTCTCCAAGAAAATGAGATGAAAATGTTTCATTTAGGAACCTTGGTTGATACTTCCAAGAGCCTCTGGATTAAATTACTCCCCCTCCCACAATTATTTCTTGACTGAGCTATAAGGTCTTCAGAGGCAGAAGTAAGGTGGGTTGGTGGGAATGGAGGAGAAGGTTAGTCCAGTCCTTCTGGAAGGCACACTATAATACATGTTTTCTACAGAAGAAAAGAAATCTTATATTTCATACATGCATCCATATATTCATTCACTCATTCATGTGTTCATTCAATAATATTTATATCTCCTTTATTCAACAAACATTCAATATAATATTTAAGTCCCCCAAGAATATCTCTACCCTTTTTAATTGCAGAAAAATGTTGGCAGAAAAATGAAAGAGACAGACTTGGGTGTCATTCAATACATGGGATCAAGTCCAGTCCTTGGTAAGTTATTTCACCTCTCTAAACCTGTCCTTCTAAATAACAGCCCTCACCTATTGAGGGACAGTGATGCATGAGAAATGGAGCCAGGGTCTTCACAAAACCAACTTTTTAATCCTCACAAGACTTCAAGCCTACTCATCCCTTGGAGGATATATGTGGAAGGATTAGAGATAATGAACTGAGGGCACTTAGAACCAACCTGGCAGGTAGTGGGTATTAGTCTACTACAATTCAGAAGGGCTGTCAATTGGTGAACAAGTTGTGTTCCCAGCCCATCAGCAGCTGGCGCCAAGAGCTGGTCTGAGCCATCTCCCCACAGAGAGCTCTAAGCAGGATTGCACTGGCCCACACTCCTGCTCTACAGAGTGATCAGCGGCCCTCTTCTCACTCACTGGCTGCACTTCCATGGAATCTTGGAACATTTTGCTAAAACCTATGTTTCTCCTCACTCAAGCAAACAAAGAAGAGGATCTCAACATTTCAAGAGCTCAGAGTTGCTTGAGGTCAGAGTCCATCCAGTTGGGGAGTATGGGGGACTCAACAAATCAACAGAAATTCTCGCAAACCCAAGGTGGGCAACCCCACAGTGCCCATGGTCCTGGGAAAAGAGGAGTCCCAGACAATGACTTCAGATATGGGGTCGATGACCCACCCCTGTTCCTTGCCTACGAGTCCAAGATGCCCAGAGAGAGGTGTCCAGTGTGCCTCAGGGGAAAGCAACTAAGCTTTGAGAACTAAATGATATGCCAGGTACTGAGTGTGGTGCAATCCATACATTAGATTTCATTCTCCTTAAGAACCCTGTGAGCCTGAGTTGATCATTTTACAGGAGAGAACGCTGAAGTTCAGAAAAGTGAGGAACTGACGTAAGTCACACAGCTAATAAGTGATAATACTGGAACTCAAACCCAGGTCTGTCTGACTCCATGGCACATGCTTTCCATTGTGCCATGTTGTCTCCCTAACAAGTTGGTTAGTATTTGGATTCCATACCAAACAGGACATTTATTGACTGTTGACTAGAACATGGTGGACATTCAATCAATGGTAGCTGCAATTGTTATTACTACTGTTCTTATATAATAATAATAATAATAATAATAATAATTACTACTATCTTACCAGTCACAGTAAGTAATGCAAAGTACTCAAGCTTCCACTTGCACCAGAACTTAATTAAAACTTATTTTCTACCCATGAAGACTAAGATAAGGAGAGAGATGATCTCAACCCAAACAGCTGCCTGAGGCTAAGCCCTGTTGGAACATCTCCTCTCATGTGAAGAGACACAAGATTATTTTTTTACAAGTGAAACAGCAAGCCGTCACTCTGAAGTGACAGGACCACATATGTGAGTGAACACTCTTGTAGATCTGAGCTTTAGTTAAAAATCTTCAGATGACACAACTTTATAGACCCCTAGAGGCTCTGGTTACCAGCCCCTCTTTGACAGCAGGCAAGCCACAGCACACTGAATAAAGATGATTTATCTAGAGGCAGCCCTGCGGTGCCTTGAAGGTGGGGTGAGGCTCACATAAACCAACGGTGTCTTGTCTGGTGTTTTCAGTGCTGACTTGTTTGGGGACCATCACGTCTAGGAGAATGTGAAGTCCAAGTCGACTTCACCATCTTGTTTACCTCTCTGCCCCTAGCATGGAGCCTGGTCCAAGACAAACACTCAGTGAATGTTGGTGGGATAAGTAAATGAATGATTGGGACCATTACTGATTATCCCGATGTACTGAAGCATCAGGGAGCTAGATGAAGGACAGACTACTCCTGTTCACCTGGAGGGCCCACTCAAGGAAGTTAGGAAAGAGCTGGACAGTTCTATGCTGTCATATCAGTACTGTGAGGAGAAGGAATCCCAGAGAGCAGCTCTGAAAGATCAGAGGAGGGACTCTACAGGTCCAGGAGTCAAAGAATTCCCTGAAGAAGATGAGGTCTTACCATGGAGGGTAAGTATGAGTTGGGCCAAGAAGCAGGAGAAGACATTCCAGGCAGCAGCAAAGGAACAAAGTAAATCACAGAGAGAACAGAAAAATATGAGTGGCTCCAATGGGCTAGAGCATTGTGTGGAGAAGGAGGAGGCCCGGGGGAGGCTGGAAAGTAGAAGGCGGATGGTGTGTCCTACAGAGGAAGTCCGTTTTACCTACAGCTGCACTTCCTAGTGTGTTCCTGGAAGTGTAGTTTTTTGAGATGCTTGGCAAGGAAAGGGCTCTGTGGTCAAATAGACTTGGGGAACATTTTTCTACCACTCCCCCACAATGCATATTATTCACCAGAGGTCCTGATGAGGCCTGCAGTAAGAACCCTGAGTGAGGCTGTTTACACCAGCATGTTCCAAACTCTTAGGAAAAAGGCATCTGACCACAGAAACCTTATATTTTCCCTGCAATCCTTATAGAGCAGCCTAGAACCCTCACTGGAAAATGCTCTCCAAAAGTATTCAGAAGTGATTGAAATGTTTTAATCGAAGGAGTGAGATAATTTTTCATTATTTACATTTTAGAAATGATCATTGAAAACAATAAAGAAGAATGAATGGGATAGGTAGCTCTTTTGGATAATGGCGGACTACATCAACTGAATCAACTCTTTTTCTGAGGAGAAATAGAAAAAGCTGGACAAAGTAAAGTAAGAGCAACAAAATATCTTCTTGAAGACATCAGAACACTAAAAAGGTAGTGAAGAATTACGGGACAAGATGGAAATCCAGAGAGGTGGGGGTCAACGTTTAGTAACCTTTTTCCTCAGGGCTGGGAGAGGTGGGCAAGGAGATACCTACTGATTTCAGAGGAGGCAGAAAATTTGAAAATTGCCTATTCATGTGGGAAAAAGGAAACTTGACTCCTACTTCACAGGGTATACAAAAATTCCCAGTGAATTATAGAGCTAAACATGAAAAGCAACACAGTAATTAATCTTAATGACTTCAGGGTAGGGAAATGTTTCTTAAAAAGATATAAAAGGCACTAGCCACTAAGGAGAAGTTTTGAGTTGTTAAATGGCTGCATTAAAATCAAGAACTTCTGTTCATCCAGAGACACCATTAAAAGAGTGAAAGGGAAAACAGCAAAAAATACTTACAACACATGTACCTGACAAAGGGTTTGTATCCAGGATATGTAAAGAACTTATGCAAATCAATCCCCCCAAAAAGATAGTCAAACGAATAGAAAATAAATGTATAATAGGAACTTCAAAAGAAAGGATATCCAAATAGACAATAAACAAATGAAAATGTGCTTAATCTAATTAGTAATCAGAACTGAAAATTAAAACTACAATAAAATGTCACATCACTAGAATGGCTAAAAGTGAAAAGATTGACAATACCAAGTGTTGACAAGGATAGGAGGTAATGGGAGGTCTTGTGTGCTACTGGTGGGATTTGAAATTGTTACAAGAAGTTTGGAAAACTGGAATTACCTACTAAGGTTGAAGATATAATGCATGCCGTACAAATCATAAATTCCAATCCAAGAAATAGATCAACAAAAATACATGCACATGGACACCAAGAGATGTGTACAAAAATGTTCATACCAGCATCATTCACAATGGCCCCAAACCAGAAATAACCTGCATGTCCATCCACAGAGAAATGGGCAAATAAAATTATAGTTTATTTGTACAATGGAATGCTGAGCCACAATGTGTACAAAACATGGATGAAGCTCACAAACATGATCTTGAGCAAAAGAAGACAATACAAAAGAATACATACCACCTAACTCCATTTATATGATGTTAAATAAGAAGGCAAAACCCAATCACAGTGTCAAAACTCAGAATGGGGGAAGGGAGGGAGGGCATAATGATTGGGAGGGCATGTGCCCAAGGGGCTTCTAGGGTGCTGGCAGGTTCTGTTTGTAGAACTACTTGTTTGGTGAAAACTTATGGTGCTGTACATTATGTTTTGTGCCCCTTTATGTATAGGTTAAACATCAAAATAAAATATAATATTTTTGAAAAAAGAAGGATTGGAGAACAGGTGAGACTGTAATCAGAAAGAAGTTGTTATTCTCTAGATAAAAAAACTGATAAAGCAGAGGCAGTGACAAAGTGGAGGAGGGGTTTGATAACAAGAAATTTTGACTTTGAAAGTTAACATTGGAGTGAATTGGCACAATTTCCAAGGATTTAACCAATCAAGTATCTTTAAATCCGTGAGTCCACAATGACTTTAAGGGAAAAATAAATCACCTTCAGAAGCTAAAAGGAAAACAATCTATTATCTTGAAAACTGTTAAATAAAGGGAAAGAATCAAATATTTATCCTGCCTTTTTTCATGAACCAAACAACTGAGTAACCAAATGGTAAATGAGAAGAAGTAGATCTTTGAAAGAAGTCCAATGAATGTATGGCAAAGAAATTATAGAATTACAATATCACTACTTTGTAGTCCCCTATTAAGTATTGGACTTAGACACTACCCACCCATGGCTCCTAACATTATAAAAAAGAGACAACCAGAAATCATGGGCCTCCTGTGAAAGGACATGGTGTCACACATTCATCTGTCCAAGGGGGTCTAATGTGAATCTGAGCAAGGTTCTGAATTCAGCTGACCATGTGCAAGAAATGCAGAGGAGAAAGGAGCATGTTGAGCTGCACCGTATGTGTGTCATCAGCAAAATCCTGACTGTGGGAAACTGCAGGTCTCGTGAACCTGGTCCTTCACTACGTAAACTGCAAGAGAGAAACAAGGTAGGTTAAAAGAGCTTTAAAGACATATCAAAACTTGTTTAAGAGAAGACTATATCATAATGTTTGTGGATGCACATCTGGGTAATAAAAGGAAATATAAGAAAATATTTTTAATAAGAGTCAGGATAATGAGGAGAGAAGGGTCTGTGATAGGGATGGGACAAATGGAGTGGAGAGGACACTTCCTAGGTGACAAAGATGACCTAGATGACAAGGTTCTATGTCTTAACTGGGGTAGAGGTTGCAGGATGTTTACCTTATGACTCATTAAGCCATACATTGATGTTGTATGGTTTTCTGTACCTGTGTTTTCTTTTCAGTAAAAATATTTTTGTGTGCTAGCATTAACTTTTCATATGGTATAATAATCTACGTAAATAAAACTTAAACTCTTTGGAATTCCAAGAGGAATAAATATTAAACATACAGCATTCATACAGCACTTTGTAACTTTTTTTTTTGGACACCCTACATGGCTTGTGGGAAGTTAATTCCCCAATCAGGGACTGAACCGGCGTGCTTGGCAGTGAGAGCAAAGAGGCCTAACCACTGGACTGCCAGGGAATTCCCAACACTTAGTAACTTTAAAGAAACTTTCATCTACATTACTTCATATAATGATTACACCAATCCTTGGTGGTAGGCAAGATTATACCCATTTCATAGATAAGGAATATGCTAGTTATATTTTGCCCATGTTTATTTTATCTGTGTTTTTTCCAACTCCAAATTCCACACCTTTTCTTAGAACAGTTATTCAAACATACACGGATTCTGTGACCTGTCCAATTGCACCGTTACCAATAGAAATTTCAATGGGGAAAAAACTATTATAATAACAGAAAAATAATTTAGTGAGAAAAAATACTTGGATAAGAGTATTACATTCCAAAACCCAATAGTTCATAGGATTACTACATAATTGCCTTTGCTTATATGCAAATGTTAAAATATATGGAAGTGTGCATAATCTCATGATAGGGACTCAAAAGAAACATGTAGAGTTTGGGATATGTTTCCAGCATGCCAGGAGCATTTTTCATAACAGCAAAATAACCTAAATGTCAGCAGAATAAATGGATATACAATTTGGCATATTTTTATAATGTAATATTATTAAAAATGATATGATAACCTCAAAAATATATTGTGAAAAAAAAGCATTCTCTGTGCAACACACCTCACCTTCCTGTTATTTCTGCCTCCTGCATATGTCTCAATCCAGTCCTCTTCTCCATGCCCACTCATCAGGCACACCCTCTTCAGCTCCTGGCAGGATTGCCATATAAGCCCTCAGTGCTCTCTCCACTTTCAGCTTTGCCTTGCTCTTCCACTGAGCAGTCTTTTTAAAGAAGACTCTAATCCAGGGGCACACATAGAGCATGTTTTAACTAACAGGCTTCCATGGCACACACACTTGCAACCAAACCCTGTGTCTACCACGTAGTAGTCACGTGAACTTGGTCAAATCACATACCTTATTTGGACCATAGTTTTGTTGTCTGTAAATTAGGAATAATCATTGTTCTAAACGAGGGTCACTGTTTCAGCCATATAGTATTTTGAGGACAAGTAGGATAACCATAAATAGAAGTGCCCAGCAAAGAGGTTGGCAGATTGCAAGCATTCAGCAAATGTTAACTATCGTTACTACATCACTTCCCCTGCCTATTGGACTCCAACTTGAGAATCGAGTTCAAACTGCTGTGCATGGCCTATGAGGCCCTTCATGAACCAGTCCCTCCCCACTTGTGTCCCCAGCCCACCCCCTGCCCCTCTCCCTCCTGCTGTCTGAGCCACAGTCACTCTCACTTTCATTCTCTGAATGTCTCCTGTTCCCTCTTGTCTATACCATTGCCTGGAACATCCTCCAACTCCTTTACCAGGGCAAATTCTATCCATCCTCCAGTCCTCAGTTTACCTGTGACCTTTTGCTTTTTTTACCCTAGACCCCTGTGTTTTCCCTATCATTATGCAATGGTTGACACTATAATGGTTGATAAATGCCCATCTTTCCCTCCAAGTATGTAACTGCCTTGTTAATCATTGTATTCCCAGTGCCAGGCGCAATGTCTGGGGTATGGTAGGTCAGGAATCTTTGTTGAGTGAATAAATGAATAAATGCACAAAAGTGTTCATGGATAAAAATCACCTTCCTTACCCCACATTTTCCTCCACCCAAAGCAAGAGACCTCCTCTCATGAACAGCCTTGGTTCCTTGGGAGTGGAAGTGGGGTGAGGGAGGGCTCTCTCCACTTCTGAGTCTTGAACAATTTTTTACCAGCTTGCCCCTGGCTCATTACATTGTCTGCTTCTTCTTCTTTTTTTTTTTTTTTTATTAAAGTTTAGTTAATTTACAATATTGTGTTAGTTTCAGGTGTATAACAAAGTGATTCAGTTATTTTTTTTCAGATTTTTTCCATTATAAATTATTACAAGATATTGAATATAATGCCCTGTGCTGTATGGTAAATCCTTGTCGTTTATCTATTTTATGTATAATAGTCTGTATCTGTTAATCCCATACTTCTAATTTATCCCCCACCTCCCTTTCCACTCATTTCTTGTTTTTAACTTTGGAAATCATCGTTAAAGTTATAGAACTTCCCTTATACCCTACCCCCAAAGGTGTTTACAATCTCTTTAAAACCCTTGCCCATTTATACAAATATAAAAACTCAATCCCCCACCCACAAGATTCTCAAATGCCCTCATATTCCACCAATCAAGAAGCTTAAATTTACATTGATATTATGAATAACTTCTAATTCAGAATATGTCTTTCTAAACTGTGCATGTGTTCTTCTCCACCCCATTCTGTGTCCCTGCAGAAAGAAAGCATGTTCCTTCCCCTTCCCCATCACCACCAGGGAGAGTCCTTTTTCTAGCCCCAGCAAGACTGAAAGGAAATTCAGACAGCAGTGGCCCCAAAAGATTTGATGTCCACCACAATGGGCTGGTTTTACATCTCCTCCTAAAAACGTGCACTCCTTTCAGCCACATGTCCTATACCTCCACCCAGAGCATGATGGTTGCCTCTACAATTTGACCTAGTTAGATGTCTGTTCTAGTGCAGAGAACATGTATTAATGACTTTCTGGGTCATAAATTCTCCTTCAGCCTGTGACGATTGCTGTAGATTCAAGGTCCTGACAATTGTGAGGGAATTTTAAACAGAGATTTGGCCCTACTTCTGAAATCAGATTAGCTTTCCAATTTGTTATGGCCGTGATAACTTCAAAGAAAGCTGTGGTTTCTTAAAATAAAGGCTCCCTGCTGTAGGCGGGGCTCAGGAATGTGCCCCAGGGGGACAGCAGGGACTCTGGATCTCTTCCACCAGGTCGAGGAGTCACGTCACAGCTAGAATCTGCACCTGGGGCTGGACACCTGGGAAGGGAGGGGAATGTCAGTGAGCCAAGGTACAGGATATCTGCCTGGGATACTTCTCACTCATTTTTCCTGCACAAAGGCCTGGCCTTACTTTTGCCCCTGTGGTTTTTTCTTCTCGCGGTGACCGTGGGCCAGCCACTGACCAGACAGACCTCCCTGCCTTCCTCACTTCCTTTCTGTTTCCTGGAAGTGAGAAGTGGGGCCTCCTGCCTTTGCTATGTAGACAGCCAATTCCATGCCAATCAGTAATTCTCAGTGTTCTTTTTTTTTTAAGTATAGTTGATTTATAACATTGTGTTATTTTCAGTGTGCCACAAAATGATTCAATTTTATATATGTATATATATGAATGTATATATGCACACTCTTTTTCATATTCTTTTCCATTATAGTTTATTACAAAATATTGAGTATAGTTCCCTGTGCTATACAGTAAGACCTTGTTGTTTATCTATTTTATATGTAGTAATTTGTATCTGTTAACCCAAACTCCTAACCTATCCCTCCCCCAATCAATAGTTCTAACATAGAAAAAGTTTTAAGGGCAAACCGAAAGGAAACTTACTGTTTCCTTTGTGAGGAAAGTTCACTGAAAGGGTAGAGGTTGAAGCCAAATCTGGCCTCTGTACCCTAACACGGAATTAAATCTCAGAGACAGAGTTTTGGGTGAAGTAGAAAAGAATAACTTTATTGCTTTGCCAGGCAAAGGGGGCCACAGCAGGCTAACGTGTGTCCCAAAGCTGTGTGTCCCAAGCTGGAGAGCGTAGTGAGAAGTTTTATAGTAATGGTTCAAAGAGGGAGTGACCAGCTCATGAGCATTTTTCTGATTGGTTGGTGGTGAGGTAATCAGGAGTCAGCATCATCAACCTCTTGTTCCAACTGGTCTTGGATCTTTGTGCTTGTGGGCAGCATACAGTTAACTTCTCCCATCTGGTGGGGGTTTCAGCATCCACAAAACAGCTCAAAGATACTGTTGTGTATATTCTTTGAGGGGGCACCAAAGGACCCTGCCCCAAGGGTTTCTTTTGTTTCTTTTGACTGTTCCTCTCTTGTCTCTTCATCCCCTACCTTGCCCTAATTAGCAACTGTTTGAACCTGACAGTTGGAACTCAGGGAACTGAATGAACCCTATTTCTTGTAATAAAGAAATGGTGGACACAGAAAGGATTTTGTGCCCAGGAGCCCCACATTGTCCTGTTTGGTGTCAAGGTCCTTGATGGGGCACATTTGCACAGGTACTCACTCTTCTGGGTCCCCAACACTGTTCACACCACCCTGATCCTCCCCAGCACAGGAATCAGTCTTCTGTTTGATTTGGGGTTCTTCCAAAAGTAGACCCTGAAACAAGAATTGTGGAAGTGTTTTATGTAGAAGGTGATCCCAGGAGGATGTGGGGGAGTGAGACAGAGGAGGGAAGAGAATGGATTGCCACTGTAGGCGATGGGGCTCAACCCACTCTCGACCACTGAGAGTCAGTGTAGACAGGTTTGTTCATCAACTTCTATCCCTGGCTGGCTGAGGGTGGCTCCTGGGATGTCAGTTCCCAGGCACTGTCCCCTCTTCTCCATCCAGCCCAGAGAAAGCTCTCAGGCAAATAGGTGCAGAAAGCCACCATTGGGAATAGACTGCAGGGACCAGGTGTGTTTCAATGGCCCATGGACAGGACATGGAGGTGTCTATTCCATTCCCTGTGTCTGTATTGTCCCTTCTTTTCAGGGAGCCTGGCATATAGTAATGATCAATAGGTTTAGGTTGAAATGAAGTGGGGCCATGGGTAATGCCACATAAAAGGAAGAGATACAGATAACATGAACACAGATCCAGAGACAGGGTGGTTGCTTAGTAAGGGCTGCTGACTCAAAGGGGTTCTTGCGGGTTCTTTGGATAATAAGGCAAACTAAACCGAAGAAACTACGGCAGAAAGAGACAGAGGAAGTGGATGTGTAGCAGGAAAGGGGACCCCTTCCAGGGCCCAAGAGTGGACTCTTCTCTAACACTTGGAAATGAATTGTCCAAGAAGACACACATGCTGACAAAGCAAGAGACTTTATTGGGAAGGGACACCTTAGTGGAGAGCAGCAGGGTAAGGGAACCCAGGAGAACTGCTCTGCCTTGTGGCTTGCAGTCTTGAGTTTTAGGGTAATGGGATTAGTTTCCGGGTTGTCTCTGGCCAGTCATTCTGACTCAGGGTCATTCCTGGTGACACACACATTGCTCAGCCAAAATGGATTCCAGCGAGAAGGATTCTGGGAGGTTGGTAGGATATATGGACTGGCATCTCCTCTCTCCTTTTGACCTTTCCAGAATTCTTCCAGTTGGTGGTAGCTTATTAGTTCTGTGTTCCTTACCAGGACCTCCTGTTGTAAGATAACTCATGCAAGAGGTTACTATCTTGCCTGGCCAGGACAGGTGGTTTTGGTCAGTGTTTCCCCTAACAACTCCCCCCTGAGAGACTTCATACTCTAGATACTTCCTGGGAATTAGGGCAGAGGTATCTTTCTTCTGTAACTACTTCCTGCTGAGAGTGGGCGTAGTCTTGCCTAGTAGAGTAGGTCTCTCTCCACCTGATCTAAATCGAGGTATTTTCTGTGCCCAAAACCACCATTCACCCTCATAGTAACAACAGTTTAGCCTAAAACTGTTGGACCCTATCAGAGATGAACCCTGTAAGCAGTTGAAACAGAAAGAGGCCAAACAGCAGGTCTAACAGGATGGTCATCACTGGAGCCAGACAAGGAAGGCAAAATTGAGGTGAGGGCTGAAGGGTGTGTGACTTTTCTCTGATTGGTTGCTGGTGAGGTAACAGGGCACTGTGCCAGGAATCTTGTCCTCAGCCTGAAGTTACCATCTTCCACCTGGGTGGGGGCCCCAGTTCTGCAGAAGAGCTCAAAGACATTGTTATGCATACTCCTTGAGGAGGAACCAGGACCCTGTGCCAAGGCTGCGGCACCACTTGACTTCTCCTCGCCTGTTTCTTCATCCCCTCCCTTCCCTGATTAGCAACTGTTTGAATCTGCCCTTTGGAACTCAGGAAAGATCAAGGAGGCTGAATGAAGCCTACAAATAAGAAACAGGGGACTCAGAAAGGATTTGTACTCCAGAGCCCCACAGAGTCCTGCTCAGTTTCAATTCAAGGAAATAGGCAACAATGGCTCTGGCCACTTCCTGCTAAAATGGGGCATAGTCCTGCCTCAATTTGGAGAATAATCACTAAACTGGAAATATTTCTGAGTCAAGTCCTGGATCTGAGTCTTGTATGATTAAAATCTCAATCCCCCCTTGGTCTGCCATTCTGGTGTAACAGACCCAATTAGAAGTAGTTGGAGGAGTGACAACTGGAATTTTAATAGACAAAATAAATCTCATTTCCTGAGAAATTCAGAAGAGTAAGCCTGAAACCCAGTCTGGACCTCACACCTTGGGGAGACATACCCAAATAGCCAGTTGTTTACTTTTATCTAAGTAGGTTTTAACTTCCTACTTCCTATGTGGTATTGACATATACATAACAGGGGCTATTGGCCACTACACATCTCCATTTTCTACTAATATTTGATCTAAAGCAATTTCAGTTTCTAAAAATTTAATAGTTACAAGAGAATACCTTGACACCATAAGGTTGCAGCTACCAGCTGCCAGCAGACATTGTTTTGAGAATGGCTGGTGGCATCCCAAGTCTGACACAGTTCAGAAAACTCAAGTTCTCAGCAATACAAGGACTTGTCTGAAATCACGTCCATAATGCCACCTAGTATTACCTTGGATGTCTGAACCATAGCTACTCCATTTTGACTTTCAATTGCATTTCTCTCCTTAATGGCCAAAGCAGATGTCACCATTAATCATTTTAGTGCTTTTCTAGATATGAGAAGATGCAAGAATTTGGGTTCAAAAAATCTTCTCCTGAAGTATCTAACTATCTAAAGACCTGTTCTGCCAGTTTTTCCCAGAGCACAGAATGCCTCATTCCTGATCTCCATCCTGAACTCCTTTCAGGGGGTGTTGAAGGTCAGTGGCCACAGTGGCCATTGACTTAATCCTTGCAGAGGCAGATGGCAAGTGTCAATTTTCAGTTGGCAGGGTCCCTTCAGGATCATAAATTCGACCATGGTTTGGGAGGCATTTCATGACCATTTCATCCCATGGTGCTAGGAATGCTCATACCCAGGTCTGGTGAAGATTTCACTGATAGGCCATTCAATGTGCTATTATTGGACTAGGCCTTATTAACAGTGCCAAAAGTCTCTGGACCACCTGTCTTACTAGTCTCTTATGGTCCAGGAAAATATTCCCTCTTGTTGCTTCTTCTCATATCTAGAGTTACATTATTACAATCATTGATCTCATATGGAACTATATATCATCATTATATCAGAGGCTCAGTTACACATTTGATAATGCAAGAAACAACAATTTTGTAAAACAAGCAATATAAAAACAATATAGCTAGCAGATTAGTAAGGTCATAAGTAAGAACATAAGTCAAGAACTTCCATTAAGTGCAGCCCAGTATATCCCAGGTCATTTGACTTGGTCTGTTCTGTACCAATCCGTATTTTTAAGGAAAATTATATATTGGCGCTGTCCATAAAGCACCCAGTCCAGTTTCCTAGTGTTACTAGACTGATTATCCTTAGTATGATTTAATTGTTCCCAACATAGAGAAGCCTTTAAACTTAAATTACCATAGCCTGGTGTTAACTACATAAATCCATCCCATAATTTTGGGAGGTTTTATTCCTTGGCTGAAATTTTGCTTCTTGCTCTGATTGAACTTGAGTAATAGAAGAAAATTCATATTTATGGCCAGGTCAGAACAAGTATTATTAATTGGTCAGATGAGGGGATCCCATCTAGTAATATCAATTGTGACCTGAACATGACTATAATTTTTTAAAATTAATTTCCTAAGAGCCAACCAATTAAAGCCTTGGAGTGGAGAAATCCAATAAGGTGACCCAGAAGTACTAGACACAGGTAATTGGCCACAAACCCAACAATTGGCTTGATTTTTAAAACTAGCATAGGATCATGCCTATGACAGAAAAACATTTGATTCATATGCAAAGGTCCAAGCAGTCAAGAAAACATTATAAAGGATCATACAAGTCAAGTCCAGGATCTTGGACTAGCTTTCTACCTCTGATGTTGTCTTCTTCTCATCCTGGTATGAGTGTAGTTTCTCCTTTGTTTGAGCATGTTTTAAGGTGAGTTTGAGGTCAGCAGTTCACTCTATAGACCAGTCCTGTGTAGGGGCCCTTTGTAAGTGGGACGTAATCCAAGAGTCAATTCCCTTCAGTTTCTCTGTGCATTAGCTAGTTAAGAGTACCTAATAAGGGTCCTTCCATCTTAGGTTTGAGATAGTCCTCTAAATTATATCTTTTTTAGTATGCATAATCCCCTGGTTGCAGGTCGTGGGGCATCTGATCTTCATCCAAATATAGATTACTGGAGTAAGCTTCAGAAACAAACTTAGAGTGTCCATTTAATAATTCAGTTAAACTTTACATTAATATAACATAACAGCAAGGAACTACCTGGGAGGTGAGTCTTAGTAAATACAGACCTTCATTAACAAAACTGGAATTTAATATTTACTGAAACATAATCTTTTTCTCTCTAAAATTGCCCTCATTTCCACCAAATATAATCAAATTAAGACTAGTTTGTTTGCAAAGTAAATCTGGTCACAATAAACTTGGCCTGATGATTTATATAACTATAATTGGTCATATAGGCTTTTTGCTTGCTGAAACTTTTATAAGGAGTCTCAGACTGAACTTTTAAAAAGACGTCTCAGGGTTAGAAAAGTCATGCCAAGCGCTTGTCACAGATTTTGCCTAACAGGTAATGTGAATTCCTCCCTTTTCAAGGTCTCCCAAAATACCTTGAGATTTCTGAACCTGTTAGTGAGGTATCCTTCCTAATTTATATGATAAATCTACTGGGAACCTAAGAGTTTCCAATCTCTGGAGGGATCAGATAGAAAGAAAAGGTAAATGTTTCAATTCTGCTTACAAAGGTAAAATTTATCAAATTACTATAAGTCATAATTAGTTTGAGGGGAAGGTTTCCTTATACCTGGAAAACACAGATTTAAACCAGTAATTTTTCAGATAAAAACCATATTCACCAGTTCACTCAGTCCTTTTAATTTTTATGAAGTCAGGTTTTTCATTAGAATTTTTCAATTTCTTACCCAGTTCAACATTATGGTCTGAAAGTCAGAAACTTGTATTAATCCAAAAGTCCTTTCTATAGGTCTTCTTGAAGAGGAAGCATTTCTGTAAAGGCATTAGGGTGAAACCGTAAGTGTCTATAATGACAAAAGACTTAAGAAGGCAAATTTAAAATCTGGTTACGATGCAATTGACAAAGTAACTTGGTTACTGCTGTGACATACAACACTTTAAGATAATAACGGGGCTTCCCTGGTGGTGCAGTGGTTGAGGGTCCGCCTGCCGATGCAGGGGACACGGGTTCGTGCCCCGGTCCGGGAAGATCCCACATGCCGCGGAGTGGCTGGGCCCGTGAGCCATGGCCGCTCAGCCTGCACGTCCGGAGCCTGTGCTCCGCAATGGGAGAGGCCACAGCAGTGAGAGGCCCGCGTACCGCAAAAAAAAAAAAAAAAAAAAAAAAAAGATAATAACGGATTATGACTGATAACATTTTACCAGGACATGTCAGATCTTTAGGAATTCCATATAATTTCTAGAATATCTATATTAGTAAACATTTACCACACAATATAACCTAAGAAGATTTATTATTCATTCGACAATACTTCCCATGTAATTTAACATACCAAATGAACCTAATTAGTTTAATATCTCTCTTTGGGATGTTTCAGGGTCCCTTTGAAGCGTCTCAAAGTTAACTAGAGGTCAAAAGAACTCATTAGAATTTGATTTAGGAACTTTTGTCAAAAAATATCAAAAGTGTTTAGAACACTAAGTCAGATAGGATCATAGGTCACTGTGAAACAATAGGTATTCACTTACCCAAAGTATCAAAAGATTTCTAAGGCAAATATAGAACAGATCATTTAAGAGGTAAAGAAATTTAAAATATGTTATCAAAGGCAGCTCAACATTTTAAGAAAACTTGTCCTCTTAACAGAGAGAAAAGCCAATTTCAAGTTTTGCACCAACTTACTTTTAAAATTCATTTACTCAATTAAATTTATTTTAAACGTAGTCAATCCTGACCATGCACAAATCTTTTTTCTCAGGGTCCACTTTCCACAAACCTCCACCACTTAACTTATTTTAGCACAATTCTAACTTTCAAGTTGTTGAATATCTGGAGAGATTATTTTTAACTGACATTCTTAAAACATAATTATTCCTAAAAAGTTTACTCAAAGTTCTTATCTCATTTGAATTTTCTTTCCTTAAAAGTTTCTTCACATTGAGTTACTTTCCTTGCTGACAAATTTGCAACAGATATAATAAGATCTTATTTAGCTAATATTAAACCTAAGCACAATAAAAGTATTATACTTAATGTTGATGACTCTAAAGATGTGTCCATATTAATTAGATCAACAAACTTAAACATTAATACCAGGTGTTAATTTAATACTGAATATTTCCCAGTTCACGTGAACCTGAAATTCATTTAGCTTAATTTCTCTTGTATTTAGAATTATTTGATTTATAAGCACTTACTTTTCTTTAAGCCAATTAAATAGAGCTCCTACAAATTAACCTCAGCAATATTATCCAAAGACACATACTGAGACCTACATATATCCAGACAGACACGAGAGATCTAGCTTCATTTTCTAAACTTAATTGTGAATCAGATATCACAATATAAAACTCACTAGTTTATAAATAACAGTTGGAATACGAAAAATTTTTAAAGGCTTCATTCCCTGCTTTTTCCTCAGTTTCAGGAATTTGAGATGGTCTAGAGAATATAAGTGTTCTGAGACCCCTGGTCTCAAGGTACAGGGAGAGAAAATCAAGTTCTCCTAGTAGAACTTGTTCCCTCAGGGTCAGAATTCTGAAAAGACATTTTATCAGGTTTGCTTTTTCTAACTGTATATGCAAAAAGAACCAGTTTTGGAATTTTCAAGAGTTTTACCTAAACCAATTTTCTCTGGAGTCTAAAGAATATGGTGGCCACACAATGTTATAATTAAATATCATCTCTTTCTTAGTCATGAGCTCATAGCTAGAATCCTTCCAATCAGACAGAATTTGCTCAAGAGGTCTACACAGTGGAACAGAACCAGAATTTCACAAGACAGAATGGCCATCACAAATCACAACACAAAACACAAAATATAAAGCACACACATGCCTGGCTGTCCTAATCAGACACTCCCTTAAATACAAGATTGCAGTCTCTCAGAAAACCTACATAGACACAGAACTTCAGATCCGAGTACTAACAGAATAAATGGAAATATCTCAGGTCTTCAAAGATTTCAAAGGGAGAAAATGAGGCCAGGTTGAAAGAGGACGGGAAGGAAGGGGGACAAAAGGATGGCCTTACAGACATCTCCTGACACCTGAAGATGCCCAGGTGTTACGGAACTTTTCCCTGGGCTTCCAGGAAGGGAGGAGGGGAACTCGGCCCTACCAGAAACCAGAAACAGAAACCAGAAACCAGATACCAGACCAGAATTCGAGTTCTCTGCCCACCAGAGGTGATCAGGCTCCAACCCTCAGATCAGGCTGAGGCCCTCCAACCACACTCCTGCATCCAGGACCAGGACAGAAGACAAAAAGTGTCCGATAGGAGGGGTTGAAAAGAGGAAAGAGAGAGGGAAGGGGAAAGAGGTCAATAAGGTCTTTTTTTCCTTATCTGGTTGGGGCACTCTGGTCAGTCATCCACGTCAAGAGGAGACCATGGACAAAAGGGTCCCAGTCGCGATGGCTGGTTCTGGTCTGTCGGTGGATGAGCTGGTCCCTGAGTACCCTGAGTGGTCAGGATGTCAATTGTAGAGAAGAAGAGGTCTCACCAGAGTCGCCATTTGTTGCAGGAAGATGGACTCTTGTCTAACACTTGGAAATGAATTGTCCAAGGAGACACACATGCTGACAAGCAAGAGACCTTACTGGGAAGGGGTGCCTGGGCAGAGAGCAGCAGGGTAAGGGAACCAGGAGAAATGCTCTGCCACATGGCTCACCATCTTGGGTTTTATGGTAATGGAATTAGTTTCTGGGTTGTCTCTGGCCAATCATTCTGACTCAGTTCTTCCTGGTGGCACACGCATTGCTCAGCCGCAATGGATTCCAACAAGAAATATCCTGGGAGGTTGGTAGGACATGTTTCCTCTCTCATTTTGACCTTTCCCCAATCCTTCCGGTTGGTGGTAGCATGTTAGATTTGCGGTCCTTACTAGGACCACCTGTTGTAAGATAAATCATGCAAGTAGTTACTATCTTACCTGGCCAGAGTGGGTAGTTTTGGTCAGTGGTTCCCCTAACAGGTGGGGGAGGGGATCTGAGACAATAAAGGAAAGGAACTGTAGGTAAAAGAGAAGAAAGCAGATGAAAGATGAATGAGGGGAAGTAGTAAATGAGAAGTGAGTAATTAACCTGGGAGGAAATGTGCAATTCCACTCAGCATTTTAATTTTTTTGTCCTCTTCAAACATAGCAGGATACAAAAGATCTAGGGTAAGAGGCAGAATGAGCACCCCAGCACCCGTTAAAGATGCCTACATCCTAATCACAGAACATGTCCATTTGTCAATATTTACATGGCAGAGGGGGCTTTGCAGATGTGACTAAAGTTAAGGACGTTGAGATGGGGAGATTACCTGGAATTATCCAGGTGGGCCATATCTAATCGCATGAGTCCTTAAAGGTGGAGAATTTCTTTCCAAGCTGTAATCAGAGAGAGATGGCAGCAGGAGAAGGATTCAACACCTCTTTCCAGTTCTGAAATGTGGAGCTATGTGCAAAGACCAGAGAGGCCTCTAGAAGCTGGAGAAAGCAAGGAAATAGATTCATCCCTGGAGCCTCCAGAAAGGAACACAGCTCTGCAGATACTTTTATTTTAGCCCCGGGAGACCCCAGCGGGAATTCTGACCTTCAGAACTGCAAAATAATAAATTTCTGTTTTAAGCCACAAATTTTATAACAATTTGCTACAGCAACAATAAAAAACAAATATACCTAGGGACATCAAAAATGGAAAATTATCAAAAATCACTGTCTGACTCTCTAGTATTCTGCCTGTAATCAGTTTCCCATTTAGGCTGGAACTGTTTTTCCTCTCTATACAACAGAGGATGGCTGCTCTCAGATTCATTAATATGCATAAAACGTGGCATAATTAGTTGCCACAGGTAACCCCACTCTGGCTGCGTGAACTGAGCTGATGTGCAGATGCCTAGTGCACCACAAGCAGGGCAGTGCAAGTGTGTAAGTCCACATCTCATAAAAGGAAATGTTTGAATAATATGGAAATGTGCTGTATGTTATTAGCAGGATGTCAAGTTTGACAGTCTGTGTTATTTTGAAAATAAATGAGTTTTGACACAAATAACTTATGTATGCATTGATTTTTTTTTAAGCAAATCTTGGAACAAGATATTATGTATTGTGCTGTAGGTTTACAAAGATTTTGATGGCTATTGGGAGAAAATCATGGTGAAGGATCATTTATTAATGTATTCATTAAGCTGCTCTAAGGTGTAACAATCATTACTTTCCCCCAAAATGTATACTGTTCCTCTTGCATATTTAATTGACTCTGGCAAACCATATTTAAGATAATGAGGGGAGCTGTCAGCAATGTGAAGACAAAAATAAAGAGAAATCAAATCTCCATCATTGGTATCAAAAACCTCATACTGCATCTTTTAACTCATGAGAATCTTTTCTCTGGACTGTCTTTAACTCTAAGCAATCTGAGATATGATATGAAATTTCTTTGGCTTATTTCATTTTCTTTCTTTCAGGTCTTGCTCCTTTTGATTTTTTTCTTTCTTCGGAGGTTCTAGTTGACAGACAGGTTTCAGCGCCCATGTCAGCATTCCTGGCACCGGTCAGGGGCCTGGGACTCTCCATGCAGATTCTCCTGGCATTTGTTCTTAAGAAGCGAAGGAGAGAGGTGTTCAGGGAACATCTCTGCCTAAGGCCAAATGTCTGCTGGAAAAGCTCTGAAGCCAAGTTTCTGGGCTTGGTGGAGGCTGCCAGCTGGCCCCAATCATCTATCGCCTCTGGGGTCTGGAGGGGAAAAGCTGACAGGTTGTCCCATCAGGGTGTGATCTCCTGGCTGAACCATTGGCTGACTTCCCAGCATTCCCTGTGCAAGCGGGGTGCGGACCTTGTGAGGCCAAGCTCTGGGACAGTTCTATCCCCCGAGGGATAGTTTTGTTTACCATCAGGCAGCTCTGAGCTCTGGGGTGTGCTCTAGAACTTTGGGAGTGGGAGGCAGACACCAGCATCCTGAGCCCAGATGTGATGGGTGTGTGGATATTTGGCACCCATAGAGCCTGCACTGCACAAAGGATTGGTTCTCAGTTCCCGTCCTATCCTCTGAGGAACATGTGGTCAAGTTCCTGAGGTCCATATGAAAACATAGCTTCACCCTGAACAGAAAAGACAAGATGCTCTTGACCTGCAGCATTCAGATCACTCAAATGCTCTCACCCAGGGCCTAGGAATAATGAAGCCAAGTAACGTGGAAGCCCTTGGAAAAGTCTGGAGAGGCCACTGTGGGAAGAGATCTTAAATATGGTGATGACTGGCTCCAAAGGACCACCAGACTTGGGCAAGTTTCCCTCACCCTCTGGACTAGTACTACAGATATGACAACATCACAACTCCTGCCCTAAGTAGACTTATGGGTTATGGGAGGAGATGGATGTACAGGAATATATATATCTTTAATATGCAAGACCTGGGGCAACTATAGCCATAGGACATTCAAAGCACAGAAAAGGGCCATTCTGGGTCATCTGACAGCACACCAAAGATTTCCAGTTGTCCCCCTTTGGGGTATATGGCAGGATTCTGCTTCCCTGTCTCCTAAGGTGGTAGTGATCTTATGACTTGCTTTGCAATGAAATGTGAGCAGAGGTGCCACGTGTCACTTGCAGCAGAAGCCATAAAAGCAGTGCCTGCCTTGGCAATCCTTAAGGCACAGAGATGAAGCCCAGCCAGCTGGGCTGATCCAGAAAGATTCAGAGCAACACCTCCAACCTGCTGGCCATAGATGTGCACCATAAGCTTGAGCAAGAAATAAGTCTTGTTGTTTGAAGCCATTGAGATGTTGGGAATGTTTATTATCACAGCATAACTTAACCTATACTGGTTGATACAGGCATTAAATCCAGCCAAGGGGCAGAGTTTTGGGGCACCAGTGAGCAAAGGCATCCTAGACGAGGGGGTCCCTGAGCTGAGTCTCCGAGATGAGGTAACTCAGTGATGCCAAGTGTTCCACTGATAACCTGTGAGGTCAGAGCATGGACAGCAGGTCAGCTCCAGAGAGAACAATTCCTTATCTAACACTTACTCAGCTAAAGTTATCTCTGGATCATTTAGGAGGGTGCTCCAGAATCCCTCCTGCCAATGGGCTTTAATGAGCTCTAGATGGATGGCTGGTGGATGGATGGATGGTTGGATGGTAGAGAAGAGGGAAGTTCATGAGTTCATGTGTAAGTGAAGACCTCCCAGTGAAGTCTTCTCTGACATTCCTCCCCTCCCCCACCCCACTCTCCTACTCCCCAAACCAAATCAGTTATTTCTTACTTAGAGTTCTCAGACCCTTAGCATGTGCTTCTGTGGTAGCAGTTAAGAAACAACTAATTTACACTACCAGAGTTGGGACGACCACCCCAGAGGAGACATATGACCTTGAAAATATTTGTAGGCCACACAGTGGGTAGAGTGGCTGGAAGGCCTGCAAAATTCCTCTACTTCTCTTACCTCATTTATATTCATACATGGTTTTATTGCCCCATTTCACAAGAAAGAAAACAGTAGAAAGAAGAGGTAACTTTTCCAATAGCACATCAATTGTATAAGAGAATCAATGCTCAAAACCAGGACTCAATCTCATGTTATTCCTTATCCTATGCCATAACGCTGCATATAAGGGAAGCTCATTAGAAGTTTTAAATTATGCTGTACAGATCTTGCTTGACTTACATGGGGTTATGTCCCGATAAACCCACTGTAAGTTGGAAATATCGATATGTCAAAAATACATTGAATACACCTAACCTACTGAACACCGTAGTTTAGCCCAGCCTATCTTAAACGCGCTCAGTACGCTTACATTAGCCTCCAGTTTGGCAAAATCATCTAACACAAAGGACAGTTTATAATAAATTGTGGAATATCTCATGTAATTTATTGAGTACTGTACTGAAAGTGAAAAACAGAATGGTTGTCTGGGTACAGAAATGGTTGTAAGTGTATTGTTTACCCTCATGATCGCATGGCTGCCTGGGAGCTGTGGCTGCCACTGTCCAGCATCACAACAGATCGTACCACATATCACTAGCCAGGGACAAGATCAAAATTCAAAATGCAAAGCATGGTTTCTACTGAATGCATATCACTTTTGCATCATTGTAAAGTCAAAATGTAGTACATGGAAGCATCATTAAGTTGGGAACCATCTATAGACAGAAAAAGATATGACCACATTATCAATAGAAGTGTGTAGTTTATTATATATGATGCCCTTATTTTACACAAATTGGAGGTTACTTAGACTGAGCTTATAGTGTTTTTATGAAGATTAAATGATAAAATATCTGTAATATGAGCTTAGCACTCTATCACTTGCAAGTCCCTTCGGTCTAAGTGCCAGTGTTATTATTTAAAGCACTCGTGTCCACCTTTGCCATTCTCTTTAGACAGTCAGATTCTGAACTCACTTCCCATGTGTGGCAAATCTCCTCTCATGTCAAGCAGAGCCCATGTGCCATCCTAGAATCCAGAGTGGCTGAAACTGGCTTTCCCAGCCTCGCTCGCAGGAAGGTGCATGTCAGGACCTAGGTCCTGCCAATCACTTGCCTCTCCCTGGACTTGCCCAGGGATGGAGAGCCATAAGCAGCCAATTCTTTTGCCACCAAAGTTGTTGAGGTGGTCAAGGTGGCATCATCTCCATCCAGTTTCCAAAGGCAACAGCATCCATGCCAGTTGTGGCATCTGAGTCGGGACCAGGAAGGACAACTTTCTACTGTTTTGGGGCAGGGTTTCTGATGGTGGAGCCTGTGTGTTGGCAGAGGTGGAAACTCCAGCAGACACAGAAGAAAGTGTGGGTTGTGTTCAAGGTCAAAATCAGGTCTAGGGGGCTTCCCTGGTGGCGCAGTGGTTGAGAATCTGCCTGCCAATGCACGGGACACGGGTTCGAGCCCTGGTCTGGGAGGATCCCGCATGCCGCGGACCAACTAAGCCCGTGAGCCACAACTACTGAACCTGCGCGTCTGGATCTTGTGCTCCGCAACGAGAGGCTGTGATAGTGAGAGGCCCGCGCACCACAATGAAGGGTGGCCCCCACTTGCCACAACTAGAGAAAGCCCTCGCACAGAAACGAAGACCCAACACAGCAAAAATAAATAAATTAATTAATAAACTCCTACCCCCAACATCTTAAAAAAAAAAAATCAGGTCTAGGATTCTTCAAAAATGGCATGAGAGAGAGGACTTGGAAGCAGAGAGGTGTATTGGGGAGTTGGCAAGTTGTGTGCTTTCTGTGAGTATCATCTGTGAGTGGGTCAGTGGTGGGAGATAACAACCAAAAAGTAAGTTGGTGCCAGATCTCAGGGGACCCTGGGTACTTGCTTGCTGTGTTAGTTGGGCATTGAAGAGTTAATTCAGCAGGGCTGAGGCAAGACAGCACTTTGTCAAGAAGCATAGACCAGATTTAGTGAGAACACTCTGAAGGTTACTGTGACCATCCTGCTTCAGCTTGGTTAAGCCTGTAGGAGGCAGAATCTGACTGTATTTTCTTCACCCGTGTAAGTCGTTATATCACACACCTTTCCACTGAAGGAAAACAAAAACAACGCATCAGTGTAGGCTGACCCGTTACTCCTACCTAAGGGTCTGAGTAAAATCTGGTGGGTGTAAAAGATGGCTTTTTAATTTCTCTTCCACCCAAGGCAATTAATACCTTGTTAGTGAGTCAGCCCAGCACTTTCTTTTTTATTTATAGACATTTATTTATTTTATTTATTTATTTTTGGCTGCGTTGGGCCTTCTTTGCTGCACGCAGGCTTTCTCTAGTTGCGGCAAGCGGAGGCTACTCTTCGTGGCAGTGCGTGGACTTCTCATTGCGGTGGCTTCTCTTGTCGCAGAGCACGGGCTCTAAGGCGCATGGGCTTCAGTAGTTGCTGCACGCAGTCTCAGTAGTTGTGGCCCACGGGCTTACTTGCTCTGTGGCATGTGGGATCTTCCCAAACCAGGGATGGAACCTGTGTACCCTGCATTGGCAGGAGGATTCTTAACCACTGTGCCACCAGGGAAGCCTCCAGCACTTTCTTATTAGAATGTAAGTTAGGAATCAAAGAACTTGAGGATAAAGTTCATTCTTCTGAAGTCAGAATATGGCAACTGTGGCACAATAAAAAAGAAATTAATATTTGGTCTTTATCCCCAGTTCCTGGTACAGAGCTCCTAAAAGCCTTGGAATATCCTGAACCGTGAGTGTCTTTTTATTTTTTTTTTAACATCTTTATTGGGGTATAATTGCTTTACAATGGTGTGTTAGTTTCTGCCCCACAACAAAGCAAATCAGTCAGACATAAACATATGTTCCCATATGTCCTCCCTCTTGCGTCTCCCTCCCTCCCACCCTCCCCATCCCACCCCTCCAGGCTGTCACAAAGCACCGAGCCAATATCCCCGTGCCATGCGGCTGCTTCCCACTAGCTATCTACCCTACTATGTTTGTTAGTGTGTATATGCCCATGACTCCCTCCCGCCCCGTCATAGCTCATCCCCCCCCCACCCATAACCTCAAGTCCGTTCTCTAGGAGGTCTGCGTCTCTATTCTCGCATTACCCCTAGGCTCTTCATGACATTTTTTTTTCTTAAATTCCATATGTATGTGTTAGCATACGGTATTTGTCTTTCTCTTTCTGACTTACTTCACTCTGTATGACAGACTCTAGGTCTATCCACCTCATTACAAATAGCTCAATTTCGTTTCTTTTTATGGCTGAGTAATATTCCATTGTATATATGTGCCACATCTTCTTTATCCATTCATCCGATGATGGGCACTTAGGTTGTTTCCATCTCCGGGCTATTGTAAATAGAGCTGCAATGAACATTTTGGTACATGACTCTTTTTGAATTTCGGTTTTCTCAGGGTATATGCCCAGTAGTGGGATTGCTGGGTCATATGGTAGTTCTATTTGTAGTTTTTTAAGGAACCTCCATACTGTTCTCCATAGTGGCTGAACCAATTCACATTCCCACCAGCAGTGCAAGAGTGTTCCCTTTTCTCCACACCCTCTCCAGCATTTATTGTTTCTAGATTTTTTGATGATGGCCATTCTGACTGGTGTGAGATGATATCTCATTGTAGTTTTGATTTGCTTTTCTCTAATGATTAATGATGTTGAGCATTCTTTCATGTGTTTGTTGGCAGTCTGTATATCTTCTTTGGAGAAATGTCTATTTAGGTCTTCTGCCCATTTTTGGATTGGGTTGTTTGTTTTTTTGTTATTGAGCTGCACGAGCTGCTTGTAAATTTTGGAGATTAATCCTTTGTCGGTTGCTTCATTTGCAAATATTTTCTCCCATTCTGAAGGTTGTCTTTTGGTCTTGTTTATGGTTTCCTTTGTTGTGCAAAAGCTTTGAAGTTTCATTAGGTCCCATTTGTTTATTTTTGTTTTTATTTCCATTACTCTAGGAGGTGGGTCAGAAAGGATCTTGCTGTGATTTATGTCATAGAGTGTTCTGCCTATGTTTTCCTCTAAGAGTTTGATAGTTTCTGGCCTTACATTTAGGTCTTTAATCCATTTTGAGCTTATGTTTGTGTATGGTGTTAGGGAGTGATCTAATCTCATACTTTTACATGTACCTGTCCAGTTTTCCCAGCACCACTTATTGAAGAGTCTGTCCTTTCTCCACTGTACATTCCTGCCACCTTTATCAAAGATAAGCTGTCCATATGTGCATGGGTTTATCTCTGGGCTTTCTATCCTGTTCCATTGATCTATCTTTCTGTTTTTGTGCCAGTACCATACCGTCTTGATAACTGTAGCTTTGTAGTATAGTCTGAAGTCAGGGAGCCTGATTCCTCCAGTTCCTTCTTTCGTTCTCAAGATTGCTTTGGCTATTCGGGGTCTTTTGTGTTTCCATACAAATTTCAAAACTTTTTGTTCTAGTTCTGTGAAAAATGCCAGTGGTAGTTTGATAGGGATTACATTGAATCTATAGATTGCTTTGGGTAGTAGAGTCATTTTCACAATGTTGATTCTTCCAATCCAAGAACATGGTATATCTCTCCATCTATTTGTATCATCTTTAATTTCTTTCATCAGTGTCTTATAATTTTCTGCATACAGGTCTTTTGTCTCCTTATGTAGGTTTATTCCTAGATATTTTATTCTTTTTGTTGCAATGGTAAATGGGAGTGTTTTCTTGATTTCACTTTCAGATTTTTCATCATTAGTATATAGGAATGCCAGAGATTTCTGTGCATTAATTTTGTATCCTGCCACTTTACCAAATTCATTGATTAGCTCTAGTAGTTTTCTGGTAGCATCTTCCGTGAGTGTCTTTTATCCACTAAAGAGGTGACTCAGGTCTAAGCTGCATCAGGTCCTGACTCTACTGTGTGCAGCCTTGGACAACTAATTGATTCCCTCTGTGCCTCAGTTTCCTCCACCTTAACAGAGTTATAATGCTTCATAGAGTTGCTCGTAAGGAGTAAAGGAGTTAGTGCAGGCTGAGCGCCCAGCACACAACACATGTTGGCTGTAGTAATAGTCATTAATATTGTTATGGGCACATTCATCCTTAAAGGGGGGCGGGGGGAGAGAAAGTGCTGTTAATAGAGCATCTATTAGCTCCTCTGAATTGGGCTAGGAATGCTGTAATTAATTCACTCATCATTTAACTCATTCATCTAAGCATTCCTCTCCCATCCCCTGCCATGTGCCAAGCCCTGTTCTGTGTCTGGGTATAGGACAGTGACAAAACAAAGGAAAATCCCTGATTTTATAGGAATGGGAATCAGAGATATTGAATAACTTCCTTTCAGTCACATGTTAGTAAGGGACACAGTGTGAATTTCATTTCAGGTCTGTATTCCTACAAAGCCTTGGGGCTCTACCTACAGCCCCCCAACAACTACTGGAAAAGCAATGTGACTGGGAGACTACATAAATTACAGAGATTTCCCCAAATCAACACACAAATTAAATTCAAGTTTTCTTGTTTTCAGAGCAGGAACCAGTCTTCAAAAGGCAGATTAACAGTCAACTCATTTGAATACTTTTCTTTGTAATAACCACCATCGGTGGTCATCCTTGACAAGCAGGGTCTTGGGACAAGCAATTTGAGTAACAGTGGGAGAGTGGGACCGACTGAACCCTGAACCCTAGCCTGGGGCCCATGGTCCATTCCAGAAAAGGAGCTGAAGCTCATAAGACAGCTTCAAACATCCTTCCAGTGACGCACTTTCTCTATGCTTTAAATACCAAGCAAAATTCAAAGGTTTATAACTCTAATCCACTAACCTAACCCATCCTTGGGTTTCTTATAAAAAAAAAAAACAACCCCGGGCTTCCCTGGTGGCGCAGTGGTTGAGAGTCCGCCTGCCGATGCAGGGGACACGGCTTCGTGCCCCGGTCCGGGAAGATCCCACATGCCGCGGAGCGGCTCGGCCCATGAGCCATGGCTGCTGAGCCTGCGCGTCCGGAGCCTGTGCTCCGCAACGGGAGAGACCACAACAGTGAGAGGCCCGCATACCGCAAAAAAAAAAAAAAAAATCCCTTCCTTTATTCCTTCTTACAAATTCAGCCTGTGCCTCTAAGGGAAAATCTTTGTAGCTGAGATTTATTTTTAGGGAAATAATAATGGACAACCAGGTACCCATTGTTAGCTGTTGGCAACAATAATAAATGAAATAGATCACAGAGCATGAGCTGGAATTCTTTCTAAAAATAAAGAGAGATCAAATGATGTAGAGCTAAATTTTCATTAACCTTTGTGCCAATGGAGAGAGGCCCAAAGATTTTCTATTTTCTGTCCTAAAATATAGTGGAAATTTTTCCACTGACAAGTTTAGATAAGGTATTTGTGATGTACTTCTTTTTTTTAACTTTTTATTTTATACTGGAGTATAGTTGATTAACAGTGTTGTGATAGTTGATAGTTCAGGCGTACAACAAAGTTATTCTGTTATACACATATATGTATCTATTCTTTTTCAAATTCTTTTCCCATTTAGGTTGTTACATAATACTTAGCAGAGTTCTCTGTGCTATACAGTAGGTCCTTGTTGGTTATCCATTTTATTTTTCTTTTTATTTTTTGGCTGCACTGCATGGCATGCAGGATCTTAGCTCCCTGACCAGGGATTGAACCTGTGCCCCCTGCAGTGGAAGTGCAGAGTCTTAACCACTGGACTGCCAGGGAAGTCCCAGTTAACCATTTTAAATATAGCAGTGTGTACATGTCAATCCCAAACTCCCTAACTCACCCTTCCCCCCCACCCTTCCCCCTGGTAACCATAAGTTCTCTAAATCTGTGAGTCTGATTCTGTTTTGTAAATAAGTCCAGTTGTATCATTTCTTTTTAGATTCTGCATCTTTTTCTCTGTCTGACTTACTTCACTCAGTATGGCAATCCCTAGGTCCATCCATGTTGCTGCAAATGTTATTATTTCATTATTTTTAATGGCTGAGTAATATCCCATTGTATATATGTACCACATCTTCTTTATCCATACTGCTGCCAATGGACATTTAGGTGACTTCCATGTCTTGGCTATTGTAAACAGTGATGCAATGAACACTGGGGTGCATGTACACTTTCAGACCATGTTTTTCTCTGGATATATGCTCAGGAGTGGGATTTCAGGTTCATATGGTAGCTCTATTTTTATTTTTTTAAGGAACCTCCATACTCTTCTCCATAGTGGCCTTACCAATTTACATTTCCACTAACAGTGTAGGGGGTTCCCTTTTCTTCACACCCTCTCTAGCATTTATTGTTTGTAGACTTTTTGATGATGGCCATTCTGACTGGTGTGAGGTAGTATCTTGTAGTTTTGATTTACATTTCTCTAATAATTAGTGATGTGGAGCATCTTTTCATGTGTTTCTTGGCCATCTGTATGTCTTCTTTAGGTCTATTTAGGTCTTCTGTCCAATTTTTGATTGGGTTGTTTGTTTTGATGATATTAAGCTGCATGAGCTGTTTGTGATGTACTTCTGAAAAAGATGCACAATCACATGTCAAAAAGTACAGAAATTCCCAAGAGAAACACAATTCATCTTCTTGGAGAAGTCATTACAGTCAGTGGTTAATAATTGATTTTATTTTTTTATTGAAGTCTATTTGATTTATAATTTTATGTTAGTTTCAGGTATAGCGTAATTGATTTTATATTTAAAGAAACAGATATATTATGGAGTACAATGCAAAATATGCCAAAGTTTCTTACTACCAGTGAGTGGCTCCTTGCCCTCTACAATATGATTTCATGCTTCTCACCTTTAAGAATAATCCTGGGGGAAAGCTGATTTGTGGTTGTCATGGACACTTAATCCTTAGCCATCACCCTAAACATCAGGCCACCAACAGGTGAGAGCAATTGTGGTTGTGAGTTCATAAAACTGCCTTTTAAAACAAAACAAAATAAAAACAAAAGCTGAGGATACCAGCTCAACATAGACTGACTTCCAAAATGGTCAGGTTGAAAGTGTGAAACTCAATCATTTGGCTCTTTTCCACTGACTCCATCTAATGGGAAACATGTTTTGCCAGGATTATTTTGAATTGTTTGAATAAACTGACTACCTTGTTATTTTGCATGGATAGCCCCGGTCAGTGGAGAATCACAGTCGGTCAAAAGAATTAACTAGACAGATCTGTATTGCCTGTTTCTGATTTTAACAATTTATAATGCTTTTCCAAGGAAGGTGTTTCAAATGAATATTAAAAGCTTGTGATATTAAGAGGAAAATGGCAGATTAAATAGATAAATCTTAATATTTTCCCTTCTTGAAGCTATGTTAATTTTTTAAATAAACACTTAACACTGCAAGAGCAGCCACCAAATCCTATAATGAAAGGAAGATGGATGAGTGTCAACAGTCATAGTAAACCTGAGAAAGCCAAACGCTGAGGCGGCAGTGGGGAAAATGAAAGCTGACCCAAATACAATGCAGAGTCTTCTCACAAAATGCTCATTATGCAAAAGAATTGCAAAAGAAGAGGGGCAGGGACTAAAATAAGGAGCATTGGGCAAAAGATGTTTGAGAAGCAGTTAATTCAAGTAGAATTCAAGATAGAATTCAAGGATAGGTTCCCCTATCCTCCACCTCAGCTGAAAACTCTGGATGCATTTTCTGAGACAGTAAAACAGAAGATCTGGCCTGGGGAAGGCCATGCATAATTGAGGGTTAGAGTGAGTTCTGAATGATGAATGCAGCCCTCCTTCCCCACAATCCCAGAGTATCTACCGCCAACCTTTAACTCCCAGACAAACTATTGGAAGGGTCTTACTTAGGAAAGATGACTGTCCCTAGAAGGAAGATCTAGAGATGCTGAGATCAGGGATTTCCACATCAATTAGTTCACCCAGATCTGAGCTCAAAGTCAACAAGCCCCACCCACGTGATCAAGCTTCTGAGTAGTTTTTTACTCAAGGTTTACTGATAACTGAATATGGCCTCCTCAGTTGAAGACAGAGACCAAAAGCGTACAAAAAGTGAGGGGCTGGGGGAAGGGAGACTACAACAACTTTGGATAAAATGTATGCAAGGAAAGGAAGCTATCATTAATATCCTCAGACATATGAAAGAAGATACTGACTGAAACTAGAATAAGATTCTACTTAAATCTTGAAGAAGTAGAAGAGAGAAAGATACAGGAGAAAGAGAAAGGTAAAGAAGATATAGCATTTTAAAACACATTCTTGAAAATTAAAACATTATAGTAAACATGAAACTCAGCAAAAGACTTGGAAGGTAAAGTTCAGATTTCCAAGGAAGTAGAGCAGAAAGAGCCATAGATAGAAAATAAAAGATGCCAGATAAGAATATCAGAGGAATGAGCCAGAAGATCCAACATCCCAATAATAGGAGTTTTTAAAAAAACAAATAGAAGAGAGTGGAATCATCAATAAGTCAAGGAGTTTCCTAGAATGGAAGGATGTGAGCTGTCAGAGTGAAAGGACCACCAAGTGTGCATAATAATAGATGAAAATCAACCCCTACTACATGGGCTCAGACAGAGAGGCAGTGCACAAAAAGATCATATCCAGAGAATCAGAAGCAGAGTGTCTTAAGACTTCTCAAAGGGAACTCTGGGCAAAGGAAGATAAAATTATGTGGAAAATTGTTTCCAACATAAAATCCATTCAAAGCCAAACTATCAGTATGAGCAGAGAATAAAGAATTTCAGGAATGCAAAGTCTCAAAAACTGTATCCCCTCAGGATGCTAATAGATAATGTGCTTCACGCAGAGTCAATAAAGAATGAAGAAAATAGAATGCTGAAAGAAGATTCCAGGAGAGAGGAGCTAAGAGAACTGCAGGAGAGTGGTGAAGGACACAGAGTTCCACTTATTGCTGTGCGACTCAAGAGGTAGACAAGGTGATGGCTGTCATTAGTAAAATCGTTGCTGTCACATTGCTTTGTAACCCTAAGACAAAAGAGCCTGGCTTAGGTTCTCACCTGTCATTTATGCATCCAAAGTACCTGATCTGCACTCGATGCTCTGCTGCCTGGAGTTGCTGAAAATGTTCTTTCACCCCACTGAAGAGCTCAGAGCCGTCCACTATCCCATGACTGTATTCCCACCAGATGCCCAGTGTGAGACACACGCACCTGCTCTGCCAGATCCCCAGACCAATGAGCTCCAGTTCCCAGGACTCTCAAGGCCCTGCCTGCTGACTTTCCCAGGAGAGGCTCCTGCAAATCCCTAAAGGTGGTAAATCTGGAGTGTGAATCAGCAGCTGTGTATCTTATCATCTCCTATCTTCCATCTTCTCCTAAAACAGCAATGCTGCCTTGTCATTACATAACTTGTTTTGCGCTGGCCACATAGATACTCAAAACCAAACAGTACATTGTTTTTGGATACATTCTTAGGTAATTAAAATATAAAGGAACGATTGACACAAAAGTTGGGGATGAGGGGAGTAAAGGGAATGGCCAGGGAAAGGCGGTACCAGTGGGGCTACCCAGGCACCAGTGAAGTTCTAGTTCTTTATCTTAACGGTGGGCTCGTGGATGCTCATTTTATTACTATTCTTTCACCCATACATATACTTCTCTATATACATATACTTCTATTATATTTATAAAAATATAGAAATGTAAATTTTTAAAACTTCAAGGCATTATTATAGACTGTGAAATAGAGAGAATAAAAGATTCATTGAAAAAATCCTGAGAAATGGGGAAGAGTATAGGGATGTACTTTTAAAGCATGATTTTTCAATGTAAAAAAAATTGTTTAATGCCAAATTATATACTATTTGGTTTGGAAATCAAATGAATACAAGTTTTAAATTTATGTCATAGCATCAAAATATACTTCAAAAAAGAAACTGCTTTTTATTTATTTACTTTTGGCTGTGTTGGGTCTTCGTTTCTGTGCAAGGGCTTTCTCTAGTTGCGGCAAGCGGGGGCCACTCTTCATCGCGATGCGCGGGTCTTTCACTGTCGTGGCCTCTCTTGTTGCGGGGCACAGGCTCCAGACGAGCAGGCTCAGTAGTTGTGGCTCACGGGCCTAGTTGCTCTGTGGCATGTGGGATCTTCCCAGACCAGGGCTCGAACCCGTGTCCCCTGCATTGGCAGGCAGATTCTCAACCACTGCACCACCAGCGAAGCCCAGAAACTGCTTTTATAACCTGATATGGATTTCTTTCATTTTGTGCTTTAAAAATAATCAATGTTTTTTTTCCCCACTATTTTTGAATTTTGATTTTAAATGATGAGATAGAAGAAAACTTAAGCTGCTATTTTGAGCACCTCTCAAATATCACTTTGTAGGCATGTGTAGTAAATGGCATAAATGACCTCAGTTTGTAGACTGGATGATTATCCTCAATTGTCATGTCTGTGTACTAATGAGAATAATAATTACAATGAATTCAAATACTTCAAATATGTTTAAATTCATGAGTTCATAATGATATCCAGTTAAAAAACAAATAAAAAGTCGTATTGGCTGCCTTTTGAGAATAGTAGGGAGCTAACTCATTATTTTGGAAACAGGCAAGTAAAGAGAAAGAAACAAACACCTTTCTTGCCTTTCTTATAAACTATACGGCTGGGTAAATAAGTGACTAATAAGAAGTTTTTCCGTCCAGAAATATTCTAACTAATAAATTATAAAGAATGACAGAATGAAAATATCAGCATTTTTTTTTTTTTTTCGGTACGCGGGCTTCTCACTGTTGTGGCCTCTCCCATTGCGGAGCACAGGCTCCGGACGCTCAGGCTCAGCGGCCATGGCTCACGGGCCGAGCCGCTCAGCGGCATGCGGGATCCTCCCGGACTGGGGCACAGACCCGTGTCCCCTGCATCGGCAGGCGGACGCTCAACCACTGCGCCACCAGGGAAGCCCCATATCAGCATTTTACAGCCTAAAGCAATAAAGAATCAAGACAATGATTGGCCATGGCAGGGGCTACTGACGTTACAGAAAGGGCTGCCAGACACAAGGGGCCTCATGACAGAGGCACCAACATGACCTGTGAATTAGTCTTGCATAAATACAAACAAACAAACAAATAAAACCTGGATATTCTCAAATCTTTAGATATGACTATGAGTTTACACGATACACATCTAGGACAAAATACGAAGAATACTTTGAGGATGCAAGCAGAAAAATCCAGACAGTGGAAAATTTTACAGGACAAACAACCTGGTTTCTTCATTAAATAACTGCAAAAGAGAGAGAGGCCTACAGAGTAAAAAAGAATTAAAGGCATAAAATCAGTTATAATGAGGGTATAATTCCAGTCCTAAATCAATGAAGACACTGTAAAAACTTTGAGGCCTTCTGGAACATCTGAACACTGACTGGATATTTCATAATATTGTTAGGTTGTAGGTGAGATAATGGTACAGTAGTTATGTACCTAAAAAAGAAGCTTTATCTTTTAGAGGCGTATGTTCAAATACTACAGTTGAAATGGGCTGATGTCTAGGACTTGCTTCAGAATAACTCAGGGAGCTGGAAATGGGTGAATATGGGGATAAGATTGAGCAAGACTGGCCATCTATCAACAAGTGTGGAAGCTGGTGATGGCTACATAGGATTTGAAAACTATTCTGTTCACATATATTTTTTGAAACTTTACATAAGAGAAATTTTAAATTAAAAAAATTTTTAATTTTTCCCTCAAATAAGATGGGAAATTATGTGTGTGATATGTATGATTGACAAAGGGTTTCTGACATTAATACAAAAATAGCTTTTACTTATAAATGAGAAAAAGAACCTAATATGAACATGGACACACTTCACCAAAAAAGAAATATTGATACAAATGGCCAATGAATATATATTAAAAAAAATCTTTGTTTTCCTTAATATTAAAGAAATACAAGGAGTGAGCCCAGTTCTGGAGAAGAAGGTGAAGGAGTCATTGTGAGATTTCTCATACACCAGGAAGAAAATGGAAGGTCAGCATCCAAGCAAGGCTCTTGAGATATGCTGTATACTGTGCATGTGTGTGTATCTGTGTGTGTTTGTATGTGTGTATATGCACACATGCACGTATAAGATTTTTGAACAAAGCCAAGAGGATAACTTTAAACAGAAGTATACATTTATAGACATTCTTACTTCATTAAACACATAAGTGTGATAAAATTAGTCCAAAAATTTTAATCTAAAAAATTAAGAAGTACTTCAAAATTATTTTAAATGAGACAGTACCTTGCATTCTGCCCAGGATTCCAGTTCTATATCTATAGGTTAAAATATTCTCAAAAAAAAACTTTAAAGCCAACATAAAGAGTGTTGGCCCTGCCAAAGACAATTCCCCAACACATGGAAGATGACTGAGCAGAGTCTAAAGATCTTTGAAGCCCTCTTAAGTGTGAAAAATGCTGATAACCTCCTGACATTACCAAAACAATTTTCCAGTGAAAAATGCACTAGACTGAGTGTCACTAATAATATCATATCAAATTATATCATGTCTTATCATTCTGCTTGAGCAATTGGGATACGGATTATTCAAACAGTCAAATCACAGTGCAAGTGTTTTAAAGTCTAGTTATTGGCAAATTTTATTTGCAAAATGCTATTGTTACAAATAAACATCACTGTACAACATGGGGTTAAACAGAATACACAACAAACTAAATTAATAGAGACAAAACAATAGCAAATTACCATTAAAAGTAAAAAGTAGCAACAACTGAAAAATGAGACCAACTCAAACAACATTTATAATGCAAGTTTTTCCCAAATTGGGGCAATTTCAACTAACTGAGAATACATATCTAAGAGATCTGCAACCTGGCTAATATTGTATGTCAGAATATTTTTCCCAATACAAAAATAATTCAGGAATATTTACTCGCTTAACAAAATTCAGCTCAGAAAATGGAGCTGAAATGGAGAATCAATAGTCTGCCTTGACCTTTTCCCACAATACAACTGTAACAAAGAAGAACAAACCTGACTCCATATTGGATCTATTCCTTTAGCTCTAACCCTTGTGCTCTATTGCCTGTGCTTAGTCATGCTGCATCTGCACCTCTGTAAAAGAATGTTGCCTATAGCTTGAAATATACATGATAGCCCATTCTCAAGGCTCTGACCTTTAAAAGCACAACAATTTTCCATTCATGTAGAGATAAAGAGTTGCAGAACAGAAAAATAACAATTGTCTTGTTGGAGGTTTACAGGAACATTGTGACCAGACCTACATGGACACCTGCAAGAACAAAGGATTCCGGCACCAAGAAGTTTGCAACAACCAGCCACACTTCCTCCTCTTTTAGCATAAAAGAAGCCTGAATTCTAACTTTGGAAAGATGGTTCTGTGGGACACTAGTCCACCATCTTCTCAGTCTGCTGGCTTTCTGCATAAAGTGGCTATTCCTTGCCTCAACACCTCATCTCTTGATGTTTTATCCTGTCATGCAGCAAGCAGTATGAGCTTGGACCTGGTAATACAACTTGAAAGAGGAGAAATAGGTAGAGCGGAGGAGAAAAGTGCTCTGTTTGATAGCCAAGATATGGAAACAAGTAAAGTGTCTGTCAACAGAAGAATGGGTAAAGAAAATGTGGTGGGTGTATACATACAATGGAATATTTTTCAGCCTTAATTTACTCATCAATCGTCTCAAATATTTAACTTTGTTTTTTGGTGAGAACATTCAAATTCTACTCTCTTAGCATATTTCAATCACAGTTGACCCTTGAGCAACACAAGTTTGAACTGTTTAATCCCCGTGTTGTTCAAAGGTCAATAAAATATAGGGTTATCAACTATAATCACAATGTTATACATTAGATCCTCAGAACTTATTCATCTTATAACTGAAAGTGTGTACCCTTTTACCAACCTCTCCCCATTTCCCCCATTACTCAGTCCTTGGCAACCACCATTCTATTCTGTTTCTATGAGTTTGATGTTTCATTTTAGATTCCACTTATAAGTGATACTGTGCAGTATTTGTCTGTCTTTGCCTGGACTATTGCACTTGGCGTAATGCCCTCCAGGTTCATCCTTGCGGTTGTATGTGACAGGATTTCCTTCTTTTAATTAACTTGATGCAGCAAATCCTTTCACAATATATATGTATATCAAGTCATCGTACTGTACACTTTAACTATCTTACAATTTTATTTGTCAATTATACCTCAGTAAAACTAAAAAAAAAGAGTTCTGTTTGGGCTATTTCACCTAAAATGACCATAAGCATAGACCCAGTAGAGATGTCTAGTAGACAGTTCAATACTGTGGAGCTCCCAGGAGAAAGCATACCTGGAGATATAAACGTATGAGTCACCAGCACAGAGGTCATATTTAAACAATGGGATTGAATAAGATTCTGTAGGGAGAGAATGTAGATTAAAAAGGGGCAGGAGTGGGGACCAAGCAGTAGGCAATCCAGTTTTTATTGAATAAAGTCAGAAATAGAAATTAAAGTGATAGAAGTGAGTTGAATGTTTGTTCTTTGCTCTCTGAAAATTCATTGATGTTTATAATTTAAAAACAAAATAAACAAATCTAAGCAAAAATCCCTGCAGTGTGTTCTCCCGGACTGGCAGCCCTCAGTCATCCTCCTGATTCTAGAAAATGAGCTTTGCCTTTTCTTCCAGGCACCTTGCCACATGCCTCTGCTATCATTGATGAGCCACCCAAGTCATTTTTATTGTGGGATATTTGGTGCTTCCAAACTTTTGAGCATAACTTAATATTGAACACACAGGATATCTTTGACAGGACTATGGGTCCATCAGGAATGCTGCTCATGTGTATTATCTGCTCTAATTTAATTTCCCTGGTGTAAACAAAGACCTCAGATTGCAATTTGGGCAGAGTATGTGTAGGCAGCTGCCAACAGTTAATGACGGATGCTCAATCTAGTGATTGAGCTTCAAATTGAAGGAAAAGGCTGGAGATCTTCCGTGAACAACTTTCATCCAGTTGGGCTTCCCATTCCCCTTTAGTTTTTCTTTTCTTTCTGTTTTCTCCTCTGCCAAAAGGGAGAAAAACTTAGCTGGGTAAAAGAAGAATTGCTGAGGTCCTTCACAGACCAGTTTGGGAATTGCCCTGCCATGGTTATATTATGTGACAACTGGGCTAAGCTATGGCCCAGTTGTTTGGTCAAACTCTAGTCTAGATGTTGCTGTGAAGTTATTTGTTATATGTGATTAATATTTAAATCAAATTACCATCCATAATAGGGGTAGGCCTCATCCAATCAGTCATAGGCCTTAAGAACAAAGACTGAGGATTCCGAAAGAAGAAGCAATTCTCCTTCAAGACTGCAACCTAGAAACCCTGCCTGAGTTTCCAGACTGCAGATTTCAGAGTCAAGACTGCAGCATCAACTCTTCCCTGAACTTCCAGCCTACTCACCTGTGTGAACCAAGTCCTGAAAATTAATCAGTCTCAGCAGATAGATAGATAGGTAGATAGAAAGAAATAGATCCATCTCCTATTGGTTCAGTTTCTCTGGGGAACCATGTCTAATAAACTTCCCTCCTCTCTTTCTCCAGCGTTTTCACCACATCTGCCCAGATAAATGCAAAGTGACTTAATACACAATCCCTGTAGAAGGCTTGTACCGGAGGCTGAGGAGTAGAGGAGATGGACTCTGATCCTGGGTTTAGTATCTCAGTTCCAGTTTTGACTCCAGCACTTCAGAATCATGTGGACAAGTGACATGAACCTGGAGCCTCAGTGAAGTAGGAGCTTCACGTGGACTCCACTTCTGAGCCTGATATGTTTTTCAAAATCAGTATGAAAATGCTCTTACAAGAATCCAAGAGCTTTGTCCCCAGTGCTATCTATAATATCAAGGAAATAGATTTAAGTAAGTCATCCTGAGGAAGTGTCTAAGGGAGAATGAGAGGATGGTCCTTCAATTCTGATGCAGTGTTTCCTAACTGAGTTTTTCCTGTCATCCAATTTCTAATACAATCAACGAAATGGCTCTCAGTTCTCACCATAGTCAAATTTTTACATGAAATTAACACACACACCCCCCACTCAGTAGAGGATTTTGAACTCTATTAGAATAAATAATAGTATAGTTGGATGATCTCTTTTGACTTTAGAAAGTAAGAAAGAAAAAGTAAACACACAAAATTAAATAACTAATGCAGTCTTAAGCCTTTGTTCAATTTTCAAAGAGAATCACACCCCACCCAAAGCATATATTCAGGCTTCAGGGGATTTTTTACTTTGGACAAAATTTGGAGGTAGATGGTCCCAGGTGTAAGGAAATCTCTTTTGCCTAGGTAGGAGGTTGCTGAAGTATAAAAAGTCTGATGACTTAAGTGGTAAGGCATGTGATTTAACAGAAAGGCCACTGAAGTTTGGATCAGGAATCCTAGGTGGCCCCTTCCACCTTTTAGCCATATGGCTTCAAGAAAGGCAATCACCCCAACTGAGCCTCAATTTCCGTCTTTAAAATGAGATAACAACCTCTACATCACCTTCCACACAGTTTTGTTGTGAGAATCAAATGAGATAAGTGTAAGTGCTTTGTACTGCATTTTACTAATATGAGCTATTTATTACACAATGACACTGCACACAAGATTTAGTGATTTCGTTTTAGTAAAAATTTCAGAAAGGGATTCCTTGGTCCTTATTCTTCACACAGCATAAAGACTTTCAGAAAAGGCAATCCTCCTTCTGGTCGTGCCCTATCTGGTGGTTTAGAGTGGCTCTTTCATCTTTGTACCCAGGGGAGTGTTACACAATCTGAGACGTTATCTAGTTCAAGTATTAGGCCTTTTTTCATAATGTCTAAAGCAGGGTACCTGGATGGTAAGGGAGCTCAGGACTGACTCACAGTCCAAGAGGTAACGGGTTTGTTTTCAGGAACAAGTTTTCGGGTTTCCTCTCTCTTCACCCTGGCTGTAGGAGGTATGTGAACTCTCTGGGGACAGCTGGGTAACCGTACATCCCAAGCACAGCAAACCCTGCTCCTTCTCAACCAGGCACAGAAATCTCAGAAGTTTCTCAAGCCTGATTTAATGTAATATTGCTAGAGTGTTGAACTGATACCATTTTCTCTGGGAATCTACTTAGGTTATCACAGTGACATAGGTCTCCTGACAGGACCAGAAGCCATTAAAAGGGGGAAACTGAGTATGTGAAGAAGGTTCTCTTACAGGAATAGCAGCCATCTGTTAGAGACTGGCCACTGACTAGGGATGAAGCCAGGGCCCAGTATCGGGGCTCAAAGAGCAAACAGCTGAGCAGGAACGGTCAGAAAACGTGACTGGAGGGCTTTCCTGGTGGCGCAGTGGTTGAGAGTCCGCCTGCCGATGCAGGGGACGAGGGTTCATGCCCCGGTCCAGGAAGATCCCACATACCACAGAGCGGCTGGGGCCCGTGAGCCATGGCTGCTGAGCCTGCGCGTCCGGAGCCTGTGCTCCACAACAGGAGAGGCCACAACAGTGAGAGGCCCGCGTACCACAAAAAAAAAAAAAAAGAAAATGTGACTGGAACCAAATAACAAGTAACCGCTGACCTCCACCAGTACTTCGTGCTACCAAGCTCCCTGACAAGCATTTAACATGCTCTATTTCATTTAACCCTCACTTAGACAGTGTGAGTTAGGTACTTTATGATGTCCAATTTACAGATGAGGAAACTGAGGCTTAGGGTGGAGGTATCTAATCCAAGGTGGCACCAATGGCAGCGGAGGATTTGAATCCATGCTATCTGAGCCTCTACATTCTGCCGCCTTCCCAGGATATCGCTTCCCTATTACAAGGCTCATTTATTTTGATCATCTTAAGAGTTTTCTCAGTGACCCAGATAAATAACGTCTAATTTAAAATTGTTGATCGAGGATCAGTAAGTATGAGTGGCAATGGGAACCAAGGGAGCAGCTGGTAGAGAAGAACCTCTTGCTTCTACAAGATGGCACTTATTTGGCCTGGGGTTTATTTTAGCCACGTCTTGATCCTCAAAGTGGAAGCCAGACACTGGATGGGGAAGATCAGTAGGCTATGTTCATTAGCTACCTGTGATAGGTAAGGTCCTAATAGGCTACTTTTTACTAGTATATACTGAAACGTATCTAGATATAGTAGCATCGTTGCATCCATGTAAAGAAAAACATCAAGATTATAAAAGCAAAACATAGGCGTTTCCGTCAAATGAGAAAATAATAACAGCTTCCATCTTGCATGTAATTATAATTGCCAGCTGCGTACCTAATGCCTTCAGCTTGGTAGATGCATGGCTCTCTGAAGTGAAAGCTAGCCTAAATATCTCACTGATGGTTTTCAGGTGGGCTTTGGACTGTTGGATCTCTAAAAGGAGGTACCAGGGATCCAAGGCAAATGAAAACCTCAGGATTTATCCCCACTGAATGCATGGATGTCTCCAGGTAAAACCCAGTAAGAAAGGAACAAAGGAGAGGAAGGAAAAGTGTTTGCCACCCCTTGTCCTCTGGTTGGGAGAGATTATGCTTGATGCTATGGAAAGAAAAAAGAGATGCTGATAACATGGCTATCAGCCTGGCTTCTCCATGGCTTCTCAACATATGTCCTCACCCAGTCCTGTTCAAAAAGGAATCTGCAGTTCTTTTCTGTCCACCCCTGCTTGGTTTTAGTCTCCCCACATGCCTGTGGGGTCAGAGCACATCAAGTTATGACAGGAGTTTCCACCAGAACCAAGAGGCGCAGCCCGCGCGCAAAGCCATGTGAACCGCAGTGACAGGCTCATTTAGAAACAAATTAGAGGTTAAGTAAGAAGTGCATGACGGAGGCAAAACTGAGTTTCCCTTTCCCCCTTGCTGTCGGTTAGAATTAGAAAGTGCCTATGAGCAGCGTGTGTCAAGAATATGAACGTGAGATGTCATTTCAGCTGCCTCTAATTGAAGCCAGGATAAATGGAGTGGAAAGGCAGCGTCTAATCCAATCAAAACATGAAAAACGTATTTTGACATGTAAATTACAAACTTCCTGTGTATTTTGTCTCCCCAATTACACCCTCCCCTGTCATGTTTTTTAAAATTATATCTTAATCTCCCAGTCTCCTAATAATTATGTCATCATTCTTGGGCCCTGAACACTGTGTGATGGTATTTTATGGGATATGCCATTCATTATTAACTAAACTCACTTTCTGTCCCCAGTGATACCATATCTCACCATGTTCAAATATGCCTGGTGTCAGCTCCTGCTTTGTAAATGTTACGGCAGTTCCACTCTCTGATTCACAATTACACGGAACTGAATTGGTGAAGCACTTTTGGACAGTTAATCCGACTCATCAGTATTTTATGTGGGGATGCCTGACACCATTTTCTTTTTTTTTATTTTGGAATTTTATTTTATTTATTTTTATACAGCAGGTTCTTGTTAGTTATCTATTTTATACATATTAGTGAATATATGTCAATCCCAATCTCCCAGTTCATCCCACCATCACTATCCCCCCACCCCTCCCCACCCTGCTTTTCCCCCTTGGTGTCCATACGTTTGTTCTCTACACCTGTATTTCTATTTCTGCCTTGCAAACCAGTTCATCTGTACCATTTTTCTAGGTTCCACATATATGTGTTAATAAACGATATTTGTTTTTCTCTTTCTGACTTACTTCCCTCTCTGTGACAGTCTCTAGATCCATCCATGTCTTTACAAATGACCCAATTTCGTTCCTTTTTATGGCTGAGTAATATTCCATTGTATGTATGTACCACATCTTCTTTATCCATTTGTCTGTCGATGGGCATTTATGTTGCTTCCATGACCTGGCTATTGATAGTGCTGCAATGAACATTGGGGTGCATGTATCTTTTTGAATTATGGTTTTCTCTGGGTATATGCCCAGTAGTGGGATTGCTCTGACACCTTTTTCTATTTAAACAGGATGAGCAATTGGTTTAAAATGTAAATCTCTCATCATTGGGGCTCATTCAAATAGTGCCTCGCACAGAGATTTTAGTGCTGCTCCTAAAGAAATAGCCAATATTGAGATCATACAATTGAGATCCCAAAAAGAACTCAGATAATAAAGAAAAATGGTAGTTTGATATGCAAAGAGTTGTTACACTGTGCTGGTAGGAGGCATTGGTAAATACTATTATAAATTGTCTCCAAGCAGGAAAAAAAACCTTCAAAATCACAGACAAATGTCCCTGGATTTACAGGTGAAAAAACAACAGCTACCAGTAAAAGAATTTCACCAGGTCTCTCTGTTCATTGCAGAAACAGAACTAAGATTCCCCAGGGCACCAACAGGGTCCTACCAAAATCCTGTCAACCATGCCCCAAAGCCCCCGGGGGCTATATTTGAGAGCCAGTACATCGCCTATGGGACAACCTACGATGCAGGAGTGAGGCATCTCTGAGAAACTCACCAAAGGCTTGGTCCAGGAGCAGCACATAAACCTGAAAGTCACCATTGAATAATCCCAGCTTCTAAGAAGCCCCTGATTTCTTCAAACACTTTTCTTCAAAAGGCTATTTTTGATTACAGGGCTTATTCACACTTAGAGTAGCGGAGCAGAGCAAGAAGAGGAATTGCATTCAGAAAGATGAACGTTCCATCCAGGACATGCTCCATTCTAGTTCTTGACCTTGGGACTGTCAGTGGGTCTCCCTGGCCCAGCCTCAGGGCACTCACCTGCAGAACACAGGTAATAATATCATACTTTCCACGGGGACAAATGCAAGCAGACTTCATTCCCTATACATGGTGTGCATTAACAAATAAATAGCCAAAGCTAGAATATTAAATTTAAAGTCAAGAACCCTGGATCTGTGCCCCTGTTCTACCACTCATTAGCCCTCTGACCTTGGTTTCTCCTCTTTTAAACACGGGTATAGTAATGGACCTCCCAGATTTAAAACGAGGTAATGATGACAAAAGGTCAGCCTCTGTGTACTGGTGCCCAATCAAATCTCGGAGACAGAGTTTTGGGTGAAGTAGAAAAGAATACTTTATTGCTTTGCCAGGCAAAGGGGTACACAGCAGGCACCTCGGAAAAACTGTCCCAACCCAGGAGGATTTGATGAGAAGTTTTATAGCAATGATTCAAGGGTGGGGCTGCTGATAAGATTAAGGTGTGTGCAGGGCCTGCACTCCTCTAATCTGATCTCAGGTAATCTTCTTGATAAGCTTCTCTGGTATGAAGAATGCTGACATCTTCCATTTGTTGAGTTTAAGTCTATAAAGAGTTCAAGGATATTGTTATGTATATCCCTTGAGGGGAACCAGGACCCTGCCCCAAGGCTGCACTATTGTTTCTTGGCTGCCCCTCCCTTGTCTTTCCCTTCCCGGATTAGCAACTGTTTGAATCTGCCCTTTGGAACTCAGGGAAGGTCATGGAGGCTGGAGTCTCTTCCCTACAAGAAACAGGAGACAGAAAGGCTTCTGTGCCCAGGAGCCCCACAGGGACTGGGTTTCAGGAATGTGTGCCTAAGTGTTTTACCAGGTGCCTGGCATGTGTCACATGTTGTGTGGCCATCAGAGCCATAAGCTTTTCTATTGGAAGCAAGTCTAAGTGAAAGGTTGAAAAGTGAGACTGGGAGGAGCGCACCAAAGATGATCAGAATACGTGGACCCACTGCCTGCTTGTGGGCAGATTATTGAGACCACATCAGTTACCACGTTGAATCCTTTGTCTGAATCCAGTGTGATAGCCAGAAATGACAGACATGCCTAGGAATGTACCATTTAGAGCATTCAATGAAGAAGAATAAAGTGGGTTGTTCTTTTTCATTGAAATCTGTGAGTACACAAGGGCTTCAGGGGCTGTCTTGCCTACCCACCTCCACAGGTGTGGAAGGGAGGTTTTGGATACCGGCAGGCAACCAGCAGCTTCCCTTTTTACTTTTCTTCAAATAACATTGATGCCAGACCCTGTGGGAAATCAGAAATAATGAAGTCACGGTGTCTGTCCTTAAGTCCAGAAGCAGAAATAAGAGCTGTAGGAAAATTATCCTTAATTCAAACTAGAATGTGAGATAGCTCTACAGGAGTTGCCAGCAAATTTCCAGGAAGAGATTTTAGTGTAATCCTAATCTTTATTGTATTAGAAGGTTTTTTGAGAAGGTAAACAGAAGATTACCCTCATTAGGAAAATTATTCCTAATAGTAAATAGTATTTTAAAATGTTTTTTAAAATGACAGATATAAAAATTGAACCACAAATAGTGATCTTGCTATATTGGAGGGTGTTGTATGAATGGGCCAGTGATAGTCCCTGGGTATCCTAAAATTGCTCCCAGACTGTTTACTTCTTTGAATCAGGTTAGAACTGATAGCCCAAAGCCCACGGGCACCAAATTCAAGATCGTACATATCAATTGCTTTAAATATAGTCCAAATAAACATATCTTTAGCTATTTAGAGCCTACCTACTCTGCATACCCCGTGAAACTGTACCATGTGGAACCATCTTCCACCCATAGATAGGACAAGCTCTGTAGCTATAAAAGACCTCCAAACCTCTGCTTCCTTTCAAAGCTCTCTGACCCACAGACTCCTTACCTCACTGCTAAGAAGCATCACCTGGACACATAAGACCCCTCTCTTATTCCCCTCTCCCCTAGGAGGTTCTTTGTCCTATTCTCCTTCAGAGTGGTGACCTCACAACAGCCTCTGGAAGGTCTCCTGCTGGAAGAAATTTCCCCTCTCACAAAACCCTGTCCAAGCATCACCCAGTGAAATGTGTTGTGTATTCCTGCCTCTCCTGGTCCTGTCTCTTCCTTGATCAACCCTGAAATCCTCAAACTTACCACAGAGGGTGTTCTCTTTGGGCTGCCATAGCAGACATTTATTTCTCACGGTTCTGGAGGCCAGAAGATTCGGTGTCTGGTGAGAGCTCACTTCCTGATTTATTTCTCCTATGCCCTCATATGGTGGAATGGAGGTCTCTGGAGTTTCCTTTATAAAGTCCCTAATTCCCACAAAAAGGCCCCATCTCTAAATACCAATGCAATGGGGATTAGTTTTCAACATATGAGTTTTGTGAGGACACAAACATTCGGTCTATAGCACAGGGAAACCACCATCTAATGGAATAAACACTGGACTTAGAATCACAGTCACAGTGTGAATCCCAGCTCCAGCCATGTACCTACTCTGTGGCCTCGGGTCAGTTACTCATCCCTTTGAGTGTCACATTCCCTGTCTGTGAAGAGAGGATGTCTACCTCACAGTGTCACCTTGGCCAGGACACTGTTAGTACATGTGGAGGAGTCAGAAGACGACCTCAACAGACCATAGACAAAGCACGAAGGATCTATCTGCATCCTAGCAGAATTCCAGTGTTGTATCTCTGGGGAAATAATGTATGAGATAATAGGAAATGTCTAGCCCCCAAATAGTCAGAGGCTCCACAGCGATTAGGAGGGAAGTACCTTAACAGCCTGGGAAACTCCTTGTTGGTACCTGCTCCCTCCAGTCCCATAAAGATGACCATCCACCAGTGGGCCTGCACCAATTATGCTGTTTTTCACATTTCTCAAGGGGAGTCTCCTATTCCTAAGGCTAGTATATGTTTGTCTGGGGGCCTAAGTGAAACTGGGGTTTCTCAGGTGACAAACTAGCTCCCATGGTTTCTAGCTCCCATTTCAAGAGCCCAGCCTGGGTGATTAGAACAGTGCTCTGCCTCTATCAAAAACAGACCTGAGTCTGGTGTTTGCCTGCTATTTACCATAATAATCAGCTCATACAACACTATGTCTTGATTCTGGTAACCTGGATAACCACTGCCTAGAAACCCTTGCCTGTAGGCATTTTCTATGCCATAGATTGAGACATAGAGAGTTTTAACCTTGTCGCTTGATTCTAGGTCTGTGATGTCCAAGAAGTCTTTCTACTATGATAGAAACTGTCTAGACCTGTGCTATGTAATATGGTATCTACTAGCCACACTGAGGAATTGATATGTGATTAGTGTGACTGAGGGACTGAATTTATAATTGTATTTAATTCTGTTTGATTTAAATAGTCACATGTAGCCAGTGACTACCAAATTGGACAACGCAGTTCTGGAGTTTGTACATTTGGATGCTCCAGTTCAGTTCTCTAACCATAGTAGATACTTTTCCTTGCCTTTTCTTAACCCCAGCTAACTTACTCTCAAACATCAGAGCTCTTAGACTAGGAGCTTACCTAGCTTAATTTAGTCATCAGTTTTCCTGATAGACTTGCATATCCCAAGGTCATTAGTGCACCTATCAGATACAAGCCTTGAGTGAGCATGTGCTATGCACATAGAACATCCTGTGTGCATAGCAGGGGAGTTTAAGGAACAGAGACACAGCCCTAAGGGAACTTGCTTTGGACAATGGAGAGTGGGTCTTAATGATGGTGATAGTGGTGGAGATGGGGAAGAGAAGCCAGATTCTGGATATATTTTAAAAGTAGAGTCAATTGGCCTTGAATTAGCTTGAATATGGTGAATATGAGAGATAATGATATAGAGGAATCAAAGAGTACTCTAGGAATTTGAGCCTACAAGAAAGAGCCAGTGCTACCAGAGATTGGGCAGTGGGGAGAAATACAAAAAGTGGCTCAAGCTCCTCTGTGTGGCTCCCAAGACCTTGAATCCCACCCAACGTTATCTCCCAGTTCTCCAGACATAACCATTCCACAGGCTGCTTTCCTAACAGCCCTGAGAACTTGCTCTGTTCATTATAATCTTAAGGCTTTTGCTTACGTCTACACCTCACAGGCACCCCAGAAGGCCCCCTAACTTCATTTTCATTCTGTATTATCCAAGAATAGACTTCCCAATGGATAACTTTGCCTTTAATCTCAATTTCCTCTAATTCTCCCCCCCATTGATATTGTTGTTATCTTTTTACCTTACTGATATCACTTTTCTGCTTAAAATCCTGTGAGGAGCTGCAGAATATATATTACAGTATGCCATATGTACAAAACAAGTCCCAAACTCATTATCATCCTCTGAGAAGCATTCCCTAGATACCAACTGAAGAATTAATGCCCCCCCACGACAATTTTGTGGCTTACCTCACTTACCATACTATATTATTTTCCTCTAAATCCCTATTGTACTTAAACACAGAGCCTGACACATGGTAGATAGTCAATAGATATTTATTAAATCATTTAATTGTCTATTTAGAATTTTACAGTTTTCAGCAGTTCTACTTGTCTTAGTCCCATCTCCTGGAACGTGTTGTCCAGAAATTGCAAATGTACAGAATGCAGTTAGGGAAGGCAAATAAATAAATATAGTTAGGCGTAGAACAATAAGGAATGGTGGGGCTTGCAGCAAAGCACAGAGTTTATGGCCTATCTAAAAGCATTCCAATGAGAAAATAATTAAATACTGTGTCAGTAAATGAAATATTCTGCAGCAAATTTGATCCACAGGCAATGTAGCCCACTGGACTGGTAGATCACTACCTCTGATTTAAGTTTTAATGTAATAAAGAATCCTTTCTACTGGTATGGAATTTTTGTGTTTTGCAAAGTGATCTGTACTTTATGGAACAAATCAGTCGATGAGGATAAGTAAATAGAAAACCCCTTAGGAGGCTGCATCCAGAGGAGAAATTACCATGAGATGACTTCTAAAAGAAGCAGTCTAGAGCTCTTAATCCCTTATCTCCGACCAACTCTTCCATCTGCCCCGTTGTTGCAGAAGTGACCCTGCTGTTGAATTCATTCCTTTATCCCCAGCACAATGTCTGGTATCAGGTAGAGGTTCAATAAACATGTGTCAAATTAATGAATAAATAACTTCGGTGCAATTGATGCTTCTCCATTTCCAGCTCATACACATTCTTGAAGCTACTCTTGTTGCCAAAACTGCAGAGGCAACAAAGACACCCCCCCACACACACCCAGTGCCATAGTGGGCTGCATGTGAGGGCAGCTACGGAGTGGGCAAGAGGCTGGGCTAAAACTGCATCACTTTGACAGAGAGAACCCAATGCCCATCCCCAGCAATAAATTAAACAGGCACAGTCATTTTTTTCAGCATGCATGGGAGGCAGCTGTAACTTCAGGGATCCTCTGCAGTGAAGAGCACAGGATGGGTGGAGGAAGCAAAAACTGAGGATGCTCAGTTAAAGCCTGAACCCTGAGTGCTTACCGACGCATGGAGAGGTTGAACAATCTGTAGTTGGAAATGTACAGAGTGACGGTGGTGGGACACCTACAGGTGAGACGAGGAAATCCAGACAGGACGCAAAGGGACATGAGTCCTGGTTAAGCATTTCCGTAGTCCCTATGGAAGAAAGATTGAGAGCTGAGGCTAGAACTGCATTGTGTATTGATTATTGTTCATGTTGCTTAATTGGCTTACGTTAACTGAAAGGTAAAGAATACAGAAAGCACTCAGTACTTACATTTTGATTGACTGTCAAAACGATACCCTTAATCCTCTATGCAAATGGAATTCACAGTTTAACTACTGTGAATTCCAAAAGCTACAAGTTTCTCCATAATTTTTACCTGGGCTCCTGTATGAACATAGGGCATTCATTCCATACTCCCACCTGCCCTGCCGTTTCTTAAAATCACTCTTCCTCTAGAAGCATTGCTTTCAGTCTTTTTTTTTTTTTTTAATAAGCCTTGGGACATTTCATTCAAGTGAAATCTTTAAATAAAATGTAGTATGTAAAGCAGATGCAAGCTACAGTGCTCTGAGGAAGAAGTACCAGAGGCTATAATCAACACACTCCATCCCCTCCCTCCTTCCCCACTCTCTACCCTCCCGCTCCCAACCCAGGCAACCCCGGGAGGCTCTGAGAGGCAACCCTCACAAGATTTGCAACTGAAGCTCCTCCATCCATAGCTGTACTGGGTATGCCTTGGGCTATCTCATCCATTCTCAGTGGCTCTCCAGGTATCTCTACCTAAGATGTCTGATTTCAGCAAACCAGAAGTTAAGTTGTTGAAGCTGACCTAATCCCTCCACCACTTGAGAGTTCCAGATCCTCCCTCCCTTTGTTCCCACTCTCAAAACAAGCTGGCTGCTAATAAACCTCTTCATCTTCTCATTCAAGCATGAGTCTCTCCTAGTGGCTGTGAGAAAAAGAGAGCCAGCATCCCCATTCCCACATCACGGGAGCAGAGACCAGGCCCAGAGACCTGCCTGCCAGGAGCTGGTGCCCATTCCTCTGACTCATCTATAATTCAGGGAAGCCTTGGGCCCCAGGAAGCTGCGTGTTTGGGTTGCCTTGCTCTATGCCTTGCTCTGCACTTTAAAGAAGTAAACCTTTCCATACACCATCCCCCCAGTTGTGCACCTCCTCCCATTATGCAGCCCTACCTAACACGAGAAACAAGCTGCGGCACCTTGGCTTGGCAGAGAGCCCGTGCCCTAAACTCTTTTCTTCTGCTATCCCACCTCAAGTCATTTTTCCTGACTTGTACCTGACACTGACTTCCAAAAATCCCACCTTTTCCTACATCTTAGGATTCAGATTCTTCCCCTGGAACTCTGAGTCCTGGATCCTCTCACATTGACCTTGATTTATCCCAGTGGTAATGGCTTGATGATCTGCATGCAACACTCAGGTTATGGATGAAGTTGCCATCCAGGCAGTCTGAGTGATCCCCAGTGAACACACCCTTCTCCTTGGCTTCTGGCTGTCCGGAACTTCCATCTGATGTCAGCCTCCTCCAGGGGGACAAACACACCTTCCAAAAGCCCACTTTAGCCTTATGCCCTCAATATTTATCAAGGGCATAGGAATAAGGTCAGAAATATGTCTTCCACACTGTTGCTGCAAACGCCAGTCATTAGTAAATATATAACCAGCCCATGGGAGAAAAAGTTAGTCTCTCATTTGGTGCCTTCTTTTAATGGGCTAATGAAGCTTATTAGGTACTGATTCATATACTGCCTCAATTTTTTTTTAAATTAGGGAAAGTTATGATGATACATATGACATAGCTAGATAAAAATAATTTTAAATGAATGAAAGCAATGAAGTAAAGGGAAAAAAAGAAAAGTTGAGGCTAAGCATGAGTATAGTTTGCAAAATATAAGCAATGAAATTCTATGCACTTGAAATGGTTGAGTTTCAAAATTCAGAAAAATCAGTATCAAGGAGGATAAAAAAATACCCTATCTATCAAATTAATTTTAAAAATAGCCTCTACTTCTTAGATTTTGAAGGAATTAAATGAAATAATACATGTAAATCACTAAAGGCAGTTCCTTTAAATGTGTAAATAATATGTGTTTTAGAAAGGTTGGGGGGCTTCCCTGGTGGCACAGTGGTTGAGAGTCCGCCTGTCGATGCAGGGGACGCGGGTTCGTGCCCCAGTCCGGGAAGATCCCACATGCTGTGGAGCGGCTGGGCCCGTGAGCCATGGCCGCTGAGCCTGCGCGTCCAAAGCCTGTGCTCCGCAACAGGAGAGGCCACAACAGTGAGAGGCCTGCGTACAAAGGAAAGGCTGGCTACCGTTATTTTAAATACATGCATTTTCTTATATTGAGGCCGGAGAGAGCTTACTTTTCAGGTCCTCTCCAAAAGGATTAACTGTATGTTGGATAACACACAAAGTTCTCGACAACATCCTTATAGGAACTCGACCAGTGAAGTTCAAGGAGTTGTCTCTCATGGTGCCCTAAGAGAAGGCAAAGTTGTGCTGTGTCAGTGTGCAGGTCAGGGGCGATGCTGTCCATAGCCCATGGAAGCAGTCCTCTGATGGTCTGTTCTTCACATATTCTGAAACTCTGTTATTAAGCACATATTTAGAAATGTTCTTTTGATGAATTAACTTCTTTATCATTATTATATGACCTTTTAACTCTGATAATATTTTTTTGCTCTGAAAAATGCTTTATCTGATATTACTATAGTCACTCCACTGCTTTTGTTTAATTAGTGTTAGTATGATACATCTTTTTCCATCCTTATGCTTCACTAATTGTGTAAGAACTTTACAACAAAATAATTTCAATTGTAACATTTGTTATTATACATTATATTTCTACATATGTTAAAACTCCAAAATATATTATTTTTCATCTAAACCATTAAATTTTAAAGATATTTCTATAACAAGAAAAAGATGGTCTTTTATATCTGCCCATGTAGATACCATTTCTGAGTGTCTTCATTCCTTTGTATAGATTTAGACTTCCATCTAGTATCACTTTCCTTCTACCTGAGAGATATTCTTTAACATTTCTTGTAGTTAAGTTATGCTAGTGATAAATTGTTTTCACGTTTTATGTCTAAAAAAGTTTTTACCTCATCTTTGTTTTGAAAGCTATTTTGCCGGCTTGACAGTTCTTGTTTTTGCAGTACCTTGAAACATGTTGATACACTGGCTTCTGACTTGCATTGCTCCTGATGAGAAACCTACTGTCATTCAAATCTTTGTTTCCCTGTACGTAGTATGTCTTTTTTCTCTGAACATTTTTAGAGTGTTCTGTTTATCACTGTTTTTGAGCAATTTGATTATGATGTACTTCAGTGTAATTTTCTTCATGTTTCTTTTGCTTGGGGTTTGCTAAGATTCTTGGATCTGTGAATTTAGAATTTTCATCAAATTTGGAAAATTTGGAGTCATTTTTTCTTCCTATATCTTGTCTCACCCTCCTGCAATCACATTTATATTTTATATTTTTACATTTATATTTCACATTTATATTTTGTTCCAAGGCTAACTGATGTTCATTTTCTTTGTCTTTTTTATCTCTCTGTTTCATTTTGAATAGTTTGCTATTGCTTTGTTCTCAAGTTCACGAATTTTTTCTTTGGTGCCCAATCTGTTTTTAATTTCATCCAGTGTATTTCTTCATCTCATACACTGTAGGTCTTTCTATATATTCTGTATCTTTTCTTAATATGTTTGTTCTTTCTTCTAGCTTCTTGAACATGTGGAATACAATTGTAACTGTTTAAATACCCTTGTCTAGTAATTCTATTGTCTATGCTATTTCTGCCACAGTTTTGATTGATTGATTTTATTTTTCCTCATTATGTTCATATTTTCCTGCTTCTTTTTATGGATGGTAATTTTTCAGTGGATTCCAGACATTATGAATTTTACTGTATTGTGTGCTGGATATACTTGTCTTTTTATAAGTATTCTTGAGCTCTGTTCTAGTATGCAGTTATGTTACTTAAAAATAGTTTAATCCTTTCATGTCTTGATTTTCAGATTTGTTAGTTCAAAAAAAGCATTTAATTTAGGACTAACTTTCCCCACTTACTTATGACATACTACATAAGACAAAATACTTATGAATACTGTGTACTATGTCTAGTGAATTATGAGGTTTTCCACTCTGGCTGGTGGTAAAAGGAACTGTTCTGCACCCTTTGGGAGTCCTGGGGATTGTTCATACTAATCCTTTTTTGTTTCTCTTTCCAAAGCCTAGGGTAGATTCTTCCCACACATGTGCTGATCAGTCACAACTGAAGACTCATCAGGGACTCACTAGAGATATCCAGATCTCCCTCCCTCCCTCCCTCCCTCTCTCTCTCTCCGTGAAGCTCTCTCCTGTCCAGCACTCTGCCCCATAAACCCTATGCGCCTTGGCCTCTATGTCCCCTTCTCCATCTCCTCAACTCAGAAAGATCTCTGGGCAGTACCTGGATTTTTCCTCTGTGCACAGCAACCCAGAAACTCTCCAGGCAGTAAGCTGGGGGCAGCTATAGGATTCACTTGGTTTGTTTCCCTCTCTCAGGGATCACTGTCCTTCATGCCTAAAGTCCAATATCTTGAAAACCATTATTTCATATATTTTGTCTGGTTTTTTTTTTCAGTTATTTTAAGTGAGAGGGTAAATCCAGTCCATGTTACTCAATCTTGGCCAGAAGCAGAAATCCTGATATCCTGGTCTTGACTCATGGATGAAGTCAGACATGTGGTTTTAGTTCCACCAGCCAGCAAGAAGTGCCTCATGAAACTCTGTGCTCAATTACAGTGGCCTTCTTATAGCCTGTGATTTTTGGTTAATTATTCCCCCTCTCTTGCTTGGGTCTTGCCCTTTTACTCTTTTTTCTCCTTTTCTCTCTCTATTCCTTCCTCCCTCTCTTTTATTTCCTTCTTTCTCTTTCCCTCTCTTCTCCTTCCTCTCAAACATCCAGCAAATATTCCCAGCCATTAGCGAGCAGGTTCCGAGCTAGGCTCTAGGGAGTCAAAGATGCACAAGACAAGATGCTGTCTCTCAGTGAGTATTTAATGTTTTATTCTATGTGTGTCTTTTTACAAACTGGCCTGAAACAAATTAGGAAAATAAAAAGCACCACTATCATTCATCTTAGTGCAATAGAAAGTGTGTGCACCATGGAATCAGATTATGTGACACTTCATCATTGTTTGATTTAAAACAAGTCCCTTGACTCTCAGTTTCCATACCCAGAAATGATAACTCATTCTTCACAAGATTTTGGTAAGGAATGAATGAGATAATACAAGAGAGATGCTCCTCACTGTGCCTGGCACATAGTAGGTGTTCAAGAAACATTGGTTTTCCTTTGCGTCTTCTGTCTTTCCCAAGAACCCAGTGTTCTTTGTAAATCAATGCTCTTTCCATTGTTTTACCATGCTCCATAAACCATAAAAAGTCATATAAGCCAATATTATGATTGATCCCATCACCATGAGTCTAAGTCATATGTACTCTGAGTCCTTGTGCATATAATTAAATTAACATAGAGTTCAAAGGTAAATTCAGTTGTTTCAGGAGAGAGGGTAAATCCAGTCTATGTTATTCCATCTTGGCAAAAGCAGAGTTCTCCCCCAGGGTTAACTCTTTTCCTGACCTTCACTTGGTGTGACACCATCAACATGACACATGACTGTGGGTTTCTGGAATGCAACTGAAAAACAGCAGCCTGAGGATGTTAGAGTCCTGTGCCTTTAACAAATTTGTAACTTGAGGATCATAGCCGCATTTATTTACTTATCAGTTTTATTTAAGGCTACTATTGCAAGGGAATGCCTAAATAAGAGGTGATGAGGGAGGAAAGATTCTAACCTAAAACAAATGCCCCAAGTTTATATACATCGTTTCACTCTGGAGAAATTGATCTTAAGCTAACCTGCTATAGAGACAGAAGCCAACCAGGCAGACTCACAAGACAAGAAAGCTACCAGAGGCAAAGAGCATGCAAACACAGGCCTTAAAACAGTGCCATGGCTTCCCAAGGCAATGAGGATAACAGCTGACATTAAACTCACGGTCTGCCTGCTCCATCTATCCCACACTCTCCTGCTTCCCATCTTTCTACCACGCCATTTCCCTCACTTTCTCACATAGGCCACCTGCCCTGGTACCTTTAAGTTTTTGTCCTTTCTATGCCCCTGCCTGAAACGCCCTTCCCCCTCCTTCACTAGGCCAGCCCTGGTTCCTCTTTAAGACTCAGGTATAAAGCTACCTTTCCAGGAAACTATTCCTGATGCCCCCGATTTTTGCCCTCCAGGGTACTTTAGATCTTTCAAAGCTGCAGACATTGTAAGGTAGAAAAAGGGGGGAAAAGCACAGATCATTAAAGCAAATTGATCCAGTAGTTTAGTTCAGCTCATATGGAAATACAGGATGATAGTGGTTGAGATGCTAATCTCTAAAAGGATTCTGGACCACAGAGAGATTTTCCCATAGGATCAGAGTCTAGCCTATACTTATCAGCCTCACAATAGGGGAGTGGCTGAAACGAAATCAGCGTCTGAAATGTTGGGTTAGGAGACACACAGAGGCAAAATATTACAGTTATACATAATCAAGTGGCCCCTGCTGAGTGCAACACATAAACCAACGGGCAGCAAAAGCTCTTTTAACGGTCCCCTTTAATGGGCATTGCCTCATCTTTGTCCCCTGCTTTTATGACAGGTCACAGAAAACAACCAGGAAACTGCATGGCAAAGTTACAAAGATCATCACAATTAAGAAGCCATTTTTCTTTTTGTTCTGGGGGTACAGAGATCTCACTGCAGGAAAATAGAGCCTGTGAGATTTGGTGTGAATTCATATACACGCACACGCTCACTGCATACAAATGCCGGAGAGAAGAGCCATGGGCACAAGCTCATTGTGCAGACAGATCATTCGCACATCCAATTAGGTGAGAAGAGAGAGCAGAAAATCCAATTACTTCATCTCAGGTATCTTAAGTTGTTATTTCCTCCCAAACCTATTTTCAGGATAAAGACCACCATGATCACACACAACCCAACACTTCTGTGTGTGCAACCAGTTACTGTGCAGTTTGCATCTACAGCTCACAGCTCAAAGTTAGAATCCTTTTCAGGATGCATGCTTTTTCCCTTCAAGGACATAGTATATATTAAGCTGAAATATTTTCTTGGAAATAAACAATTGGCCGAGAATGAGTTCTATTTTCATTGTTTCAATAATTTTCAGTTGGGATTTTTTTAAACACTTGTTTTGCCAAGGGCTTGTTTATCGTTCTTATTGGTTTATAACTGTGCCAAGGTGAATGAAGTAATTGAGCAATAAACAAAGAGATCACAGTATTTTTTAAGTCTTGATGAATCCAGCAAGTGGTCCATATACTGTCTATCAGCCGTGAACCTGGATGGAAGCCCAGCTCATACGCATAGTGGTTTCTTCAGCTCCTACTTCCCAGGCTACTTTCTTTCTATTTTAGCCCCCCTGCCTTCTTAAATGGCAGTCAGAGTGACAACCTACCTTTTATGGCCAAGAAAAAAGTCAACAGAGGCTTTGTTGCTTCTTGTTCAATGGACACGATAGCCAGTGGAAACTGCAGCTACTGTAGGGCCAAGTCACTCACTGAAAAGACTCAATGTTGATGAAATAAAAAGCATATCCCCAGTATCCAATCCAGGGCCTGATACAGAGAAAATCAAAAGTTATATTAACTGAATAAAGGCATAAATAAATAAATAAAAGTAATTTGCAAAATAAATTACCACAATGTGTCAGAGATATTTACTGCTTCTTAGCAGTTCTTACTTCTTCTTAGAGTCATCCTGCTTTGCCATCACCAAAGCAACATCGCTCCCCCAAATGTAAGAATATTTCAATATTTGAGAAATCTATCAATGCAATATACCACAGACAAAAAAATCATATGATCATGTCAATACATACAGAAATGTATCTTATCCCACTAGAAACAGAAAGGAACTTCCTTAAATTGATAAAAAAAAAATGTATACTTAAAACCAAGAGCAAGCATTACAATTCATGAAAAAATTGCAAACATTGCCTTTAGACTGGAAACAAGACAAGAATTCCCATTATTATTGTTACTACTTAGCATAACACTAGAGGTCCTGGCCTATCCTTTAAGAAATGATGTGTGGGGCTTCCCTGGTAGCACAGTGGTTGAGAGTCCGCCTGCCGATGCAGGGAACACGGGTTCGTGCCCCGGTCCGGGAAGATCCCACATGCTGCAGAGCGGCTGGGTCCATGAGCCATGGCTGCTGAGCCTGCGCGTCCAGAGTCTGTGCTCCGCAACGGGAGAGGCCACAACAGTGAGAGGCCCGCGTACCGCAAAAAAAAAAAAAAAAAAAAAGAAAGAAAGAAATGATGCGTAAGTAAAATGTGCAAGGATAAAGAAGCAAACAATTGTTATTTGCAGGCAATATGTTCCTTACCAATAAAATACAATAGAATCAACAGATAAGCTATTAAAAGCTATTAGAATCACTAGAATTGTTCAGAAAACTTGCTAAATACAAAATTGCTTACAAATTAACAGCATTTTTTAACACCAGCAATAAGCAACTAGAAAGTACAACTTTAAGGAATAGCCACAATAACTGCAAAAATTATGAAACATCTGGAAATTTACTCAGGAATATACAAAATTTCTATGAAGAATATTTTTAAAATCTAACAAGGAATATAATAGAATATCTGAATAAATGGAGAGAACTTCTCTGCTCTCTAGACAGCTCCAAGTCAGGGATATAGAGATATCAGATCAGGCGCTGCTGGTAAGAACATAAAATAGTGCAGCCATTCTGGGAACCATCAAATTAACTATAGTTATATCCAATGACACAACAATGTTGCTCTTTGGTATATGGTCCAGAGTCACACAAGTCCACAAGGACGAGTGGGTAAGAATGTTCATCACACTCTTGTTGGGGACATGGAGAATTATCAGCAATCTAGGTGTCCACTCGTAGGGGAATGGAAATGCATAATTCAATAGCTAGAACACTCTGCAGCAGCTAGATTAAGAGACTGAAAGTACACATGGCAACATGAACAGATTTTTAAAGCATAATACTGAGTGAAAAAAGAAAGAAATAGAATGAGGTCAATAGCACAATGCCATTTATGTAAATTAGAAAACATGATCACAAACAACAATACATATTTTCTAAGAACACACGTTAATAAATATATATATATAAAGTACCTTAACATAGTTGCCTGTGAGAAAAGAAGGTTGGTAGCTGGGCATGAAAGCAAAGAATGAGGATAAAGAAAAAAAATGAATGAATGAATGAATGAATGAATTAAAGAAAATCTTTATACTTGCTGATGTTGACAAATATGCCAGTAGTAGAGGAGCATTTTCAAGTTTATATCTAAATTTATTATGCAATTTTATTTCTTCCATATATAATATCTATGCTAGGGTATGGTATTTTAACTAATACCAGAACAATACTTTAAATTCTACCTAATCTCTTTCCAAAGAAAATAGAAAAGTTGTACTAAAAATTTTATGACTTCATTTCCTTCCATACTTTAGAGAAATTTCATAGTCAGACATGCCACAGGAAAATTGGTAGCCATTTTTTAATTTTTAGATATACTTCACTCCAAAAAGTATAGGATGGCTACAAAAGGAAGTGTAGCTACAAAGGGAAGAGGAAAAAAATAAGACAAGAGCGGGAACAGAGAAAGAGAGGACACACAATAAGACAGTGAGAAATAAACCTAAAATGGATCATTTTAGTTCCTAGGCAAATTAAAGAAGTGCAAAATGAAATGCACAGCTTGGCAGGAAATACAGTTTCCTGAAGTTGCCTGTGTTACTCCCGAGATCGCATAAGTCCTAGTGTGACAAGGCTTTAAAAATCCCTCTTATCTGATTCACAGCCTTGGTTTGTCTTTGCTTCTACCCTGCAGTAACACCAAAGAAGCAGGAGAGGATGGGTTTGAGGACAGCGCTTCTAGCCTGGCTGCCTGGAGGTTACATCTGTGTTGCTCTACTCCCATCTACTGATAAGAGGCTGCTACTTCTCCAGGAATGTTCCTCACCAGCCCTCTCCAAGTCCAAGCAGACCAGAGCCTGAGGATCCACTGCTGTTGTAAGTCACTTCACCTCAGATTTTCAGGTCAATGATATGTTTATGCATATTCTGAGAATAATTAAGAGTATCCTAGTTTATTGACTGGTGAATTACTGTTTTGCTATTATTTTTATTTCACGTTTGACAATCAAAGAAAGCACAATTATCACATGATGGCTGTCTTTTTTTTTTTTTTTTTTGAAAATGGATATCAGTTTAATCAGGAAAAAAAAACCCACACATTTTGTGGTAGTTTTTTCAAAGCACATTGTTGCTCTACCTGTGCTGCTATACACCGAGGGTTTTGTTTTGGTTTGATTTAGGGGTTTTTTGTTTGTTTGTTGTTTTTGTTTTTTGAATTACAAAAAATCATTTTCTCACTGGCTTAAGAAGTGAGGTGGGCATGGCAATAAATGGCAGCTCAAGAAGATGTTAGGATCCATCATGAACAGGTTTCCCCAGCAGAGAGCCGTGTGCATGGATTTAAGTTGTTCTTGAGTGCTTCAGGGATGGGGGTGGGGTGGGGTTTCTGTTAGGACAAAAAGTTGGGAGGAATTGTAACTCCACTAAATCAACCCATGAGCCCATGTTCAATTAAATATCAGTGGTTTAAGAAAGAAATTATAGCAAATTTTTTTCAAGGTTATCATTTCCATCATGGGTAACTGCCCCTGCCCCCAAAACCAAAAGAGAAGACAATTCACCTTTAAGTTTGGTCTACAAGATTAGTTCATCCAAAAGAAATTAAAAGTCAATTTTATCTTGATTCATCACAACTCTTTAATCAAAGTCGATGCATCACCTTCCCTGATTACCCCTCTATCAAAGGCTGACCTGGAAATCTGACACCAAGCTTCCCTGTGCAGGCTGGCTAATTAAGAACTTCGTTGTTCCACCTACTACAGCCTTGGAGAGAAGGGGATGGCAGAGCTGCCCCAAAGAGGTGGCCTCTTTATGGAGAAGGGTCCTGGAAAGAGGTCAGTGGTAATTACCAAGCAGCAGAATAGTCCATGTACACATTGGACATTATTGGTCCATAAAATGTCTGGAGATTTATAGCAGAAAACAGAAGCCATGTGTGTTGAATGTCAAAACTGAACTAAATTAGCCCAGCGTGGTGAACTGGAGAGCAGGTGGCCCTGTTGGGACCATAGGGAGGAGCCCATGAAAAGAGTTTGGACCTTGGAGGAGGGGTACAAATCCCCAAATCTCCCACCCACCAGCTGTGTGATTTGCTCGAATAGCTGTGGGGTTGCGTCCTATACTAGCTGAACTTCACAAGTTCAACTGCAGGAATCTGTGAAAGGGAAAGAGAGAATTTAAAGATGAGACAGGATCCTATCCACTGTTTCACTCAGTAAGTGATTGTCTCAGAGAAAGAGGGACACAGACCACAGAACTCTGCCATCCTCAGCCCAGATCTCAGGCTCCTCTTCCATCCAGGAGATTCCTGTGATAAAGTTCATTTTTTTTCACATATCACGCCCTGCTAATTGCAAGCCACTGCTTTATCTGATGTACAGTTGAAGAAATAATGGCTTAATCCAAGGCGGGATAGAAGAAGTGTTGTGTTGGATTTATGGGCAGTCTAATATATTGGTCTCCGTTGTAGAAATTCGCTGCAGGAATTTCAGGATGACCTGAGTGTATGGAGTTTTCACTTTCCTTGCTGACTTTGAGACCCAGCTCCACATAAGCTGCTTCTTCACTACACTCAGTTTTCCCTCCATAAAATATAGAAATAGTGGAAGTACTTTTCTGTTGGGAGGGTTAAAGGAGAAGACCTGAACAATGCCTGGCAAACTCTAGGTGTCCTTCACCCCTTTTCATGGAGAATTGGGAGACGTGGATACAGACGAGGGCTCTGTCACATGGTCACTGACTCCTACTTCTTGAGCCATGTTTTCTTTACTGGAGAAACGAGCTGGTTGCATATGACAGGATTGATGCTCCCTTCCAGCCTTGTTCATGCTTAACCTGTGGTTTGTCACCTATGACGCCATTTTTCAGACCAGGTATGTATGATTCTTTGTTGAAGTAGAGATATAAACAATATTTATATCAGACTTAACCTTGCACATTTTCAACAAAAGTATTGCAGACCTGCATTGGAGAAGACACACTCATAGAGCAAGCATTTGTTGAGGCTTTACTTTGTGTCGGGCGTGGGACCTTTTTTCAACACTTGCACCACCCCTTAAGTGAGGTATTGGTTTTATCCCTGATTATATGGATGAAGAAAGACAGGGAGTCTTTAAAAAATGTGCCCCTAGGCCCCTCAGCTTAGGGAGTGGTGGGCCTGGAATTAAACCTGCTCTTTTAACCACTGTACAATAAGAATTTTCTCTGGATTAAAGTATTCAGTGAACCCCTCTTTCCATTTTCTTATTCATAGGCCAAGGAGAGTCATATGCTTTAGTCACACCTGTACTATTAAGAATGAATTAAAAGGGTTTCTGATTCCATATGGTGGACTGAGCACACTCATTTACATTTGCTTCCACCAAAAACTCCCATTGAATATACAGTATCAATGTAGGAAAGGAAATAAATCCAGGACCATGTTAAGAAAATAAGGGTGGAAATGGTAAGGCAATCAGCAAAACATAAACTTTAAAAAACGATTCTAAGACACAGAAATTAGGTTGGTTAAAATTAGATATTGCGGGCTTCCCTGGTGGCGCAGTGGTTGAGAGCCTGCCTGCCTATGCAGGAGACACGGGTTCGTGCCCCAGTCCGGGAAGGTCCCACATGCCGCGGAGTGGCTGGACCCGTGAGCCATGGCCGCTGAGCCTGCGCATCTGGAGCCTGTGCTCCGCAGCGGGAGAGGCCACAACAGCGAGAGGCCCGCGTAAAGCAAAAAAAAAAAAAAAAAAAAAAAAATTAGATATTGATTAAAAAAAAATACACAGCGAAAGTTGCCATCTGCCATAATAAACACAAAAGTCAAGTGGAGGAGAGGTTAGAGCCAGTTTTCCTGAGATGAAGAAACTCAGGGAGCAAGAGGAAAAGGGGGCATGGGAGAATGGGTCTGAGGGATCGGAGTCCTCCCTTAAACACCGTGACTTTCCCAGTCAGTTTCTAGGCCACTGGAAGCAATGTTTGTTACCTCCAGGCTGAAACCTAGGGACTATACTCTAATAGCAAATGAATATTTGGCCAGGAGAGAATGAGGGCTCCTTAGAATTTGATGTGTCTCCACCGTAAAGCCCCCATATCATAGCATGAAGTGTTCACAGAGAAGGGGGTGTCAGCCTGTCTGCTGACCTGCCTGCTCCCAGCCCACAGACCCACAAAAAGAAGCTGGGCTGTAGTCACACTGGCCTGTGTACAGAAACAGAAGTGATCAATATCCCAGGAAAACCAAGCCAGCTGACTACACTTACCAACATATTTTTTCATTCCCAAATATGAACAGACAGCCAAGAATCAGTGGATATTTGAACAAAACAAGTAGCATGAATGAGAAAATCCAAGTTGAATAAATATAACTTTCAACCCCAGGGAAAAGAAGATGTCAGGAAATAAAAGAGAGCTGTCAGTATCCCAGGAAAAATGTCCCAATTTATTGAATCCATAAAACAAAAGCAGGAACATTCAGAGATTGAGTTTTGGGAAATTAAAAATATCATGAACTTAAAACAAGAAAAAAATGACAAATATAAAGTCAAAGAAATCTCTATAAAATTGCTCAAAAAGAAAAAGGAAAGGAAAATAGGAGAGGAAAACAAAAGAAACACAGACGATCAATCCATGAAGTTCAATAGACACAGCTTTATTAAATGGAGAGGAGAAAATTAATCAAAACAATTAAAAATTACCAAAGAAATATGAACCTTCTGATTGAAAGATTCCATTGAATGCTAAGCAGTAAATGAAAGACTATAAAGAAATCTCAGGATGCCAGGATAAAGAAATTGTCTTAAAAGCTATTAGAGGGATGGAAAAAATAGGTTATTTACAAAGGAACAAGAATGAGATTGGCATCAGACTTATCATCAGAAAAATTAACTGCTATGAGATAATGAAGAGATGCCTAAAAAAAAAGGAAATTATTTCAAACTTTGAATTCGATATCCAAACTATCAGTCAGGAGTGTGTAAAATGGACTTTTTTAGACAGGCAAAAAACATAAAAACTTTTAAAATTGCTTGAAAACATACTCCAGGAAAATGAAAAACAAAAACAAAAATAGAATGAAAGAAAACATAGCATCTTAAAAATAGAGGAATTAATTTAGAATGAAAAAAAATGAACCCCTGGCAGCCATGCTGTGTAACAAGCTAGAAATTGATCCAAAGACAAGGGAAGTCATATTGTGCTTGGAAAAACATAAGAAAATTAAAGTGATTCTATTCAACAATGTGATTCAGCAGCTGGAAGTTAATAGAAATGTGATAAAAAGGGTATATGTTTATTGTCTCAGTAAGAAAAAAAAAAATTAGAAACTCCAGTAAACTAAACATGATGCATGAAAGGAAGTACTCAAATATGAATTATTTTGCAAGCACTCGTGGTAGATAAGCAAAAGTCATGTTCAATGATTAACATATAAAACCACTACCTAGAGACACAAATTCAAGTGTAGTTCTGTTGGCATTTTTGTCTGATCACCAGATCTTGCAATCATGCTGAGGTCCTGGCAGGCAATGAACAATACGGTATTTTGTTCCCAAATAAAAGGTGATAAAACATAGGCATTGCAAAACTCAGGCCCACGGCAGCCAAGTTTAGCATACATTCCTGAAACCATCAAGAATGTAAACTACGGACTTCCCTGGTGGCTCAGTGGTTAAGAATTCTCCTGCCAATGCAGGGTACACGGGTTCGAGCCCTGGTCTGGGAAGATCCCACATGTCACGGAGCAACTAAGCCTGTGTGCCACAACTACTGAGCCTGCACTCTAGAGCTTGTGAGTCACAACTACTGAGCCCACGTGCCACAGCCACTGAAGCCCATGCGCCTAGGGCCCATGCTCCGCAACAAGAGAAGCCACTGCAATGAGAAGCCTGTGCGCTGCAATGAAGAGTAGCCCCACTCGCCACAGCTAGAGAAAGCCCACGCACAGCAACAAAGACCCAACACAGCCAAAAATAAGTAAATAAATAAATAAAATTTTTAAAAAATAGAATGTAAGCTAACTATTATGGCTAAGGTCTCTTCTGACTTTAAAATACTCTGTGTATAGGCTTGGGTTTGAAGCAGGCTATTTTGAAAGCACTAAAATGCTCATTTCTTATTTCCCATAAATTTTATTAGGCAATAGCTGAGATTACACTTAATTATTATTTTCATTATAACGTTGTTGCAAGTATTTATTCATATTTATTCAAAGTCATTTTTTAAATTATTATATTGATAAAGTATTATTTTGAAAGGGCTTATGGGATGCAGCAAGGTGGAACTTCTGACCCCTGGGACAAACAGTCCTCAGCCCATGGCCAATAAAGCTACTGACTAAGGTCGTAGAAAGGCAATGGGTGTGTCTCAACTTTAGCCGCAAGAACAGAGTAGGTGCAAATGGAAACCTTGTTGTCTCCAAGTCTCATTTTCCCGGTAGCTTTTTATGTTTCTCTTTTTCAGGTGGGGTTTGGTATCTGAGCCTCTGCACTGTGCCTGGGGGGATTTCCAGTCTATAACCGTCTCCCACTCCCACTCCCACCATTTCTCTAAACATCACTTCATTTTCCAATCATTTTCCTTCTTTCTCCACATTCTCATTGCTCCCCCTAGATGGTCAAAGGTATATAATCAAGAGTAACATTTTCAACTCTTTATTCTTTGAATAGTTTTTGACTGTTTCTTTGGCCGCGCTGCATAGCGAGTTGCATCTTAATTCGCCAACCAGGGATTGAACCTGGGCCCTTGGCAGAGAAAGCATGGAGTTCTAACCACTGGCCCACCAGGGAATTCCCAATTCTTTGAATAGTTTTATATTTACAATTATGACTTTTCATTTTATTATCAAAAATAGATAAATGAATAAATAAATAAGTAAAGCAAAGCTCAAGGCTGAGTTGCCTAGTTTCAATGGATTTTTTTAAAATTTAGAATAGCTTTAGATTTATACAAAAATTGCAAAGTGTACAGAGTTGCTGTCTAACCACACCGAGCTTCTCCTATTGCTAACATCTTTCATGAGTATGGCACTTTTGTCACAGTTCATGAACTAATATTGATACGGTGTTAACCAAAGTCCATACTTTCTTCCAATTGCCTTAGTTTTTACCTAATGTCCATTTTTTGTCCCAGGATCTCACCCAGGATACTACGTTACATTTAATCATCATGTCTCTTTAAGCTTCTCTTAGCTGGGACAGTTTCTCAGACTCTCCTTATTTTTGATGACCTTGACAGTTTTGAGAAATACTGGCCAGGTATTTTTTAGAATGTCCCTGAATTGTGATTTGTCTGCTGTTTTCCTCATGATTAGACAACAGTTATGTGTTTTGGAAGGAAGATCACAGAGGGGAAGTGTCATTCTCATGATGTCATATCAAGGCTACATACTATCAACATGACTTATCATTGTTCATCTTGACCTTGATGTTGACCTTGAGGTTGTGTTGGTCAGGTTTCTACACTGTAAAGTTATTTTTGCCCCTCTTAATATTGTGCTCTTTGGAGGAAATCCACTCTGTGCAGCATGCGTTGCCTTTTAATTAGGCTTTTGGATGATTTGACTTTTCCAGTCGATTGGTAGACAGCAATACAAATTTCCCCATATAGGATTAAATAACACAGTGATCAAGTTACATAACAGAGTTGTAAAAATACACCCCATAATTGTATGCTGTGGGCAATGTTGGACAACTGGAAGAAAAGTATAACTCAAGGAAAAAGTAATGTTAACTCATCCCCAATCACCAATGATAACTATTCATTAACCCTCTGAGTCAACTTGTAGTTTTTTACCTCCCAAACACCCTCAGGTGACAATCCAAGTCTGAAGACTGTGGTACCTTCCCTGAAGAGCTGCTGCTTTGGTCCCTGGAGGAGTATGGGCCAAGCAGTCTCTGTTCTGTGACAGTTCCCGCCTTCTGGGACAGCACAGGTCAGTCCTGGACATGAAGAGCGCTGAATGAGACATCCTAGCTTCACCACTCAGACAGCCCGTGGTGAGCACCTTGGTTTACTGGAAGGCAATAAGTCAGGTAAGTGTCTATATAACAGGATTATTGTAAGCATCAATTCAAATAATATAATTTTCTTCACAAACATGAATATTTGTATTAAAAATAAAGTAGCAAAGCAGCATTAACCAAAAAGTATCACAAGGCTTCTAGTGTAACTGAGTCATCTCAGGGTCCTCAGTCATCACCAATTCAGCATTTAGGACTTTTTATGTGCTGAACAATTTGGAAGCATTCTCTTATTTAAGCTTCATAACTACTCTAAGAAGTTATTATTATCACCATCATCATCATCATCATCATCACCAGTGTCATCATCACACCCATTTTATAGATGAGCACACTGAGGCTTACAGAGGCCAAAGGTCACACTACTAGGTCTTGAATCCTGGTCTGACTCCAAATTTCATGCTCTGAAATTAACCTCTAATTTAACATTCCTGAGCATTTTTGCTCATCCAGAGAGTGTACATGAAAATGAATGAAGGTAAGCAGCCATCCTAGGTGGGGATTTCCACAGTTTTAACGATCCCCATATTACTGCCATCTCATCAGGCCAGTTGGACTTAATCTGGCTTTTAGAAGTATTCACATTCTTTACAGCAACTATTCGTTTTCCACATAATATCAAAGAGCTGACGTAACTGATTTTTTTTCTTTGCATTGTTACCAGCTGTTTGAGTTCAGAATGTAGCCAGCTTTCAGTACCAAGTGTTTAGCTGTTAATTTTGACGTCCAAGGCACCATATCAGCTGTGTCTGGGTAACAGAAGCAGAATTAATATGACCAAAAGAAAGGCTCCGTGGCTGGGAGGATCGTGAACTTGGAAATACTAGCCCCATCTGATGGAAGGATGGCCTGATGGAACCACAGAAAACAAGGTCACCCAAATCCCCAGACTGCACACAACCTTGGCCGCTCTCACTGCAGCCCCACCACCCTGCTGGATCTATGAGCCCAAAAAGGAATAAGGTTAGTCTAGGGTGTGCTGGAGGAGGCTCATATTGCATGCATCTCCTCCCAACTCTAAAGCCAGTGACAATCTTAGTAGCTTGAAGTCAGCCATGGTGAGAGCATTCACACCACAGAAATCAGCAAATGCTACAAATCAGGGCTTCCTTCCACCCCCATACCCACAGGAAGCTTATTGTTTAACACTTACCATCATACCACTGGCTAGAATCCATAGTCCTGGCAATTTTTATTGTGGTCTCCTGAAGCCCAAGTTTGCTATGCCTCATTCAGATTCACCGTGAGATACTGGTTTCCTGTACATTTTATCCACGTATGCTGAGCACTTAGTACATGCCTTGCTATGCACCAGACGCTGTTCCACTGAACAGCAGTCATATTGGTCAGAACCACCATAGAAAGGTCTAATATCCTAGGAAAGGACTCAAAAATGTCTCCAATGCACATATCACCCTAGCCTTCCTAGAATGAAGGCTATACAATGAGATTTGCATGGGCTTCAGCACAGCCCACCAGTTAATTTGGGGCAACCTAACAATTGTATATGACTAAATGCTCCTCAGATACATTTTTAAGCTACTGCTAAGGGGACACACTGTACTGTGGGGGATTCAAGGGTAAATAAGTTGAGGACATACCCTTCAAGGGGTTCATACTCTACAATAGGAAATACAACCTGGACACCCTCACCTATTATGCAAAATTAAAGGTGACAGACTCTTGCAGAGGAACACTGATGAAATGCCCTGTGAGTCCTGAGAGTAAGACATTATCCTTCCACTTGGTGGGAGAGAGAAGTCAAGGAAGGCTTGCACCTGAAGCCCAAGGCAAATTCCTACAAGAAGGGGAAGAAGGTGTCCTTTCATAGGGCCATTACAAAAAAAAAAAAAAAAGACAAGGTGAGGGGGACCAATGGGCAACAGAGGAACAAACGAGGGACATTTGTTCTTGTCTCTCATGGTGAGAGTATCAGCCCAGATTATGACAGTTTCTACATCAAACATATTCAATTTTTACAGCCTCAGTTTCATACAAGAACACTCAGCATGAATTTTTCCTTCCTCCTGAAACCTACTGGCCCAAGAATTAAGAACATTCAATGCACTTGTGTCTCTTGATCAAAATTCCAGATCTAGGATGTTTATACATCTGGAAGGAACAAGGCAGCCTTGAGCAGAAGCAGATCACAAGGGCTGGAAGATCCGCAGGTCATCTCAGAAGGGCATCATCTCTTGGGTTCACAATCTCCCCAGAAGAGGAGTTTTGGAGCCCTGCCTCCCCGTCCTGACCCAACAACCAAATGGAAGAAGGCTCTCCAGTCCAGAGTCAACCCCCATGGAGGCACTGTTCAGTATACTCTCAAGCTGGCCCCAGGGTCTTCACCTGACTCCAGAGGGAAGGACTGAGAGAATCTGAATGGATGCCTATTTCCAAATTTGAATTTCTGTGACCTCTCTGGGCCCCCATCTTCTCAACTGAAAATGAGAGGGTTGGACTCAACATCCCGAAAGGTATCACCCAGTGCTGACAATATAACGTAAGGTAATTCACTGAAGTGAGTTTGTATCTTCTGTTTTCTGTAATGTGACAATTCAGAGTAGCTCTCCAGATTCACTGTCCAATTAACTAGGGAAGTGTAAAACATCATATTCATTCAACAAAGCATTTCTAAAGGAAAGCACTATTTAAATCAACTTACATATTTTAAAAGTCAGAAAGTTGTTTGCCCCCTTCCTCTGTAGCATTCTCCTGACCCCACTGTAGTTTCTGCTTACCCACTGTTCTTGAATGCCTTTAGCCATTCTTCAAATAGCCACTGCTTTGCTAGATCATCATAACTCACAGGGAATAGCCAGATGTCCTCTGAGCCATTTGTCCGAAATGATGGTAATATTTTATGAAGGGCATTGACAAGCAACATGTTTCCGAATTTTGTTTAGCATACTGAGCTTCAGCAGTGAAAACTGGAGGTCTGGTTGCCCTCCAAGGTTACCCAAGGGGAAGGGAGAAGAGTGACTGTATGTTGAGGACTTACTAAGTGCTAGAGACCTTAATAGACACTTTGTAGATGTCATACACTCATTCATTCCAAAAGGCAAACGTGGATATAATGGTATTCAAACACAACATCTGGTTCTTAAATTTGTAAGCAATGCCATGTGATAAATGCTACAATCTGGGAAAATGCAGGCCACTTTTGTCAGTGAACACTGAAGAGAAATTGAGACAGAAAGAATAATTCAGAGCAAAAGATAGTGAGAAGGATACAATCCAGATAAGAAATTGGAAGTAGAGAAAAGATTAAAAATAAAAATCCATCTATTTTTAAATAAATAAATGTCTGATATTATTGAACAACTTATAAACATTCATCTATGCCCCTGGACTTCAAAGACTTTCCATAGCCACTTCTGCTCAAATATTGGTATATTTTTTAATTGTGCTTATAGTCATTTAATTTTTTTTTACCATCTACAATTAGTAGAGCATTTTTAATATATTTTTATATTCAATCCCACAGTAGGAACAAGAGGAAGAGAACAGTCTTTGTGTTTGATCGTGTGCCAACCATAGAGAGTCTTTATAGAACTTATTTCATTTCATTGAATCTTCAATTCAAATTTAAATAAAAGGAATATTCCCATTTTACAGAAGGGGAAACAGACACTCAGCAAGATGAGCTGCATAGTCAGGGTCACACAGTCAGAGGACAGAGGATGAGACCAAGCTCCTGAGACTCAGGCTCTAAGAGGCTTTAACTCTACAAGGCCTGCCCCACAGCATGATGGGCTCCTTGAGGAGCAGTGAGTCCCCCTCACCACAGCTGCTTCAGCAGAGGCTAAGCACTAAGAGGCAATCAACGAATTGCAGAAAAACTGTCTACCTTAGGAGGAAGTCTGGAGGAGATGGCCTCTCAGATCCTTTCCAACTTTCCAAGTTGTTGGATTGCTGACCCCAGGGGTCATTAAGGCTCTTCACAAACATTCCAGTTCTTTCCTCCTTCTGGGCATCTTGAAGGTAGGTGTGTCTTAAGCCTTGTTTTGGCCAACGAAATATAAACAGATGTGATGTGTGTCTCTTAAGGCAAAGCTTTAGGGGTGAGGCGAAACTCCCCCCCACCACCACCACTTCAGTGGTCACAAAAGCAAGTGTTGGGAGAGGGTCTCCTTCAGCTTGATCTCTGAACAATTCCAAGAAGCAGAAGTACTTACTGACTTGCAGTGGGTATGTGGTGTGAGCAGGTATTAAACTCTATGATTTCAGGTAACTGAGGGTGGGGTTTTTTGTTACCTCTGCATAACCCAGCCTATCCTGACTGATACAGTGGCATTTTAGTTCTGAACTCTTCAGAGACAACCTCTAGAACTGATCTCCTACATGATGGGGTTGAGGGGGTGGGGCAGTCCTTAGAGAGTAGTTCTGCAGGGACAAGCAAGTGACCTGGACCAAAGGAAACCGTTTCTGGGTTGAGAGCGTGAAAAGTGAGAAGGAAGAAATATATCAGAAGAGGGGTATTTCCATTCAAGGAGTAGAATTCTCCCCGGCAATCACTTGGGCACAAAATCTAGTAATTTACCACTGCCGCATTCTCTTGTTCCCCAAGAGGAAAACAGAGGGCTTTCTTTCTAGAAAAAAATATTGACCTTTTCCATCATACAGACCGACTAGGAGCAATTTAACAATGATTCCTGTAGTTTATCCCCCAGGACATCAGCTGTGCAAGGGAAAATATTGATTTTTGTCTTTTTAAAAAAGAAACTTGCTAAAATAAGCACAGTAGTTGCGGTATTTTTTTTAATGTAGAAGCAAGTTGAATTTTTTTTAAAAAAAAAACAATGAATTACAGCATCCGGATTATACAAAAGGACCGTTTGAGCTTTCAGACAACAAATCCACCAAGAATGATATCCCACCAATTTACCTGTGCATCCTGGGACACCCAGTGCTTTAAATATGGATGCTGTTCGGTCTCTCTTAATGAACTTCACATCTGCATCTCAGGGCAGTTCTGGCAGAACAAAAGCTTTACTGGGAAAAGAGGTTGTCTGGAGGCTGGGATGGACCTTATTGCTCTTCCCAGGTGTCTAGTCCAACAGCCCAGCTTTATTTGTGTGTGCTCCTGGGCACAGCCAGCTCCAAGGGCAGCAGAGTCAGACATCCTTGTGGCACAGGAAGAGTTCAAGCGAAAAGTTGCATCCCGATGACAGAGCCGACAACACAGGTTCTAAGAGAGACCGGCCCTCACTTCTGTAATCCATGCATACAACTTCCAGTAAAAAAAATGGTTTCCCAAATAGCCGAAGTTCATTTCTGACCTTACTCCTTTCTTATGCCTCACTAGATTTTATACTGGCTCACTCCAGAAAAAAAAAAAAAAAAAAAATATATATATATATATATATATATATATATATATATATATGTACCACTTGACAGGCCGCAAAAACATTAATTGGAATCTTTTAGACAGTTTAAGTGGTTACTTGCCTTTAATATCTATTCTTCAGAAAGGGCCTGCAAGCTTTGTGCAAGAGTGCCATCAGATAATCCCAGGCATTTCTTACGCATTTGGCTGATTACTGACAACACACGTGAGAAGCGTGTGGCCACCCCTATCTTGAAGAATATCTTCCATCACGGGTAACCTCAACTTGAAGAACTAAATGAGGTATGTGGGGTTTATTGTTAAACCCTCACCATTCCCCTCACCAGGCTAGAAATACTGCCTATAATGGATATGAAAATGTTTGTTCACTTATCCTGTTGCAGAATTCCTAAATCTACTCCCACATGAAAACGAAAAACTTTCCACTACATAGACGAGGACAGATGGAAACACTGAGGACAGAGAAAAGGGACAGCCACCCCAAAGCTGAACAAGTGCTTCACTGCAGCAAAATAGGATTTTGTCATTCCCAAACCTTCCCCATGTGAATATAATTTTTTCTTAAAGTCCATCTGACTAAGTTTTCAGGCCCTGGCTAGATAGAGACCCGTCAGTTAGTTCTCTTTCTTGAGAAGTTGATTAAGTCCACACACCAACCACTTCCCTGATTGGACCCTTACAGTCCAGGAGGGGGGTCACTGTGCACCTGTCCTCCTGGGGAGACCCAGGGCCAGGTACCAGATAGCTAACAAAAGCCTCTATACCCCAGAGCCCACAAAATTATTCAAATTAGCTAATCTACATGGAGCACAAGAAGCCAAGCTAAACCCACCCCACCGGCCATATGACACCTGCCCCATCAGGTCCAGCTTGCTGTTACCCTGCTCCTGTTACAACTCCCTGCATGGTCCTGCCTGGCAGCCTTCTCTGTCCTGAACTGTAAGTAACAAAGCGTTGTGCCTTGAATCTATGTGAGCATCCGTGTATTTTGTCCCACCATCAATAAAAACCCTTTCTATCTTATAAAATACCCTGAAGTACTGAGTAGATCCATTTCTTCACACAAGAAGATCAAACACACTGGCCTGTTCCAGACCCACAGCCATCTTGACTGATCTGACCAATTAGATGCATTGAAATTGCTTGCTGGGACCAGCCAAGACCATGAAGTAAACATTACCATTGACTGCCATGCAAACACTTCATGTTAGTGGCCTCAACTCCTGGTCTCAGGAAATGAAGACACTGTCTATTTCTACTGCCCTAATTAGATCTCTTTTCACTCACCTCCTTAACCCAGCATATAGCAGAGTTCCCACCATACAGCAGGTGCTCGATAAATGCGTGTTGAATGAATGAAATACAGGACCAAAAATGCATAGAAAAATCTAGCCCGTTCATTCAGAAATTCAACACATATTTAATGACTGGCTACTATGTTCCAATCACCTGGGATTAAGAAGTGATTACATTGTATTTCCATACCTAAGGGGCTACTAGCAGTCTGCCAGCATTAATTAGTTCTCCTTTAGGGGTGTGCCATTAAAGGATTTAGATCAACACTTATTTGAGTTCCAGCCTCACCTCCTGAGTGAAACAGTCCCTGACCTCCCCAGGAGAGTTGATCACTCCCTTTCTCTTATCTCCATGCATCCATCATACAATATCGTATCCACTTGCTGATCTTGAGCTCTCTAAGAGCGAGGACCATCTATAATGTATCTTCGTATCTCCAATGCTTAGCCCAGTGTCACCCGGGACTTAGCAGGTGCCCAGCAAGTATTGGTTGAATGAATGAATAGTAAATAAATGAATACATTTCTTATCAAGTGCTTTGCACTGTGTAGAAGCTGAGAAGGGTAGCGGGAGAGGAGAGTAGACTAAAACAGTAGTTTTCAAACTTGAGTGCCAGGCTCCAAACCCACTCTCTGGTTGTGTAGGTCTGGGGAGAGGCCTGGGAATGTGCATGTCTAACAAGTTCCCAGGTGATACTGTTGCTGCAGGTCTAGGGACCACGCCTGCTGGTCTGAAGGAAAAATTTGATGTGGAGCTTACTGCAAACATATGCTCTTACACGGAGAAAGAAACAGGAGAAAGAACGATGAGATGGTGGATAATAACAAGCTTACTGGAAACATACCACAGACAGTGGGGCAGAGAGGGTATATCAAGGCTGACTTCATTAACCTATTTCAAAGAGAAGGAAACAGATCCTAAGAAGATGAATGATTTGTCAGAGGTCAACCCACAAGGTACAAGAGGAATGTTTGCCCGTGGGCCCCAAATGACATGTACCAAACTGTCCATTTCTTTATTCATAATGATCCCAAACTGGACATATTTCCATCAACAGTAAAATGAATAAATATATTGGGGTGTATGTTCATACAAAGAAATATTACATAGCAATTTTAAAAAAGAACTATAGCCATATGCCTCAACACTGATAAATCTCACAAATGTTGGTGAAAGAAGTTAGACGCAAAACAGCACATTCTGTTAAAGTCTGTTTACACCAACTTCAAAGAGAGGCAAAGTGAATCCCTCTTGGAGGTCAGATCAGTTACTTTGGGGAACAAGGAAGGAAAGTAATTGAGGCGACCTCAGGGGAGTTTCTGGGGGTGCTGTTGATATTCTACTTCTTGACCTAGGCGGGGGTTTCAGAGTATGCTCGCTTTGATATTTTTGCACTTTTCTGCATGTGTGCTGTACTTCAAAATACAGGACTTTTTTTTTTTAAGTTGTTGAAAGGAAGAAAATAGACGTGGAGCTGAATCTATGAATCCTGTCCTGGGAGCTGGCCCAGAATCCCCTTCAAGAACAGACAGGAAGGTGGTGGTGAGCTCTCCCAGGGGGCAGAAAGGAACAGGGTCACTCCAGATGCTTATTTCAGGCCAATTTCACAGGCCCGACCAGTGAAACCGAGAGATAACCTTAAAAGTACAATACGTATATTAATCTTTTACATGAGAATTATAGAGCTGGCACGTACCTGGGAGATCATTAAAGTTCAGAAGATTTTAGAGCCTTTCCCATAAACCAGCTCAGTATTTATCTCAGCTGGGAGGTTGGCAAGGTGGGCTAGGGCAGCTGTCTTTTTTGGCTGAACGCCCTGCCCCTGTAAAAATGTTTTCTCATTGGAACCTGTAAATTTTCTGAAACTTGAGGAAGACTTAAGTCTCAACTCAGAAGATAACAAATTCTTTTCCTAAACCGCATTGTTCGGATCTGTGAAGGCTTCTGAGCGATCTGGAAGAGTTGATAACAAATCCTTTCTTGGGAGATGACACTGTGTTTGTCCAAAACATTTCTGTTAGCCAAGCAGCTAAGCAGCTCTGCAGGCATTGTAAACATCTGGCTAGTTACGAAATACAGTCTCCTAACTGATCTATTACAGTAAATGGTCTAGACAGTGCGACTGGAACTCCTCGCTTTTTTATACTTCATAAACCTGTATCTAAGTGCAGGTGGAGTCAGTCATAAATATAAAACCACCAGAGAGGAATGGCCTTTGATTCTTTGTTTATCACAGGCTAATTAAAACACAAGCTGAACATAACTCAGTTCTCTAATGGAGGTTACCAGATGTGTTATTACTTGACCCCGCTCAGTATGAAGTCCCAGTATAATAGCTATAATTTTTTATTTAGTACAGTAGCCCTGCTATAGTTAAGGGTGTGTCTTTCTTTTGATTACAAGGCCAAATATAAAGAGGGGGAAGAGGATGGTTAACTCCTGAGAATATGTTCTCTGGGCATGGAAACTATGATTAATATAAGCCCTGTCCAGGAGTGAATTCTTGGGTGCCCTGCACACTATGGTTACGCACCGTGCCAAAGACACATTTTCACTGGAAGTATAATTACTGACTTTTAAAAGTCACCTTTCATCCCAACAAACCCAGCTCTTTCTAAAGTGTTAGAGAGCCATTACAAATTACAGTTAGAGTAATAGCTTCGACCATTCAGCCATCACTTAAGAAGCACTTCAGCTGCCTGGAGCAGGAAAGGTCAACCTGGCGGGGCCGCCCCTCCTTAGTCCGGAAGTCATGTGGATCTTTTTCCAGCCAGGTGGCCCTGCTGAATGGCCAGGAGCTCTGAACATCTGGAATTGGCCACACATTCCTATGTATAGGGCCCAGCAAACACCACAAACACTTGGGCATCCAAGATGCACCACTGCACAATGTTATTAGTGGAGTTGGGAGGAGTATAGTAAGGAAACATCAACCGCCAACTATAGGACAGCAGCTCTCAAATGCCATCCCCCAACTCAGAACCCTTGCAAGACTCGCCTGAGCCCTAGATAGACTCATCCCCATTGGATAGTTACTTGGCTGTCCCCCAGGCACTTTAAATACAGCATTTCCAAAATGGAATTTATCGTGTTCTCTGGAAAGCAACTCTTGGGTCCCACAACTCAGGAATCACACCACCCACCACTTATTTGCCAAATCCCCAAACCTGGGCTTCATCTTTTGGTTCTCCCTTCTTCTCCTTGTCAATGCATTCCCAAGATCTGCTGATGCTACCTGTTTCCTTCTGATCCACACTTCTGCCGTGATCTTCCTTCCAGTTCAGATCATCACGGTATCTCAGTCCCTAAAACAAGGGTTCTCAGCCAGAGCAATTTCACGCTCCCTCCCCCTTCCCACACACACACCAGGGGATATTTAGCAATGTCTGGAGGCTGGGGTGATGCTACTGGCATCTAGTGGGTAGAGGCCAGGGATGCTGCTAGACATCCTGCAATGCACAGGACCACCCACACAGCAAAGAACAAGGAGTCTAAAATGTCAGCAGCAGTGAGATTGAGAAACCTGCCCTAAAAGAGCTCTCTGCCAAAGTGCTAGAGTAAGCTCCATTAAACACAAATCTTAACACATAACTCTCCTGCTCAAACCCTTCAAATATCATTGTTCCTAGAACAAAGTCCCCAAGGTTCTTCCATCTCTGTCCCCAGCCTCATCTATAATCACTCTCCTCTACCTTCCCTGCAGCCTCCATGCTTCAAATGTCCACACCCAGGTTCTTTCAGTTCCTTGAACTTCTGGATCTCTGGACAAATTTCTCTGCCCATGTCCACCAAGGAGTTCTCCTGTACTCAGCCTGCAGATTTCAGTCTCACCCAATCTCCTACACAGGGTGTGGCCTGTGCCCTCCCAGGGCACACGTGTTTCTACCATCCTTCACCTTGAGTCTGTGTTGTCACTGAGCCTTGTGTGTGCTCCCTGTGGGCAGCGACCTTGTCTGTCTGTCCACCCTATCCCCTGTCTGCCTCGCAGGAAGACACTCAATATGTGCTCATGGAATTAATGAGCAAACAGCATATTACAGTAAAGCTGGTCTCTGAGGGTATTTAGATCTGAGCAACTCAGTCAAACAAAAACTTGTATCTTAAGCAAATAATAAGTGTCTATGCTTTGGCTCATTCATTAAGTCAGTGTCTCAGATACTTAGAGAGGATTTTAAAGTCATCCACTGCAGCTTCTCATCTGTGACTCAGGTACCCTCTACACAACTGCCCTGTGCACACATACACACACACATACACACACAAACACACATGACCAAAGACAACCAGCCTTGACTTGGACACATGTAGTAACAGCAATGTGACTTCCTTTGAGAAGGTTCAGTTCCACATTTGGAAACACCTTTAGAAAGTATTTATTTCTTCACAGATGGTCAATAAGCATATGAAAAGATGATCAATCTTTATATTATCATTAATATAATATCATTACTTATTAGAGAAATGCAAATCAAATATCATTACTTATTAGAGAAATGCAAATCAAAACTACAATGAGGTACCACTTCATGACAGAATGGTCATCATTAAAAAGTCTACAAATAACAAATACTAGAGAGGATGTGGAGAAAAGGGAACCCCCCCTATGCTGTTGGTGGGAGTGTAAGTTGGTGCAGCCACTGTGGAAGACAGTAAGTAGATTCCTCAAAAACCTAAAAATTGAGCTACCATATGATCCAGCAATCCCACTCCTCAGCATATATCTAGATAAAAGTAAAATTCAAAAGATATATGCAGCCCTATGTTCATAGCAGCACTATTCACAATAGCCAAAACATGGAAACAACCTAAATGTCCATTGACAGATGAATGGATAAAGAAGATGTGGTACATATACAGTGGAATACTACTCAGCCATAAAAAGGAACAAAATAACGCCATTTGCAACAACATGGATGCAACTAGAGATTATCACACTAAGTGAATTAAGTCAGAAAAAGAAAGACAAATACCATATGATATCACTTATATGTGGAATCTAAAATATGACACAAATGAACCTATCTATGAAACAATATCAGGGACATAGAGAATAGACTAGTGGTTGCCAAGGGGAAGGAGGTGAAAGAGGGTTAAATTGGGAGTTTGGGATTAGCAAATACAAACTTGTATATATAGAATGGATAAACAACAAGGTCCTACTGTACAGCACAGGGAACTATATTCAATATCCTGTGATAAACCATAATGGAAAAGAATATGAAAAGAATGTACATATATATATATATATATATATATATATGTATAACTGAGTCACTGCAGTGCAGCAGTAATTAACACAACATTGTAATTCAACTATACTTCAATAAAAAATAAATTTAAAAAAAAATTTTTACAAGAAATTTATTTATTCATTTATTTATTTAATTTTTTTTTTTTTTTTTGCGGTACGCGGGCCTCTCACTGTTGTGGCCTCTCCCGTTGTGGAGCACAGGCTCCGGACGCACAGGCTCAGCGGCCATGGCTCACGGGCCCAGCCGCTCCGCAGCATGTGGGATCTTCCCGGACCAGGGCACGAACCCGTGTACCCTGCATCGGCAGGCGGACTCTCAACCACTGCGCCACCAGGGAAGCCCTAAGATATTTATTTCTTCATACTGAGCCTTAATGTGTCTCATCCACTTATTAGTTTCAGTGCTTTTGGGTCCTAGAGAACAAGCCAAACTCCTCTCCCTTTCACCTGACAGACAGACCATCAGCACCCCTTGGGCTTCCTCTTCCTATAGCCTCTAGTTCAGTGTTTCTCTCTTTTTTACTGTATTCCTGTCTGAACAAATTCCACTTGGTCAAGTTCTGTCTCAAGGTGTCTTTGGAACAGTGGGTTAGCATCCCATGGCTAGTTAGCATCCCAAATCACTGCCAAATCTTTGGAGAGTAATGTGGTAATATCCACCAAAATTTTAAATACACATGCCCTTGACCCATAATGTACATTTCCAGTAATTTATCCTCGTACATGCTTAAAGGCACATGCACAAGCATGTTCACATTGCAGCACTATTTTCAAAGGCAGAAGGTTGGAATCTTTAAGAAGATACCTATCTGTGGAGGACAGGTTCATATACCATGGTCCATCCACACAGTAGGATGCTAGAAAGAATGAGGTGATCCTCCATATACTGAAATAGAACAGCCTACAAAGCTTGTTGATAATTGTAAAAACAAAAGTGTAGAAACGTGCACAGTGTTATACTCCACAGGGTAAGAAGAGAGAGGGAAGGAAGGAGAAAAAGAGAACATGAGAGAGATATGTGTCCTAAGGAGGAGAAAATGCTCAACTTTGATTCTGTTTTCTAGTCTTCTTCCTTTTGCTCTCCTTTGAGCAAAATAAGACCTGGGAAGACAAATGAGTCACTTCAATGCCACCATGACCATCAGGGAAGAACCACAATTTCAGAGAGAGCTGTTTGGTTCTCCTTTGAAAGTTGCAACTTTCTGGGCCCAATAAAGAATCACTATTCTTTTGTGTTATTTAACTGTGATATAATTAGCTAAGTTAACACAGATAAACCCACTTGAGGAGTGAAATGGGGGGAGGTAAAATATAGGAGATGAGAATTTATTCAAGTGCTTCTCTAGAAAAAGATTACTTCCTTGAATTAAAATAATGATTCCTCCATTAGTTGACTTCCCAAAGATAATCTACTTTAGCAACTGATTAACTAAGACCCTGCTCACAAGTCTCTTTCTTAGATGGATCCAAAAAGCCACTCTGCTAACTTTTTAACCACTTTTTTAGCCACTCTGCTAACTTACCAACTTCTTTTTGTAAGGTTTTAAGAATTAAGAGATTAAGAGAATATTCTGTGTAGTATTATTATTTATGCCTATATAACATTGGCTAGAAAAGCAAGTGTCCTGACACCAACTCACCACTGAAAATGGACCATCACTCAAACTTTAAATAAATTAAAGAAATTTTATTCCTTAGCTACTGGGTAAATGAAAACATGCTCAACATCACTCATCATCAGGGAAATGCAAATCAAAACCACAATGAGATATCACCTCACACCTGTTAGAATGGTGATTTGAGAGGACAAGAGATAACAAGATTTGGTGAGGATGTGGAGAAAAGGCAACACTTGTGCATTGTTGATAGGAATATAAATCAATGCAGCCACAGTGGAAAACACTATGGATGTTCCTCAAAACATTAAAAATAGAACTATCATATGATAGGAAATGAAATCACTATCTTGGAGATATACCTGCATCCCCATGTTCACTGAACCATTATTTGCAATAGCTGAGACATGGAAAAATTTGTTTCCATTGACAGATGAATGGATAAAGAGAATGTGATATTTATAAAATGATATAATGCAGCCATAAAAAGAATGAAATGCTACCATTTGCAACAACATGGATTAACCTTGAAGGCATTATGCTAAATGAAATAAGTCATGCAGGGAAAGACAAATACTGTATACTTTCACTTACATGTGGAATCTAACAAAATCAAACTCATAGAAACAGAGAACAGATTGGTGGTTGCCAAAGGCAGAGGATGGATGTGGGGAAAATGGGTGAAGGTGGTGAAGGTACACACTGGGCTTCCCTGCTGGCACAGTGGTTGAAAGTCCACCTGCCGATGCAGGGGACACAGGTTCATGCCCCAGTCTGGGAGGATCCCACATGCCGCGGAGCAGCTGGACCCGTGAGCCATGGCCGCTGAGCCTGCGCGTCCGGAGCCTGTGCTCTGCGACGGGAGAGGTCACAGCAGTGAGAGACCCGCATACCTCAAAAAAAAAAGGTACAAACTTCCAGAATAAAGAAAAAAGAAGAAAACGGACCATCACTTAAACTTTAAATAAATTAATGTTCAGATTTGGACCATCAGATGTCTTTGTGTAGAGGAGAAAAAAAACATATCAAATCCCAACCACTAGGAAAACTCCCAAGAGTTCCTTTATGGAGAGACCTGTTACCAAGAAGTCATATCTGTCAGCATCAGTGCTCAACAAAGACACTTCAAAGGGGTTTCAAGCTGAAGACAGTTCATAAAATGTGTTGGGCTTATTGAATTTTTAATCCTGACTCAGCCATTCCCTTTGGAGAATCTGAAAGGACAAAAAGGTGAGATGGTGAAAAGGACTTTGGCCAAAGTAAATGCTGAGATGGTATTCTGAGAGGTTTTTTTTTTTTTTTTTTTTTTTTTTTTACATAAGAATTGTTTTAGTAGAGAACTGTTCTTTCCCATTTTGTGTATTACTACCATATATCAAAAAATGACCACCATTTGTTGAGGGGATGGTTCAATTGTAGCTTCTACAATCTGAAATATCCTTGTTCTTTATCCTCTCCAGGCCTCAGTTTCCTTGTCTATAGGAGCTAATATTGCCACTTAAGTAGCTTGGGGTATAAATTAAATGAAAAACAATTACATGGAGACTAAACAACATGCTAGTAAAAAGCCAGTGGATCAACAATGAAAACAAAGATGAAAACAGACAATACCTCAATGACAATGAAAACACAACCACATTAATCTATGGGATGCAGCAAGAGCAGTCCTAAGAGGGAAGTTCATAGCAATACAGCCCTTCCTCAAAAAACAGAAACATCTTAAACAACCTAACCTACCACCTAAAAGAAGGAGAACAAACAAAACCTAAAGTCAGCAGAAGGAAGGAAATAATAAAGATCAGAGAGGAAATAAAATAGAGATCAAAAAACAAAGTAAATGAGCCCCAGTCCCTACCTTACTTAGCACAAGAGAATCTTTCTCTCCTCCCTGGTATCCACCCTCCTGTGATTTATCTCAGAAATCCAGAAGTGTTCTCTGGGTTTGCAAGGTCAATCCTAGCTACATTCCTGCAGAGGAGAGAGCTCTGACGATCAAGGAGTCCTGTTCTCTTTGGCCAGTGCTTCTCTGGTGTACTCTGGAGGCTCAGTGATGACCTGCCAAGTGCTGCCACCAAACTCTGTGGATGCACCCTATGAACCAGAGAAAGCATGTGGAGGACAGCTCACCCACCACCATGCCTCACCAGCAAGAGGTAGAATTGGGTGGAAGAGGACATCTCTCCTTTCCAGGAGTAAGCTTGGTTCTAACTTGCCCTACCCTTACAGCTCTGGAATTATTCTACTCTGTTGGTTGTTGATACACACAGACACACATGCACACTCATGCGTATACACACACACACACACACACACACACACACAGCAGTTTTCCCCTGGCATGTCCTCAATGCCAGGGTGGTGAGTCCTAGGGAGATTTTCAGTCTCAGCCCCCTTCCATCTCCATCTTTGCGTCATAGCCCTGAGTCACATCCCTCCCAGTCTAGGGCCTCCCACCTCAAGGCCTCAGGAAAACTCACTTTCTTACACATTAAAAAGGAACTCAACACAGAACCCCCTGTGAATCCTGCAACCTTAAATTCCATGGTCCCTCTTTCTATGATCTTTGTCATCTCAACCATATGCACTGGGGTGTGGGTGCGGGTCACATTATGACCTTTGGGGAACAAGAGGGGACAAATAAAGCAGATCTGTATTTAACAGACAAATGTTTACATCATAGAATTCAGTTTTTCAGTATTACTTTTGAGAAGTTAAAATATGATCTTAGTTGTCAAATAACCTGAGTTTCCAAAACCTAAACTTCGGTGAAACTGTCCATTATTTTTCTTTTTCTTCTCCAGATAAAAATGATTCATTCCTTCAGCAAAGCTCTTAGATCTGTCTGTTTCTTTGAATATAACCCTGTCCCTTTGCTATGGCTGTGAGAATGGAGGGAAAACAAGGCATGGCTATTGACTTTCTCAAGCTTACATTCTGACAATAAAAATAAAACTCTCCCAGAAACGCTTTTAGTACTGGCAATTGGGCCAACCCTCCACATGTCTTCTGACTCCGCCAGGAAAGCACACTGATGTTTAAATGCCTATCTAATGATGTCTGTATCCCCCATCCCCTGCACACAGAGGTGCTCAAGACATGCCAGAAATCAATGAATGAATGAGTGAATGAATAAATGATGCACATCACAGAAGCACCAGCACAGCCTCGTCAATTCACACTGGTCATGAAAACACCTTCGTCAATTGAATCAGCCACTTGTTTGCCAGCAAGAATGCAATGAGAATAAAATATGGACCCTGAGTCTTCTATTTTGATTCACACGTTAATGTGATGGATCTGAGATTGAAAGATCACACATTCCATCTACAGAAAGTCTCATAATGGTAAAAATTAAGCTTGACTTTTAAGCTTAAGCCTCAGATTTAGCTGGAACACAGCCCAACCCCAGATGCTTTAACTGGTGTGGATTTAAAGATGAGGTTTTCTTAAGAAATAATTAACACGTCTCTAATATTTCTTCTGAGTCTGCTTAGGTCGTCTGATGAATCTAGCTACTGGAAAGAAATTATTTAACCCCTAGTCTTTGAAAACCAGCCAACCACATCAACTTATGTAACATTTCATTGGTCTCTTTGGGGAAAAACCTGCCAGCAGTCAGAGGGTTAAGCAGTAATCCTGTCATGTTTGCCCTGAATTTGCCCAGTTAAATTGCAACAGCATGGGTCTCCGTAATTATCTAATTGTTAGTGTTGTGCCTTTACGTAATTTATGATGTAGCATTAAAGTTTGACCCTGGGTTTAAAATGAACTGCAGTTCTGCTGACATCCAAGCTCAAATTAGTAGGTAAGCACCCAATTAACAATTATGCTTCTGAGCTTTCATTTCCATCTGACCACACTGCTACGCTAATCAGTTTTCTAAGCCTTTCACCTTCCCCATAACTAACAAGCATTTCTTCTGCTTTTTATGTCTATAGTTGCCCTGCATCCTCATAAAAATCTCTCCATGACTGTTGTCTTTAAGAATGCTGCCCCAAATGGCTGTCCACAAGTGAGCTGGCCAGCTCCGAGGCCTTTGTTGGCAAAACCAAAGGTCAGCTTGATGGGTTCCTGTTTCCCACTTCCTAAAAGAGTGATCTCTGCAGAAGGCCTAGGTTCCCTAGATGGCTTCCACTGGCTACTGGAATCACTCAAGTAAAGACTGGAGCTATTTGGATATTTAGATCATGGAGTTAGCAGATACTCTCAGGCAATGGACCTCACCGAAACCCCACCATCTATCAGACTACTGGTGAAAGAAAAAAAAAAAAGTAACAATAGGAGAGGAAAAATCAGGCAATGGTCCCTTTTCCAACTTCACGCCTCCTTCACTTTTCTCTCCCCAGCTCCTGAACAACTTTCCCCACTCCCTCTGCCCATCTGCACTCCACCTAAACAGCAACAACTGAGCATAAAATATTAGAATATTTTTAGAGACTCGTGATATCATTACTTTGACTTCAGTACCTATACAAAAAAGATACAATCTATGTGCATACTCAAATGAGCATCTGCATGGAGAAGTGACTTGCTAATTACCACACGAGTACAATTGCTGTACTAGACCCACATCTCCTGTCTTCCCATTCATTGTTCCTTCTAGGACCTCTGTCACTGGCATTTTGATTCCTAGTTAGCTGAGCCACTGCTAGCCCCTCCTCCTAAAGTCGGGAAAGAGTTGCATACAACCCCCTGGCAAACACACAAAATCAGAACTGAGTTTGGATTCCCCATAATTACTTTCCCTAATATATACCCTAATTATATACCTAGATTTGCCTTCTACTCCAGATTTATCAAATTTTGGACATGATACGGACATCTTCCTGTCCAACTCATGTTTGTTCTAACCACAAAGTCATCAAGAACTTTCTCCAACATCAGTGGCTCTCAAACTTGAGTTCCAGAAGTTTGTTTTTACTTTTTTTATTTCTAATCAAACTTACTCATTACTCCAATATAAAAATCTCATTACAAGGAGTGGGGAGAGGGATGAACAAACAGAGCACAGAGGATTCTTAGGGCTGTGAAAATAGTCTGTACTATGATACTGTAATGATGGATACACATGATTATACCAAAATCCATGGAATGTACAATACCAAGAATAAACCCTAATATAAACTATGGATATGAGCGATTTTGGTGTGTCAATGTAGGTTCATCAATTGTAAAAAATGTACCACTCCGGTGAGGGATGTTGATTATGGTGGGAGCTATATGTGCAGGGGACAGAGGGTTTATAGGAAATCTTTGTAACTTCCTCTCAACTTTGCTGTGAACCTTAAACTGCTCTAAAAAAATCTTAAATTTAAAAAATCTCATTTTTAAAAAGGACAAAAATAGAGCTCTTCTGATGAGAATGGAGCCGAATCCCCCCAGGTTCTTTAGGGAAAAGTTTGTTTACATTACTTGCTAGACAAAGATCTGTGGAAGAAGTAAACAAACTGAACCTCCCTATTAGCCATTACAGTTTCCCCCCACTACGCAAAAGTAGAGTGCTCCTACGAAACTTTTTGTAAGCCGCAATGGTGTAAAACAAAGAAGCAATTACTTTAGGGCACATCTTGCTAAAGGATGCAGGAAAGAAATCAAGATCAAGCCCAGATGCTCGGAGACACAGTTCAAAGCTATGGTGGCTTGATGCTAAGATGCCAAGTGTGGTTCCCAGGGAAGGAGGTTGGCGGGGGCTCTGTCATTGCTTGGGATGTGCAATACCTCTATAATTGCCGCTGTGAAAAAAACGCTGAACGCCATTTTTTGGATTTTACCTCTTTATTTTTGTAAAAGTGAAAATCCCCTTCAAATTTCTTTCAGTTAGCATAAACAGGTACTAGACTTTCATAAAGGTGAAGTGACATAAAGCAAACTTTTGAAAAGCAGGGGATACCTGTATTATGAAAATCGAGAGCTTTTGAACTAGAAAGCTCCAGATTCAAAACCCAACTACACTCATACTAACAGAACCTAGCCAAGTAATTTAACCTCCCAAGACTCCATGTTCTCACATGTGAGATGGGAGTACTAATACCCATTTCCTTGCATAATTTGAGGATTAAATGACATAACGCAGAAAATGCATGTGAAGCTCAGAGGACATAACAAGAACTCAGCAAAGGCTAGTTCCTCTCATTTTACTCATAAGATATCAGATGCAATGATTTATGGCTCTCAGTCCCACAATTTAAAATAACTTATTAAAAAATAATCTCAAGCCTTACACTCACTGAGTTTCCAATCTAGTAATTACAGCTAAATCTCCATAAAACTATAAAAGTAATCCCTGTTTTTCTGGATTAGGAAGGTGGCTACACTGCTAACTCTTGACGGCAGAGGGAAAAAAACACAAATCAACCCCCAACTTTCATATGTTATGGGAGCCAAGACGCAATGGTTGCATTTACCCTGGAGGATGCATGTCAAAGGCGGTGACAGGGAGACACAACAGGCAGGCTATATTCCATCACTACAAGGCAATTCTGCCAGAATCTTTCCATTTCAGCAGCCTTCATCACTGTATAGAAGATACAGAGAGCTCATCATAGTTTAACTGAGATTGTCCTAGAGCCTGAAGCTAAAAGGGAGACTAGTACTTATGGGGACAGAGATCCCTCCCCAACAACTTTGCAATAATCCCCCTATAACCGTGCAGGACCCTATTGGGCCTTCTTGAGACAGATACCCCATGTCTTCCACCTGTTTCCTGTTTGCAGAAAAACTTTAGCTTCCTAAGCCTTCTCCAAGTTCTAAAGACAGATTTTTTTGTTTTGTTTTGTAATAACTTTATTTATTTTTTTAACATCTTTATTGGAGTATAATTGCTTTACAATGGTGTGTTAGTTTCTGCTTTATAACAAAGTGAATCACCTATACATATACATATATCTCCATATCACCTCCCTCTTGTGTCTCCCTCCCACCCTCCATATCCCACCCCTCTAGGTGGTCACAAAGCACCAAGCTGATCTCCCTGTGCTATGTGGCTGCTTCCCACTAGCTATCTATTTTACATTTGGTTGTGTATATATGCCCATGCCACTCTCTGACTTCGTCCCAGCTTACCCATCCCCTTCTCCATGTCCTCAAGTCCATTCTCTATGTCTGCATCTTTATCCTGTCCTACCCCTAGGTTCTTCAGAACCTCTATTTTTTTTTTTTTTTTTTTTAGATTCCATATATATGCATTAGCATACAGTATTTGTTTTTCTCTTTCTGACTTACTTCACTCTGTATGACAGACTCTAGGTCCATCTACCTCACTACAAATAACTCAGTTTCATTTCTTTTTATGGCTGAGTAATATTCCACTGTATATAAGTGCCACATCTTCTTTATCCATCCATCTGTTGATGGACACTTAGGTGGCTTCCATGTCCTGGCTATTGTAAACAAAGCTGCCACGAACATTGTGGTACATGACTCTTTTTGAATTATGGTTTTCTCAGGGTATATGCCCAGTAGTGGGATTGCTGGGTCATATGGTAGTTCTAGTTTTAGTTTTTTAAGGAACCTCCATACTGTTCTCCATAGTGGCTGTATCAATTTACATTCCCACCAACACTGAAAGAGGGTTCCCTTTTCTCCACACCATCTCCAGCATTTATTGGTTGCAGATTTTTTGATGATGGCCATTCTGACTGGTGTGAGGTGATACCTCATTGTAGTTTTGATTTGCATTTCTCTAATGATTAGTGATGTTGAGCATCCTTTTATGTGTTTGTTGGTAATCTGTATTTCCTCTATGGAGAGATATCTATTTAGGTCTTCTGCCCATTTTTGGAATGGGTTGTTTGTTTTTTTGATATTGAGCTGCATGAGCTGCTTGTAAATTTTGGAGATTAATCCTTTGTCAGTTGCTTCATTTGCAAATACTTTCTCCCATTCTGAGGGTTGTCTCTTCGTCTTGTTTATGGTTTCTTTGCTGTGCAAAAGATTTTAAGTTTCATTAGGTCCCATTTGTTTATTTTTGTTTTTATTTCCATTTCTCTAGGAGGTGGGTCAAAAAGAGTCTTGCTGTGATTTATGTCATGAAGTATTCTGCCTTTGTTTTCCTCCAAGAGTTTTATAGTGTCTGGCCTTACATTTAGGTCTTTAATCCATTTTGAGTTTATTTTTGTGTATGGTGTTAGGAAGTTTTCTAATTTCATTCTTTTACATTTAGCTGTCCAGTTTTCTCAGCACCACTTACTGAAGAGGCTGTCATTTCTCCATTGTATATTCTTGCCTCCTTAATCAAAAATAAGGTGACCATATGTGCGTGGGTGTATCTCTGTGCTTTCTATCCTGTTCCATTGATCTATATTTCTGTTTTGTGCCAGTACCATACTGTCTTGATTATTGTAGCTTTGTAGTATAGTCTGAAGTCAGGAAGCCCGATTCCTCCAGCTCCATTTTTCTTTCTCAAGGTTGCTTTGCCCATTCGCAGTCTTTTGTGTTTCCATACAAATTGTGAAATTTTTTGTTCTAATTCTGTGAAAAATGTCATCGGTAGTTTGATAGGGATTGCATTGAATCTGTAGATTACTTTGGGTAGTATAGTCATTTTCACAATGTTGATGTTTCCAATCCAAGAACATGGTATATCTTTCCATCTGTTTGTATCATCTTTAATTTCTTTCATCAGTGTCTTATAATTTTCTGCATACAGGTCTTTTGTCTCCTTAGGTAGGTTTATTCCTAGGTATTTTATTGTTTTTGTTGCAATGGTAAATGGGAGTGTTTCCTTAATTTCTCTTTCAGATTTTTCATCATTAGTGTATAGGAATGCAAGGGAGATCTGTGCATTAATTTTGTATCCTGCTACTTTACCAAATTCATTGATTAGCTCTAGTAGGTTTCTGGTAGCATCTTTAGGATTCTCTATATATAGTATCATGTCATCTGCAAACAGTGACAGCTTTACTTCTTCTTTTCCGATTTGGATTTCTTTTATTTCTTTTCCTTCTCTGATTGCTGTGGCTAAAACTTCCAAAACTATGTTGAATAGTAGTGGTGGCAGTGGACAACCTTGTCTTGTTCCTGATCTTAGAGGAAATGTTTTCAGTTTTTCACCATTGAGAACAAGGTTGGCTGTGTGTTTGTCATATATGGCCATTATTATGTTGAGGTAAGTTCCCTCTATGCCTACTTTCTGGAGGGTTTTTATCATAAATGGGTGTTGAATTTTATCGTAAATTAAAAGAGAACAGTCAAACAAGACAAAATAATAATAGTTTAGCCATTAGACAAAATCAAGGACTTTTAGTTCCTCCTCAAAAGCTATAGATAGTATCCTGAGCCATTTCCTTTGAGCTATTTTGCAGATACTAAAGCCCCCAACACCAGATGGAAGAAGTTAACTGTATGTTGACCACAAGCACATAGACCCCAGACTAGTAGGAAATAGATGGTTGATGATGTTGATTCCTGATTGCTTTACCACCAACCAATTAGAAGAATGTCCATGAGCTGATCATATAACCTTCTCCCCATCCTGTCTTTAAAAACCTTTATTGGAAAGCTTGGTGACCTATAATAAACACTGCACTTTCTTTCACCACAACCCAGTTTCAACAGATTGGCTTTACTGTGTGCAGGTGAACAGACACAAGTTTGGTTCGGTAACAATCCCAGAAGTTAATCCACTACATATCATCTGGGTATCAGTGGGGATTTGACCCAAGAAGCAGAACAATTATGAGGTGTTTAGAGTAAGAGGTGTGTTGATAAATTTAGACCTGGAGGTTGGAGGATAGTCTATGCAAGGTTATTGCCTCTCCATCTAGCATTGTTGCTGACGTCACCACTATTAAGTCAGTAGGTGGGTGGTCTTATAGGGAAGATGTATGTGAAGTGGGGGAGGGCAATGAAGAGCTGGACCCCACACGCATAAGCTAGAATCCACAAATACAACCTGGATCCCCTACATCTGTCTCTCACCACCTAAAATTCATGGTGGCACAAAGGAAGAGCTGGCATCCTCTACCACAGAGCTGCACATAGGAGATAATCTATGGGAGCCAGAGGAGCTGGAGGTCCAGGTGATGTGCTGAGCCAGCAACGTGAGACAGCACATCAGGGGCAGTGTGTGTTGTCTGCCACAGTACATGGAGCTCTAGCTGTCCCAACCCTCAGAGCATAAAATTGGCTGCTGCTTCACTTCCACCTTCCAAATTTCACACAAATTCCTCCTGTGACCAAGCCTAACAAGGAACCAGACGTAAAGGGAATCTAATAAATGTAGTTCCAGCTGAGCTAACTTCACACAGTACATAAGTACCACAGACAGTAAATAACAACTCCAAGATGAAATGCACTTCACTAGTACACTGGCCGATGGACACCTGGCGGCCCCTTCATTTCCCGCCATCCAAGCTCCTCATGATTTCCAACCGCTGCTAATCCAAAATTCCAGCATCCCTTCCTCCTGCCTCTTGTTGGCCCCTGTTTGGTTAATCTGCCAGGACATACAACCTAAGTGTGTCCTTTATTTCTATGGTCACAAACCACAGGTTGAAGAAATGCCCACTGGTGGTCACGGCATCTCTTTGCCCCTCTCCTCCAGCTCACGATTTACCAAGGAAATGATGTCCTAATGGAGAGGGTAATTTAATCTGAATTGCTCTTTAATCCCTGGGCAGCTCTTTACTGCCTGGCTATCAAAATAAAGTGTGTTTTTTCAGCTGCATGGTCTATCAGGCTTTCATTAATCTACCATGTTTTAATATCCATTAGTGAGTATTAATCTAAAAGGATGGATTTGGGGCAGAGATCCCATTCCTCTTGTCTTTTCTAATTTTCTATCATCAGAGGAAGTTTTTTTTTTTTTCCCTGTGAAACTCCAAAGAGGATTAAAATGACCTGAAGATTGTTTGTTTCTCTGTCCACACTGACAGATGGCTATTTGCACCACCTCAGCTGGATTTGAAGTTTTTTCTTGCCAAGTGCACAGCACAAGTTTAACCTCATCTCATATTAGGTCATGAGCCCCATCCTTCACCAATGACCACCAACATGTTCTTTGTTTGGGATACCTTCTTCTTGTTTGTTCCCTTTTTGCTCAGCGCTGCAGCACTGGCTCCTGGACAGGGCTATGGAATCCAGCTTGCAGAAGTGAAGTGTCTGAATCTGAAGTCATGGAAATTCAATATAATGATCAAAAAAAGAGGGAAAAATGATTCTAAGAGGGCAAAGAGACAAGGTTTCCCAGTACATCTAATCACAGTTGCAGTAAGATTATTTTGTGTGTCACTTGTATCTTTCCCAGCACAAGCTGGAGCCTTGTCATCACTGAGAAGACTGTAGTCTTGAGCCAATCTTTATGATTAAGGTTTACCTTCAGAGGTGAAATGCATTCAGAAAATGTGGACTCTTTTATGATTTGGAAATAGAAATCCTCTGTCCAGTATGCATAAACTCTCCCAGCCAGAGAAATTTAGTGCTATGTACTCAAGCTTGAAGTCCTCATCTAAGAATCCAACAGATTTTTTTCACTATGATGAGTTTCCCAAATTCGCATTCCCTTTAGAGAAGATTTCATTTGGTCTTAAAGAGGCACAAGCACAGGGTATTCTGAACCTCCCATCTAATCTCTTAACTGATGTGAATCACAAATGTGTAAATTACCTTAATTCACTCTCTAGATCACCCCAGGATACACCCCTGGATGATGCATGGAGAAATTCTAATTCTTTGTTCCTGAACTTGGGGACCAGCAGGACAATGTTGGTGAATGAATCTGGGTGGAAAACCAGGGCAAACTAAATAGCACAAATTTCACTGGGGCCAGGAATGCTATTTACCTTGGCTGATGGGGCCAAATAGGATAACAGAATTTAGGGCTTAAATTTATGGGGCTTTTTATTTTCAGGAGAATCCAGAAATCCACAATTTTATGCAAAATCTTCCAAACCTAAAAATAAGTTTAAAATATGTTAAACCCTGTGTAAGTTAGTAAAATCTGTCTGCAGGCAAAGCCAGCACAAAGTCTCCCAGTTTTGTAATCTCATTCCCAGTGCTTTGGCAGAGAGGCTGGCCACCTAGAAATGACTTGTCACTGGAAATACACGTTCAGTCATCTCTGGTATTTTTAATCCACAATCATTTCTATTTGAAGGCACTGGAGAGAAGCAAAAGCCGATGGAAACTAGAGCCACCCTGGGTGAAATGCATGTATATACAGAATCACATCACAAGAAATGCCAGAGGAAGTTCTTTAGGCCAGAGTAAAATGACAGTAGATGGAAACTTAGATCCACAGGGAGGAATAAAGAGTATTGTAAATGGTGAATGCAGACAAAAACAAAAAATTATCTTTTTTTTCTTAATTTCTTTAAAAGGCAACTGACTATTATATATTATATATACAAATACTTCAGAGTTTATAACATATGGACATATAAGATATATGATAAAAATTGCACAAAGGATCAAAGGTTGAGGGAGGAAAATAAGAAAAATCAATCTGTCTCAAAGGTCTTATATTTTATGTGAAGTGGAACAATAATAACACTAAATAGACTGTGATAAGTTAGTGATATATATATATATATATATATATATATATATATATATATATATATATATATATATATATATATATATATATATAAAAAAAATAGGGCTTCCCTGGTGGCTCAGTGGTTGAGAGCCCACCTGCCGATGCAGGGGACACAGGTTCGTGCCCTGGTCCGGGAAGATCCCACATGCCATGGAGCAGCTGGGCCTGTGAGCCATGGCTGCTGAGCCTGTGCGTCCAGAGCCTGTGCTCCGCAAGGGGGGAGAGGCCACAACAGTGAGAGACCCGCGTACCGAAAAAAAAAAAAAATTCCTAGAGCAACAACTAAAAAAATATACTGCAGGTATAGGTAAGATCTAATAGAGGAATGAAAATGAAATAATAAAAATAGATTTGAGGGCTTCCCTGGTGGTACAGTGGTTAAGAATCTGCCTGCCAATGCAGGGGACACCAGTTCGAGCCCTGGTCCAGGAAGATCCCACATGCCACATAGCAACTAAGCCTGTGTGCCACAACTACAGAGCCTATGCTCTAGAGCCCACGAGCCATAACTACTGAGCCCATGTGCCACAACTACTGAAGCAAGCACGCCTAGAGATCATGCTCCGCAGCAAGAGAAGCCACTGCAGTGTAAAGCCCACATGCCGCAACAAAGAGTAGTCCCCGCTCACCACAACTAGAGAAAGCCTGTGCGAAGCAACAAAGACCCAACACAGCCAAAAATAAATAAATTTTTTAAAAAATAGATTCGACCACCTAAAGAAGTCAAGAAAAGAGGAACAAAGGAACAAAAAACTGATATACAAGTAGAAAACAAACAGCAAAATGCCAGACTAAACTCAGCCATACCCAAAAATCCATTAAATGTAAATAGATGAACAATTCTTACTAAAAGGCAAAGATTGTTAGACTGGATTTAAAAACAAACAACAGCAACAAAAACCCAAGACTCACCTGCATGCCATCTACAAGAGAAGAACTTTTGATGTAAAGATACAGATAGGTTAAAAATAAAAGGATGGGAAAAGACAGACCATGCAAACTCAGCTTAAGAAAGTTGGTATGACTTTACTAGTACCAGATAAAATAAACATCAAGATAATGAGTTAAAAAGGGACATTCCATGGTGATAAATGAGTCCATTCATCAGGAAGGTATAACAACCCTTAATGAATATGCACATCATAACAGAGTCTCAAAATACATGAAGCAAAAACTGACAGAACTGAAAGGAGGCAGAGACATATCCACAATCCTCATTGGAGATTGTAACAATAAGGGTGAAGATCATCTGAATATAACTGGCACAGCATCACTTCTTTCAGGAAAGACATTCCAATCATTTAACAAGTGAGGCATGGCCTCTGAGCCATTAGAACAGCCACTGGCCATAGTGCTGGAGGAAGGTCTTGGAATCCCCTGCCTTGCCAGGTATTTACTGCTGTAATCGCTGGGCCTAAGAAGAGGGACCAGCTATGCCAGGTGTGGGAGGCATTAGGAGAATACATATTTACAAACTGGCATGAAAGTATTTCGATATTTTGTCAGTTAGTATGACTCCACAGGTATAGCAGCTGCAGATCAGCTCTGACTCCTTTAATAAGAAGAATGCCACCACCAGCTGTTTTTCAAGAAGGTATTTTATAAGACCCAAAGTTCCTTGAAAACAAGAACTGGGATTGATTCATCCATGTAGTTCACACAAAGCTTGGTACAGAGCCTTCCTCATAATAGAAACATCATAAAAATCAGTTCAATGAAAGAAACAATAAATAATTCCCCTCTTTTTCTCTTGGTGCATGAGGCATTCTTTGGCAACAGCTCTGTATGATGACTCTCTTGCACTTGAATTCCTTCATCACAGTAGTTAAAGCCAAAACTAAGCAAAACATATTGGGGCGCTGGCACCTTCTGTTGAACAAGTCGTAGATAAAATGCTGTGGAAAAGGAGCATATGTTTTTGATAACTATAAAACACATTATATTTCATAACCAGGAATGAATGTAAATGCTGAATATTAATGCACCTGAAGTCTTATTTAAATTAAAAGTTGATCTTTGACATGATTTGATTCTTTCCAAAGCATGAGAATCCCTTTCAGGGTCTCTTCTGCACAAGCTGCGCAGGGAGAGTCAGCTTTGCTCCTAGTGCCATTGTAACCTTGTCTTGGGTCTGGAGGTAAGGATCAAGATGCCAACACTTTGTTTTAAAAGTAAGATGGATTAAAAAAGAAGTGAGGCTAAGATGCAAGCCAAGCAGTGCAGTGTGTTACTGGCCGGCCAGTGACTCACTATGAGCCACAGAAACACTGCCCATAACTCAGCAGACATGTTCACTTAGCAAGTTGGACATGTCTGTAAGGAAGCAAGGAGGAGCCACACTTCAGGGTGGTCCACAAAAGCAGGAAGGGAGGGCGTCTGTATCGGCTTGGCTCTTTCCCATCTGCCCTTGCACATGGGGCAAGGCTCGCCCCATGTGGGCTGCACCATGAAGCCCTCTAGTGGCCACTCTGGGATCTAGATGCCCAGGACCTTCGGGTGGTCATCCAAAGCTGAGAACGGAGGGGTGACTAAGATGAGTGGGAGACCTGGAGAGAAAGGAGGTGGTCAAGGCAATCTGGGAACGTGCCCGAGCTTTAGCCCCATCATACCCCGTGCCTGCTGTCTCCATGGGTCCAGTGGAGACACAGCCCCATCAACGGTTCCGTCATGCAGCTCTGCGCCCCGTCAAGGGTCTTTGTGTGTCTTTGTGTGTTAGAAAGACGAGGGTCAGAGGCCAGAACAGAGTGTGAAGGGAGGAAGAAGAAGGAGTAGGTACTTAAGAGAAATGACCTAGCATCCTGGAAAGAGCTCAAACCTTATAATCAGATAAAACTTGGTTCAAATCCCAACTCCACGCTTACTAGTTGTGCAACTTTGTGCAAATCACTTAACTCTCTGAGTTAAGTTTTCCCATCTTAAATGAGGATAAAAACAATTAGTCTAAAGAAATGTTATGCCAGTATAGGTCTTGGCATAGCAGATGGCTCTAGTCTGCTATGCCATCAAACATGGTTTTGTTCCTGCACGCACCAGAGAACGCATATCAAAATCCTGTGGACCTCACGTTGCTTAATAAGTAATACTTGTTAGCAAGTCATTGCCTGATAAACTAAGAGTGTGAAAGAAAGTCTCCGTAATCACAAGAGCCTGGTATTGCCTAGACATGGCCTGGAACCACACTTACAAGCACAAACAGATACGTTCCCAAGTGCCTTGGGTGCACCTCGTTAAGACCTGTGATTTTTCTCCGGCAACACGCATCAGCTGCTAAATGTTAGAGCTCAAAAACTCAGCTCGAGGACAAGTTGCCTTCTTTCTTTCAGTTTTGCAAGGACAAATCTGACAGAAATGTAGAACCTGTGTAGATATTTAAACAGCCCATGTGACAGGGAGCGCCTTCAGCCCAGCCATGAAGGATAGGCTTTCCGACAACATCCACTATACAGATGAGCCCTCAAATTAGTGCAGGAGCTGCAAGTCCTCGGGCTCGGAGGAGAGAGGCGTTCGACGCTCTGCCTCTGCCACGGGCCATGCCGCCAGGGGCATCCATCACAGTAAGTACCAGGGAACAACACCTCTGATACCTCTTCATTGGGCCGCCAGCAAATGAGGCACTAGATTAGGCCTGACACAGGAAGAGCACAAGCTGAGGTTTGCCGGGTGTAATTAATTGGAACCTCGCCAGCTTGACAAATTGGGATGATGAATCTATCTTGTATGAATAAGGAAAATGTGCATAATCAGTCAAAGATTTAGTTAAGACAGCTTTACTCTGACTCTCTGCCACAGCTAAATCCATTAAGGCAAGGAAACACCACTTTTTTAAAAAAGGCAATGTCCTTCATATGTTCAATTTATAACTTTTTGTTCTTGAATTTATGAGAGAAGTCAACTCAGATTTGTTTGACTCTAAGGGGAAAAGAGGTTTCTCCTGTGAGTTTAAAAAAATTTGTCTCCCATGTCTTTTAGTTCAGTTGGAAATGTGTGTAAACAGACATTGGAGGGGATTTTACCTTTAATTTTTTAAGGCGTGTCAATACTAGTTGAGCCAAACAGGCCACTCTGCCTTGATAGAAATGGTTTTATGCTCAATGTAAAAAGAACAAAATTTTTGCAATGGGTTTGCCTCACCCTCACCCCAAACTTGTTTTCTAGATCACTATCTGTAAACTGTGACAGATCTAGCAATAGATGGGTAAGACCTGTTTTCTTTTAATTGGCAGGGGAAATCATTTTTTAATTTCTTCTACATTCAAGTTGGGTCTCAGGAAGTGAAGAGTATCAATTATGTGATTATCCAGCTAATTTGACAAACAATAAAAAAATCAAAGATAAATCAGCCCTTCCATAAAAAAAATCATTTGGACTATTGACCAGATTAAACTAGATAATTATGCCCTGGCAAGAAGATATTGCTTCAAATAAGAAAGAGAGGTTCACACATTCCATGGCAAGAGCTGTGGGTATAAATTAGTTCATGGTTCTTAAATCTGTGGGTTTTTTAAAAATTTAATCTGTGTGTCAATACTGCATACCCATTCTACTAAATAATGAAGCAATTCTGTTTGCTTGTTTGTTCTTATCCTTTGGAAAACAGAAGCTGGCTACAGCTTTCAAAACCCAAGTCTTCCAACTATTAATGACCATGGTTTCTATTTCAATCTGTATGTGGTTCCTTTTTACCCAACATAGAACAAAATGCTAAGACAATGCTTAAATTAAAATGGCGTAAATGCCAAGATATCACATGTGACCCCACAGACAGTTGAACACAAACACCGTATTCTTCCTCTGAGGCAGGCCCTTTTGGGCATCCACCGATCCTAGTCACTTATACATACCCAGGTGGGAGCCCAGGTAAGTGGCTATTCATGGAACAATGTACAGAGGTTGTTCGGTAAGGGATGAAGCAAAGGGATTGAGGGAAAGTGTGGAACAGGCTGCATGGTAAACAGACCTAGGGTTCAAGGTCAGTTACCCAGGAGCTTCTAGGTCTTTCACTCTTTCTGGCATTCTGCTCCAGAAGAAATGTCCTGTGAAAAAAGATATCTGTGAAACTCGCTAAACACCACTTTGGAAATAGACTCTTCTGTCCTGTAATTTGAATCACACCTTAACTTTAAGTGGCAAAATGCCTTTCCTCACAACCCATAAAAACTTTTAACGGTCAATGAAACTTGAAAAGTAGAAGGTGGGTAAAAAGTTGAAAGGTGCTTAATTTTTCTTTTGTGGGTCTCTTTTACAGTTTTTTTTCAAAGAATGTAGAGATACCACAGGCAGACTCACTGTTTCATGGGGTGGGGGTGGGGTGAAGGAGAGGAGAGGCCCCGCGGGAGACCACTCAAGTTAAATTAACAAAGGGCAGGATGTTTCTAGAAGCACAGAATTTACACTTATGAAGATAATCTCTAAGCAAATTGGGGCTGCCATTAACCAAAACTTTACTTCCCTTCGTTTTCAAAATCTTTATTTTTTTTAATGCATTGCTAAAGGCTTGCAATCTTTTGATTATTCAACACTACTTTCCCTTCAATTTTTGCCTAAACTAGTCCCATCTTCCCACCCATTATAGGATAGGAATTAATGTATTATCATGCATTATCTCAATTAATCCTTCTCATCTCCATAGAGCAAGAACTGACTTTTTAAAAGGGGTTGAGGGAAGTAAAGAGACACACAAATTGTTATAGAAGTATGTAGCTGGGATTTAAAACCAAGCACCCAGTGGGACCAAGCCTGAGAAAGCCTTCCCAGGTCCACCACACGCAGCCGGCTTGCTTGTTACCAGATGCCCCCGGACCACCGTCTCCCTTTACCTTGCTGGAAACAAGTGAGCTTTGTCCAGCTGACTCTCCAACTGCCCTGGCTATGACATGGCACCTGCCCCACCTGAAGCTGACTAGCTGGCAGTCAGAGCCACAGCAACCCTGTTCCCTAGACAGGCCCAAGCTATATCAGTCTCCTATTAGAAACCTTTCCTTCTCCTTCTGGGTCCTCCTTCTCCCTGCATCCTCCTTACCAGACCTCAGGGGAGGCCCATTGCTCTCCTGACAGATGGCAGCCTCACTGCTGGTCCCCTCAACAGATAGAACACCAACAACTTGGAGGAGAGTATTTGGTTTTCACATTTCGATCAGGCTGAGAATGTGCCCTTGGGTCAAGAAGACCTCAGGTAAGTGCAGGGAATGTTGTATTTGGGTGGTTATCTCTCCTTTCATCTCCCACTCAGCTGGCCTGTTTTGTCACTGGAAGGCAAATGTGACTATGGGCAAGCCCTGACTTACTGCTCAGGCAGCTGGAAGCCAGTGGGGCAGGACAGACATCTTAACTGGCCCACCAGAGTGAAACATACACTGAGGTCAAAGGTGAGATTTCAGAGGGGCTCCAGAAGTACCAGACATGCAGGGTCAGTGAGGTCATGGCTACCAGGCAATTTTGATCCCTGGATTTCTAATCCCATAGAAGGGTGGTGATGGGGATCCAAGTAGACTGGACATTGGGCAGCTGGCAGTGGTCTCTAGGTGATTTGCCTATAACCCGCAGAGGTCCAGGCCAGGGGGGTGTGCATGACAAAGCAGATGGCAGTCCCTGATGGGGAGCAGAAGGAGGACAGGAGTGAAAGATAAACGTTCAAGATGTGAGTTGAAAGATATCAAGAGCTGCTGCTTGATGACCACGTGGGAGCCATGTAGTTGTGGGCAGACAATCCTAGGACCGAGACCCAGAAAATGATTAACCCTAAAGTTTTGCCCCCATCAGGACTGGCCATTTAACCAATACTGCAGGGCAGTGCAGGGGCTTAGCAGTGGGGAGCCCAAGAGAAGGGGTAGCCACCACCTTCCAAGATGCAATTCTCCAGAGGGAAGACATTAAACCAAAGAAGGGGATTTCTTAAGTGTAGCGGGTGGAGAGGAAACAAGTTGCAGGGTCCCTCAAATCATGAAGAGGATGGAAAGTTCTGGAGTGGGACATCAGAAAGACATGTGTGTGTAACAAATACACACTACTGTATATAAAGTAGATAAACAACAAGGACCTACTCTATAGCACATTCAATGTCTTGTAATAACTAATAATGGAAAAGAATCTGAAAAAGAATATATATATATATAACTGAATCACTGTGCTATACACCTGAAACATTATAAATCAACTATACTTCAATAAAGAAAGAAAGACACGCATGTGAATCCCAGTTCAGCCACTTGCGGATAGGTGAGCTAGGAAATCTCAATCATCTGTCAAACAAGGAAAATAGTAATAATGCCTACCTGCAGTAGACAAATGCATCATGCCTCCCCACTAAAGCCACTTTTTGAGCCCTCAGTCCTGGCAGCCTCTGGGCCATAAAATCCCACCTACACCCCTCTCTGGCATTGGACCCAGGCTGGACCCCAGACTGAATCTAGACCAATAGGAACATGGGAATTTGGAATTGGGGCTTTAGAGGTACAGCCAGTTAGCTATGAGGGGCTGAGTTTCTAGGTTATGTAGAGTCAGTCACTAAGGCCACCACTGGTCGGCAGTCTCAATGTGCACAAAGTTGAATGAGCAGATGTTCAGCAGGAAGCAAAGATAGAGAAGTCGCTTTTTCTAGCTCCAGTCCCCATGGAGCTGTAATTAGGTCTAAGAGATTTGTCAGTATCATCCCATAAATTTTCTTTTTATTTGAAACTCTTTGAGTGAATTTCCGGTGCTTGCCAGCATTATGCCCTGGTTGAGAGCTTCATCAAATAGTGGCAATAACAATGATGACTCCAAGATGAGTCCAGTGACAATGACAATGACTTCCATGGCCTCAAATGGTCTTGTGTAAGACTGGCCTTGGTCTGGGTAAAGCCACTTATAAATCACTGATCTAATCATGAGGTCACTACCACAATAATATAAATGCATATCCCAGGATCTTGCTACTCAAAATGTGGTCCTTGGACCAACAATGGCAGCATCACTTGGGAACTTGTTAGAAATGAAGAAACTCAGGCCTCACTCCAGACTTGGTGAGTCAAAATCTGCACTTTTCAAGATCTCCAGGTGATTTTTATGCCTGTGAAGTTAAAGAAGCACTACTTCAGTACCTGCCCAGTGAAGAGAGGTGCCCATCAGTCACCTCTTGATCACCAGAACTGGCTCAGGTGATGTGTTTGGCTGCGCACACCTCCCATTCCTCCTCATGGTTCCACAGACGTCCTCCTGACTCTGAATGCCAGATTTAAGTGCACAACATCCCTGCTGAAATGGGAGCATTCTGCTGTCAAGAAGAAAAGCTGGACTAGGCATCTCAAGGGCCATCCGTTGGCCGTTTGATCCTGGACGAGTTGCATGGCCCCATTAATTTACAGGATTTAACATCCATTTCTCAGATTATAAATCCTCAAAGGGCTCTTCCCAGTAGCCAGCACACCAAATAAATATGTCCATTAAATATTTGCTGCAGGCTTTTTCAGCCCCCACCATTCAAAAGTCTAGTGGAGGCAACTTGCAAAGCACAAGGAAAATGAAATCGAAATCACTCAGCTTTCATCTTCTAGCGACCAGATTTTCAGTAAAACAGGAATAACTGGGCTTCCCTGGTGGCGCAGTGGTTGAGAGCCTGCCTGCCGATGCAGGGGACACAGGTTCGTGCCCCGGTCCGGGAAAATCCCACATGCCGTGGAGTGGCTGGGCCCGTGAGCCATGGCTGCTGAGCCTGCGTGTCCGGAGCCTGTGCTCTGCAACAGGAGAGGCCACAACAGTGAGAGGCCCGCGTACCACAAAAAAAAAAACAAACAGGAATAACCACCAATCCTAGGGTTTTAATGACACAATAGAAGGTTTAAATTATGGATTTCATAGAGTCAGAATGAGAATACACATGCTTATTTTTCTTTTCTTTCTTTCTTTTTTTTTTTTTAAAGAAGATGTTGGGGGTAGGAGTTTATTTATTTATTTTTGCTGTGTTGGGTCTTCGTTTCTGTGCGAGGGTTTTCTCTAGTTGTGGCAAGCAGGGGCCGCTCTTCATCGCGGTGCGCAGGCCTGTCACTTTCACGGCCTCTCTTGTTGTGGAACACTGGCTTCAGACACGCAGGCTCAGTAGTTGTGGCTCACGGGCCTAGTTGCTCCGCGGCATGTGGGATCTTCCCAGACCGGGGCTTGAACCCGTGTCCCGTGCATTAGCAGGCAGATTCTCAACCACTGCGCCACCAGGGAAGCCCCCTTTCTTTCTTTCTTTCTTTCTTTCTTTTTGTTTTTTCCAATTACCCTGTTCAGACAGAGACAGGAAGTTTCATTCTTTCTGCTTGGATGAAGAGGTGGGGATTGCCAAAGGGGCAACATATTGGATCTACCTGACTCCAGGAACAAATTCCTAGGTTTCATTTCAAGATTTTTCATTGATTTGAGGGAGAATAAGAAAGTGAAATGTGGGAATTAAAACAAAGAGAGTAGGTGTTACTGTCGGTCGGTCCAACGCAGCTCAAATTCTGGCTGTGACTTAGTACCACCTGAGCTTGCCTAAGCCACGTGTCTCTCAGAACCTGAATTAGGCCATCTGTAAGATGGGGGACAGCACTTGCCTTGAAGCCTCGTTCTAAGGACTGGGGAAAATGTCATTTCGAATCATGGTTATTCCATAGAGGAAGACATCTCATGACTGTTAAACTCACCAGGAGCCTCCTGAGGATGGAGCACCCCAAACTTGGCACCCAGAAGGAGTGATGGTATTTAGCCTGCAGAGTTGTTGCAAAGATGAAATGAGCTAATAATTATGAATATCTTGACATAGTGCCTGAATATTACCTGTATACATGGTATCAGATACTGTTATTATTTTGGGGTCAAACAGATGTGCTCACATCCCAGTAACACACTAGCTCTGTGACCATGAACAAGTCTATTGATGGATATTTTATTTCAGAAAAGATTCAGTGTACCTTGTCAAGGTACCTCAGTTTCCTCAACCACACAATATGACTGTTTTGACTATTATATGAGAAGACATAGAAAAAGAGTTGGTAATTTTTTTTTCTTTTATTCCCCAAATCCATTCTCTGCTCTGTTCTGCTCTGTGCCCCAGGAGGCTGACCCTGACAAGACACATCCCTGACTCCTTTGTTGGCTGACTTCACTGCGGGTTTGGCCAATGGGAGGCCAGCAGGAAAGTGAGGATAGCAAGAGAGACAGACAGGAGTATTTCTTCCTCTTGCCCTCCTTGCTTCAGTGCAACATCTCAAGAACCATCAGCGTTTTCCATAGATGCAGCTTCCTGGGAAGTGGTCCTTCCTCCAGGGCTCTGTCTATTACCAAGCTCTATAATACTCTCCCTCATCTTCCACTTCAGCCTCAGTGGTGAATCTCCCCACTATGGCCACTCTCTGGATGCCTCAACACCTCTTATTTGGTCTGTTAACACTGTCCATACCTCTGCAGGAAGCCCTTTCTTGAAAGTTGAAACAGTTGTTTCTTCTTCAACAATTGTTGTTTCTTGAAACAATTCTGACTGAATTGTTTCATTCCAGAACCTTGTATGTATCAAAAAACTGGGCCCCCAAAAAGGTGCTCAATTGTAGGAGACATAGTGTTAGGCTACCTGTCCAAACATCTGCCCTTTCTTTAGAATTGCTTTTCAGCCCCTTTGGAAGGGCAGGACACAATCCTAACCTAAAGAGAATGAATCCATAGGCAGGATGGAGCCTGTTAAATATATTCTGGAAGACTTGAACTAAGAGAAACAAAGACTGAGTTGGTGAATGGTGGTGGGTGTCCCAGCCTGATAGGACAGAGGAAGAGAATTTGGGGACAGACCTTACAGTGTTGCTCATAAGTCGTAGCCCATAGATCATGACACCGCCTGGAATGGGGACCACCCCCCAGCTGGTTTCCAGGGTAGAGACTTGGGTAATTCAGGAGGAAAAGGGACAGGAATGGAGGTGGGCCACCAGGAAGAACATCATTGTCAGTGACATGGTAGGAAAAGGAAGTGAGGGTGCACAGAATTACAAAAAGATAAAGTGTGGCCTTGGTGCTGGAATCATCTAGCCATTGGACTTTGGGCATCTGTGGTGTCTTCGATTCTTCTAAACAAGACAAAGGGGTTATTTTACAGGCTAATCTCAAGACACTGTTATCTCCAGTGGCCCCTATTTCAGGAGTTAGACTTTCCCTAGTTCATCCTACCTCCTTGAAACTTGCTCTCAAGTTTCTTCCTATCCTTTGCTTTCTGTTTTCCCATCTACCCCAGAAAATCCCTCTTTTAAAAGGCAATTTGGACTTGAAAGCTATTGACTTAATTTTGTGGCTGATGAAAGTATTTCTGCTAATGGATGTAGCTAGAACCAGATTTGCTTTTAAAATGCTGACCTCTCAATAGTCATGTTTTGGCTTTCTACCTCCATTTTATTTATCTAGGTTGAAAATGAGTTTAATGTTTCAAAATGTTGGTTTCAGGGAAAATGTTTATAGAATTCTTTTATAGAGAGACAATGACCCATGTATAAGGAATATTTACTTAATCACTAGTTCAATCATTGACTCAATTTGGGAAAATGAAGTCTTTGGGGAACTCGGGTCCTCCTTTTGTCTTTGTTTGTTTAAAGATGGCCTTAAACACCTTGTTGAAAATAAAGCACAGAAGTGTGAAGTATGGATTTTCATTTGCATATATTTAATTCCTGAGTAGTAGAGGGGATACTGTGCATTGCTGCATATGCCCACAATTGAAATAAAAGATTTTGATTCTTTCTTGAAGGATGACATTAATATTGCTATTTTTTTAAATAAATGTTTTGGCATCAGATATCTGCTATGTGTATTAGAGTTCCAATTTAAATTTGCAACTTCTATGACTATTTGGTTATCATCAGAGGTGCCAAATATATTTTCTTGGTAGAGAAACCATAAAATATGACTGCTCCTCTGGTTCACAAAATAAACTGAAGAAAGACAAAGTTGTTGTCACAGCCATAAGTCTCTACTGCAAGTAAAAGGAGAATATATATATATATATATATATATATATATATATATAAACTGAGGCTCAATTTTTAAAAATGAAAAATATCATAAATCAAATTTTAAAGATGAATACTTCCCCCATTCCCACTTAAGTTTGAAATGAGGTAGCTTATGTGTTGATTTCTTTTGGTTCAAATTCTGTTGTTTTTATTGTCAGTTCTAAGTGCTCTTAAAAATTATATGGCAATACAAATTATAAATTAAGAAGCATGACAAGGAACTTTGACTCAGAATCAGACTTCTGGGATGATAATTTTAAGAAATAACTAAAGAAACAAAACCCATGGAAATGAACATATTCATTTTAACATTATCTATTATATGGAAAAAATGGAGACAGTTTATAAGTCAAATAATGAGACATTTAATAAGTAAAATACAGAACATAAAACTCAGTAGAATGACTTAGAGCCATTGAATGGAAATGGCTTTGGTAACAACATGGAAAATCTTTGGCATACAGAGTTCACCAGAAAGAACAGAATACAAAGTTATATGGTCACTATGATTATGACTATGTAAAGCTATGATCAGATTTTATAAGGGAACATATAAAAATGAAACCACTGTATTAGATTTATGGGATTAGAGGTAATATATTTATAAAAGAAATCTTTGGGCTTCCGTGGTGGCGCAGTGGTTGAGAGTCCGCCTGCCGATGCAGGGGACACGGGTTCGTGCCCTGGTCCGGGTAGATTCCACATGCTGCGGAGCGGCTGGGCCCGTGAGCCATGGCCGCTGAGCCTGCGCGTCCGGAGCCTGTGCTCCGCAACGGGAGAGGCCACAACAGTGAGAGGCCTGCATACCGCAAAAAAAAAAAAATAAATAAATAAATCTTTTATCACTGTGATAAAATTTCTCTTTACAATTTGAAATGGGAAACCTGAATCTAGGAGAAAGAATTCTCTGATAGGACTCTGAAGTTGGAAGGGAAAGAAATGAAGGTTTATTTGTCTTAGGGATTATTGGTTGCTGGAAGCAGAACACCACTCAACCCAGCTTAAGTAAAAGGGAATTTATTGCAAAGAGATAATATGAACACAGAAAGAGAATCCTAGCTGGGTTGCAGAACAGTGTGGGGCTAGAAGTAGAAATGGAGCCACTGGCCCATCGTGGCCTCACCAGACACATGAATAAAACATTTTAAATGAAGACCAGATCCAACCCCAGACTTGCATGACCCTGAGAGTGCAAGCCTCCCTGTCTCACCCTAATCGTGCCCATGGGTTCTGTATTTACAACTTTGACATTTTGTTCACCGTGGATTTTGCATTAATTTTTATTTATTAAAATACTGTAATAAAATATTCTTTGGCTTACTCTTTGAGGGTTTTTTTTTACTCCCCCTTCAATTTTGTGCCCACAGAGAGTGCCTCACTCACCTCCTGCTAATCCCTACAGTGGTGTTTGAAATTCCTCCCTCCAAGCCTGTCCCTGGATCACAGTATTGTTTCCCAGTAGGCTCTTTGCAATCTTAGTCCATTACCTGATAATAACACAGGAACCCATTAGTAGGTATTTTCATGCCAGACTGGTTGTGTTCATCAGATGAGCTGAGAGTGAGCACAAGGCATAAAACTTTTGATTAGGAAGAGAATAAAGACAGGAAAACCTGTCAGGGAAAGCTCTGGCCCCTGGAGGGAGAGAATGGGCCAGAGCAAATGCACACCATCTTTATAGCCTTTCCAGGGTTGAGTAAAACACTTGCACATCCTCTTGCCTTCCTTTCTCTACCAGCTCCCTATTAGGGTGAAAACTAGCCATCTGTGATGGATATGCCCATGACCTAGATGGATTTCCCCTGTAAGAAGCAGTCCACCAAGGAGACCCTTGATGGTGGATTTCAGTGTTGGCTTCCTTCACCTACAGCCAGCCCTGGACACCCAGCTCTGTGCTCATGGAGCCCAGACAAGCCTTTCCTCTTGACTAAGGCTCTCACCCACAATCCCAGCATGAGTCCCACTTGCCCTCATGCACACTGATTGTTAAGACATATCAGGAGGAAAGATGATGGATGATGCTTGCTTGCTTTTATTCAAAGTGTGCTTCTTATGAGAGAGAAATGTCACTTGTGCCCGTTTGTTTTCATATTCATGAAAGTACTACATTTGCCGTCCTCTCCTCTTTTCTCTCTTCGTTTTCTAATCTTCTCCTCACACTTCTTCCTGCCCCCCTCTTACCTCTCACTCCTCACTCTACCCCAATATTTCTTCTAAAATGTGGCTCAGCAGCTAAGGGAGCTGTCATCTTTGGAACCTCTTGTCACAAGGGATTTGAGGAAGGATCTATCTGATGTGAGAAGCCCAGATTTTCCCTGTGGGGTGAATCTCTCTACTCGGACCTGAAGGAGAGTCATTCGCCTTCTCTCTGTGCACGTTTCTGAGTCTTCCTCTTGGGTTATTGGGTTAATCACCGCTCCTTCTTCCTCTAGGAAGGACCTGAGTCTGCTCCTATGTGTCACGTACTGCCCGATGGCAGATGAGAATAGGAAGTTACTGATAGGTCAGCCTTTCCTGGGACTGGATGCCAGGAAGAGAAAGCACTTGGATTGAATTACCAAGCCCATGGAGAGTTCCAGGAATGCTCAGTCTTGGTGCCATCTTAAGATTGTCTCCTTTATTTGGTGGTTTAATTACCATATCTGTCAACTACATTTTTTTAAATCAGTCATCACAATCTTGGATGCTTTGGGCTGATCTTTAAATGACTAAACTCTGTGGCCAAGATAATGGCATTCACCTTCCAATTTTCATGCTTTTATTTCATCTGCCAATCATTTGCCTTTGAAGACAGTAACTGAATAGTTCAAACTTTCTGATTCATCTGTATTAGCAGACCTTGTAGAGCCCCAATAGAATGATCTTACAAATCTTTCTCACCCCTCTCCACACAAACACACACACACACACACACCCCACACACCCCACACACTCACAACCCCACACAGTGCCTATTTTGCAAGGTAACACCAGAACCTAACAAAAAACTAGAGAAACAGAAAGACTTCAACTACAAGGTTTCCAACCTTAATTTCTCCCCCTCTTAATGCAGCAAGATCAGATACATTCAAGTGTGAAAGACATTGACCACTGTATCTAACAATTTTTCTGTGTTTAAGCCCATGAATTCATACTTACATACACAATAATTATGCTTCTTTAATTATATAAACAAAAGCTGTAAACATATTTCTTTTGAACAAACTCTGGAGGTGACGGCACTTTGGCTAAGTGACACATTGGGCTCCTTCCTAAGGAATAAAACCAGGAGTTGAAACCAATGCCCCTCCCCCACTGCTTCTCCCAGTCTCATTTCCATCCACCTCTATGCAGCCTCCAAAATGGGGACACAGACTGTCTCAGCACATACTGCTGCCTTGCACTCTGCCGAGGGGCACTCTTTCCCTAGAACACAATGTGTGTTTTATGCAATGCAGCAACCATGTTTCCACCACCCTCTAATGACACAAACCTTCGATAGCCCAAATCAAACTCAGGATCAAGCCAACCTGTTATCTTTGTTTTGCTGTTGTGCCTTCAGATGGTCCTCCACAAAGCCAGAAGTAAAAAATGTATAACTCAATAGCGGAATCACTTCAGTGTGGGGTCAGACAGACCCAAGCCTGAACGCTGGCTGTACCACTTAAAAACTGTGACCTTGGGCAATTCATCCACATTGTCTAAACCTCACTTTTCATGTTGCTAACCTTGGATTGATAATGCGCACCATAGTGACCTCGAGCAGATATAAATCACAAAGTACTGCTCCAGGAACATTTTAGGGGATCAGTAAGTGTGAATCTGCTCCATGTCACACACTTTTCCTTTCCTCTTTGAATCCTCCATTCTAAGCAAGGATGGCCAAGTATCATCTTGCTGTAAGAGAAACTGCTTAGTATTACTAGTAGTGTGTGCATTAAATATGAATGATACAGCTACCCTGGGGCCCAGGAGCTTACCATGTCCTTTACATTTGGGGGATTGTCTAGCTTCCTACTTTGGGCAGAAGAGGACACCAGCATCATGTAGGTTTGGCATAACACAAACAACAGAGATTTTAATGGCATCACCTCCCAAGGGAAGGACCAGCCAGCTTAAGGTAACTTGCTGTAGTCCTTTCTACACAATTTAACATCTGACAGTTTGCAGTGCCTAGCCAGCCATGGTGCTGTGTTTTATTACCAGCCATTGAAAATAATTAGTTGGTGACCCAGAAAACTGATATATAAAATCCTCTTAATCACCAATATGGCTTTCAATTATACAGCGTAAACTTATTAACCTTTTTACTGCTGAGACTTGATTTATGGAATTTACCTACATGACCATTATGAGCAGAGATAAAAAGTATATTAACTGAGGTGTTGGCGTTAACAATAAAGAACTGCTTTTCCCCATCGTGGAGCCTTAAGTGGTGATGGCAGCCTCCTATGAAGTCTCTAGGGATTCATTTGTCTCCTGCAATCATTCAGTAATGGTTGACTGAGGACCTATTGTCTGTCTGTGTGGCTTTGTAACTTAACAGGGTAAAGTCCAAATACCTTAGCATGGCCCCAGCCTTATCTGGGGTTAGTTTCACCCCAACCCAAACTTTTCCAGCTTCCTCTCCTAAAAATTCACCATCCTCCAATGAGCTGTGCTTTTCACCACTCCATTCTCTGGCCATGTGTATTTTCTGTCTTTAATGGATCCACCTATGTCTGCCAACAGCCACACACACACACACACACACACACACACACCCCTCATATCCACACACCCACAACCCTATACATACTCACACAGCCCCTCATACATAAAACCCCCCCAAACACCTGTATGCAACCCCATACACACATACATACAACCCTTACATACTCACAACTCCCTCACAACCTCCCCCACAGCACTACACACCCAACCCATCACACACGCATATGATTCTCCCACACACACCCACAATCCCTCCATACATAGCACAATCCCTATACACATACCTACAACCCCACGACACACATATAACTTCCTAACAAACCCCCAAAACACACACCAACCACTTCGCACACACCTACACACACTATCTCCCTCACACATACAACACACACACACAACCCTCCCACACTCACACACACATGCGCAATCCCATGCCCACACACATACACAAAAACCCTCCCTTCCACACACACTGATAGCAAACCCCTTCTCTAACTGAAGAGGTCCTTCTCGTTTGGGGTCTTGTGAAATTTCTCCAGTCTCCAGGGTAGAATGTGTCACTGCCTCATTTCTGCTACTTCACTTTCCTCAGAGAGCTCACCAGGGATCAGAGTACATGTCATCCCAAGGGACTACACACTCCTTGTCATTAGGCGAGTGTGCCTCATTCATTGGTCACGCCCAGCAGAGGGGACTGCATCTCAGTGAGCTGAGGTCACAAAGGAAGCAAGCAACAGGGCTCTGCTCCCAAGAGCCTTTGTCTATTTAAGTGTGTGTATGTGTATGCACTTGAAGCAAATTCAAACCAACCAATAAGAAAACAAGTTTTAAATAACATTATACATGAGACAGAGAGAGAGGCTTCCCAAGAGTTATCAAAACACAAATTTTCTACTTCAGCAGTATGTGTGGTGATGGCCCAGAGCAGAGAAATGACCCAAGGAAAGAACCAGCAACAGGAGCACCTGAGTGATTCTCAGGAAGTAACCAGACTGCTGGCTCACAGAAAGGGTCAACCGTGCATGAGAAGCGGGCAGGTGACAGGGTGAGCAAGTACTCAGAGGACATGCAAAGCCTTCAGCTTTGATCACCAGAGCCACTGCAGACTCCAGAATTCCCAAAGTGCTTTGAACTCACGCTCACCATGGCCAGTGTCACGCACTCATGCCCACGCTCTGTGTTGTGTAACCAGTGGGCACACCCAGCATGAGTGAAAGTCACTAGGAAAACATGGGCCCCAAAGACATGTTATTGAGAACAGTATTCCAGAATAATATCACAATAGTCATCTCAGGGAAAATCAGAATTTTGTTGGCCTTCCTTACACTTATTTTATGGTTTAACACTGCTTTCATTCAGAATTCTAATAGGAAGGGACAGTGAGGGTGAAATCATAATTGCTTCACAGTTTAAGGACACTGAGGTCTTAATCTTGCTGGGATTAAGTTATATATTATACAACATTAATTTTATTAATATTTTTTGTCCCAAGTCAGATTTTATAAATTCACTAATGGTAAGAACAGTATCATTTTGCAGTGCAGCAATAATTAGCACAACATTGTAAATCAACTATACTTCAATAAAAAAAATAAAAGCTATTAAGCTTTATAAAATGTAAGTAACATTTCTCATTAATAAAATTTAAATGACAAAAAATAAAATGCAATTATTGGGCTATTAAAAGATTAATTAATTTTTAAAAGATTGGGGTGATAAAATTGGATTGAATAAGGAAAGAAAAAAAAGAACAGGATCATATTTTTCTCTGTATTCCTATATCTAGCCCAGGGCTAGAATAAATGCATAAATTAGTCATTTATTAGTCATAAGTGAACTAGGCATAAAATGAATAAATAAATAATTGGTATTCTTTAATCAGTCATTTCATTCTCCATTTCCTCCAGTGGACTTCAACAGAACCCCAGTGAAATTGAGCCAAATTTTTTGACTTACCATGTTATATTGTAATTATCAATTTATTTGTGTCTCCTATATGGGACTACGTACTCTGCTGGGGAAATAAATATCATAATACTAAGAAACTAAAATTTGTGGAGGCTTACTATAAATAAGGTACTGAACTGAATGTTCTACATAAGTTTTCTTGTTATTTCTTACACAAACCCTGTAGCATAGATACTTTTATCACTCCTACTTCACAGATGAAGGAACCTAACCTTAAAAGATTTAAGTGACTTATCCAAGAACACACAGCGAGTAATTGGTTGAGCCTGGATTTGAACCAAGTAGCCTGGCTCCAGAGCTTCACCATGAACAAATAACTATCTGATTAGACTGCCCCCAAACAAAGAATTTCAACATGGATTCATTGCATAAACATTTGGTGTACATCCTCCCCATGCCAGGAAATGTGTTGGTACTTAGGATACAATGGCCAATACCATGGGTATGTTAGCTGCCCTCGGAGAGCTTCCTGAATTACGTAATCACACAAGTTCATGATCATAAATTGTGTTAAGAACGATCAAGGGAGCTCACAGATGTAATGAGGGTGACCACAGGGGCTGCTGAGGTGTGTAGGGATGAGAACCACCAGAGTAGCTTCCCTGAGAAAGCGGCAGTTGAGCTCCAAGCTACAGAATCTGTAGGAGTTTATGACACATTGTGTGCATGGAATCTGAAAATATTTGAGAGAGATGCTATTGATTGGCTCATTTCCTAATCCACCTTGCTCAAAAAACAAAAAATTCTTATTTGAAGTGGTTTGCAGAATTATGTAAAACACCCAATTACATGCACCAGAAGGAGAGGAGAAAAAAAATGAAATGGTGGGAACATAAAATGCAGTTAATCCAAAATACATCACTTAGGGTCCCATACTCTTGCCCTAAGTAAACCATCAGCCTGAGAGCCACCGTGGCAAGGAAAACTCATCAGTGATCAATTCCCATTGCTCACAGAATTAAAGACCAGTTTCTCTGGGCATGCTCTATGGGTATGAAAGTGTGACTTAACAGAAGCTTTCGGGAGCAGCTAGCCTAGAGGTTTCCCAGACTTGTCTTCAGACAGCCCATGGGATCTCAGGGGCTGTGGACCAGGACAAGGAGGCCCGAGAAGTTTCCAGCATAGTAGAAGGAGGCACAGTGTTCATTTCAACCAGATAGGTTCTACTCTCATCTGTTCTACATAGTTGAATTAATTCTGCATTCTTTTTCTTTTGAAGAAAGACTTACAATGCCAGATTCTAAATATGTTTGGAAGTCTTGAATTCAACCCAATCCCTTCATTTTGCAGATGAGAGAGGTTGAGATGTTTTGCCAAGGTCATTTGCTGGTTAGTGTGAGAGCTGGGACAGCCCCTTCCCATGGGACCTTCCAGAACACTCAGCTGGTCAGCGTGAGGATTACAAGCCATAGAGATTTCAACCTCAGCTCTAACAGCCACGTGTTCTAAACCTGGGATTAACTAGCCACTGTTGCATGTCTGGTAAAACCCCTCCCATGCAAACAAATACAGTAATGCAATTTATTTGGTTTACTGGTTATTCACTTCATGAAATCATTGTGTCTCCAGTTTTCAAGCAGATACTCCCCTAAACATCAGCTTCCCCCCATCCCTGTGTCTTAACCATAGAGATAGTTTCTGACTTATCTTAATAACTATATCTGCTTGTGATAAAGAAACACAGGGGTTTCTCACTGGCCCAGGAATCCATAATTTACTCCATCTACTCACAGGGATTCCATTCCACAAGCCATCTGTTCTGGTGGATAAAAGCACAGACTTTGAAGCCTGAAGCCAGGAGGATGTGAATTCAATCCCAACTGTGCCTCTTTCTAGCTTATGACCTCCTACAAATTCTTTACCCTCTGATGTCCAACTTACTTGACTAAAATACAAATGGTAACCAGACCTATAGATTTGTTATGAGCTTCCAAATGAGATGATGAATGTAAAGCACTTACCTTTACAGGGTGTTTAGAACACAGTAAGCACTCAATAAATGTTTGCTATCATTGTTGCTCTACAAGTCGTTTCCCTTATAAATCTACAGCCGTTAGTAATGACACCAAACAGAGATGATTCAAATGGTTTTAAAAGAGATTTTGTGAAACAAGAGCAATAAAAAAAATCAACTGCACCACATAGTTCAGCCAGTGTCTTACTTCACTCACAAATCATCATCTGTTCAGCAGGGGAAACTATGAACTGTCTGGAAATAATATGGCAAAGACAGTCAATGACAATTAGAGCATAATGGGTCTAATATAGACTTGGAGATGAATCTGGAATCTTCTACTAAAATCCATTTATTACAAAAAATTCTGGAACCACTTTATCATAAGTGGGCATCATTTAGTGCTCAATTACAATGAAACTCCACTGGAAATATATATTAAATGCAGAACATCTACATTAATACCAGGAGAATTTGGTAAGATTGATGTTACTGCAATGACTACCAGATGAATACTAAGTACCTTGCTTCAACCTTCCAGGTTCTTGGGCTCAGACACTGCCATCCCCTTACTCCTGCCATCTCCATTTCTGAGGGTCTTTTATGGAGGCAGAGGGCAGGTTCAAAGTCCGTTTTATTTTCTTGTAATCTTGCTTAGAGCTAGATCGCTCTCAAACACTGATTAATCAAGACACATTATATAATAAAGTTAAAATCACAAACATTCCAACACCTCCATGAAAAGCAACTCATTTTCCAAAAGGCTATATATGTAACAGGAAAATTTGTAAAAGGTGGTAATTTCAGACTAAGCATTAAAAAGACATTTTTAATAGCCCCAACATGGATTGAACTTAGCTGAGCAAAGAAATCTCAGTTGAAGAATTAGGACCTGCCTCATTCAAACTCAGGGCTGTTAATGACTCAGAAGTGGGCTCTACAGGGTAAAGGAGGTTTCTGTTAACATCCTATTTCAACACAGATTACTTGAGCTGAGACTGAACTTCTCCTGCAGTCATTTCTTTTGCTAATCAAGAAAATAAAGCTCTTCCTATGCAGGAATATATGCAAATGTGAGGTCAGATTCCCATTATAAAATTTGGGGTCATAAAAAATAGGTGAAAGCCATGATTTTCTTGCCATTTGTCATGATATATTCCTGGGCAAGGAGACAGGTGTATCATCCTGAGTACAGGGTGGTGGGTCACTTGCTTTCCTATCAAATAATCCAGATTCAGGTCCCAGCTCAACCACTTACTGACTGCAAAAAACTCTCAGACCTTTAATTTCATCTTCAGCAAAATGGCAATAACAATCTCATCACGTTGTGTGTGTATTAAGTGAGATGCAGCATGTGAAAGCTCCTAGGGCAAGTGTCCTCCACAAAGGGGATACAGCTAAGCCTTGCTCATCCTGTTGTGGGTTGTGGGTACCTGCTCTATAGAAATCTACTGCTGCCCCAAAATAAACACAGAAATTGCTCCAGATCCAACCACCATGAAGGGCTAGAATCATTCTCTCTAGTTAAATAATCAGTTTCATCCCATGTCACTTGTACATGGACCTCCCCCCAACTTTCTAGATGCCCACTAGGGTTTTGACCCTGCTTGTCCCCAGCCAGCCAGCCCCTGCCTTAGGTTTTCACCACATGGACACAAACAGGGAATGGGAACCCAAGTCCTCCACTGGACTAGGATGGGCAAGTGGCAAAGTTGGAGAAAACCCTACAGAAAGTCTATGCATGCTGCTATGCACCTATCCTGCTGTCTACTCTCTTTAAAAAAAAAAAAAAAAAAAAAGCTGGTAGATTGGTTCAGGCCAGAGGTTGCAAACTGGCAGCTGAGAGCCAGCCGGAGCTATCACCCAGAGGGTGGTTTTACAGTGCCTCCATTTTGAAATAAGGAAATTTCACATTTTAAAAATCTAGATTTGGGGTTCATTTTATAAAACCAGAAATTCTGGTTTCCATGTACCATAATCTGCTGGAAGTCAGTTGGGGCTGCCCCTTTAAATGAGTCCCACCACCCCGAAGATCTCTGTCATCCAGAGCACCCCTGAGGCCTCAGAGGTTGACCCAATAATCTCACCATGTTTCAGTCCAATTCCTGCCATTATTACTATAAGCTTGGTTACTTCACAAATATTAATCCCTGCCTAATCCTCCTAGCACAATGAAGCAAAACAAAGCCACATCCACAGAAATGTGACAACGGAAAACCAACGGTGCTAAAAAATGAAATATGTGTTAAGTCCCCAAAGAAGTTCATTACCTGAAGGACGCATTATCCCCGTCCCTTCCCATGAGTCAGCACAGTCAGTAGTCATTCCTAATTGGTTTAAAGCTTAGTATGAAATATTAGGATGCCACGGTGTGTGATGACACAGCTGTATTCCTGAGGGGATGGCTGAGATGAATCTGTGTACAGCAGAGACAGGTGGAGACAAAGGGAGCAGGTGGAAATGGGTTGTAAATATACTATAACTTAAAAAATAATGGGGTGTTTTTTCCCTACAGGTTTCTGGTGCTTCATCACTAATTAAATATTGAAACTACAAAAGGCAAAATAAAGTTTTGTGGCTCTTTGGATTTGGGGCATAAATGTAAATATTTTGTACCATTAACTGCAATTCATTTGAAAAATACACACCTGGCCTTGGGAGCAGTGAATTGTAGGCATATGAGCTGAAAAGGGGGTAGATTTAAGGAAAATATTAGCAACTAATGGTGACATCCTTTTTTTTAGGCTATAAGGGGGTCAGGGGCTGCATTCCAGAGCAGCATTTTTTGAGTTTAGAAAACTGATGAGCCTTTTAAACAAAAGAGGAGATTCTGATCCCACAGAGCAGATAGGTTGTTGCCAAATGCAGAAAATCAATAGGCAAAACACTGGGAATTCTTGGGAACAGTAGTTGAATCATTTATGATCTCCATCCTCCAAGTTTGCAATGGTGAGGCACTTGGAACTCTGAGGCATTGATTCTCGATCTTGGCGTTAGGGTAGGATGATCTATAATTCTGTGAAAGGAAGCAAGCAACTTGTGGAACCACAAGAGTCATAGGTGCTTAGAGCTGGTTGGTCAACTTCCACCATGACTGATCGTACACTTAACCTCTTCACAGTTGCTCACAGGGCAGTGGCAGACCTCATGGTCAGCTCCCATTAGGGGTTCATTCTTCCTGTTTGTTCACCCCAAAATCTGTCTCTACCCCTTCCCTCTGGGTTCCACACTTCCTGCAGGATCACACGAGAAAGTGTCTTCCTCTTCTGGCTCTATGCAACAACTCCATTGTCTGGACTTAGAGTCAAAAGACTCAGTTCCCTAGCCCATTCTCCCACTCACAGCCAAGGAGCATCCACTTCCTCATCTGTAAAATGCCTTCCATGACTCCCTCCTGAGGTTTGGTTTGGGGCAACATCCAAGTAGGATAAACTGTGTGGGTATTTTGTCAAAAGGGAGACAGTGTGGGTTAGCGGGTAGACCCCATGACTTATAGCCAGGTTTCCTGAAAGGTGAATATGGAGCTTCAGCGTGTGATCTGGAGGAAACCACTAGGGATCATAAAATGATCAAACTCACAGAAGCAGAGAGGAGAATGGTGGTTGCCAGCACCTAAGAAAAGGATGAGTAACAATGTGTAAAGTTTCAGTTATTCCAGATGACTGCATCCTAGAGATGTACTGCACAGGCCTATAGTTAAAAAGGTTACACTGTGTGCTTAAAACTGTGCTGGAAGTGTAGGTCTTATATTAAGTACTCTTATCATAAAAAATAATAATAATAAGTAAAGAGTATGAAAACAAACTTTTGGATGTGATGGACTTGTCTTTGGCATAGATTTCAGCAATGGTTTCAGGGATGTATATTTATCTCCAATGTCATCAAGTTATATACATTAAATACATACACATGTGTACATATATGTGTTCACTTAAATATGTACAGTCTTCTGTATGTCAATTGCATCTCAATAAAGTGGATTTTTTAAAGTTCAGGATATAATAGTTTGCACGAAGGGTTTATGTGGGAACTAAAGGAGATGACTCATAGAATCCCTGGCATGCATTGCTGCTCGGCAAGTTTTGGTCTTTCCCTTCCCCAAGCGTTATTAGTAAATATATGAACTCAGTCCAGCTGAGTGAGCGTGTCTACAAACAAGACCATGAAAGTCACAACATCCTCTGGCACCTCTGGCTGACACTTGTGCTCCTGTGATCTGAGTGTCTCCCCAGCTCCGGCCCCTGCCTCCTGTCTCCAGACTCGACTCACAGAAAGGGGCCAAAAGCATAGGTTGGAGGCATCCAGGATAAACACAACCCCACCTTCCCTCCTCTTTGGTAAAACACCATAGATCTGGTGGTGGGAGATACTTGTAGGAAGAGTGAAGGGGCTTCAGAGGGAGCCATTTGGGGTTCTTTGGAGAGAAGTAGCCTTTGGGCTGCCAAGCCTCTTGGAGTTGGACTATTTTCCAGGTAGGAAGACCCTTGCCCTTGGAAGAGGCAAGAGAGGCCAGGACAAAATCTTAAGAAAAAAAATCTGAGTGATTAGGACTGATGTCCCTCTGATGTCTCTGAAGGGAGAAACTGAAAGAGAACCTTGGGATTTCCTCCTGTGCTTTCTAGTCCAGGACTGGAGAGAAAGCAGGAATCAGGGGCAGAAGCCTCATTCAGGAAAAGCATGTACAAGTGGTGACCCTTCATGGAGCAGGATAAACGGGGCCCTCAGCTGGACATCCTAGAGTGGGGAGGAGCAAGGATCTCTGTCACTGCACAGAATTACTGAGCAATTGTGCTGAGTTAGTACTGCTCAGGAGGAGCTGTCATCATGACGTGCCCAGGTGAGAGAAACTTAGTAGTGATGATTGGAACTGCCATGAAGAAAGCTTGCTCCCTTCCATTGAGCTCCACTGGGATAAGAGGTAATAGGGAGTGGGTGACATATAGTGGTTTATCATGAAGTTTTCAATATATCAGTTTTGGATCCCAAATGCAATGGTCAAGTCCATAGGGAAATACCAAAAGTCATGATTAAAAAGCAAAGATTAGGACACAGTCAAAAGTCAGCATGGAGGCTTCCCTGGTGGCACAGTGGTTGAGAGTCCGCCTGCCGATGCAGGGGACATGGGCTCGTGCCCCGGTCCAGGAGGATGCCACGTGCCGCAGAGTGGCTGGGCCCTTGAGCCATGGCCACTGAGCCTGCGCGTCCGGAGCCTGTGCTCCGCAACGGGAGAGACCACAACAGTGAGAGGCCGCGTACCGCAAAAAAAAAAAAAAAGTCAGCATGGTCTTTTCAGAGAGGTAAAGTAACTTCTCTGAGGTCACACAGCTATAAATGTGGGAACCAGGACCTAACTCTCAGTGTGCCTGTCTCCAGAGCAGAGCAGATGTTCTTTCTTCCAACACCACTGCTTCCCAAAACAGAGAGGGGTACCTGGTGGTGATCCCCACCTCAAGTTGGCCATTTCTGAGACAGACCCCTTGTACACTTAACCCACCCCTAACAGTGCACTCACACTGTCTCACTTTCCTTTTAAGTCACCAGCTTGGCATTAATTAATGTTAGGATAAAAACAACCAAACATGGTAGACTGCACAGTACAAATATATTTATTAACATTCCATCTGCATGCCAGACATACCACCTGCATTCAACAGAGGTGGTCAGGTTAATTGCTCAACTATGGGCCTGGCACCAAGCAAAAAAATAAAGTCCCACCCTTCACACTAGTCATTCACACAGAGCCATGCTCACCATAATCCCATTCTCTTACAGTATATGCTACAGAACAGGGCTCATCTTCCCTACATCTCTTCATTGCTCCTTCCTGGGTCAGACCCCGTGTGCCGGCAGAGGGCCTGATCCCAACAACAACGTGGGGAGGTAGACACTTGTGTCCCCACTTTATAGATGTGCCCACTGAACATCAGAGAGGAAGGGGAACTTGTCTACATCCCACAGCAGAGTGTGGCAGTGGCAAGTTTCAGCCTCACTGGTTGCCTCTCCCAGCCCTGCTCTCTCTACCACCCTATTCTGCCACTCCTTCCCTCCCTGCTCCTCATTTGTTTCCCCCTTTTTTCTGTCCTTCTTTCTATCATTTTCTTTGTTAGAGATCATTTTCCTTACTCTTTTCCTGACTCATAATGCCTTTGAGGAAAATTGCAGTCTTTGTAAACATCCCGTTCTAAAATCCTAACAGGAATACAAATTCAAACTATTCCCATAAGAGTTAAAAATTCCCCCCTGAGTTAAAAATGATGCTGTCAGTACCTAATGCTGACTTGTATTCTCTAGGAATGGATGCAACCAAACATCCATTGATACAATAAGTGAATCTTTGGACCCCTTCTTCCCCCAACTCTTGGGTAACTGTTCCATGGTCTAATGGCTTTGAGGTGGAAATGTTGCTCTAAAATTTCAAAATAAATTCCTTAAACCAGCCCCCCTCCCCATTTTTCCAATTAATCCAATGTTCTGTGTGGTCAGGCTGGAAAAAACATGTTCCTCCTTTGTAGTTTTCTTTGTATCTTTCAAAGTTTGGTAACTTATCAAATGTCCCATTAGTTACATGACCAAGCTAAACATTTAGTGTGTCCTAATATACAACAATTGCCTACAAATCATAACTTGTTTCCTAAAATTCCTTATTATATGCAGACTAATGTCTATTGAAATAAACATTTCCTATCTAGTTTGGGAAAACCTGTAGGAAATATGCATTTTGTTTTTCCATGCTTCTATTACCTAATTTTTTTTTTTTTTTTTTTTTTTTGTGGTACGCGGGCCTCTCACTGTTGTGGCCTCTCCCATTGTGGAGCGCAGGCTCAGCGGCCATGGTTCATGGGCCCAGCTGCTCCGCGGCATGTGGGATCTTCCCGGACCAGGGCACGAACCTGTGTCCCCTGCATCGGCAGGCGGACTCTCAACAACTGCGCCACCAGGGAAGCCCTATTACCTAATATTTTAAAATAGAAAAGAACATATGTAATATATATACATATATATATATATATATATATATATATATATATATATATATATATATAACTTTTTGCTGCCAGGAATAAGTCAGTTATTATAATTTTTGCACAGGTCTCCTGGTGCACCATGCACAGAATTTCTAAGGTAGATATTAGGAGTAGAAATGCTAAGCCATAGTATATATGAATATTCAACTCTCATAATAATAGCAGATTATTTTCCAAATCAGTTATACCTGATTATCCTTCAACCAGTTTATTAGAGAGACCTTTGTTCCACATCCCCTCCAAATTTGTATTATCTAAGTTTTTTATTTTTCCTCATCTAGTTCGTATGAAACAGTATTTCATAGTGCTTTGTAATTTCCCTGACTACTCATGAAGTTGAGTATGTTTTCATATGTTCATGCACTATTTGTGTTTCCTCTTCTGTGACATGTGTGAGCTCAGCTTTTGCAAAAGGCACATGGAGTTTGCTTCTGCCAACAAGACTTCATTTGGAGAAACACCAATTTCCCACTCTCGTGGCTCTAACTAGGTAGTCAGCCACAGGAACCTGCCCTTACATCTCCCTGGCCCACAGGAATCAGCACAGTAGGCAGGGAACCCAAGGAAACCCATTTCCCTGCTCCAAGGAGTCACCCAAACTAGGCCATTCCAAGTATACTTCCCTAGAACTAATGGATAGGGGGAAGCAGCTCTCTGTCTGTTGAGGTACATGGTGATGTTAATAGCCATCTTCCCTGGATACATGAAAGAATCTTAAGCCCAAAGGAAAGAACATGCCCACTGACAGAGGGGAGCAGAACCAGAGACTGAGTGAGAGTCTTGATGAGATTATTTGAGATCCTGGATCTCATTATGCCTGAAGACAGCTTTGACTTCCCAGTAAGATGAGCCAGGTTCTCTTTTTCTCTCAAGTTCTTTGAGCTGGATTTCTGTCAATTGTAACTAAAATAAAGCAAAGCTATTTGAGGAATAAGGAAAAAAATTATAAAAAAGTGAAGGTTACAATCTTTTTATTAGCTTGGGCCAAGAAACATAAGGAACATATTGACATGAAGGTTGTGGTAACAAATGACATTTCTATAGTGTTTTATAATCTACAAAACACTCTCACATCCATTGTCTAAATGGCTACTCCCTGCAGTTCCGGGAGGTGGGCAAGGTGAATATTATTACTATCATCCACATTTCACAAATGAGGGATTTGAGTCTTGAACCTGAGACTTATGTCATAAGTCCTTTTCGGCCATCTGGACTGCTCTTTAATCACTATCATTCACAAAACTCTCAGAACTCTTAAGATAAACAGTAACTTATTTGCTTTAGAGTTAGAGAAAGAAAATACGTTTTGGGGGAGAAGTGGATGCAGGCAGCATGTATTGATCACACATGGTGTCCAATAGTCAGCAAATAACTCACCTAACAGTATTCTTTGATTGAAAACTTTTGCTCCAAGCCCATTTACCTGAAAAACTTTGGAAAATATGAAACATTTGGCTCTCAAACTTGAGAAAAAAATGCTTCCAGATGTCCCTGGATCTACTTTAGCAAACCAACTTCCAAGAATGTTCCAGAATCACTATTTTCGGCCAGATTACAGGTTGTGTTTTATGAAAGAAACACATTCTATGTACATGATAACTTCTTAATAACTGAGCCATTGATTATCGAAAAGGGGCTTAGTGAGGGAGAAGAGAGGGCGTGGAACCCACAGAGCACAGGCAACCTTCCCCACAAGTTAATATGGCATTTTTAAGGAGAGGTAGACTTAATAAATTTCAGCATTGCATGGACAAGTATGCCACTGGAACTAAAAAATGTAACTGATAATCATTTTGAAGGAAACGGTGAATCTGAGCCATTGCTGGTGGCAATTCTGAGAAATCTCTGCAATTAATATTTTAAAATCCTTAAAGTCCTAATTAAAGAAGCAACATTCTAAAGCAAAGGCAGAAGAAATGAACAATCTAAACAGAGAGAAGAGAGATAGGCGAGTATAACAGAATCTAAACTGGAATGGGACTGAGGGATTTTCTTTAGCCACATACGACAAAGAATTTCAGTAATTTCTTCAAGAGAAGGGAGTAGCCATAATATATGTATGTGGGTACATATGTCTTTGATAGAATTTCAGTAATTTCTTCATGAGAAGGGAGTAGCCATAATATATGTATGTGGGTGCATATGTCTTTGTTAAATTTAACTCTATAGTAAACTTTGCATTCTTTTTGCACTTTTTAACTCCTTTGTTGAATCTTTTAGCTCCAGATTAAATATTCCCTTCAGATTTTTCTTTAGATAGGTGTCTGGATCTGTGAACTTCAAGGAACCACTGCAGTCAGGATTCTGGTGACCAGAGGGGTAGGCCAAGTAGGCTGCATCAATTTTCATATGATGCTTTGCTCAAGCTTGCCCTTCTTTTGGTGGATCACATGCCTTGAGATCCCATACAATTACCCAGCAAGCAATATGGCCACAAAGACAAATAAGCATGCAGAAATAAAACACCTACCCACCTGCCAGTGTAAGGTTAATGATGGTACCCCCAAGGGGATTGGAATATGGTTGGGTTAAAAACTCAGATATCACCAGAGCCATCTATGCTCATTCCAAGCAGCATCTTAAGGACTTATATCCTGTTCTGTCACAGTGATGAATATCCAACACTTGTTGTTTTTAACATATATATATATATATATATATATATATATAAAATATATTGATATATATAATAGTATTAGCATATACTATATATATACTGATATATAATATATATCAGTATGGGACATAAAATTAGGACTTTAAAAAATTTACATACACAGAATTTTATATTGAATATATTCAAAGTTGTGACAGAGACTTCAGTTTGCCACCCAATGACCATTTTCTCATTCTTGTGAATACACTGCCCCACAGAGTTAACTCCGTCAAAAGACTGCGTTTCCCAGACTTCCTTGCAAAGACATGTGGCCATATGACTAAGTTATGGTCAATGAGTGGTAAGTGGAAATGTTGTGTAATTCTTCCAGGAAGTCTCCTTAAAAAGGAGGGGTTTGGGTTATTTTTTCCTTCAAACTGCTGTGATGTGACATAGTATGATGTGATTAGATGATGATGTAATGTAACATGATAAGTGATGAGATTGTTTCCATCTTGGAATAAGATGAAAGCTACAATCTGAGAAGGCAGAATAGACAAGTGGAAGTAAGCTGGGTCCCTGAAAAGTTTGTGTGGCTTCACATCATCCCCGGATTGCCCACCTCTGAATTTCCCTACCTGAGACAGAAACATCTAATTTTATTCTATTTTCTATTATATGCAGCTTAACCTAATCTTAACTTATACAAGGGATTAAATGTGCCAGGATTAAAGGAGAGAGGAGGAATAGAATTAAAAAATGAGTGAAAATATTTTGTTCCCTCTCCCTTTTTCCTGCATCTAAGGACAGCCATAAATGTCAAATGAAGGCCAGAGCCCAGAATTACTTTCCAAAGCCTTTTGTCTTCAAATATCTAGCAATTTCAATGGGAGCTAAAACATGCTTCATCGTCCTAATGTTGATAATCTTTCTCCATCTTCATGGTTTAAGCAAAAGCAGAAGACATCACAGGGACACCTCAGATTTCTAGCTGGTAATCACCCTTAGTCATAGCAATAGAGATCCCATATTTCATTTTGATATCAAAATGCATTACAAAGCTACAGTAATCAAAAGAATGTGGTACTGCCATAAAGATAGATATAAAGACCAATGGACTAGAATAGAGAGCCCAGAAATAAGCCCTGGTCTATATCATTAAATAATTTTTGACAAGGGTGCCAAGAATATTCAATAGGGAAAGGACAGTTTTTACAACAAATGATGCTGGGAAAACTAGATATCCACATGCAAGAGAATAAAGTTGTACACCTACCTAATGCCATATACAAAAATTAACTCAAAATGGATCAAAGACCTAAGCATATGAGCTAAAACCATAAATTCTTAGAAAAAAAACATAGGGGAAAACTTCCTGATGGTGGGTTTTGCAATGATTTCTTGGATTCAGCAATAATTTATCAGATATAACACTAAAAGAAAGGACAGATACCATATGATTCCACTTATAAGAGGTACATAGAGTAGTCAAATTCATACAGACAGAAAGTAGAATGGTGGGTGCCAGGGGCTGAAGAGGGAGGATATGGAGTTATTATTAAGTGGATAAAAAACTTCAGTTGGAGAAGATGAAAAAATTCTGGAGATAAACGGTGGTAATTGTTGTACAACAATGTAAATATACTTAATGCCATAAAACTGTATACTCAAAAATGGTTAAAATGGAAATTTTAGTCTATTTATATATTTTACTGCAATTTTAAGAAAAAATGAATTTGTTGTAAACTTAGTAATTTACCCTCCCAAAAATGTTCATGCCCTAATCCCTGGAACATGTCGAATATGTTACTTTACATGGTAAAAAGAACTTTGCAGATGTGATTAAAGTAAAATGGAGATATTACTCTGAATTATCTTGGTGGGCCTTATGTAATCATAAAGGTCCTTATTCAAAGGAGGCAGGAGAATCACGGTCACTAGTAGATGTGACAAGGATAATAAGAGGTTCTACTGATACAAGGAAGGGCCCATGAGCCAAGGAATGAAAGACAGATGGCCTCTAGAAACTAGAAACTGAAAAAGACAAGGAAATAGACTCTTCCGTGAAACCTCCAGATGGAACACAGCCCCATAGACACCTTGATTTTAGATCTCTCACTTCCAGAACTGTAAGGGAGCAATTTGTGTTGTTTTAAGCCATTAGGTTCGTGGTAATTTGTTACAGCAGTGATAGGAAACTACTACATAAATAGTCTCTGCCCTTCAAACACTCATCACTTGGTTTCAGCTACCTCTTGTCAGCAGGTACTAAACTATAAGAGCTCTGACTTTATCAAGAGCCAAGATAAACTTACAGAAAAGCTGTTGATATTTGATCTGTTGCCCCTCTCAATTCCTATGACTATGTCTTGGTCAAAGACGCCTGGCTTTTCTCCCCTCTCAGGTCTTACCCACACCCTCCTGACCAAGGATGAACAATTATGAGCTCAAAGATTGCTATGGCACGTGCTGGGAGGACTAGCCAGTATGGTCTGTAGCTCTGAGTGCCTCATCCTGGCAAATGGTCTATGCCAGATCATTCCCCTCAGTCCAGGCAGTCCAGTGAAATAGAACATGGCATTACTGACATCCATCTGACTCTGGACTCAGTGCCTGGTGCCACCTTGTGCAGATATTACCAGCAATCCTATTTTCCAGATGAAAGACACTGAGCCCCAAGGTTGCACAACCAGTAGTTGATGGAAGTGGTGTTTGGATTCAGTTGTCAGGCTTGAAGTCAGCCTCCTCATATCCAGATTCTCTGAACTGAGGGACTCCAAAAAATAAAACACATCTGCTCCACCCAGTCCTTGGCCTGTTATTATGCCCACTTGCCTATAACCCCACATTCTGACCATCATATACTTGGATAAGACCAGAGGTGAAGTCCTCTGCCATAGTTTCTTTTATGATACAACATGGAGCATCAAATGTGAAGACAAGAATGAAAGAGCATAGGGTTATCAAAGAGATGATCTTGTGGGAAAGATGTGTTTTTCTCTCAGTCAACCAGATGGCCCATGATGTGGCTAAGGAAACCTCTAAGGAAAGAAGAAAATAATCACGGAGATGAGGCAGAGTCTTTGGGAAGTTGCGGGTGGGTATATTGGTGGGTTTGCTTTATTTCTTTTAAGGATTTTGACCTTTACTATTTATTAAATCAGTTTACTTTATCTCCATTATCACCACCCTAATCCAGACTTTAATCACCGCTCACAAGACACTGTAAGACCTTAAAAGCCTGTGAATTGTTCTTTCCATATCTTATCTAGCCACCTCTAGCCCCCAAAATCTATTCTCCTTACTGGAAGCCATAGTAATCTTTTTAGAACTTTGAAGATATCATTCCACTGTCTTCTGGCTTCCATTGCTCCTGTTGAAAACTCAGGTAGAAAACTTATTATTGCTCCTTTGAAGATAACGTGCAATATTTTTCTTTTGTCTTTGGTTTTTACTATCTTTTATTATTGTATCTTAGTCTTATTATCATATTTACTTGAAATACAATACTGTGATATTGTATTTATACTTCTGGACATTACAGAGCTTCATGAACCTGTGGATTAATATCTTTCATCAGTGTTGGAAAATATTCAGTCATTACCTCTTTAAATATTGCTCCTGCTCTTTTGACTACAATTTCTTTCTGGGATTCCATTTATATGTTAGATCTACTGACTGAGTCCCATATGTCTATGTCTCTTTTCTGTATTTTGTATTTTTTATCCCTGTGTGCTGCAGCATGGGGATTTTCTGTTGGCCTGCCTTCCAGTTCACCAATTCTACTTTCTATTATGTCCAGTAACTATTACTGTTACTGATATTGTTTATTCAGTTCTAGAATTTGACATTTGATTTGATCTTATAGATTCAAATCTCTGATACATCCTCTATATTTCCAGCCATTTTCACCATGTTCTTACCATATATATCTGGTTACTTAAAAGTCTTATTAACTAACTCCTATAGCTGGATCATGTGTGGGCCTATTCCCTTTAATCATTTTTCTCTTGGTTTTCAGTCATGTGATCCTGTGTTCTGGCATGTCTAGTAATTGTTGAATTCATGTGTATTGTTTATAAAATTTGTAGAGACTCCAGGTGATGTTATTTTCCTCTATAGACCATTTACCCCTCCCTCATTTAGGCAGATAGAGTAGTTGATGATCTTAATGTAATCAGAGATTATGCTATTACAAGGCTGTGCTGCCATCAAGGTAAAGCTCAATCTATTTCCTGTTGGTCTTTATTTAAGGCACAGCCTTCCAAGATTTTCACCTAAAAGACTGGCATACTCACTGCATCACCTCCCCATAATGAGTTCTGAGCTCTAATCTTCATCTCTTGAAACTATGAAGACTGTTGAAATGAAAACTCTGCTGTGTTTTTTTTTTTCCAGAGGACTTGCACTTAGGTTTTTTGCCTCCCACTTCATGCAGCCTCAGAATTCAACTGAGGGGAAAACTGGTTGCAGGCATGAGGTCTCCCAAGTCTCTTCCACAAGCTCTACTGGTTTCCCTTTTCCCCAGGAACAGCCTTCCACTAGTGCAAATCTTGGATATTCAACCTCTTGCCTATACCCAGAACCAGCAAATGGACCCAGGTTAAAAGAAGCTGCAGAAGTCAGTTCACTTTTCCAGAGTCTTAGCCACCCTTATCCTCTTTGCCTCAGCAGTTCTGTGCTGCCTTCAAACTTATAATTTCTATACTTTATCCATTTTTTTTCAGCTGTTCTCTACAGGATGAAACTTTGCCACCAGCTACTCCTGGTAGTCACTCAGTGTAAACTTTTTAAACTCACAGACTTACAAATCTAAGTATTCTTCTGCTTCACATCTCCAAATGTTCCTCACTAGTAATTAGAGTAAAAATCAAGTTACTAGCCTTCTTTCTCCTGCATGTGTGCCTGCTACCTTCCCAGACTAACCTTGCATTCCTTGCACTCCCCACCCCCACTGCACTGCGGCCAAACTGCAGATTTTATCCTCAATCCAGGCCTTGACATACAAGCTGTTCATTACCTTGGATGTGCTGCTTGAAAAGCCTCCCTAGAAGAAGAGTCTGGCTTGATAGTAGTGATCCTCAACCTGATCCCTTGGTTTGGGGGGTAAGAGGTGGTGGCGAGGGATATCCTCTTACTCCCCAATACTCCTCAGGCAATTATTAGATGTACAACCTCAGAGAAAGTATTGCTCTCTCTGAGCCTCAATGCTCTCATCTGTAAAATGGGAAAAATATTCAAAGCTCTTTGTGAGGACTAAATTAGGAGTTGCATTTTAAAGTGCCTGCCTTTATATGACTATGATCTTCTCTCTTTATTCCAAAGCACATCAACCAAGAAGGAACATTTCCATCAGTAAGACTGGCTTGCATTTCCATGGCAATGGTACATTTCCCTTTTCTCAGCAGTCTGGCCTCAGCCATCAGATATGTTTTGAGACATTGTAATAACATATAAACATTCCCATCTTAACAAGAACCATGCCCCCACTTAAAGCCAAGAAGATGTTCTTGTTACAAGCTATTATTTCTTGGAAAAACAAGAAAAAAATCCTTAGAAGCAAGTATGTCTCATATTTTTAAAATATCCTAATCCTTGACTAACTTCAGTATGTCTGTAATTGCTTTTTTCTCCTCATGTTTTACATCCATTATGTGGTTCTATTGTTCAAACATCGTTTCAAATGAAATTGTGCCATTAAAAAGACATAGCGCCTTTGGATCCTTTTAGTCCAGCTGTGAACTTTAGACTTAATCCTTTAGGGCACTCTTGTCTGGTAGGGTTTAATTTCTATTAAATTTTCTAAAAGGAAAGACAGGATGGTCAAAGCAAGATAGCAAGACAGACAAGAGTCTGTATTTCATAAATTAATAAGCATCACCGACCGCCTTTCTTGACCCTTTAAACTCTGTGAAATTAATATAAGTAGACAACCAAGGCCCAGTTGTCCCCTCCAGAGCCTTGCAAGTTCACTTAAGCAATCCAAGTTTACTTAAAGTTTTATAAGCCAGCTTTTAGAGCAAGTCCTTTGTACTTATTACTAGTGACAGTGAGCATTACAGCAGCCAATGAACCTTACTGACTTGCGACCCCAATATGGTCGAGCACTGTTATCAAGGGAAATATCAGAATCAATGCTTGTATATTACATTGAGGTCCTGACTTCTGAAAAAACCCCCTATAGACCTTTCAGAATATGTCAGTGAAATAAACAGCTAATACTGTGAGACAATCTACCAACGATGGTCAGAAAGTGCTGTTTATTTAACCACTTTTCAACCATCTTAACCCTTCTATAAGGTGTATGTTTCCAAAAGAAGGAAATAACAAATTTTCATGCCTCCAATTCTTTTGCAATGGAACCACATTTATGCCCACTTTTTCAGGCGAAAATTCGTGTGGTCTTGCCACAGGGAGCAGGGAACACCATGTCATCTTCTTCCTCGATTAAGAGGCTTGCATTATTAAACAGCTCTGGTGGAAGTGGTGAAGGTACCACGCCTTTTCTCCCATGGCACCCCCATGTGAGCTTTCATTTACAGCCAGCATTTGCTGGAAGAAAGCTGGGCTCACCACCACGTTTTACTTACTGTAATTACTCATGTCACTGCTTCAATAGTACCCTCTCCTGCATATATAATCACCAACACTGTGCATGGAATTTTTATGTAACTTTTAAAAAATTCTATTTCAGTCATACTTAGGTTTTTTTATTACTTAGTTGTCCTATCTGGCATAAAAGAATAATCTATAATTATTGTGATTTTTAGAGCATAAGTTTTTTGGGCTTTTTTCCCACTATAGTTGATCAAAGAACTAAAATATCTTACTAGAATACCAAAAATGAATATGTAAGATACGTCATATATAAAGAATACACCCCTTCCTTTCCAGGTGATAAGAAAGTAAACCTAAATATTTCTGAAGTCCTTCTAATGCTGGGATTTTCTCTTCTATTTTTTGATCTTTTCTTTCCCCCCAATCACAGTGCACTGAGCCATTCAAACGTCCCCATCTGTAGAGTGCTGGTTCCTGAGACTGGAAGTCTTCAAGAACACCACTTGTAAACTTCAGCGCCTGGCAGTGCATTCCATCTGAGCTAACCTGCCCAGAATTCAATCCATAAGTCAGAATTACCCAGAGGTGCTCAGCAGAAGATCAAAAAATCCTGCTTCTCCCTTTGCAAGTCCAATCATCTTATTTTGGCAAAAAGTAATTCATATACATTTAAGCTTTTATTGAGAGGCAGGCACTGTTTAGTGCTCCTCAAAGGAACCTGTTTGGACCAATCCAACAGCTGACTTACCTTAGGCATTTTATAAAGAGATGGTGCCCTTTGGATGCCTGGGAGTGGGGTGTGGCCCAAGCCCAGGGGTAGGAGAGAGGTCTGCTGACAGGGCTGAGAAGGGCAGGTGTTCTGTCACAGCAGAACAAGGTAATTCCTTCTGGGCAGCCACAAGGGTCATGGCTCAAAAGGCAGAGTTGCAAAGCCCCTGGATGAGAAGTTGGGCAAAACTGGTAGAGATGGAGAGCAGAGAGAAAGACCAAGCGCAAAACAGCAGGTCCTATGCAGTTTCCAAAGGCCACATTCAAAGGCCCAGAAATTATTCTTATTGATATCCAAGCATAAGTTCCAAGGGGTGGATTGGATGAGGGTAGAAAATTGGCTCAGATGAGCCAGAAGGGCCTTCCTGATATAGCGCATTTACTAAGAAGATCCTTTTCCCTGTGAAAGGTACTATCCGGGAAAGGAAGCATCCTAGCACATTATCCCTGAGGCAGCTATACCTCTACATAGAAGGCCTAATGTCAGTAAGTAGAGTCAAGGTCATCCTAACCCACATCACCAGTGAGCCTTGGACTCCCCAATACATTGACTATAAAGTATTGACTGTACCTTAGGATGACTTGGGAAGGGGGTGGCTTTTGCAAAAAATTAGGGCCAGGGGCATCCCCCTAACCAAGTGAAACGGGGTGCCAAGGAGTACTTTTTAAAATCTTCTAGGTGATTCTAATGTACAACCATAGCTGAGAACCACTGACCTAATACAAACCTGAATTAAAGGAAAGATAAGGAAAGGAGATTGCAGGTCAACTTCATTAGACTCCCATGATGCCCACCAGCACCAGTGCCACCACCACAGTTTATGCCAGGCACGTGCCTGAAACTTTCTGACTCAACCAACATCCAGCCTGCCTGCTTCTCACCAGGAAAAAAAAAATGCATCTATAAAACCAAATCAACTCTGACACCCACAATTAATCCACACTTCAGCATACCCCTCCTGAGAATGGGTCTAAAATAACTTGAACCACATCATCTTCTCTTTAATTTTTTAAATGCCCTTAGGGATTTCAGTTCATCTGCCTTACCCCTTCTCTCTGTTTGACAGACTCCTACTTATCCTCTAACAAAAGCAATAACAAAAACAAAAATTATAGCCAGGATCATGATGACAGATCACATTTTTATGGGTGCTTTGCTGTGTGCACAACTTGCATTAAGCATTTTGTTTGCAGACACATCTCATTCAAAGTTCAAAACACCACTATGATGCTGTTATGCTCATTTACAAAAGTGGGAATGGCCCAGGTCACAAAGCTAGAAGGTGAGGAAGCAAGCTTACAGACCCAGGCAGCCCCATCCCAGCTGGGCTCCTCACCCTGCTGCTAAATGCCTCTGAAAATTCAGCCCAGATGTCACTGTCTTCGGTTTTTTTTACAATTGTAATCATTGCTAAAGCCATACCAGCCACTAGAAAATTTATTACACTGGTATCAAAAATATATGTACATTTGAAATTTTTCATAACAGAAAGCTTTTTAAAGTATTATGTAAATAATAATATTTTTAGAAATTTAAAATCTAGAGTTCCTCAATAAAATATTAGCAAATTTTTAAAAAAATGTCACTGTCTTTATAAAGCCCATCCTTTTCCCTTTAAACAGTCCAGAAAGGGGTCCTTCATTCCTGTAGTATTCCCACCTCCTCTACATTGTATCTCAAATGGCATTGCCACATTTTTTGCTTAAACATATGTATTTGCCACAAGATTGTGAATCACACATGGGGGGCCCTCAATTTTATTCAACTTGGTTTATTCCAAAGACAGCTCAGGGTCCAACAGATAATAAGGTCTCAGTATCTGCTCAATGAATGAATGGCCAAACAATTCATTCTTAAAGAAGAGTTCCTTCACTGTTAAAACCTAAGCGGTCAGGGCACCTTCAAGATGGTGGAGGAGTAAAATGTGGAGATCACCTTCCTCCCCACAAAGACATAAAAACTACATCTACATGTGGAAAAACTTCTACAGAAAACCTACTGAATGCTGTCAGACAACCTCAGACTTCCCAAAAGGCAAGAAACTCCCCACATACCTGGACGCCCTCAGGTGACCTACACGCAGAGGCAGGGCCAAATCCAAAGCTGAACCCCAGGAGCTGTGTGAACAGAATAGAAAGGTAAATTTCTCCCAGCAGCCTCAGGAGCAGTGGATTAAATTGCCACAATCAACTTGATGTACCCTGCATCTGTGGAATACCTGAATAGACAACGTATCATCCCAAAATTTAGGCGGTGAACTTTGGGAGTAATTGTAGACTTGGGGTTTGCTTTCTGCATCTAATTCGTTTCTGCTTTTATGTTTATCTTAGTTTAGTATTTAGAGCTTATTATCACTGGTAGATTTGTTTATTGATTTGGTTGCTCTCTTCCTTTTTTTAATTATTTTTATATAATTTTTTCCTTTTTCTCTTTTTGTGAGTGTGTATGTGTATGCTTCTTTGTGTGATTTTGTCTATATAGCTTTGCTTTTGCCATTTGTCCTAGCGTTCTGACTGTCCATTTTTTGTTTTTTGTTTCCTTTGTTTTTTAGAATAGTTTTTAGTGCTTGTTATCATTGGTGGATTTGTTCTTTTGGTTTGGTTTCTCTCTTCTTTCTTTCTCTCCTTTTTTTTAAAATTTTTTTGTGGTACGCGGGCCTCTCACTGCTGTGGCCTCTCCCCTTGCAAGGCACAGGCTCCAAACGCACAGGCTCAGCGGCCATGGCTCGTGGGCCCAGCCGCTCCACGGCATGTGGGATCCTCCCGGACTGGGGCACAAACCCATGTCCCCTGCATCAGCAGGCGGACTCCCAACCACTGTGCCACCAGGGAATCCCTCTCCTTTTTTTTAATTATTTTTTTTATTTTTAATATTTTTTTCTATTTTAATTATTTTATATTATTTTATTTATTTATTTCCTCCTTCTTTCTTTCTTATTTTTTCTCCCTTTTCTTCTGAGCCATGTGGCTGACAGGCTCTTGGTTCCATGGCTGGGTGTCAGGCCTGAATCTCTGAGGTGGGAGAGCCGAGTTCAGGACACTGGTCCACCAGAAACCTCCTGGCCCCATGTGATATCAAATGGCGAAAGCTCTCCCAGATATCTCCATCTCAATGCTAAGACCAAGCTTGACTCAACGACCAGCAAGCTACAGTGCTGGACACCCTATGCCAAACAACTAGGAATACAGGAACACAAACCAACCCCTTAGCAGAGAGGCTGCCTAAAATCATAATAAGTTCACAGGCAACCCAAAACACACAACCAGACATGGTCCTGTCCACCAGAAAGACAAGATCCAGCCTCATCCACCAGAACACAGGCACCAGTCCCCTCCACCAGGAAGCCTACACAATCCACTGAACCAACCTTACCTACTGGGAGCAAACACCAAAAGCAACGGGAACTACGAACATGCAGCCTGCAAAACAGAGACCCCAAACACAGTAACTTAAGCAAAATGAGAAGACAGAGAAATACACAGCAGATGAAGGAGCAAGGTAAAAACCCACCAGTCCAAACAAATGAAGAGGAAATAGACAGTCTACCTGAAAAAGAATTCAGAATAATGATAGTAAAAATGACCCAAAATCTTAGAAAAAGAATGGAGAAAACACAAGAAACATTTAATAAGGAACGAGAAGAACTAAAGAGAAAACAAACAATGATAAACAACACAATAAATGAAATTAAAAATTCTCTAGAAGGAATCAATAGCAGAATAACTGAGGCAGAAGAATGGAGAAGTGACTTGGAAGATAAAATAGTGGAAATAACTACCACAGAGCAGATTAAGAAAACACAATGAAAAGAACTGAGGACAATCTCAGAGACCTCTGGGACAACAATAAACATACCAACATTTGAATTATAGGGGTCCCAGAAGAAGAAGGGGAAAAAAAGGGACTGAGAAAATATTTGAAGAGACTATAGTTGAAAACTTCCCTAATATGGGTAAGGAAATAGTCAATCAAGTCCAGGAAGCACAGAGAGTCCCATACAGATAAATCCAAGGAGAAACATGCCAAGACACATGTTAATCAAACTATAAAAAGTTAAATACAAAGAAAAAATATTAAAAGCAGCAAAGGAAAAGCAACAATTAACATACAAGGGAATTGCATTAGGTTAACAGCTGATCTTTCAGCAGAAACTCTGCAAGCCAGAAGGCAGTGACAGGACATATTTAAAGTGATGAAAGGGACAAACCTACAACCAAGATTACTCTACCCAGCAAGGATCTCATTCACATTAGACACAGAAATTAAAACCTTTACAGATAAGCAAAAGCTAAGAGAATTCAGCACCACAAAACCAGCTTTACAACAAATGCGAAACGAACTTCTCTAGGCAGGAAACACAAGAGAAGGAAAAGACTTACAGTAACAAACCCAAAACAATTAAGAAAATGGGAATAGGAACATACATAACTATAACTACCTTAAATGTAAATGGATTAAATGCTCCAACCAAAAGACATAGACTGGCTGAATGGATACAAAGACAAGACCCACACATATGCTGTCTACAAGAGACCAACTTCAGACCTAGGGGCACATACAGACTGAAAGTGAGGGGATGGTAAAAGATATTCCATGCAAATGGAAATCAAAAGAAAGCTGGAGTAGCAATTCTCATATCAGAACAAATAGACTTTAAAATAAAAATTATTACAAGAGACAAAGAAGGACACTACATAATTATCAAGGGATCAATCCAAGAAGAAAATACAACAATTGTAAATATGTATGCACCCAATATAGAAGCACCTCAATACACACGGCCAATGCTAACAGCCATAAAAGGGGAAATCGACAGTAACACAATAATAGTAGGGGACTTTAACACCCCACTTTCACCAATGGACAGATCATCCAAAATGAAAATAAATAAGGAAACACAAGCTTTAAATGATACATCAAACAAGATGGACGTAATTGATATTTATAAGACATTCCATCCAAAAACAGCAGATTACACTTTCTTCTCAATTGCTCATGGAACATTCTCGAGCGTAGGTCATATCTTGGGTCATAAATCAAGTCTTGGTAAATATAAGAAAATTGAAATTGTATCAAGTATCTTTTCCAACCATGTTATGAGACTAGATATCAATTACAGGAAAAAATCTGTAACAAATACAAACACATGGAGGCTAAACAATACACTGCTTAATAACCAAGAGATCACTGAGGAAATCAAAATACCTAGAAACAAATGACAATGAAAACACAACGACTCAAAACCTGTGGGATGCAGCAAAAGCAGTTCTAAGAGGAAAGTTTATAGCAATACAATCCTACCTCAAGAAACAAGAAACAACTCAAATAAACAACCTAACCTTACACCTAAAGCAATTAGAGAAAGAAGAACAACAACAAAGAAAAACCCAAAGGTAGCAGAAGGAAAGAAGTCATAAAGATCAGACCAGAAATAAATGAAAAAGAAATGAAGGAAACAATAGCAAAGATCAATAAACCTAAAAGCTGGTTCTCTGAGAAGATAAACAAAATTCATAAACCATTAGCCAGACTCATCAAGAAAAAACGGGAGAAGGCTCAAATCAATAGAATTAGAAATGAAAAAGGAGAAGTAACAACTGACACTGCAGAAATATAAAGGATCATGAGAAAATACTACAAGCAGCTATATGCCAATAAAATGGACAACCTGGAAGAAATGGACAAATTCTTAGAAATGCATAACCTTCCAAGACTGAACCAGGAAGAAATAGACAATATAAACAAACCAATCACAAGCACTGAAATTGAGACTGTGATTAAAAACCTTCCAACAAACAAAAGCCCAGGACCAGATGGCTTCACAAGCAAATTCTATTAAACATTTAGAGAAGAGCTAACACCTATCCTTTTCAAACTCTTCCAAAATATAGCAGAGGGAGGAACACTCCCAAACTCATTCTACGAGACCACCATCACCCTGATACCAAAAACAGACAAAGATGTCACAAAAAAAGAAAAGTACAGGCCAATATCACTGATGAATGGATCACACACCATGATCAAGTGTGGTTTCTCCCAGGAATGCAAGAATATACGCAAATCAATCAGTGTGATACACCATATTAACAAATTGAAGGATAAAAACCATATGATCATCTCAGTACATGCAGAAAAAGCTTTTGACAAAATTCAACACCCATCTACGATAAAAACCCTCCAGAAAGTAGGCATAGAGGGAACTTACCTCAACATAATAAAGGCCATATACGACAAACCCACAGCCAACATAGTACTCAATGGTGGAAAAAAAAACTGAAACCATTTCCACTAAGATCAGGAATAAGACAAGGTTGCCCACTCTCAAAACTATTATGCAACATAGTTTTGGAAGTTTTAGTCACAGCAATCAGAGAAGAAAAAAGAAATAAAAGGAATCCAAGTCAGGAAAGAAGAAGTAAATTGTCACTGTTTGCAGATGACATGGTACTATACATAGAGAATCCTAAAGATGCTACCAGAAAACTACTAGAGCTAATCAATGAATGTGGTAAAGTAGAAGGATACAAAATTAATGCACAGAAAACTCTTGCATTCCTATACTCAGAAAACTATAAGACACTGATGAAAGAAATTAAAGATGATACAAACAGATGGAGAGTGATACCATGTACTTGGATTGGAAGAGTCAACACTGTGAACATGACTATACTACCCAAAGTAATCTACAGATTTAATGCAATCCCTATCAAACTACCACTGGAATTTTTCACAGAACTAGAACAAAAAATTTCACAATTTGTATGGAAACACAAGAGACCCTGAATAACCAAAGCAAGCTTGAGAAAGAAAAACAGAGCTGGAGGAATCAGGCTACCAGACTTCAGACTATACTACAAAGCCACAGTAATCAAGACAGTATGGTACTGGCACAAAAACAGAAATATAGGTCAGTGGAACAGGACAGAAAGCTCAGAGGTAAACCCACGCACATATGGTCATCTTATCTTTGATAAAGGAGGCAAGAATATACAATGGAGAAAAGACAGCCTCTTCAATAAGTGGTGCTGGGAAAACTGGACAGCTAAATGTAAAAGAATGAAATTAGAACACTCCCTAACACCATACTCAAAAATAAACTCAAAGTGGATTAAACACCTAAATGTAAGGCCAGACACTACAAAACGCTTAGAGGAAAACATAGGCAGAACACCTCATGACATAAATCACACAAATATCCTTTTTGACCCACCTCCCAGAGAAATGGAAATAAAAACAAAAATAAACAAATGGGACCTAATGAAACTTTAACACTTTTGCACAGCAAAGGAAACCATAAATAAGACGAAAAAACAACCCTCAGAAGTGGGAGAAAATATTTGCCAACCAAGCAACGGACAAGAGATTAACCTCCAAAATATACAAGCAGCTCATGCAGCTCAATATGGAAAAAACAAACAACCCAATCCAAAAATGGCAAAAGACCTAAATAAATATTTCTCCAAAGAAGATATACAGATTGCCAACAAACACATGAAAGAATGCTCAACATCACTAATCATTAGAGAAATGCAAATCAAAATTACAATGAGCTATCACCTCACACAGGTCAGAATGACCATCATCATAAATTCTACAAACAATAAATGCCGGAGAGGGTGTGGAAAAAAGGAAACCCTGTTGCACTGTTGGTCAGAATGTAAATTGATACAGCCACTATGGAGAACAGTATGGAGGTTCCTTAAAAAACTAAAATTAGAACTACCATACGACCCAGCAATCCCACTACTGGGCATATACTCTGAGAAAACCATAATTCAAAAAGAGTCATGTACCACAATGCTCATTGCAGCACTATTTACAATAGCCAGGACATGGAAGCAACCTAAGTGTCCATCAACAGATGAATGGATAAAGAAGATGTGGCACATATATACAATGGAATATTAGCCATAAAAAGAAATGAAATTGAGTTATTTGTAGCCAGGTGGATGGACCTAGAGACTGTCACATTGAGTGAAGTAAGTCAGAAAGAGGAAAACAAGTACCGTATGCTAACACATAGATATGGATTCTAAAAAAAAGGTTCTGAAGAACCCAGGGGCAGGACAGGAATAAAGACGCAGACATAGAGAATGGGCTTGAGGACAGGGGGAGGCGGAAGGGTAAACTGGGACGAAGTGAGAGAGTAACATTGACATATATACACTACCAAATGTAAAACAGCTAGTGGGAAGCAGCTGCATAGCACAGGGAGATCAGCTCGGGGCTTTGTGACCACCTAGAGGGGTGGGATAGGGAGGGTTCGGGGAGGCGCAAGAGGGAGGGTATATGGGGATATATGTATATGTATAGCTGATTCACTTTGTTATAAAGCAGAAACCAACACACCATTGTAAAGCAGTTATACTCCAATAAAGTTGTTAAAAAAAAAAAAGCTTAAGCAGTTTATTCATCACAGAAGCTCAGTATTCACTCCCACGTTGTTTTCCTTTCCCTGCTCCTCATTTGGACAAAATAAAGAAAAATGCATTTTTCACAAAATTCCACACACACACTTGCAGTTTTTTTCTGCTTGGAAATGACAGTGTGGGCGTGCAGAAACCAGTGGGATCTAGAAGGACATCAGTCACTTTCACAGCTGGAGTCATAGTACTTTCCTTAGGGGAAACTTTCTGCGGCGAGCAGAACTTGTTTCATCCTCACCAGGACAGGACAGAGATCAGTAGTAGGAAGAGCCAGCATCCCACCCACGAGACTTTTATGCCACTCTTGGGCCTGGTGGAGAAGACTTAGTCTTCTACCCAAGAATGGTCTGTATGCCTCCATTTCCCTTCTGAATTCAAGGAGGAGTACAGAAAACGCCATGAAGCCAGCTCCGAACAGAACAAGGACTTAACTCCAATGTTATTCAAAAGTGGTCCCAGGGGAGAGTTCTCCAGTGGTCTCTCTGTCCTTCCTTCCTAGGTCCAAAATACTTGAGTTGACCTCTCAAAATGCAAAGAAAAGGAAATCCTGAGTGCAGACATCAGGTTCTAAATTACTGAACATCCCAAAAGAAGTATAGTCTTGCTTCAAGCTTTCCTTCAAATGGGAAACGATTCACAAATCACGAAGCCATTGGGAAGGGTTTGGGCAGACTATCACTTTCAAGCATCGAAATCATCAATCCTATCTGAGAGCTATTTCATTCTCGACAAAATCCTGTCACCTCCCAAGATTACACCTAGAGACAATGAAGCCACCAGCCCTTTGGCAGATGGCAGAATCAACCTTTACGGGCCAGGCACCGAGTGCTGGGCTCTAACCCTTCCTCCATGCACTACCCTCACTGACTGTTGGCCAGAGGCACATTCCACAGATGAGAAAAGAACCCACAGACCGATCAGGAGTCATATTTATATGGCCAAGAGCAGGGCCTTTGTGGACAAGTGGATTTTGATTCCAATCCCAGTTGCTTCTTTACCAGGTAAGTCTCAGTTTCAGCACATGGGCCTCTCATACACGGTTCATAGGAAGAAGATCAACTGGAATTGGAATATTTGTTTAATTATATGCCTAAATATAGTTTCTAATTACCTTGTTGAATAAAGGCCGTTAAGTCCAAAAGGAATCCTGCAAATACCCATTGGTATTAATCAATAAATCTTAAAAATTCTGGTAGTCCAGAGAACATTATTTTTAGAAGAATACCATTGCTGTCTTATACAACTTCTACTTGTCTGAATTTAGAGCACCCTAACATTTTCAAATCCTATTTCTAACACCTTCAATAGAAATGTGTGTAAAACAGGAGAAATCTGGGAGTACTGTGTGTTATCAGAGTCTGATTATTTCTATTTATCCTTTTATTTGACACACTAGGGGTTTTCAAATCCCAGCATAGGGCAATTCATCAAAGTGAGATTTGGAAGGGGTGAGAGGTGTATCTTTCTATTCGAAAGTGGAGAAGGGTTATTGCACATATGGACCTCTCAAGCAGAACGATTCTAGGGAAACACATATCTGAACGTGGGGGATTTGGAAATAGATTCCCTTAAAACTGTCTATAGATGTGAACTTCCCAGAAAAACTTCAGCTACCAGGAGTACACACACACCCATTTAAAGATTGCAGCTTAAGATACCATGTGCTTTTACTAGTCTTATAGTTGCCATTAAATCTGTTTTGAATAGGTTTCTCCCACTTACCTACTTAGCAACTTCATGCTCACCTTTGGGGACACAGTTCAACTATTCCTCAGTGAATGGCCACAGTTAGTTGCTCCCTTTTACTCTACTTTCCACCCACCTTCACTTTAGCATGTACCTCATTGCCTGTTTCCATGCCTGTCTCCCCAAGGGTGGGGTGCCTGCTACACACAGCATCTGGAATACAGCAGATGATCGAGGGAAAAGGCTGTGACATGGATTCAGACACCACTGCAGAAATCTTGGCTAAAGTAATGGTCGTTTGGACAACATTGGGGATGGAGATGATAAGAAATAGCAGGATTTGCTCATGGGTCCTACGTGATTTGAGGAAGAAATAAGAGCTAATGATAACTACTAGATCTCTGGCTTCAACAACTTCTCTGCTTGAAGGTGGTACAATATCTTGTTGCAGAGAAGACTAGAGTGGGGAAGATTTACCATGTTGAGTAGGCCATTGGCTATATTAGTGTGGAGGACAGGGCTGACAGGTCAAGGCTCTAAGTATGAATTTAAGATTTAAAAGCATATAGAAGGTATTTAAAGCCAGAGGACTGGATAATATCACTGAAGAAGAAAACTGTACAGTAGAAAGAGATGAGAACCAGGGCTGGGAAATTCCAACCAGTTGAAAGAGGGTATCGGTAGGAACAACACATTCAGGTATGCAAGGCATTCACTAAGTAAAATATATCACATTTATCTGAGCTGGAGATATAGAATTTTTATTTTTTTAATGCTTACTCTTTACTTCTTTTTATTATTATGTTATTTGTTTATTTAACATTTTCCTCTTACAGTTAACCGTGGTTTTCACGTTTTTGCAGAGAAAACAATACTTTCATTCCAGTAAAGTAAATATCATTTTTCTCACTTATTGTCATGGTTTAGCCACAAAAACATCTTTCTTCATGCATATGTGCCAAACTCATACACAGGAATAGGCAGTCATGCGATTTTCTAACACCACCTGTGAACATTCATTATCAAATCATTACTCTGCCTACAACTACGTTCACTCTCCCATTCCCAAAAAGCAACAGAAAATAGCCTTCTGTGGAATTCTACTTATACTGCCTCCTTTTTTGGTTTGTTGTTATGATCTGCTTGTGCATTTCACTTTGAACGGCAAAACTTTGTCAAACGAATATTAGTCAGTTTTTCCCTTTGCCCACGGAGATGTCAAGGCTCCATGATTAATGGATGGTATTTACTTGACAACAATGTTTATTTAAGTCAGTGACAGATCCTAGTTTTGCTTCTTCAGATCAGGAAATCTTATGAAATCTAGAAAAGCCTTGGGACTTGGCTACAGAAGAATAGGTCTTCTGCAGATGACACTTCATCTTGGAAGCTGAAAAAGGAAAACTTATGTTATCAGTCCCCCAGTGGTTAATTCATATTGAGAAGAATCTATCCTTGTCCTCCTTTTTCAGATTCAGGTTTTGGAGTCCGAATTAGGACTACTGGATTGAGTTCCTTCCACATACCTCTCCCCACCCATTAAATGATTAACATTACCTGAGAGCTTATGAGAATCTCTGTGCTGGAATGGCCACTATTTGTTACTTTGCTGAGTTCTTCCTTCTGATCTCACCAAGTTTGAAAGCAGACATTCAGCAACTAAGGGTTATGTGTAAAGACTTGAAGTTAAAAATTGAGAAGTAGTCATTATCCATCAGTTGGAAAGTGATTAACTTTCCATTAAAATTATTTTAGATCCCCTAACCATTATTATTTAGGTCACCTAGCACCCAGGTTGTGGTCTCTAAATACCACTTCCCATTAAAAAATAAACCAGGGTTCCTAATCCCAAGTCTGGAGCAGGAAATGGACAAAATGAACCTAGAACATTTTGTATCAGAAAGTTAAAAAACACTCAAACACCAATAGAATTGTGTCCAAAAGACACAGAAGGCAGCTTGAAGGACCTTCCACTGGCCAAGGAAGGTACACCTTAAGCATAAGAATAACTGCAATGGATTAAAAACTACCAAATGTATTAATATAAGTTCATAGTAATAATTCTTTCTTTAAAACTTACTGGTCATCTTTGGAGGATGCTTGGTCATTAACTCACTGTTTTAAATGTTAGGAAATAAAAGGAAAGAATCAAGTATTTATCCAACCTTTCTATATGAATGATACCTCAAGGTACTCTAATAACTGATAAGGGGAAGTATCCTTTTAAGAGGTATTCAAGCTGCTAAAAAAAAATTTTAACGATAACATTAGAACTACATAGTTTTTCAAACTCTGATGAACTAATAGATCTAGGTAACAATCATCAGTGGGCTGCTAAAATCACAAAAAGAGAGACAACCAGTTTTTCTGTAACCCCTAATGGAAATACACACCACCACTGACAAAGTACTTTTGAAAAACAAGTTTGAATTTGAAACAAATCATGCCTTTAGAATTATCAGTTTGTGGGAAAAAAGTGGATACAGTAGAATATGTTAAACGACACTAAAAAAATGTAATCAACAAAATGCAGACTTGAAATTCTACAGCAATGTTATTCAAAGTGTGATCTATTGACAATGTAGTCCATAAACTGTTTATTACTGATCTATGATAAGTATAGAAATTGAAAGGAAGCATTTAGAAATGTTTATAGCAATTTAACATTATAATCTAACATCCAAGCCTCTGGACAGTGGACTCATCTTATTGAATAGAGTATAGCTATATTCAGGTCACCCGAAATCAGATCTAACTTATATGATGAATCGTATGTACTGTGAACTATTTATTAGTCAGGAGCAATAGGACCATGTTACAATTTATCTCAGTTTAAGTATAATTGGTCAACGGTGACCCCAAAATGTATAAAGTCTGGAATCTATTTCTTTCACCCAAAGATAATTTAATGTCAGAAAACAGATCAGTTGTTGCTAGGGTATGGGGTTAGGGGGAGGATAGGATACATTATAGAGGGTACAAGGAAACTTGATTAATATGGTCATTATGTTGCCTATGAGGATTATTTCACAGGTGTACACATATGTCAAACTCATCAAATTGTATTCTTTAAATATGTGCATTTTATTGTACATAAATTATGTCTTAAAAACTGTAAACTTTTTTAAAAAGAAAAAAAGTTTAGGGATATCTGCTTCTGTTTAAGATTTAGAAAACTGCAAAGAATATTACTCCGACATTAAAAACAAGAAAAAAGCTGAATAATCTACAAAGGCAGAACTTTTCATGAACCCATCATTAAGCTGTGGTCACTAGGCAACCAACTGATCCATTTTTCACAAGCGACTAGTCCTTCCAAGGGGCTATGAGACATGTGAACTGTTCATATTTGGCAGTGCCTAGAAGAAAGAAGTGGGCACCACACAAGCCTGAAAGAAAGAAATCAAATAAATTTTAATGAATTCTTAAAGGCAAGTATGGATAAGCAGGTCACTGTGGAATGGCTGGGGGGCCCCAGACATAAAGAAAGTTTGCAAGTGTTCACAAGTGCTTCTCTACCAGCTTTTTATGAGAAAGATTGGGGTTGGGCAGGAGACTGGGGAAAGACTCCCTCAGTAGCATGCAGGCAGCAGGAGGTGATCAATGGAAGAAAAAGACAGGTAGGAAACCTCACCTTCATTCCCACACCTTCCCCTCCTGTGAATCAAAAGCCTAGGCCACTGGGAAAGGGGCATAAGCCCTTTGACTCACAAGGGCACAGACAAAGATCCATAGTTCTGGGAGATACATAGAAGCAAAATTTGTCTTCTTTGGGGGAAAAGATAGAAAACTCTTTTCTATCCCTCACTGCTGGAGGAATGGTAGAATCAAATCCTCTACCCCTGGGAGGGCCAAGAAATATTCACACTCAGGATCTTACACTGATACAAAGCAGAGGGTTTTGGTTTTTAGTTTTTTTAGGTTTGTTTTTAGCTTTTTTGTTTTGTTTTGTTTACCACTAAGGAAGGATTATCATACCTTCCCACTCAAGACTAATTCTAAATGTAAGAGGTAATGTGTTGGTAAAGGTTTAAGTACCAGTGCTCCAAGGCTAGAAAGTCCAGATTTGCAGTTTTGTGGGAAATTTGCCTGAGGATTTGTAGGAAATCTGGCCAATCTCCATGATGCAAGTATGACCATAATCTCCTGTTTCAAACTATGTCCTATGACATCACTGAACATGGAGTTAGAAAGAGAGGTGCACATCTGGCTTTCATGAGCCCATATGAGACAGCTCCAGCACATCACTGAATACAAAGAAGAGTTTAGAAGACTGTCTTTCACCCTCCCACCATGCTTCAGGGGTACAGAGACAACTTATAGCTAATTCAGAAGCAGGAACACTGAGAAAAAACCTCCAACACTCAAGCCCCAACACTAAACACAAAGTAAGAGCAACCTACTGCTACAAAAATTTGAAGCCTTAGATGCACTAAAGATAACAACAATGAAAAGAAAACCCACAGAGTGGGAGGAAATATTTTCAAACAAAGCAACCAACAAAGGATTAATCTCCAAAATATACAATCAGCTCATGCAGCTCAATATCAATAAAACAAAAAACCCAATCAGAAAATGGGCAGAAGATCTAAAAAAAATTTCTCCAAAGAAGACATACAGATGGCCAAGAGGCATATGAAAAGAGGCTCAACATCACTAATTGTTAGAGAAATGCAAATCAAAACTACAAAGAGGTATCACCTCACACCTCAGAATGGCCATCATCAAAAAATCTACAAACAATAAATGCTGGAGAGGGTGTGGAGGAAAGGGAACCCTCCTACTCTGTTGGTGGGAATGTAAAGTGGTACAGCCACTATAGAGAACAGTATGGAGGTTCCTTTAAAAACTAAAAAGAAAACTACCATATGATCCAGCAATCCCACTCCTAGCCATATATCCGGAGAAAAATTCAAAAGGATACATGCATCTTAGTGCTCACTGTATCGCTATTTACAGTAGCCAGGACATGGAAGCAATCTAAATGTCCATCGACAGATGAACGGATAAAGAAGATGTGGTACATATATACAGTGGAATATTACTCAGCCATAAAAATAAATAAAATAATGCCATTTGCAGCAACACGGGTGGACCTAGAGATTGTGATACTGAGTGAAGTAAGTCAGACAAAGACAAATGTCATATGATATTGCTTATATGTGGAATCTTAAAAAATGGTACAAATGAACCTATTTACAAAACAGAAATAGAGTCGCAGATGTAGAAAACAAACTTATGGTTACCAAGGGGGAAAGGGAAGGAAGGATAAATTTGGAGATTGGGATTGACATATACACACTACTATAAATAAAATAGATGACAAATAAGAACCTACTGTATAGCACAGGGAACTCTATTCAATACTCTGTAATGACCTACATATATGGGAATAGAATCTAAAAAAAGAGTGGATATATGTATATGTATAACTGATTCACTTTACTCTACAGCAGAAACTAACACAACATTGTAAATCAACTATAGTCCAATAAAAATTAATTTTAAAAAAAGATAACAGCAACAACAAAACTCAACTCCAGATCAAGTTCTAACTATATTGGCTCAACACCCCACACTAACAGCCTAAAAACCTAGGTGTAACAATTTCCAGGCTACTATTACCTCAGAATTTACTGTTCTTCTAGACATAATGTCTAGCATTCAGTCAAATTTACACAACATACAAATAAGTCAGGTAAATCAAACCATTGTCAAGAGGCACAGCAATCAATAGAACAGATGTTGCAACTACTGAACAGTGACTTTAAAATAAATATGATTAATATGGTAATAGGCCCATTTTTAATGGTGGACAAAATATTAAAACAGGTAGGAACTTTCTAATTCATTATCCTCTTTTCATTATAGAAAAGAAAAATATCTTTTGCCATCAGTAGTAAAATATGTGTGTGTGTGTGTTTTCCCCCCTTCCTTCCAATTTCTGGTATTATTATTTCTGATATTATAAAACCAGAAATTGGAAGGAAAGGGGGAAAACACACACACGCACACACACACACACACACACTTTGGCTTTGGAGCCAGAGAGGAATTTGTCACCACTAACTGTGTAAACTTAAGCAAGTTCATTTAACCTCTGAGAATTTCTTTTCCTTATTTCTGAGTTGCGTATAATTCAGAGAGTTGTTAAGTTAAAACTACATGGTACATGTAAAGTCTTTAGCACATATTAAATGCTAAAAAGAAAATGCACAGTAAACAGTGGTTGCTAATGCGGTCATTGTTAGCAATTACTGAGTTTGAGTTCATTAAAAAGCAGAAATGGTTGACTTGATAGAATAAGTGCTATAGTCAAGAATATTAATATCACACATCCAGTTTGGAAAATACTGCTTTGTGTCCAATGAATTTGGTGAAAACAACACAGTTTGAGGTAGTGAGAGAATGGGCTTTATGTACAACAGATGTCCGGGGGAAGCCCAGCCTTCCCACCGACCAGTGGTGTGGTTCCGGGAAGTCCCAAGGCCCCAAGGCCTCCAGGTCCTTTGAGGATGCTGCAGGAGCAGGCTCAGTGACACACGTAACCCATGGTAGTGCCTCTTCTTCTTGCCTCCCCCCAACCACCAATCACCTCTGACCTCTGACTTAGCATGAATTGTAAGGGCCGCTCACCCTGACGGGCCCCCCTAAAAGACAAGCCTCTTCCTCCCTGAAGCTTATCAGTGGAGGACTAGATGAGAAAAAGGAATTTAGTCCATCCGGTGAACTGAAAAAAACACACAGATAAATGACAACTCTCAATTTTCTTATTAAAAGCAAAATCTTGTGTTTTGAAGTTTGATGAAATATCCACATGCACCCTTAAAATGACTGTGTTTACCCAAATGTTTCCAAATCCAAAGAAAACGTGAAGAGCAGTCACCTGAACGCTTTGATTTCTTTATTCCAAAGACTGAACTGATTCTCAACACTTCTGTTTTGAAATGAGCAACTGTAATCCACCTCTAGTGGGCTGGATGAAAGGGGCCAGAAACAGTTCAGTCATCTCCAGAGATTGCCATAATTTAAAAAAACAAAACAAAACAAAGAACTCAAGATGTTCAGCCATGTAGGAAGACATCCTCTTGATAATAGAATGATCTCTGTATTTTCCATATGACTAATTTATAATTATTATCATGCCAGAGTATTATACTTCATCAGTAATAACAATTATAACAACAATAATAATAATACCAAAAATTGGAAGGAAAAGGGGAAACACACACACAGAGACACACACACACACACACACACACACAGCTGTAAACAGCTTTATTACCTGATTTTTTTGGTTGTCTTCAAAACATTAATGATTTTTTTGGATGTCATGCTTTTCTCTAGAAAATGTTCTTAAGCATTTGGCGTTGCTAACAAGCGCAGATAATAAAATGAAAGAATAAGCAGCCAATTAATTTAATAGAAAAACTCAGAAATATTAATTCTTAGAAAGTGTTGGAAGTTGCAGAGTATCTCTATGCACTTCTGGCTGACTTACTTTCTTCTAATACAATCGTTTCTAGTTGGTTAGAATTACATATGTTAATGTTAAATGGCCCCTCGGCCCGAAGCAGTTGGAAATCTTTGGACCAGACCTGGAGTTCACATTCAGGGAGCATCTCTACCAGAAAACTCTGCCCACCTGGCCCCCTTGTGGCCGCAGGAAGAAGCTTAAGAGAGGGAGGAAATGGAAATGGTGCTGGAAGCAGAAGCCTTATCTTCTTTCCTGCCTATCCTCCCTTCTTTCCCCTACCTTCCCTCCCGCCTGGGAGAGGATGGAGAAAGAGCCAAGGTGGATGGGCCCTAATGCTGGGCCGCCTGGGGCCACCCCTGCGTCCTGACTCCCGTGCAATGGAGCCTGACCCAGGGGACACACCCAGCCCGGCCATATATCACCACATTTTTGTTGTAGTCCACTTTGGTGGAGACTTCTGCCCTCAACTTTATGCCAGTGTCTCATAAAATTTAATTTAAAACCTAAGAAAATGAAAATCAATCACTAAATGGGAAACCTCACTTGACTAAACTATTCTAGTATATTTAACTTAATGAGCAACATCTTTTCATGAGAAAAACCAGACCATATATTAAAATGACCTTAGAAATTTAAAGAGCATTAAAATATAAGTGCTGAATTGGGGTTTTTTTCTTTTAATTTCCTAATTGGAATCAGTTTTTCACTGGAAAGGGAAGAAAATCATATATATATATATATATATATATATATATATATATATATATATTAGCATGCAGGATCTCAAAATTTATGAAAACCTTGAAGATCTACCAACAGTCTGGTCTACAACTGAGAAATGAGGAGGAAAGGAGGGCACACTGTCTAGAGTCGTGTCTGGGCCCTCCGACCCCCAGACACAGGCTGGTCACAGCACCTCTCAGAATCTGCATTCCTAAAACTAGAAGAGACGGCTTCTGTGCAAGACAGAGAACAGCGCTCCTGCTTGGGAGTCATCATACTGCTATGGTGGGAAATACCTGCTCTAACACTCACTGTGCAACTCTGGACAAGACCACAACCTCTCTGAGCTGTTACTTCCTCATCTATAAAATGGGGAAAAGAGTCATTACAACATGGTGCTGTAGAAAAGATTAAACGAAATACTGTAATGGGAGACATATGGTACAGATCCTGGCATCCTGCAGAAACTCCATCCGTGGTTATTAATGACCCCTCCCTGAATTAAATAAGCATGGTGAGAGCAGACATCTTTGCCATGTCACACCTCAATCTTAATTATGATGTCCACTGTCAATTTTTCTTTGTTAGCTAGATTTTTGTTTTACAGTAAGGGAGCTGTCACCTCCCTATCTTACAAGATTGTTGTGAGAATCAATGAGAGCACTTTGTAATCTACAGGTTATTGTTCTTTAGTTATCAGCATTCATTAACTCCCAGGAAGCAAAGGAACAAAACAAAGAAGTATAGAACAGTCCATGCAAATACAATTGCCGAAATTATGTATCGCAAAAATACAAGTTGAGAATAGATAGCGATTATTGTTTTTACTAATTAATAAAGTGGACCTATTATTTCCTCCACTGGTGGCTATTGGAAATTGATGATCCATTCAGAGCCAAATACTTTTTTTCATCAAAGAATGTTGTAATTTTTAAAAGCCACTTTCTATCAACCCTCCGCTAAAGAATACAATTTAAGGCCAAGTCAGAGTTAATCATTTTGGGGTATCTGGCATGCCTTTTCTTGATTCGACATTTGATGAGAAGTCAGTGTCTGAGCGGACTCTGCACAGGAAGAAATGGTCACCTAGTCCTGGACCTGATCTTAGCATGAGACATGCTTTCCCTTTTTATCAGTCTCTATCTTAAGGCCATATTTTATCTCAGTAGAGCAACATTCAAACTTGTCTACACACAGGAATTTGGTGTTTTCTACTCTCTCATTGCCTTGGTGAAACTTTACTTTCAAATCTATATATTTTTTTCCCTTCTTACATAGTTGGTAACAAAAAGCTCTTCTTCCCTTAGAAGGAGGAAAATCTCTTTGATGTCCAAATTTTCATTTGTGATTCAGAAACCTCCATGGCCCCAAGAATACTTTTAAATTCAAAGAGAAACTAGTTTGATAGGATTTTGCCTGCTTTTGTGTGTGTGTTGGGGGGAAGGAAGAAACTTTTTTTAATAATGATCAAACACAGATATAAAACACTGTAATTAGCTAATTCAATACCATGCCATCCAAGTGGTGCTCGCTTTGAATTTTCAACCTTCATAAGGCCATATCTTCATGGCTTTATAAAATTACCCATTCTCACTCGAATATGCTGCCTTGATAACTAATTCTGCATGATCAGTGAAACCCGTCATGTCATTACTGTGGTTATTAACAGGAAAGCATGCTAATTGGCAGCTGCAATCCAGAAATGAGTAGCCTAATGAAAACAGGCACTAAAAGGTAAAAGAGCTACCTTTCTGATGCCGCCAGGACAAAGTCTGAGAAGGCAGTGGAGGGAGGTGACTGGAGCCGCGACATCTCAGCAGCACAGGTATTTCTGCTGGACCTGCCAAGGGGAACGTGTGCTTCCTGGGAGGGAGTCAGGGCTCAGTCTATGCAAAAGCTCTCCCAGTGCTATAGCGGGGCCCCAAGAGCAAGCCCTCCAAGCTGATGACGGGGGCCGGGGCTGGCATTGGCAGGAAGTACACACTGGAGGAAAGCAAGACACTGTGTGTTTCAGGAAGGTCCCTCAGCACCTTGAGTCTGGGGACAGTTGCTATTAACTGTAGGTGGAGAGACTAAGGATTCCCCACACTGGGTACCGAAAGCACCAAGAAAGCAATTCATGCACACTCAGACTTGCACAGGAGGTGGGTGATGACACAGAAGACCAAAAGAGGCTTGGCAGAAATATCCACCAGGCTGAGTTCTCAATGGGGCCAGAACAGTCCTGGAGCCACAGCAGGGACTGGAACTCAAGAGGGATCCATGGTTGATAACAGAAACAGCTAAGCACTTGGGGGCCCAATATTTGTTGAGTGGAATTTATTCTGTTTTCTGAAGTAATAATTAGAAAGCTCCAAACTGCTCCAGGTGTTGACAAAAATAAACGCTTGGGCCATCTGCCAACTGAGTCAGTCTGTTAACGTTCCCTTCTGAAAAATGTTCAGAAGGGACCTCAGGGCTTCCCTGGTGGCGCAGTGGTTGAGAGTCCGCCTGCCGATGCAGGGGACATGGGTTCGTGCCCCGGTCCGGGAAGATCCCACATGCCGCGGAGCAGCTGGGCCCGTGAGCCATGGCCACTGAGCCTGCGCGTCCGAAGCCTGTGCTCCGCAACGGGAGAGGCCACAACAGTGAGAGGCCCACGTACCGCAAAAAAAAAAGAAAGAAGGGACCTCAAATCCTGGCCTCTCTGGATGTTTCGTGGGTTTCGAAGTCATTCCCACTGAAAGCTCCCTTCATGCTCCTGATGGTGGGAGCGCAGGTGTCACCTGGCCCTTACTTTCTCAGCCAAGATTCAGACAGGATTCACGGGAGTTAACCTTTCTCATAAACCCCTCAGGGAAAGGTCCATGGGAGGGTCTAAGCAGTTCCAGGTGGAGACCCCACACTGCAGGGGTCAGGGGGACAGCCCTGAGGAGTTGCCCAGTACACGGCCTGACAGCCACCACTCCCACTGCACCGTCGCAGATGCTGGAAAGCAGAAGGCTCCTAATTGTAATGTTAGTACAGTTAGGAGGATTCAAGGGAGGTTTCAACATGAACCCAGTTTGTGCCCATGAATGAATCTAGATCAGCCCAGAAGACAGTGTCACGTGGCTCTAACCGGTTCAAAACCCTCATTGGCCTGGAATCAGCCAAAGGAGGAGACACGCTTAGCAAAATTGAACGGAGCTGGGAGGGAGAGGAAATATATAAGTGGAATAGAACCAAAATCCAAAAATGAATGTCCATATAGACTGTCATGATTGCATACAATGAAGTCTAAAATATGGATGAATACAAAGTTGTTCATGGGAATGTGAAAAACAAGGACACAATCATAGGAAGGGAAATGGGGGAAGGAATGGGGTCTCCAAGGAGGATGCGTGAAAAAGGCTCAAAGGGTTCTGATATTAGTGAACTGCAAATCTAATCATGCGACTTCCTTCTTACAAGGGCCTCCCTGGCTTCAGCAGAAGGCAGAACCCTCTTCTGAACTCACAGGCCCTCCCAAGGCCATGGTGGCTCCAGTCTCCTGCCTCATCCTAACTCCTCCCTTTGGTCCAGTTACTTCTATCCAGGACCTCTAGCCTTTTGTTCGGCACTCTCCACCCTTCCTCACCTCTGGAGTTTTGTACGTGCTGTTCCCTCCCCAGGAGCACACGCCACACGTCACTTACCACCCCTGCTTCACCCAGTGAGCACCTGCACAGCCTGCAGGTCTCAGCTTGAACATTTATTCCTCAGGGGGTTTTCACGCTCCACGGAACCTCATCTGAGCCCATGCCCCGTAATCCCATCAATGCCCAGACCTCTCCTTCCCTAATGCCCATGACCGATTCCTCCACCCACGTGAATCTTCCTCGCCATACTGTGAACTCCATGCAGGCAGGGGGCGTGTTTGTCTTGCTTGTCTCATTATTTCCAGTGCCCAGCACTTCACAGGACTCAGTTTAGAGGGAGTAGAAACTGATGATGTTGTTCAGTGCAATATACCTGGCAAAGAAATCAAGATGGTCTTGGGATACACTAAAAGAGGTATGTGTTCTATGACAAAGGAGGTGATAGAAAGGCCATTTTTGTGCCAGTCAGGTCACACACCAGGGTTCATGCTGGGTGCTACACCAAGATGATGGTTAAACTGGGGAGCTCGAAACCATGGCCTCCCTAGAACATTAAAGGAACTAAGCACGGTTAGGCTGGAAACAAGGCAGGGAAATTATGGCCAATGGATGCAGATATCTGAAGTGCTTTTACATGACAGTGCAGGTTGTCTACTCAGCAGAGAGAGGCATAGGTGTGGGATGATACAATAACACCTCCTGAGGCTCCCTGTTGCTGAAAGTGTTCAACCTGAGTCTTCCAGACACTTGACAAAGTTCCCAGTGTGGGCTGGTCTATGAGACAGTTTCTCTTTTCCAGTTCGTGGGGTCTATGCATTTCCAAGGTACTCCATTCTGGACCTCAAGATCTAATCAGATGAGAAATCTGGGCCAAATTCCCCCTGCAGTGTTCTCTGAGCTCATGCATCCAGTAGGCAGTGATTGGGGATTTATAATCTAGCAAACTGAAATAGGCACTGGCCACTCAAAACTATCCTCACATTTAGAGGATCCTTTCTTTAAATGGCCCATTTGTATCTGGTTTCTGGGAATTAATATTTGAGGAAGAAAATGATCAACTTGAATCCAAATCTCTGACCAAAAAATGTGTCCCCACTCAACATTTGCAAAGCATGACAATGAGGGAAAGCGTTCTGTCTCTGTTACTTTCTGGCCTATGAAGATTTGGACTCATCCTCCAAATCCCACATGGACCTCCAAACTGAGAGGGCATCCAACTGAGAAGCCTCAAGGCAGAAGCCCAAGAACGCTCTCGTTTCCAAATCACAGGAAATTTCCCTGCAGCTTCCTTCACTTTTGCGCAAAAGATTGGGAGCGCTTGAAATCATATTTTGATTTCAAAGCCATGTTCCCTACCAGAGATCCAGTATTTTCTTCTCCCCAAAATGTCACCGTCCATTTAAACCCTGGAGATTTGCTGGTCGGTTTTCCTATCTGCTTTGTCTTCCAGCCTGCAAGCCAGGCAGCCCTTCCTAAAAGCCTGTACACCTGACCCAGGAGATTTCTTTACTCCCCCCACCCCTCCCTGTAGTGTTAAAAGGCTACACTCTACTCTGAGACCCATCTCTCTCTTTTCCCCTCTTCAAGTACTTTCATCCCCATTTGTAACAGCCGCTAATATGCACTTCTATTCGATTTTCCTCACCCAGCTTGAAATCCTCTCATTCTAATTACCGTTTCAGTTTTCTTATATTTCTCCCTTGAGATGTCTCAATTAGTGTACTTTTTCATACCGCCTGTCACCTCTGAGCCACAAGGTGGGTCTAACTCCAACCAAGACCAGGCAGAAAATAAATGAGGAGCCGTTCTGGACGGCCGGGCCGAAGGTGGGGTTACTTTACAAACTAGTGCACTCTTAATTGATGATAAATGGACAGGAAAGTAGCCTTATTAGTACGGCAGCCCAGATTCGGTTGGCATGTGATGTCCTTTCATTATTCAAAGGTACAGGAGAGGCAGGCCACACTCAGTCCTGGGTGAGGAACTTCCATTCAGAGAAAGACAGAGCATGAGACTAATTAACATAATTCTGGTCAAAGTCGGAAATTAACTCACCTCTTTAAGACCACAGCTCCAAATGCCGTTTGTCTTCTCTGTAATTACACTTGCAGGTAATTATACCTGATTGTAGCACATAGAAAGTTAAATGAAGTGAGGGCTCCCCCACCCCACCCCCATCACATAACTCTTTTCATTCCAGCCCTGTCAAAAGACTAAACAAAAATAAAGGTGCCTGCCTTGGTATATTTCTTCCATTAATGAGTGCATTTTTGTCTTTTTTTTTTTTTTTTGATGTGGACCATTTTTAAAGTCTTTATTGAATTTGTTACAATACTGCTTCTGCTCTATGTTTTGGTTTTTTGGCCTTGAGGCTCGTGGGATCTTAGCTCCCTGAACCAGGGGTTGAACCTGCACCCCCTGCATTGGAAGGCGAAGCCTTAACCACTGAACCGCCAGGGAAGTCCCTTGCTTTGTTGTCTTAAGGCTTCTTGAGGAAGCGGCAATTGTGTGGTGTTTATTCCCTCACTCCCCTGGGAGTCCAGAGTCCTTATCTGAACCTTTCAGAATTTAGAAACACACAGAAGGCAAGTTGAACTTGAAAGCATTTTCCATTCACTAATACTAAAGGACAAGGACCAGGAAGTTACCTTCCCTTCTGTCCGTGGCTGTGCAGTAATTAGGTCTTGCTGACATAGCATCTCTAACTGAAACCGGGGTACAACCTCTTCCCATCACCTTAACTCTCTTCTATCACTATTATCTTTCTAAGGATCTCTGAGGGGCCAAAGAAATGAGAATGTGCATACAGACGAGTGGCATTTAGCCCCATTCCAGCTGGCTGTGTGCACACGGCCCTTATATCTAAGAAACTAGTGTGGGGCTCATTAGCCGTGGCGGGGCTCAGCCCTCCGAGAACCGTGGCTGGCAGGGTCCCACTCCCCATATGCCACTAGGCAGAGAGTGAGAGGCCCATTTAGAATTCCACAGCTCCCTAGAGGATGTGGTGGTATCCTCAACTAGTCCCACAAATTAGCCCCTCAAGAATTGAAAGGGTGCAGTTTCCAGTGGTAAATCCTCAGAAGAGTTTAGGAATGGGTAAAGGTGACTTTGGGGGCTCCCACATGTGTCTGTTTCCTGCCTATTTCACCCTCTCTTGCCTTCTCCTTTGTTTCACACTGTCAGGATTTCTTCCTCCGCTTGCTTTCCTCCTGCTCACCCACCCCCAGTCCCACCCAGGTCCTTTTTGGCCTCTTCTATACCTTTGCAGATTCTGCCGATTGACAGTGAAGTTTGGGCTGAAAGATCAACTTGGGCTTGTCTAAATCCCCACTTGCTTTAAATGTTGCCCTGAAGCCACTTGGCAGCCCAGAGGTAGCATTCTTCGTGCCTCTGACTTTCATCTCCCTGAGCTGAGTGATTCCCATGAAGAAATCCAGAATTAAAAACTAAACATCTCTAGTCACACATTTGCTGGATAATTATATGTATGGCCCTCTCACGAAGCCATTTGGCAATATGTATTAAGAGCAATAAAAAATATTGACTGTGAAACTTTCATGAGGAAATAATCTTTAATTCAGAAAAGCGTTCAATACAGTGTAATAGTATTACACAAAAGCCGTGACAAAAAAGAAAATAACCTAAGTGTTCAAAATTGGAATATGTTCACTTAAGAGGCACATTCACTGGATGGATTGTTATGTGACCATTAAAAAAGGATGATTATGGAGATTATGCAAAATCTGAACAATTGGTTGCAATATTAGGTTTCAAAATTCGGAATAAAAATCAGAAAAAAAAAACTGATCATAAAAGTCATACGAAAATACAAATAACAACTGGTTTAAAAGAAGAGGATTTCCCTTTCCTTTATTGTCCAAATTTTCTGCAATGTGTTTAATATTCCTTCTAATGGAAATATATATATATTAATCTGGTATGAAAAAGAAGAAAATCCATTACTCTTGTAAATGTGGCTTGTGCGAGCCTGTCAAATGAATCTAAACTGAGGGGTTGGTTGATGTATCCATCCCTGAACTGGGATTGCTGAGACCTGCCTCCTCTTCCACTGACAAGCTGGGTGATTAGAGGGAATCATTTAACTCTCTGAGCTTCAATTTTGTCATGAAAAGGAACAAACTCTTCTCAAAGGTGGTTGCACCCTCTCTGACTCTCCCTCAACCACCTGGGCTGCCCCTTCCCAATCACCTTCATGGAACTCTTTCCTCTGTCTGCCTGTTAAAAGTTGGGATCCGCCAGGATTCTGTCCTTTGCTTTCTCTCGCTCTTCCCATGTCCAAGGTGTCACCAACCCACCACCTACAACCCATCCACTCTGTCATCTCCTCTGTCACAGGCCTCCAGAGCATCAGACCTGAATTTCCAGAGGCCATCTGGCAATCTGCACCCAGCATCTTCAAAACCAAACTCCTGAACTTTCCCCAGCAAGCCTGTCTCTGACCTCACATTCATTATCTGATGACAGAACCACTACGCACTTTCTCATCCCAATCCCGAGTGGGATTCCACTCGGTCCCAACCTCATCACCTCTGAGACAGCCTGCTGACAGTCACATCATGTCTGCCCCTCATCTATCCAGTCCTCTTCTCAACTGTCTCCAGAGGAAACCTTTCTAAAGTACAAATTGGCCTTGTCATTCACCACCCAACACCCTTGGGTATTTCCTGATCACATGCAGGGGGAAATCCAAGGTCTAGGACATGACATCACAAGGCTCTTCCTAGATTCCCAGCCCTCCCACCTCTCACCTCTCAACCCACTAACCTGGATGGTCTCTCACCTCTCTCACCTTGTGTCTCTCATCCAGCTTGTCCTCCTGGTGCCCACCAAAGGCAAGGCAGTCCCGGATATTGGAGATAGTGCTGTAACGGCCTGGCCTCCTAACAAAGCCCAAGTGAGTACCCAGCCACCTCCCCTCCCCAACCCAGTACTCTTTCCCATGAGAAGATACTCTGCCCAGTCTCGCCCCCTAGGAAATACCATTGCAGAGTAGGTCTGTGCCTTCTCAATGACATCACCTCTCTGTGACCCTGGGAATGCACCATCCCCCAAGGGTGGAATCTTCCCAGTGGTGCCTTAGTCAGAGAGACAGCCTGAGTGTGGTGGGATGCTCAACAGGTCCCATCTTCAGGGTGGAACTTCAGGGAGTCTTCGAGGGGCTGGTCGACACAAGCGTGAGCCCCTCTTCTCCAAAGTGATCAGCGCAGAAAATGGAGAAACAGGAGGACTAGCCCCTTCCCTGTGACCTTTTCTGTACCCCAGGTACCTTTGCAATGAAGATGGGGCTTTACTACCTAAAATGCTTGGGCCAGTGCCTGGGGCAGGAGAAGGGGAGAATCTAGTCCTAGAATTCTCAGGTCACATAACTGGTCATTTTGCCACTTGGGTCTTGAATGCAATTCCATCCCCCTTCTAATGCCCATGTCTCTCTTCCTCATGACCCTGTTCTATTTTTTGTAGCACTCCACTAGGAGTGGCTCTGATAAAAACTTACTTACTTGTCTGTTATTCACCCCTATTCAGTGCCTAGTAGGGGCTCAAATATCTGTCTGTGAACAAATATTCACTGTCTCCTGAAAACAGGCCACTCTCTGGTCACAAGCCTTCACCCCTATTGCTTCTTCTGTCTGATGTGCCCTTATTACCCACTAAAGAAAGTTCTACTCATCCTGGAGCAAACCCAGATCAACCCCTATTCCTCAGGGAGGCTTTCCCTGTGCTTATTCCCCAAACGGGATTCCCACTATCCCCCCTGCAATCTCCTGTCACCTACAAAGTGATACCCCACGTCTCAACCCGGGCCACAATGGTGGCACTTCAAACAGGGTATCATAACTCTTTACTTTACGTCTCACCTTAAGTAGACTATGAACCTTGCCGGGCCAGTGTGTCTTATTAGTATGTCCCCAGGACCTGGGGCACATCAGCCACAAAGCAGGTGCTCACTAAATGGGGGTTGAAGGGGATAACAGCTGACTCAGTTGGGGTGGCCACCTCGCCCTGAGTGCAGGGTGCTGGGAACACTATCACTTTCCAGCTAACACAACAGAATAACAGGGAAGCGGTTGCCATTTGAGGTCCTGCTAAGCAACAATCACTGCTTTAAAAATATCAGTCCCTAGAAGAGTCCACCATGGCCACCCTGCTATCTACAGCATCTACACAGGGCCAATCTTTCCTTGGTAGGTGATGCCAAGGAAAACTTCAGCCTCAGCATGGTCAAATTCTCAGATTCCAGATTAATGAGGTCTTACAATGCACAAGGTTAATCACCTCCCTCCTGAAGATATTCTGTTTCATCTAACACATGCTTTCTTAGGAAGTGATCAAGGTCCCACCTCCTGTAGGACACAGTGTGGCTCGTGGAAATGGTGTGGGCTCTGAAACAAGACAGATTTGTGTTCAGATGTGCTACCTGTATGAGTTTGGGCAAGTTACCTAACCTCTCTGAGCCTGAGTATGTCATCTGTAAAATGGGGATAATACCCACTTCAAAGATTCATTGTGAAGACTGAACATGGCATGCACTAATCTATGAGGAGTCTAACACAGAGCAGGTCCATGGGTGATCAATACAAGTCAGTTCTCACCATTTTCCTCGCTGTGCTAAATCTTTATTTTTTTCCTTCCAGAAAAGAGAAAGCCTAGAGCAGGGTTTCCTAACTCCAGCACTATTGGCATTTGGGGCCTGATCATTCTTTGTTGGGTGGGGGAGAGGGAGCCTGTCCTGTGCATTATAGGGCATTTAGCAGACTCACTGGCCTCAGTAGCGCTCCTCTCCCCAGCTATGACAACCAAAAAATGCCTCCAGACTTTGCCAAATACCCTTTAGGGGGAAAATTTCCCCCAGCTGAGAACCACTGGTCTAGGGTTCTCTAACTCAAATGTCACCTAGAAAGAAAAGTTCCTTGATTTTCCTTTAAGACCTGTTCTGAAGGGTGCTGAAGGCACATGTGATGGAGTCCCCTCCTGTCAAACTTCAGGACAAGAAAGGATGCATTCTTGATGTCACTGCAGTAGGATACCACTGCTGTCAACAGCAACATCATTTGCTATGGACTGAATTGTGTCCCCTCAAAATTCATATTTAAAACTCTAACCCCCAGTGTGATTATATTTTGAGATAGAGCCTTTAGGAGATAATTAAGGTTAAATGAGGTCACAAGGGTGGGACCCTGATCTGACAGGGTTAGTGTCTTTCTAAGAGACAGCAAAGAGCTTGTTCTATTTCCATGCACACACCGAGATTAGGCCATTTGAGGACATGGTGAGAAGGTGGCTGTCTGCAAACCAAAAAGAGAGCTTTCACCAGAAACCACATTGACCAGCACCTGATCTTGGATTTCTCAGTCTCCAGACTCTAAGAAGATAAATATCTGTTGGTTAAGCCATACCACATATGGTATCATGTTAGAGCAGCTCAGGCAGACTCAGACATCATCCTTTCAAACTGAAGATCGAATCACTCCATCCCATGTGTGCACCCCCAGAGACGGCTATATTTTGGTCTTACCCACAGGTTACTCCTACTCATAGTAACTAAGATAGTTACTAGAGACAAGAGGGTCCATCAGAGAAAGAAAAAGTCTGCATTGTCCCTGCACCCACCCTGCAACATGTTGGTGGTACCAAGCTGTCAAAATTATCTTAGGGAAAAAAAACTAAAAAGCACACCAGAGTACATGGGTGCCAGTCCATCCTGGTTTATTCAATATAAAGAATATCATAACCATAGCTATACTGTTTTTTAAAAAAAAAAAAAAGTGGAATTAACAGTTGGCCTGCTTTTGATTGGTGGGATTATAGTTGAATTTTACAAATTCATTATATCTTCATTGTTTAAAATGTCTACAAGGAGCATTATTTCTTATAATTAAAAAGTTTCATAAACTTTCTTAAAAGCAGGACGGGGTGGGGGTTTCTACCATGTCTGGTTTGATACTGATTTATAACCAGAGATTCTCATCGATGGAGGAGGTTGCCACAGGAAGGAGGTGATTTACAACAGAGCTTTGTAATGTTTAAACATACAACATAGAAATGGAATTTTTAAAGCTTGAATTATTGGGTCCAACCCAGTGGGGCCATTCGAGCCAGTAGTGGGAAAACAGAGGGCACTTTTTAAAGTCTTTTGATCTGAAAGATTCCAGTGTCTCCTTTTGAAACTATTGCAATGACAACTTAAAATGTAAACCTTTCTTAATTTGCAAATTATTGACCCCAGAGCACCTCGGGGTTGCAGGGCAGTGTCACAGACAGCCCCCAGTGCAGGCTCGAGGCTGGGCTGGCAACCCCAGAGGGGTTCAATCCCACACATATCCCGCTTCACTCCAGGAACAGGACAAGCGTAGGGCCTCACCAAGCCATCTCCAAGCTGAGAGCCAGTATGCTTTTTTTTCAGGAAACAGGGTCGCTCCATACATACAGTAGCCATTGGACTCAGAACAGCTTCAGTTTCTGTCCTTCTTTTCAACTGCAGATGACATTCTACTTCACAGTGCAGACTAAAGGATAAAAATGCACCCTCTGAAGTACAGAAGGCGGAGGACGGAGGGGAGCACCGTCTTTGACTTGTAACTTCTGCCAGTTTTTCTGTGCCTGGCCAAGGCGCTGTGCCTGTGGCCTGGGGCTGTAGGGCTCCTGATATCAGGCCTTTGGTGGTGACCCCAGGGCCAGGGTCCCCATGGTGGGCTGGGGCATCCAGGCTGACTGTCTTTAGGTGTATACTCCCCTCCCCCTACATGCAGTTCCAAGAACAGCTTCTGGGTTTACAGGCCACATGTGGGCAGACCCTGACCTCACCTCCTTCACCTGCTAGCGTCTGAGAACCCCACTGCGGAAGCAGCTTCTCCTCTCCACCCGAGTGGGGCCCTTGGGGACATCAGAACCCAGAGGCTCTGTGCTCTGTCCTCTGATTCCTGTGCAGCATCCCAGCTTCTAGTCTGCACGGGACTGTTAAGAACATAATTATTTTAAGAATAATTATGCACTTCACAGGAAAATATCAGTACAAATTATGTCAAGCTTTGCGAATGTTGCTGGTATGAGAGAGAAAAAAATCAATTTTTTTTATTACTGTTTCCCATTTACCTCCTCATTTTCTCTTTTTCAGTAATTGGCCAAAAAGAAACTAAAATGAGCCCACTTTTTAAAGTTCTTCAGCTGTGATGTAAATTTCTTGCCAACCATTGCTCTTTGTCTCCCCCTGACTGGACCCTAATTATTCCTTTAGCTTGTTCTATAATAATACATTTCTGTTGACAACTCTCTAATATTTTTGGCTTTGTGCTTTTTTTTTTTTCAAAAAGCATCCTCCCCAGAAGCTTTCTTGCAATCACTCTGAATCTGGTAGAGGTAATTTCTCTTAAGATCAACTGTCCCTTCCTCTCACACCCAGAGCATTTTGCCCCTAGAGCCACCGTCCAGTTCTGTGTGGCATATGAGTCATTTCCAAGGGTGTCTTTCCACTAAACCAGGAGATCCTTGAGGGAGAAGCTTCGCGGATTCTCCATGCCAAAAACAAGTTCTGATGAACAGAAAGGGCTCAAAAGTAGCCAAATGAACAAATGCTCAAAAGAGAGAGCCTTTGGATTTCCTTATTTGAAATTGACAATGTAGTGGATGCTATTTTGCTACAAACAGCAACGACAACAAAAGTCGCGTTTTTAATTAGAAGAAGCAAGGTGAGATTATTGCCACCAGATGGAAAAGGCTAAAGTGCTACCAGAGGAAATGACTCTAAACACTCATCTCAGCCTGGTAGTTGCTGCAACCACAGGGCTCCCTCCCCTCCACAAGGACATTGGATCCATTGCCTGAACTCGGAGGTTTGACCAGGAGCTCCAGTCCCAGCTCTCTGGGCAGCTCGGGTTGGGGTCACACTGACTCCGTAGGAGTCCAGGCAAGTGCTAAGCCCCAAGCTTAATCCCAACCATAATCACTGAAGTTCATTCCTAAAAGCCACAGAGTGGAAGTGAAAAGAATAGAGGCTTGGGGATTCAGCAGATACAGGTTCAAATCCCAAGTCTACCACTTACAGAAGTGGGCCCTCTTCTCCATGCCCCAGCTTCCTCATCTATAAAATAGGATAACAATGCAGGATCCAACTTTCAAGAGGTTTCCAAGGGTTGGATAGACCATCACACTTGTCTGACATAAGTGTCTATTTCCATCCCATGAGAAGGCATCTGGGGTGAGGCTTGAAGGCTGAGTTATGAGGACATCAGGTAAACCAGAGAGAGAGGGTGCTTGACATGGCCCTTTCTGCCCCAGAGCATTTAGATCTGCACCAGTGCTGAGATGTAGGTGAGGACAGGGGCGCTGCCTCTGAGTAACTGGCCACAAGAGGATGTGCAGTGAGCACGCGGTCAGTAACTGACCCTACTCCTGTTCACAGTTCAGAGGGCAAGACAGACAAGCGAGGGGGGATATAACACAGCACAGCGCGGTGAGGGGTCCAAGAACAGTCCATCACAGTGTCTGGTGGCCTTCGTTAAATCCACAGTGTCATTTTCCAACCTGTCAAATGCATTCTTGTCATACAGCTGAGGGTAGAGCTGCAATCACAGCCACAAACTTGAAACTGGTCCATTCATTTCATCATCATCGTGGTCAAAACGAATCACTAAACCTAATCTACATAAACATCGAGATCATTAAAACTGCCCATATTTTTTTGCCCAATAATTTTTCTTGTAGAATTCACCTAGAGGAAATAAAGTGTTCACTCAGAGATGTGTGTATAAAACTGGGTTTCTTCTCATCATGATTTATAAAATGAACCAACACTTGGAAAGAGCATATAAATGCCTGAAGTTAAGAGACTGATTTTTAAAATATTCCTGTACACCTCCATAGGAAGGAATACTATGTAGTCATCAAAAACTTACTTATAATAACAATACGTAAAGTTATATGACAAAGCACACCGCAACCCAGCACATAGGATATGGTCCTGAATTTGTAAATATGTATTATGTTTATATTCACTTTCAGAGGAAGAAAACCACATATTGTCTGTAGTCTCCCACAGAGATACTAGAGCTGTGTGGCTCAAAATGCAGGTTCCCAAGCCAGATATCCAGGGTTGAATCCTGACTCCATCACTTCTTAGTGGGAGACCCTGGAGAAGTTGTTTAACTTCAGTGTCTCGGTTTCCCCGTATTAAGAAAGTGGTTGCTAGTTGTTTCTACTTCATGGAGGGTTAGATTAATGTGCTAATAGAGCAATGGTCCTAGACAAAGCACGGCACCTACAGGCACTTGTACATGTTATCTATTGTTATAAATTATTATTCATGGTGAGATTACTGGTCATTTCAAGTCTCTACTCTCCTATATATTTTCTGCATGAAACTGTATGACAATCATGGAAACGAAGGAACTTTTTAATCCATTTCAGTCAATAAGATGAATTCAATGAAGAGATTAGTGAGAACTACTTTGCAGTAATTGACACAACAACTGCTATTTCTAGGGCTAAATCAAATAAAATAAAGTCAACTTTTGATTCTACGCAAGGCACGTTCATTTATCTGCGGCTAATCTTGCTTTCCTGTTTTTACTGGCCTCATTAAACAATGGATAGAACATCATATGTTTCAGCTCTATCTAGCATCTATTTACTTTCTCTCCCACAGCCAACAGCTCAGCAAGAGCCTTGCAAACCATTTCTCTTAATGATCTTTCCAGTTGGGGAAGGTGTGAATCAATGAAACAGGGAACTCGGAGGCAAGGCCAGCGGCTCTAACTCAGAGAAGGGTCGCTGTGGCATCAGTTCATAGGGTTAGGACAGAAGGCTGAGTGTGGCACTTTGTAGGCACCTGTCAGAGCCATCCTGGTCACGCCCACCTGGCCACACACAGCAGTGACTGGAGGTAAAGGGTTTTTAACTTCGTGCTGTATGGAGATAAAGATGGAGAGGAAATGATTGACCCCACAATCAGTGATGAAGCTCCACGCTATTTACAACACATGAATTTTTATAAAGCATGTGTTAAAATGAGCAATTTCTACTGAGTTTCTGATATCAGTGCTCCAACCTTCTCTATTAAGTACACAGATCCCCTGCTCCTGGAGCAGACCTAGAAGGGGGCTGTTGCTTCTCATTTCAGAGCCCACATTACCGGATTTTCCATCTTTGTATCATCCACAATTAAGGTTCCCTGCAAAAAGAGTTTGCCTGGAGATTTACTTCCCTCCCTCCTCTCCGTCCACCTCTTCCTGATGGAAGAGGCCAGCCCTGCATCTTGGCCCCCATTGCTGTTCTGTGTGCTGTGGAGATAAGGGAGGCTGTTCAAGACTGAGTATCAGACACACCACACTCTCCTTGAAGTCAGTATACACCTCCCCCTGGCTGCAGCAGCCTCGCTGGATTAACTATCCTCCCCCACAGTGCTGGGCTGAGCATCTCCTCTTGACAAGCAATAGGGACAAGGGCTCTGGAGACAGATAAAACTCACTGGAGATTTGATTCTTATGTTTGGTAATTGGTCCTTCACACTAAACTAGTTGTTTGAACAAGGGACAATTATTCAATCCCAGTTTTCTCAACTGAAATGGTAATAAGGACACCAGTGTCTCTGATACTGCTTGAAATAACACGAGTCAAAGCTCAGTGCCTGGCTCGTGGTAGATACTCCAGAGAAATATGGTTTTCTTCCTGGCTCTCTCCTAGTCAGCTTCTCACCATAATGTTCCATTTGAAAGTGTATTTGTTAAGAAATATTTGCCTACAAGTAACAGGTAACCTACTAGTGCTTTAAACAAATAGAGGCCTTCTTTTCCCCCATAATAACAAATCTAAAGGCAAGTCACTTCTGGGGTTGACTTGTTTAATCCATGGTCTCTCCTTTTCTCTTAGACTTACCCTCAAGGTTTCAAGATAGCTACATGAGTTCCAGGCATCACATCTACGTTCAAGGCAAGAAGAAAGGGAAGCAGTGGTAGTCTCCCACATCTCTTTTAAGAGGAAAAAAAAGCCTTTCCCAGAAACACCCAACAGTGGACTCGTCCTTACATTATGTTGACTAGCTCTGTGTCACATGGCCACCCACTGCATTTATTTTGTTTCCTTAGTTTCTGTACTAGGAGGGGTCAAGGCAGGGAGTGGCTGTCAGGCTAGGCAACCTGCAGGGTCTTCCCAAAGGATTAGACATTTTCAGATTAGAATTACCCAGGTAAACGTTAAGTAAAGTAAAAATAAACACACAAATAATAAACATGTCAAAGCCGAAGTATATGGTTTACCACCTACCAAGTGGGGCTCTGTCCTTCCTTGTTCTCAGCTCAGGAAGTTCTCCAGCCAGGATGCGTTTTATAATCACCCGTGGAACTTGTAAAACTCACTCACGTCTGGGTCTCCTCTCAGACCAACAAACCCTGCGGGCATGGCGCCCAGGGATTGTGACTCAGCGTGAAAGCTCAGGACCATAGGTTAGGAGCCCACAGAGAGTGTGTAGGTGAACCACCAGAGGGCGCAAGAGATAACTCAGCCCTGAGGAATCCTCTGTCAAGGAGACTGCAGAGCAGGGATTCAGGTCCCTTGCGGCTTCCCATTTCCCTAGGGACAGTATCAAAGACACAAAAGGCATTCTAACCTACATAAATTCACCCATCTTCCAGAACCCCTCACTAAGTCTTACTGAAGACTTACTGAAGACTGGCCTGCGTTGTTATTTTGTACTTTTGGTCATTTGGTAAACTAAACCCAGAAAGGCTCAGAAGCCTACCCCACATGAGCTGGAGCATCAAGCAAGGGCTCCAATTAGCAGACATCCTCTCTTTGATGCCTCCCCTCCATCCCACAGAGAGCAGCCTGTCCCCTAGGTGCACCCAGCCGTGCCTGCTGTTCCTGGCTGCGTCCATCAGCTGCAGATTCAGCAGGGCAATGGGTGGCTTCCCTACACAAACCACCTTCATCTCCATCATCCCCACCTCCCTCAGAGGCAGCTAGTTTGCTAATGCTGCCTGGAAGCTCACCTCCCAGTTTCTAGGTGTAGTTTTCTCGAACAGAGAGAAACGGGTGGTAAGAAGCCTTGCTCAGCACACAGCACTGTTTCTGATACGCAGGAAGCTCCCAACACTTACGGTTTCTGTGAAGCTGCAAAGCCAGCATGAGAAGACCTAATTACCACGTGAATGAGTCAAAAAACAGATGCGAGGTTTACAGAAATATCTGCGAGTACTTAGTAAATGGCCACAATTAATAGAGATATTGCAAAGACACACTGGAAACAAAGGCTGGCTCAAGGCACCGTCGCAACCTGAAATGTGCTGTCAACAGAGGCGCACTCTCAGCCCCCACCCCCACCCCCAGTTCTGTTAAGTGAAAGAACTGGAAAATCGTCTGCAGGCAGCCATGTAATAGTCTGGTCCATGTGAACTGCAATTACCAACAACAAGCGCCACCCACAGACTCTGCAGGAACGTGTTCATGGTTAATCGATTCGATTGATCATTGTTTATTAAGTAAAAACCTGCTTCCTAAACTGTTCCTCCCTGAATGGTGTTTTTACAGGCTGCTAGAAAACAGGAGACTAATTAGAGCTTTTAATTTAAATCCAAGCAGAGGGATGCAAGAATGTACAATAGTAAAAGCTTTAGGAGGGGGGCATGGAGATGAGCACCACCCCCCAGCTCTCCAGAGTAGCAAGGCTAAAGCTGACACGCTTCCATAAAGATCTCCCAAAGCTTCCTTTCATTCTTCAGATCAAGAAGCCACTGTGACCAGGTCAGATGAGGACATCAAGAAGGCAGCCCACTGGTAATATAGATTATAGGAATGTTTGAGTTGCACCAGCGCTGTGAAATGGATCGGCTCCATTCAGCACCTTGCTAATCAAGATAGGAAATCAATGGTTGGCAGATGGGTAGGTGCCGAGATAAGTGCCTATAGAGTATTTTTGTTATCTCTTTACAGAGAGTAATGATCTCAGCCCCCTTGAGCTCTAAATCTAAGCAAAATATACACACAAGTCCAATCCAGGCTTGGATGTGACACAGAGAGGTCAGGGCGATTATGTGACTGTGGCGCAGTCCATAGTCTGGCTTGCCCATGGTGAAGGTCTTTCTAACTTGGAAGTGCATGTCCTGTGCATTATCTGCCTCTCCTGCGAAGTCCTCACCTACAACTCACAAAGCTACCACAGAGTGACAAGCTTCCGCTGTTCCCATTTTTTTCTCATGAAGTTTGGTATTGAGGTCTTCGATGCCTGCCCAGCTTGGAAACCCCACCCTCCCTGAATGAGGATACTGCAAAGTCCCTCATATGTCCCATCCATCACAGATAGAACACTGATGAATAAGAGGCATTAATAAAAGGAAGCACAAATTTTTGCCTGCAACTGTACATGAAATTTCTGCAAGGACAAATACCCAAAACCTCAAGAATCCAAACCAGAAGCAAGGTTAGTTACTCTGAAAAGGCTCAAACCAAAGGAAATTGAAATTTTCTAGTGATGCTGACGTAAGTATTTTAATTTCCAATTGATAAGCCGTTTTGAGGTTCAGACTCCCAACTTCAACCGCCTCAGATGCAAATAACACTATTCCTTATTTGAGATACTAGTAGTAGTGTACTAGTAGCTAGTCCAAAAACAGGAATGAGAAACTCTGAAATTTCTAGACCATTGTTTCCACACAGTTTGGTCCTCCTGGGGTCTTTGCCAGTCCATATCCAGAGTTGTATTAAATCCATCTCTACTTCAGTTTCATAAAGAAATATAAACCAAATTATCACCATTTGATATCAAAGTGACAGGTACTTTTCTCCAGCTGGAAGAATGAACATCAAAAAATCTGGAGGGTAAGGAGAGGAGCATCCTCAGTTAAACTGCCTGAAATGTGACATTTTCGCTAGGAAATTGTAGGGCTGGGGTTGAAGTATACACGTCACACTAACCACAGTTCTGCCGGAAAGAGGGATACTTTCAATAGGAGAGAAGCTGCATCAAAGCAGCTCATAATTAGGTACAAATTTGGCTCATGGTTCAGCAATTTATACAGATTAGCTGTGCTGACCTTCCCGGCCCCAGGGTGCTTACTTCACATCTGCGGTGGCACAGTGACCTCTAGTGTTAAAAGGGAAGGAATTTATTTTTAAAATAACATCCAAATTCACCATCTCTTACAAGCTTACTGTGCCTAGGAAATCTTCATAATGTACTAAGATAGAGATGTGATCTTTTCGTTCAGTGTTGAAATCATCTTTAGTTAGAGAATGTTCTAAACCTTCTGTCATGGAAATTTCCAAAGGGTTTGTATAGTTCTTAGAAGAACTATATAATTTTTTCTCTTCATGATGTGTTGAGGTTATGTGAAATTTTATGCTTATAAATACACATGCCTAGAGTACTGTGGCCTCCAGACAATTAGAGGCCTTATTATTCCTTCTTAAGGAGAATTGACACAGCTCTCACCCCAAACTAAATATGATGTTAAGGGAGTGTTTTGAAAATTCTCCTAACTCATTGAAAATAAGCGTGGAGTCGGGGTAATCACAGGGGAAGCTCTCCGGGACAAGGGAGACTCCTCTATTGTCCTGACCAGGCCTTTACTGGAAATCCCGCATGAAACAAACACTACTGTTTTCATTTCACTCCCTGATATGTGTACATTCCACCCAGGCTCTCTGTCTTTGATGAGTAAGGCAGGCTTGGAAGAAAAATCTGATTTCCCTTCATGCCATAAGTTCTCAGCACAAATGATTGGCTAACACAGCCAAGCAACAGGGGTTAGAAAGTGTATGATGGGTTCCTTGGCAGTTGGTGGAGAACATTCACCTCCTTTCTGTGTTCAAAGCAAGTTCTGGTTCAAACAGAAAGTGTGGCCTCTTGGAGCTGTCAGTGCCCCATGCACTAGGTCACACGTAGCAGGCGAGGGAAACCATTCCTTCCTTTAGCAACCTTGTCTGATAGCAAACGGTGAGAGTGGTCCCAATCCCCGCATCCCACCTGCACCTTGGTCCACCTGTTACTAAGCCAAAGAGAGAAGGCTGGCATTAGGTTCACCGGATAGACTAAATGACATTGCAGTGGATTCTAAATGAAGGGAAGGGACAAAAAAAAGCATAAAAATACTGAATGCCTCTGGGAACACCAAGTGCCTCTTGGGAGAAAGAGACAGAGAAAGAAAAATCAAGAGTGCTGGGGGCAGAGAAATGACCAACTTCACCTGGGTCAGGTCCCTTTCACTTTCTGTTTTAGAATATACTTGGGATTTGTTTTAATCAGGTATGGTAAGACATTCAGACAAAGAAATGTTTGTCATGAAGAAGTTGTTACTCACGATTTCCTAGAAGGAGTGCTAGGTTTACTCACAACACACGGGGCCACAAGGGGAAGCACCAGGGTTGGTCAGGAGGCAGAAGGAACAAAAGGAAAACATGGGCGAGAGTCTTTACTGTGGTTTCTGCTGGGAGGAACGGGCGAGGTGGGGTAAGCAGTCTTAGGACTGGCTTGTTAAAATAATTTCAGGGCTCTGGGTGTAGGCCTGTCCCTAGCTGTCTGGCACTTGGCCCTGGGATGTTAGGAAACGTGGATAATGGCCCAGAGTATAAGAGCCTAATTGTTTGCGGGGCCGGGTGGGGGGCGTTCTGAATTGGTTGGTTTGCACATGAAAGATGCACTCACAGGTGACTCCTCCACTATCTCTAGAAATTAGCTAGTCTTGGGAGAGTCAGGCTCCTCAGGGTCAAAAAGTCCCCAGATGTCAAAACATCAGAATAAAAAGACATGCTTGATATACATTCAGGGTGCCCAGGCATTCCCCCTCACCTGGCTCCCACTAACAGGCCATCGGGTTCTTAGCTCTGCTGGGGGTGAGCCCCTTTCTCTGGATCCCACTCCACCCTCTCTTTCCAGGTCCATGCGGTCCCTGGGCCCTGCAGACCCTCCTCTCCAGGACACCCACTCTCCTACTGGACCCCACTGAGCTCTCCTTCAGCTCTTTAAACCCCTTCAAAATATCTCCAAAGCCACATTTCTTCCCACTCCCAACCAAGTACCCCCGATGCTACCAATAAGAATAAGGAAAGTGGGCTTCCCTGGTGGTGCAGTGGTTGAGAGGATGCAGGGGACACGGATTCGTGCCCGGGTCCGGGAAGATCCCACATGCCTCAGAGCGGCTGGGCCCGTGAGCCATGGCCGCTGAGCCTGCGCGTCCGGAGCCTGTGCTCCGCAACGGGAGAGGCCACGACAGTGAGAGGCCCGCATAAAGCAAAAAAAAAAAAAAACAAAAAACAATAAGGAAGGTGCCGTTTTATCTAAATATCTGTTCAGGAAAATGTCCTTCTTCTCCTCAGGCTTCCATTATCTGTTTTATAGGTTCATGCTCTTCCCTTCTTCTGGGGTGGGGGATAAAGTTGGGGGGCTGGAGGAAGTAGAGAGGTGGACCTTCCATCGAGGCTGCCCCCATCCCACTGCATCCCATCCAAACTCACTCACCACATACACACAGCTTGCTCTGTGTCAGCGTGTGCTGCGTGTGTATGTGTATGCATGTGTGTTACAGGAAGAATTCAGAAACAAAATTCTGTTCAAACAGTTTTGTCCAGCTGTCTCCACCACTGGCACCTTTTCTTATTTTAAGCAGTTCTACCATAAGGAAGAGATTCTTCAGCCACACTTTCCATGAAGGCAGCAGAAGACAGGGCAGGGCCTGGTTTTTAGAGTCGTCTTCCTTGGGTGTCTGGAGGGAAATGCAGGTTCATAGATGAATGGTGACTATACTGCTTTTCCTAGACAAGCCCTGATTTCAAATACACTGACCTATATTCTACATAGGTGCTCTGAGACCCCAAAGACCATATGCCCAACCTATGGACTCAGGAAATACCATCACTTTAGACCTGAGTGGGTCATTAATCTCTGTTTCTCACTGGAAGAGAAAGAACAAAGTGAATTAAGGTCTGTGCACTATGAAAAAGTAAAGAATGCTACAAAGCTATGAGACCTCAACCAGCTTTCTGCTTCTGTTAGAAAAACATGGGAAGTAACTCTTCTCTATCCTGTAAGTTTAAAATGCTGGCTACAACACCACCAGTATTCTAATCATAGATTTGCACAGGCATTCTTTATGGGGCATTGCTAATCACAGTAACTGAAAACCTATCCCCAAAATAAGAATAGAATGTCACCAAAAAGAGGAAAAAAATGCCTCCAGTCATTTCCAACTAATGCAAACACACTGGTGTGTGTCCATCAATTGCATATATATAACAGAATTGTTTCAAATTGTACTTGTTGTCCTGTCTTCTGTTTTTTCCCCTCAGCATTAGATTCTGAACATTTCCCCAGGTACATTCGTGATTATTCATGGTTATCCTGACTTACCATGATTTTCTTGATCCCCTTTAGTTGTACATCTTAGTTGTTTCCTTTTATTTTTTTCTTTTCCTCTCCATAACAGTATTACAGTACTACAACGAACATCCTTGAAAATGCTTATTTGGCAATCTCTAATTAATTCCTTAATAATAGATTCCTGAAGTGCTGGAACAAAGGGTATCAGAAATTTTGAAATGACTTCTTTTTTATTGTTGATGAGGCCATCTTGGTAACACACACCTGACCTTCAAATATGGGTGATAAATACAAAACACATCTGGACTCTGACAAGTGGACCCAACAACCATGTGGCCCCTCCTTCTGACCCCAAAGTGCCCAGCCAAGTCCCCCTTGTAATTGGAGAGCTTGGCTCCAAACCATCACTCTTCCTTGCTCGGATTTGCACCACTGACTTGGAAACTTTAAAACCCAAACTGCAGGGGCAAGTGCCCCCAGTGCCCTGCAAGGAGCCCCTACTGGGTCCGATGGACTCTGAGATTGTCTCCCTGTGCCAGGGTGTGTGTGGTCAACTGGATTTGGTTTTGGAAAGGGGTAGAAGCATTTATAATTATATGTATATGTATAACTGATTCACTTTGTTATAAAGCAGAAGCTAACACACCATTGTAAGGCAATTATACTTCAATAAAGATGTTAAAAAAAAAAAGAAGAAAAAGACAGGTACACATATATAGGGAAGTCCCCATCTCCTGAAGAGATGGTCTACCTTTCACCTAGGAAACCCAAAAGAGAACACCCATCACCCACAATGGCGGTCACTCGGCTTCTCCTTGGGTTATCAACGCCTGTAGTGCTGAGAGGCCAAGGTCACAGAGCAAAGAAAGAACAATGGATACTAGCAAATGATTCCCTCCCTTAACACTCTAAGAGAAGGGATGGCAATGAGAACGCAGAGTATTCTCAGCCTCGAACTTAGGTCACAGGTTAGAAAGGGGATTCAGTCAGAGCAAGCAAAAGACAGATCACAAGCCAAGTGCCACCATGCGTGGATGGAGAACCTTGGCTGGTGTGGATCTGGTCCCTGTTTCCGGAAACAAATTTGATGCTCCTCCCACCTCCCCATTCCTGTGCGAGGAGGCATCACTGAGAAGGGGAAGTGCAGCCCTTGAAGGGGAGCTGGAAAGGGAGAAGCAGGACACCTCTGAGCTGCGGCAGCAGTGAGGAAGATGCTTCCTGGTACCAGGGAACAGCAGGACATCATCACTTCTGCCTCATGGGAAATCTGTCTTCAGCTCAGACTTAATCTCACCAAAAAGACATTAGATACAGCCTTTCCATAATCAAGGATGGTGCGAACAGGTGGCGCAGGGTGTTCACCCCAATATTGTTGGATATATCAAAAGTTTGGAGCCAGTCTCTATTGTCCAACAGAAGTCAGCTGTGTACAAACCTTCCATACAATGACGTACTAAAAAATACAAGAGAGAAAAAAGATATCGCTACTTAAATAATAACTCCCCAAAATACAATGGCTTAAATTTTAAATAAACAATTTTTTTAAGTAGAGAATGACCTTAAAATAGGCTCAAGATGCCACTTAAGTGGAGAGAGCAGATTACCAGGTGGCAGGATCAGCACTTGATGGAGACCAAAATGTTGATGTTTCTGTTTCTGGGATGAGACTACAGAAGATACCCCTCTCCTGTCAGCTCATCTGTATTTTCTAACTTGTATAGTGCTTGTATTTATTACATGTATGCTAGTGTATTTTTTAGAACTGTGTAATTGTATTACCCTTTCAATGAGTGAAGGAAGTGGCTGGTTCTGTGTGTTTGCTTTGCCGTCATCCTCCCTTCACCCCCGTGCCACAGAGAATTCCACAGGTCACAACGCTGACCCGGCAGACGGCCCGGGTCAGAGCACAGAACTGAAGTGTCAGGCGGGTTATTAATAAGCAATCAGTGGCTGGTACTTCTCAGGGCACTTTGGAAGAAAGGAATGTCTCCTTGTAAGCCTCACACAAAAGACAGCAGACTTAGAACTTGGAGCAAGTTTGAGCACGGACATCCACAGGGAACCATCCAGCCTGAGAGAATTTGCTTCAATCCAGAACAGCATGAAACCCGGGAAAAGAACCCAGGTAAGGGCAAACAGAGGGACCAGGGCAAGCCCTGCTCCTCTGAGAATACTTCAGCCGTGTCTTAAGAGGGAGCCGGATGCTTCCATCAGGACCTGACTGCATGGCATATGTGGTCTGTGGCATGGGCACCAAATGGATCAATAGACCTGCCTGATTTGGGCAGTCATGGCTTTGGAACCCAGAATAAGTAAAGTAGGCCCTTACAGTCTGTTGCTTCAGCAAGAATTATTTCTCTCTGGATATACTATGCTTTACAAAAACAGTTTGCTAAAGTGTGGATTCTACATAAGTACAGTTCTCATTCTACCTTTATTTTCTATTTCTGGAAAAGTATATATTTCGCCATTGATTCTGTGTTCATTTGAATAGCAGTGTAGGAAGAGAGGGGTCCCCAAGCACCAGTCCAGCTTGGTGGGGGGTGGTCCCCAGGGACTTGGACCCTAAACTGCAGGGAGCCACTGTGACATTGCAGCAGCTCCTTGCTGCTTCAGAAGGTATCAAAGCCTCAACTCAGAATGCAGCCCACCCCAGAGAGATGACCAGCCCTGCAAAGTGATTGCAGTAAAATAAATAAAGTAAAATAAAAGAAATGCAAAAGGAAAGTGTGGGGCAAGGAAGTGGGGGCATCATTACAATGAAAGTAGTCTTCCTGATTAGGTTATTCAAAACAAAATGGAAAAAGATTTCTTTAGCTATGCTTAAACCTCCCCAGAATTCCCCAAACCTCAGGGGAAAACTGCTGTCCATGAATCCTCCACTCAACGATGCTATGATGGTCTGACTCTTCCCAGGATGGGAGGGACATAATTATCGTGGCTTTACAAATGGGAACTGGAACTCCCAGTTCCTTAACTGGAGGGGTTAAGGAACCCTCCCTGAGCCAAGGGCTGGGCTGGGACCCAGGTCTCCCAGACCCTAACGCATGGATGCCCAGGAGCTCAGAAACTAAGTTTCCAGAAAGAGCACCAGGGCTTCTCTGGTGGCGCAGTGGTTAAGAATCCGCCTGCCAATGCAGGGGACACGGGTTTGAGCCCTGGTCCGGGAAGATTCCACATGCCGCGGAGCAACTAAGCCTTTACACCACAACTACTGAGCCTGTACTCTAGAACCCGCAACCCACAACTACTGAGTCCACGTGCCACAACTACTGAAGCCTGCGCCCCTAGAGCCTGTGCTGTGCAACAAGAGAAGCCACTGCAATGAGAAGCCCGTGCACAGCAATGAAGAGTAGCCCCCACTCGCCGCAACTAGAGAAAGCCCACGCGCAGCAGTGAAGATCCAACGTGGCCAAAAATAAATAAATAAATTTATTTTTTTTAAAAAAAAAAAAGAGCACCTGGTTTTCCACCCCATTCAAAAAACTTTTGAGTGAGAACAGTATCACATTTTATTAAGTGATTTTTTTTAATGAGTTGCAAATAGTAGGCACTTGACCTGAAGCCTCAGAGAGACTCACAGATTCAAATCGCTTTATCATTCAACTCCTTGGGGTTTGTATGTTACCACTACCTGTTAACGGATTCTGTGACCTTCCACAGACCACTTAACCTACTTTGTGGAGTTTCTTCATATATAACAAAATCCCTGTCCATCCAATAATGCAGAAGCCTTGTGACCTAGACCCTTAGTGCTCCGGGACGTTGGTGTTTCAAAGCTCCTCTGAGATTCCTGCCAAAAATGCAGACTCCACCTCCCAGAATTTCTGATTGTGTAGGTCTAGGTAAGGCCTGGAGAGCTGCATTTTTAGAATAAGTGTCTCTGAAAGTATGGATGCATGTGGTCAGGGAACTTCGCATGAAAAAACAATTCATGCCTTTTTCTCATCCAACATTCTGTGGATCAACAAATTTGTAAACTATGGAGAAGAGAAAGTAACACAAGCGGTAATAACAAGTCAACACTGTCTGCATAACTCTTTCATAGGAATGGTGAAGATGTATTTTGATAGTAAGTCATGAGCCTGGCAAACAATAGGAGTTCGATAACTGCTGAATAGACGAGTCTTCCTTTTTTAGTGCTTTTTTTAAAATTTCCACAATCCTCTCCTCTAAAATACTAAATTATTTATCACCAGCAAAAGCAAGTTGAAGAAAGATTATGCAGGTCCAAGAAAAACAGACTGGATTTCACACACAAAAGCTCTCAAAGAGAATTTTGACCCAACACCAATGACCTAATCCCAAGCTGCAATCTTCCAGCTCACAGGTGACAAAACTGAATGACAATGTACATTTCATACACTGCCAGCAGTGAGACCCAGGCTGAAGTGACATGTATTTTATATCTCATGAAAACAGTCTTTTATTTTGTTATTATCAATTACATTGGGGTCAGCCACAGGGGAAATGCCACAAAACAGGATTTGAAAGGATAAGAATGGGAAGGGCCAGGATGAGGGTCCTTTGCTCTCCCAGACATCCCTGGCTTCTGACTTTTTTGCTAGAACCCTCAGTGGCTTGAGGAAGGCAGGGGAAGGTGGGGCCCAGCGTTCTAGTTCTCTTCCTGGTATGACAGCTGTGTGGAAATAAAGGAAGACCAACCAAAGGAGAAGAGGCAAAGGCATTTCAGAGCTTGCTGTAGACAGTGAATCAGCAACTGTCACTTGCATTTTGGCAGAGGAGTGGGGAAGCTTTATGGTGGATAAAGGGAAGCTTTCAGGTGTGCCCCGACTAGAGGCTGTTGACGGGGAAGCTGGAGGCAGCTAACTAGAAGGGGGGCGTCCTACGTGATAGGTTATGGGGACATATCTGCCTTTCCCTGCTAAGTCCTAAATTGGAAGCATCAATAAAATTAAGGGAAGCTGTAAGTTATTAATCATCTCCAGGCTATTTGGGGCCAGTTGTTCTGGATTGTCACTAGACATCGTTGTATGGCTTCCTGCAAATCTGACTTGTAGCAGGCTGGCTTCCTGGGCTGGTTACTATAGATGATAGGGTGGTCTCCTGGGCAGATTGCTACAGGTGGTGGGTCAGAGTTTTATATTTATAGATAGTCTGGCCATTGTCTATTTGTATTTTAAGTGGCTCAGCTATACCAAACATCCTATCTGTAGCAAAGGCCCCTGGATAAAGTCCCAGCAGAGGGGACAGCCATCCCTAGACTCTACTCTGCAAACTACACCTGTCACTCAGGCAGAGAGTGAGACGTGGGGGAGCGTTAAGGCTGGGAGGAGACAGGGGTCAGCTTGCCATAGCCTCGTGTCATAGATGAAGTTCCTGGTCACCAGCTGGGGATGGCCATGCAGAACTAGAACTCCAGCCTCCTGACTCCCAGCTCAGTGCTCCCCAGATCATGAAGTGAAGTACGTGATTCTAACGAGAGAGGCCACTATTTATTCTGAGTATGTGTGTGTTATCTTTGAGTTCAGAAAGGTCCTTCTAGTGTTCCAGAACTCCAAATAAGCCACGCTCTGGAGAGCAAGCTAGGGAGTATTATGTTACAAACATTCAACCACTCCAACCCCCCATTTCCTTCTCTGGAAAGCTACATGGCTGAAAGAATATATTTCTAGGGAGCTTCCCAGGCTAACCTGCCTATTCTGTGATCTAAATGTGTCTACTGTGAGTGTTTCAAAGGAGATTCCTTCTGTCAGGAGCAACTAAAGGAGTTGCCAGTAGGACTAAAACATTCTACTCACCTATTGCCTCAACTCATCTGAGTAGCTGCCCACTTCAAAATGAGGCCATAAAAATACAATTCCCATTTGCCTTCCACTACTGAAGCAACTTCCAAAAACAGAGCAATTTAATATTCCATCCTAACAAGCCGCACCTGTGGTCATGCAAAGACGAAGTCTTTCCCAAAAGAGCAAACAACAGACAACATAAGAAAAAAAAGTAAAATAAAATAATAAAGGGCATCGCTAAATATCACATAAAACTTTGACTCTGTCTCTTCATCTGCTAGCTTATCAAAACGAGTAAATTTGACCTAGTATCCTGTTCCAACAGATCAGATAGTCAAGGAGAGAGAAGGTAGGTGTAGTTCAAGTTTAAGAGATTATCTCTGTATTTCATCCAATTGTCTTCCAATTCCAGGACCATGGATTTTACTAACAGATGTTCACTGCGTATGAACTGAGAGCAGCTCAGGGTTACATGATCATACAGTCAGAGCAAGTTTTTATATCTTTTTCACATGTTTATATCTTGGAGTTCATGAATGTTCCTTTCATAGTTGAGATGGCAACAGGGAATAAACCCACTTATTGCTTTAGGCAAATGCTCTGCTGGTCTTGGACCTTTACATCTTCTTATTCTTTTTTTTTTTTTTTTTTAAACATCTTTATTGGAGTATAATTGCTTTACAATGGTATGTTAGTTTCAGCTTCACAACAAAATGAATCAGTTATATATACACATATGTTCCCATATCTCTTCCCGCTTGCGTCTCCCTCCCTCCCACCCTCCCTATCCCACCCCTCCAGGCGGTCACAAAGCACCGAGCTGATCTCCCTGTGCTATGCGGCTGCTTCCCACTAGCTATCTACCTTACGTTTAGTAGTGTATATATGTCCATGCCTCTTTATCGCTTTGTCACCGTTTACCCTTCCCCCTCCCCATAGCCTCAAGTCCGTTCTCTAGTAAGTCTGTGTCTTTATTCCTGTTTCACCCCTAGGTTTTTCATGACATTTTTTTTTCTTAAATTCCATATATATGTGTTAGCATACGGTATTTGTCTCTCTCTTTCTGACTTACTTCACTCTGTATGACAGACTCTAGGTCTATCCACCTCATTACAAATAGCTCAATTTCATCTCTTTTTATGGCTGAGTAATATTCCATTGTATATATGTGCCACATCTTCTTTATCCATTCATCCGATGATGGACACTTAGGTTGTTTCCATCTCTGGGCTATTGTAAATAGAGCTGCAATGAACATTTTGGTACATGACTCTTTTTGAATTATGGTTTTCTCAGGGTATATGCCCAGTAGTGGGATTGCTGGGTCATATGGTAGTTCTATTTGTAGCTTTTTAAGGAACCTCCATACTGTTCTCCACAGTGGCTGTATCAATTTACATTCCCACCAACAGTGTAAGAGGGTTCCCTTTTCTCCACACCCTCTCCAGCATTTGTTGTTTCTAGATTTTTTGATGATGGCCATTCTGACTGGTGTGAGATGATATCTCATTGTCGTTTTGATTTGCATTTCTCTAATGATTAGTGATGTTGAGCATTCTTTCATGTGTTTGTTGGCACTCTGTATATCTTCTTTGGAGAAATGTCTATTTAGGTCTTCTGCCCATTTTTGGATTGGATTGTTTGTTTTTTTGTTATTAAGCTGCATGAGCTGCTTGTAAATTTTGGAGATTAATCCTTTGTCAGTTGCTTCATTTGCAAATATTTTCTCCCATTCTGAGGGTTGTCTTTTTGTCTTCTTTATGGTTTCCTTTGCTGTGCAAAAGCTTTTAAGTTTCATTAGGTCCCATTTGTTTACTTTTGTTTTTATTTCCATTTCTCTAGGAGGTGGGTCAAAAAGGACCTTGCTGTGATTTATGTCATAGAGTGTTCTGCCTATGTTTTCCTCTAAGAGTTTGATAGTTTCTGGCCTTACATTTAGGTCTTTAATCCATTTTGAGCTTATTTTTGTGTATGGTGTTAGGGAGTGATCTAATCTCATACTTTTACATGTAGCTGTCCAGTTTTCCCAGCACCACTTATTGAATAGGCTGTCCTTTCTCCACTGTACATTTCTGCCTCCTTTGTCAAAGATAAGGTGACCATATGTGCATGGGTTTATCTCTGGGCTTTCTATCCTGTTCCATTGATCTATATTTCTGTTTTTGTGCCAGTACCATACTGTCTTGATTACTGTAGCTTTGTAGTATAGTCTGAAGTCAGGAAGCCTGATTCCTCCAGCTCCATTTTTCGTTCTCAAGATTGCTTTGGCTATTCGGGGTCTTTTGTGTTTCCATACAAATTGTGATATTTTTTGTTCTAGTTCTGTGAAAAATGCCAGTGGAAGTTTCATAGGGATTGCATTGAATCTGTAGATTGCTTTGGGTAGTAGAGTCATTTTCACAATGTTGATTCTTCCAATCCAAGAACATGGTATATCTCTCCATCTATTTGTATCATCTTTAATTTCTTTCATCAGTGTCTTATAATTTTCTGCATACAGGTCTTTTGTCTCCTTAGGTAGGTTTATTCCTAGGTATTTTATTCTTTTTGTTGCAATAGTAAATGGGAGTGTTTTCTTGATTTCACTTTCAGATTTTTCATCATTAGTATATAGGAATGCCAGAGATTTCTGTGCATTAATTTTGTATCCTGCAACTTTACCAAATTCATTGATTAGCTCTAGTAGTTTTCTGGTAGCATCTTTAGGGTTCTCTATGTATAGGATCATGTCATCTGCAAACAGTGACAGCTTTACTTCTTCTTTTCCAGTTTGGATTCCTTTTATTTCCTTTTCTTCTCTGATTGCTGTGGCTAAAACTTCCAAAACTATGTTGAATAAGAGTGGTGAGAGTGGGCAACCTTGTCTTGTTCCTGATCTTAGTGGAAATGCTTTCAGTTTTTCACCATTGAGGATGATGTTTGCTGTGGGCTTGTCATATATGGCCTTTATTATGTTGAGGAAAGTTCCCTCTATGCCTACTTTCTGCAGGGTTTTTATCATAAATGGGTGTTGAATTTTGTCAAAAGCTTTCTTTGCATCTATTGAGATAATCATATGGTTTTTCTCCTTCAATTTGTTAATATGGTGTATCACGTTGATTGATTTGCATATATTGAAGAATCCTTGCATTCCTGGAATAAACCCCACTTGATCATGGTGTATGATCCGTTTAATGTGCTGTTGGATTCTGTTTGCTAGTATTTTGTTGAGGATCTTTGCATCTATGTTCATCAGTGATATTGGCCTGTAGTTTTCTTTCTTTGTGACATCCTTGTCTGGTTTTGATATCAGGGTGATGATGGCCTCGTAGAATGAGTTGGGGAGTGTTCCTCCCTCTGCTATATTTTGGAAGAGTATGAGAAGGATAGGTGATAGCTCTTCTCTAAATGTTTGATAGAATTCGCCTGTGAAGCCATCTGGTCCTGGGCTTTTGTTTGTTGGAAGATTTTTAATCACAGTTTCAATTTCAGTGCTTGTGATTGGTCTGTTCATATTTTCTATTTCTTCCTGATTCAGTCTTGGCAGGTTGTGCCTTTCTAAGAATTTGTCCATTTCTTCCAGGTTGTCCATTTTATTGGCATAGAGTTGCTTGTAGTAATCTCTCATGATCTTTTGTATTTCTGCAGTGTCAGTTGTTACTTCTCCTTTTTCATTTCTAATTCTATTGATTTGAGTCTTTTCCCTTTTTTTCTTGATGAGTCTAGCTAATGGTTTATCAATTTTGTTTATCCTTTCAAAGAACCAGCTTTTAGTTTTATTGATCTTTGCTATCGTTTCTTTCATTTCTTTTTCATTTATTTCTGATCTGATTTTTATGATTTCTTTCCTCCTGCTAACTTTGGGGTTTTTTTGTTCTTCTTTCTCTAATTGCTTGAGGTGCAAGGTTAGGTTGTTTATTCGAGATGTTTCCTGCTTCTTAAGGTGGGCTTGTATTGCTATAAACTTCCCCCTTAGAACTGCTTTTGCTGCATCCCACAGGTTTTGGGTCGTTGTGTCACCATTGTCATTTGTTTCTAGGTATTTTTTGATTTCTTCTTTGATTTCTTCAGTGATCACTTCATTATTAAGTAGTGTATTGTTTAGCCTCCATGTGTTTGTATTTTTTACAGATCTTTTCCTGTAATTGTACATCTTCTTATTCTTTAGGTTCTTGTTTCCTTCTCCCTTTCAGTTTTTACCACATCCGCATTTACATCCTGTTGTTACCCTTTCATTTTTTTCATTTTTTATCCTTTCCAGAAAAAGAATATCCTCCCCCCAAAATTGCTACAGTACAGAACACAAGCATTAAAATTTAAAATAAGTCACACATAAAAAATATTTAACAAGTGGCCATGTGGATAAATCTAAGTAAGTGTAGATTGATTGACAATGATGGTGACAATGATGATGGTGATTCAGCTAATGTGGGAGATCTAAAATAAGGAGTTAAATCCTAGAAAGTGTAACATGGAAGATGAAGAAATGTGAAAGGAATTTAAAACATTCCAAGGTCTCTGTAGTCTTCAGGAGAAGGCAAGCTATGACTATTACCTTTAGACTTGTTAAGTCAAATAGGCACGGTACAAAATTAAGGGTAGAAAAAAAGAAAATATATAACTTCAAGACAGGTAGATGAGGAAAAAGAATTTTTAAAAATACTCAGCCTTTGGGCTTCCCTGGTGGCACAGTGGTTGAGAGTGCACCTGACCTGCTGATGCAGGGGACACGGGTTCGTGCCCCGGTCTGGGAGGATCCCACATGCCGCGGAGCGGCTGGGCCCGTGAGCCATGGCCTCTGAGCCTGTGCGTCCGGAGCCTGTGCTCCACAACGGGAGAGGCCACAACGGTGAGAGGCCTTCATACAGCAAAAAAAAAAAAAAAAAAAAAAAAAAAAAATACTCAGCCTCTAATAGAAAATAAAAAGCTGTTCAAAACAAAGCATGATAAATAGATAACCCAAAAAATGTGGTAGAAATACATCTAAAAATATTCACACTAAATGTAAATGGGTTAAACTCTTCAGTTAAAGATCAATTTTTCCAGATTGGATATTTTAATTCACCTACATGTAAAAATGAATCTACTAGATTTACTTATAAAAACATTAATAAGTATCATAAATGCAATGTTCAGTGAAAACAGCAAGTTGAAAAAAGAATAGAGACCAATTGTGTGCAATTTTAAATGTATTAAACAATACTAATATGTTGTTTATAGATACGTGGAGAGGAATTTGATGGTGAGGGTAGGGACAGATGTGAATTTTATCTGTACCTGTAAAGTTGTACTTTTTTTAATTCTAGAACAAACATGCAGCAAAATGTTAAAGTGGATTATATCTGGATGATGGGTTCATGGGTAGCTGTTATGTTCTATATTGGGGGGTATGTTTAAAATATTTCTTGATTAAAAAAAGAAACTTTTTCAATAACTGAATAAAACAAAGATATATATATGTATATGTATATGTGTGTATATATATATACATCACAATCCCAATTTGAGGTTTTATTTTCAAAGTGTTTTCTTGTTAAGAAAATATGAGAACATGGATGTTAGCTGAACCTATTGTGGTAATCATTTCACAATATATGTAATTCAAACCATCATGCTGTACGTCTTAAACGTATACAGTGATGTGTGTCAATTATTTCTCAGTAAAGCTGGAAAGAAGGAAAGTATATGACATGATCCTTATACTTTTCTGTATTTTCTCAATTTTCCACAATGACAATGTTTTTTGTACATTTTAAACATATCAGTTTTAAAATATAAAACATCTTCTAGGCAGATAAAAGTTTTAACATATTTTTCAAACGTTTTCACATTTTATGTATAAAGACCGTTTATACTTAAAAATAACCATGGGAAGCAATTCATTCACTTTACCTCATCAAGACCAGTCCCTTTACTGATGGTGCCTTGACCTAATACCTTTACTGGCCAGAAGGTGGCGGCGGCGCAATGGTCATTTTAAACCAAGAATTTAATATCCAGACCTCATTCCTAATGTGAAATAGTCTTTAGATCACACCCGATTTTTGTACCAAAGTTCTATGTGGCTTATATGTGCTCTCCCCCACATTCATTTGTTTCTCTATATTCTCTAAGAATGAGTGTTCCAAAGCTATGACTCTTGCCACTCCATTTGCAGAAAAATCTCCTGGAGAATAAAGTTTAAAAAAGCCACAGGTAATGCATCATAGAGCTCCGCCCACCTGGTTCCTTTAGTCCGGTGAAATGTTTCATCATTATTCTACATAAACCTGACCCAAAATAGTGTTGTCATTTTCAATTCAACACTTACCAGCTCACTGAAAAAATATATGAAACCAAACCCAAAAATTGGTCCTATCCTTCCAGCGTTCTATGAAAAAAATAACTCTTTTCACCGTCTAAACATCACCTCTGTACAGCATGAAGTGCCCAGATCAAGAATTTTATGGACCATTAAGTTGTTTAGTGTGTGTTTGACGTGGGAACCTCTCAGTCTACACTTGTCTTGTGAATATTGCTAGCTCAGATCCCACATTAGCAGAGCTAACATGCAGAAATGCAGTGTTTATGTCAACCCAGAAACCGGCAGCAGAAGATGATGGTTCCCGGCTCTGCTCTCCCTGATGGGCTTCCTGACTGTGCGAGCAAGGTGCTTCCCCGTAAATTCTCTGTCCGCCCTCCTAGGGTCCTCCCGGAGACCCCTTCCACCTCCTGTTTCCCTAGCTCTTAAAGACACAGAGAATTTTAGGCTCTGTCCCGGCCTCTTTGCACACTAACAGACCTAGAGGCCCAAGGCAGCATCCAACCAGCTTCCTCAAAAGAAGGGATTTTATGTTTGTTCTTATCATTCTCTCTCTACCTCTTTTCTTTTATCTCCCATTAGCCACGTCCAAGCTCCCTTGGGTCCTCTCTTTCTAACAACCTTCCCTGAGCTTCCTCCGATGGTAGTTTCCCATCAATAGAATGAGGATAACAGAAGTGAACCTTGTTTGCAACCACTGAAGCTGTTTTGAGCACGGTTGTGTGTAGGAGAAGCAGGTTATAGAAGCAGTTCACAACTGACGACCCACATGACTGGGCGACTGGGCTCCAGGACTCAGAGACCCGATGCAATGTCAGTGCAGCCCACGGATATGCCCCCCCATACAACCTCTTGCCCTTGGGTTCCGTATTCATCCTCCTAGCTGCTCTATGAGGCGGGTACTACAAGTATAGCCTACCTGAATCTCACTAGTAGAATATGTGTTAGAAAGCTTTGCAGAAAGGTTTACCCAAAAGTCACTGTTTGATGCTCCTGCATCTAATAAGAGGATGTATGAAGCTGCTTGCAGTCATAGGACCGAGTCATGGTCACTCACTGATTTAATTTAAACATTGTTTAAATACGATGTGCCTTATTGCTATCTATCATCTTCCTTACATTACGGAGCAAAAACGCCTGCTAAGAAAGTAAACAATTCTGTGAGACTAAGAGGTCTAGAAAAGCACATACATTGGACAAAAAACGTGGAAGTGCAAGAAATGGATACATAAAGATATAACTCTGATCACATGCAAGCCCACAATGGCTTTATTTTTCTATGCACAGAAAAATAAAGAAAACTATAAAAGTGTGGTTGGTTGTGGAGAGCTCCACTATGCTACTCAGGAAATCATGATATTTTTGAGAAACTGGAAAAAAACAGGTGAGGGGCTTGCTGGCCACCATGGGATGGCAGAACATTCTGTGGGAACAACAGAAGAGGCTAAGCATCTTCAAAGGTCAGAAGAAGGAGAAAGAGCATTCTGTGAAGAAGCTGAGTTCCAAACCAAGGCCTGGATAGTTGGAAAGATTAAAGAAAGTATGAAATGTGAAAGAAAGGATATTTTTGAGAGCACAGGTGGCAGCAGCTGCTGTGATGGTGAGGCTGCAGACACCCTCCCCTGAGAACGGCAGACAACCCTGAAGAAAGGTAGTTTACTGCAAAACAAAATTTTTATGTGGATGAAACTAGGTATTTTTTTAAATGGTTGACATTTCATATGTGCATTTCAGAAGACAAGAAAATGTGCCAGTTCATAAGGCCTCTAAAGAGAGGCTAACACTAATTTTTGGAGGAAAATGTAAGGCTTAAGCTCTGATTGGTGTATTCTTCCAACAACTCCAGTGCCCTTTAGAGCCATGTTGAAGAGAATGAATGTGTTGTCTGCCGTGAGGCATCTGAATCCTAAGGCCTTTAGCGGTAATGATGTTAGGAGCTTTCTGTCACCATCCACTAAAGACTGTTCGAAGAATGAATTTCTGCAATCGGCACTCTTTTATTGAAGGAGGTCACTCCTAATGCTGCTTATTATGAAGATAATGTCCAAGTCACTTTCCAGCCTATGGACCAAAAAGAGTCATTATATCTTCCAGACATTTCACACCCAAAAGAGACCACAACCTCTATCTCCCTCCTCTCACCTTCAAACCTTGCTCACCTTCAATCTGTATGACTTCAATCTGTAAGGAATCATTTTTTTATTTGCCTCATTGTTTTTTTCACTATGTGTTTTTCGTATTTTTATGTGTTTTTACCATATTATTTCATTATTCATTTATATCAGCATAAACGTATGATGAAGTAATAGAGAGGAAATAATTCCTATAGCTGCAACATGTTTGGACAACAAACATACCCACCAATGAGTTAAGTGATTAAAAAGTGAGATAAATTTTTAAATACTTTTGTGTTGTGCAAAAATCATTAGTGCATTGTTATAAGGTGTTTGATTTTAGTGATTTGAGGGAGTCAGCTGGGATCCTCGGATAAGCTCGAAATGTACTCATTATTTTTCCTATTTTAAATAATGTGGTATAGGTTTCTGCTCTATGAATATTCACTGTCATATGATTTCAGGAACAAATTTGTTTTAGATAATAAGGCATGCTTGCACTATTGTCCTCTTTATGCAGTCAGTGCTCTACCCTGAGCTATACCCCCTCTGATCTTATCCTGTTTTTTATAATAGAAGAAATTAAAGCACAGAGCATTTTGTAACTTGTCTCAGATCACCCAGAGCAAGTGGTAAAGCCAGGATTTGAGCCGCACTCAACTGCTTCTACGGCCCAGGCTATTACCACTACACAATACTCGCTCCTGGGTAACAGGGAAACATTTGCCAGGGCAAGAAAAAAAATCAGAGTGATGGCCCAATCCCTCAGGACTCACCAGGTTAAGGATAGGGTCCATCTAGTTTAAAAGTTTTCAGTAGTTGAAAAACCAAAGTGACAAGCTCCTTTGCAGTGGGCAGAAGGGATTTTTTTAAATCATTGTTTGTCCAAAGGATTTATTTTAAAGTGCCTTGCCCAAGCATTCCTGGTTTGTTTAAACAGTAAATTGGTTATTAAATAGCACTATAATTTACCACAATCTAACTACACGGAACTTTTAAATTTAAAATTTAGGTGAAAGTCATAACTAGGAAAAAAATTAATTCCTATCATGAAGTTATCAAAAAGTCCAAACTTCAGAAAATGTCATGGAGTCAACATAGATGGGTTCTAACTTTACCTTACAAACCTAAAGGAGACAGCATTCATAGCTAAGATACCAGGTTCACCGAAGAAAAAAATAAAACATGCTTTGTATGCTTTAATTAGTATATCACTGGGGAAAGACCACATTATTTTATATTTTCTACTTGATGTTAAATGTCACTGACCTCTCTTGTCCAGAGCCAACAGACACAGTGCCCAGGGCCCATAATACTTCTAAGGGCCATGAAAATATTTTTGTTTCTTTTAAAATCAGAAGAAAACCAACACAAACCTTTAGGCAGAAGAAAAAGCTTTATTATATAATATTAATAATGTCATCTGTATAGCAACATGTAGTGAAATACACTTTTTCATATTTTTTTAATGGAAAAAGAGTCCCATGAAGGCAAAAGTGCATAGAGCCCACACAGTTCACATTGGACCCCTCCTCTTCTCCCCACATCATCTGCTCCACGTTCCAAGCATTTGGGGTCAGTCTCCATCTTACTGTTCCGGGCAGGAGGGAATAAGAGACAAAGGAAGGGAGTCATCTGGTGAATACTGATGCCCACGGGCCAGTGTCTTATAGTCAGCATCCTACGTGGGAGGACTGGGGAATTATCCAAGAAGACGAGTCTAGTGGGCCACGCTGCAACTGGATCATCAGTCTAAAGAAAAATTAGCCTTTTATATCCAGAAAAGACAAAAACTAATTCCATAAGATACACACACCCCAATATTCATAGCAGCAATATTTACAGTAGCGAAGATACGGAGGCAACCTAAGTGTCCATTGAAAGATGAATGGATAAAGAAGATGTGGTACATATATACAGTGGAATATTGCTCAGCAGTAAAAAAAAAAAAAAAAAATGAAATGGGGGGCAGGGTGGTGGTTGTGGGATGAATTGGGAGATTGGGACTGACATATATACACTAATATGTGTAAAATAGATAACTAATAAGAACCTGCTGTATAAAAATATAAATAAAATAAAATTCAATAAATAAATAAAATTCCAAAAAAATAAAATAAAAAAAGAATGGAATAATGCCATTGTAGCAATATGGATGGGCCTAGAGATTATCATACTAAGTGAAGTAAGTCAGACAAAGATCATATGATGTCATTTATATGTGGAATCTAAAAAAAATGATACAAATGAATTTATTTACAAAACAGAAACAGACTCAGACATAGAAAACAAATTTATGGTTACCAAAGGGGAAAGCCTAGGGGATCAATAAATTAGGAACTTGGGATTAACAGATACACATTACTATATATAAAATAGATAAACAACAAGGTCCTACTGTATAGCACAGGGAACTATATTCAGTATCTTGTAATAACCTATAATGGAAAATAATCTGAAAAAGAATATATATATTTATATATATAATATATTTTATATATATATTATATATATAAATCACTTTGCTGTACACCAGAAACTAACACAACATTGTAAATCAACTATCCTTCAATAAAGATGATTAAAAATTTAAAAATTAGCCCGAGGACAGAATGTCTGCCAGTGGGAAATGATATAGATATTGATGGGTACCTTGATTTGGGTGTAAGTGGAGGTATACACCGAAAAGCCAAGTCAAGTGGTCATGGACACCCCACCATAACCATCCACTGCACAGTCAAACCCTTGGACACAAGGCAGGAAATGTGGACAAAAGAAATCCAGAGCCTTATCAGAAACTATTTGAGTCTTACACACCGTCTCCTCTCCTCACACACAGTTTTATGTTCTTCTTGGAGAGAAAGGTCTCGCGGGGCCCTCACTGCTTTTTCCGCCCAACGTGACCCACCCTGACTTGAGGCTCCATTTCTGCAATGTCACAGTTGACCGACTGAACATCAAACCTGGTCCCCACGTGGGTGTCAGCTGTAAGAGAAGCGTCACCCTGACATGCACCCCCACCCATCGGCTCTGTGTGTCACCAGCCAGATCAATCCCACTCTGCTCCACGTGCTTAGAAACCAAGACTAATAAATCATTTGCCCGCTCTCAGCCCACAGATGGTAAAGTGTGGTTCAATGCAGGTAATTATTTAAAAAATGACTTTGGGAGCAAAAAATCAAAACTTGGGAGTCTGTGTCTAATAGAAAAGGCCTGCAAAGAGATTTGGGAGTTCTAACAACGCCAAGGAGAAGGTGAAAGGTCTCGAAGCCTGACAGTAGCTGGGCAGCCTGATTGACAGAATCGATCCTTCTCTCCAGCATCACCAAGCCCTGAATCTGTTCGCCTCTGGGACCCCGTGCCAGGCGGCAGGAGGCGGGGCGAGAGTATTCCCTCCTGCTTCAATGCGTCTGCAGAAAACAGCCCCACCAACCGAACAATTACCAAGACTGTCAGCGCGAGAAGGTGTTGGGACAGTGACAGGGTTACGTAAAAGCCTCAGGGGCTAAGTTGAAATGTTCCAAGGAGACACATTAAACCACTTTTTATGTTTCCACCCCCATCTTCCCTCCAACACCTCCCTTTTCAAAACACGTATTTTTCTTGTCCCTTTAACTTTCACAAGGATGTTATGGTTTCTGCAAAAAAAGTAGCATGAATGACATGTCTTTATTATCTCAGCTGTCACTATTATGATCGGTCCTCCCCTAAGCTGGAAGCTCCCTCTCTGCTTCCCAACATGAGCCGTTGGTTGATGCTTTGGCCTGCCGCTATTTCATAATGAAACCATCCTCTCCTAAGAGACTTCAAGGATTCCCTTGCCATGTGAGAGGTAAAAGACTCAGCCCCTTCTCAGATTCCCTCTGAACATTTTGTTTGTTTACTGCAGAAGGAGATTTTCTGGATGTCATTCAGAGCTGAAATTTTCATATCAATTATCAGAAAGCTCTAATCCATTGTCTAGTAGAAAATGGCATTATGCAGAAGCAGAATTCAACCATGGTTCTTTGGGCCCCTCGCAATCGAACAGCTCCAACAAACATTGTTAACCAAGGTGATTGTATTTTCTCCAGAAATGGATGAATATCCCCGATGCCCAAAGCAGCCCTCAAGTAGATTAATTCAGTCAACCAATGAATTATGTGCATAAAATTAATTCAATTGATTGTTTGACAGAACTGTTCCATCTTTACATCATTCAATAACTGTCTTTAATTTTCAAATTGTATATATTTAAGGTATACAATATGATGATTTGATATACATACACATAGTGAAATGATTACTACCATCAGGCTAATTAACATCTTCATCTCCTCACATAGTTACCATTCTTTCTTTCTCTTTTTTTTTTTTTGTGGTGAAAGCGCCTGAAATCTACTCTTAGCGAATTTCCAGTATTCAAAACAGTATTATTAATTATAGTTATCATTGCTGTACGTTAGATCTTAGACTTAGCCATCCTACATAAATTCAGCTTTGTACACTTTGACCAACACTCTCCCATTCCCCCCACCTCCCTGCCCCCGGTGACCACCCTTCAACTCTCTGCTTCTCAATAACTGTTGAGTGTCTGCTTGGTTCTGGTCAATGTGATAGGCATTCAGGATACAAGGATTAAAATGTTCCAGTCCCACCTAACTTCAAGGAAATCACAATCAAAAGTTTCACATCTACGTGGAGAACTTTGGCAACTTCTTTTAACCACAGCAAGAAAAACGGGATTCATGTAAACGGATGAATGAGATATCAGAAAAATAATGCTAGAACAAGGTACATTCTCACCCCAAGTGAAAGAAAGAAATCCTATAAATTCATGGTATAGAATTTACCTTGAGCTGTGAAAGATATGGAGTGGTGTGCTTTAGAAACTTGCTGACACTACAAGTTATATTCAAAGGCATGGAAGCAAACCTAAGTACTTAGCTTCAGAAGAAATGCAGTCAGTGCCTGGGAACCAATTCCGGGGAGAACGTCATGGTTATCACCATCCAGGGGTGAGCGCACAGGACCAGGCAGGGGCGTGAATTTACGTCATGTTTTAGACACTGATGAAATAGCACTCTCTTCATTACCATTCCCAACATTAACAGGGCAAGGTGAGGAAGGAAGTTAACACCTGTTTTCAGAATGCACATACTTCTCTGTAGATTCAGAAAATATTCAGCTTTAGTGGGTGTGGAATTAGGAGTACCACAAACTGCACAGCATGTAATTAACTGCCAAATTCCCTTTGAATTGCTTCAGAGTCAACCCCATAGGTTGATTGAAGAACTTGTTGTGTTGATAAGCTCTAAACTAATTCTCACTGGTAACAATTCCTCAAAAAGCTGAAAACCAAACACACACACACACACACGCACACACACGCACACACAAGCTAACCCGGGTCTTGTGCGTCCTGGAGCCACACCAACGACAGGTACAATAATTGTAGCTTAATTAGCACCTTTTCATAGCAAAGCCTGTCAAGGTGAGGAGCAGAAGATGCAGTAATCATGAAATCACTCAGCAGTGCCAAGGCAACAGATGAGAGGGAACAAAGGAGAAAGAGAGAGAGGCTGCATCTTAAATGTGCCAAAGGAAGATGGCAGCAAACAAGCTCGAGTGTTTTTCAGGTGTATTATATGAATGGCACCCCAGAAAGAAAAAAAACTGTATTAAACGGCAACAACAACAAAACAAGATCACATATAGACCAATCAAAACATTCTTAGGAAACAGCTCTCTGAAAACTTTTGAGATTTTCTTCTTGGCCACCATCTGGACTTAACCTGGGAGAGAACCAACCGTGGGAATGCAGTTGGGATTGAGCACAAATAATTAGGAGGCTGTGTAATTCACTCATATTGCACATCTCACCTCCGGGGTGGGAGGTTACCTGGTTCAAGACCTGGAGTGCAACACAAGGTCACTCCCAGTGAGGTCATTCTCTCCCCTCCCTGACCATCCAGGTGGAAATTAAAGATCCCAGGATATTTTTCAAAATAGCACAGAGGATCACTTAGCTGCCTGGCTTCAGGCTCAATAAAACCCAACTTAATGTTCCTGGCTGGGAATGAGTCCTTCTTGAATATGGGAAAGTCTGTGTTCTAGTCCACAATTATTAAGCTGTCCTTCGAGCACTGTAATTACTTTATAATCCACAGAGGATGTTAAGATACTTGGAGAGTGAGGGATGCTATGACAGCATTCAATTCTATTGTAATTTATAATTGAATTTATCCACAGAGAAACAGTTGGTCACTAAATGACAGTGTCGTCTGGGGAGAAAATTTACAGGTGTAGGCTTTACAACTATCAGAGGACTTAGCTCCAAGAAAATTCAAACTCCAAAATAAGAACTTTCAAGAAAAATGTAGCTTTTGGGTTGGTGTTCATATTTTCAAAAACATATTCTCCAAAAGTAACATTTTAATAACTTAATTCCCTATTAGTTTGATATATACTCAAATTTGGGGGAAATAGACCTGATGTGTAATGAAGATAAACCTAAACAGTTTCCATTAATTTCTCCTATTGAGGAGAAGTTTATCCCTTGAATAACATTGGCTAGATGTATGTGCTTTGTTTTAAAAGAATTAAGAAAATTAAAAACCTACAAAATGCATTAATTTCATACTAACTTGTTGCAAGGAAAATAATAAGAGGTAAGTAAGTAAGAATGTCTTAAAGTAAAGTAACCTCATTCTATACATCAGAGTTCATATGAACAGCCATAAAGGACGTGTTTAAACTTAAATATTGCATCTGTAATCCATCTTTCAACCTGCTGATCTGAAAGATATTTCCATAATTGGAAATTAGCAGATTTCTAAGAGAAAAGAGCAAAGGATAAGATAATGTGGTGTTTTATCTGTTGATTCATGAAAAAATTATGCCAACACTTAGCAGCTTTAAACAGCAAGCATTTATGTTCTCATAGTTTCTGTGGGTCAGGAATGCAGGTGTGGCTTAGCTGGGTGTCTTGAGGGAGGCCAGGGTCTCTCACAAGATTCAATCAAGATGCTGGTCAAGATGTTGGTGTGGGTCTCATCTCAAGGCTCAGATGGGGAGGGTTCTACTCTCAAACTTGCTCATGGTTGTTCCCAGGACTCAGTTCCTCACAGGCTGTTGGATTGACTAAAGCCCTCAGTGCCTTGCTGGCTGTTGGCGAGAGGTCTCCCTCACTTCCCCGCCCCGTGCCATGGGCCTCTCCATAGGGCAGCCCACAACATGGCAGCTGGCTTCATCAATGCAAGAAGGGAGGCAGCAGGAGGGAAGCCGGAATCTTTCTCTAACCTAATCCCAGAAGTGACATCCATCACTTTCCAGAATTCTATTTACTAGAAATGCGTCACTGGGTCCAGCCCACATTCAAAGGAAGGGGATCACACAAGGAGGGGGGGATCATTGGGGGCCATCTAAGAGGCTGCCTGCTGCAAGCATGTACCTATGTAGTGAAGAATGAACTTTTCCCAAAGAGAGGTCTGGCTCTGTCCCAGCTCTGTCAGAGTTCATATGAACAGCCATAAAGGAGGTAACCTCTAAACCTGGGAATTACCTGAGTGACAGCAATGTATTTGTTATTCATGGTAGGTCCCTGGATAGTTTATTCTAAGAAGGTGACTCCGGATGGGGTACTGGCTATGAGAAGGACCAACCATGTGATTAGAGAGTTTAGGCTTTGAGCCACCTGATACCAGCAGGCCTTCCAAGGAGAGGAGGGGGCCTAGAGATTGAGTCACATGGTCAAGGATTCAATCAATCATGCCTACATAGTGAAACCCTAAAAAGAACTCTGGACTCTGAAACTTGATGAGCTTCCCAGGTTGGCCATACTCCATGCATATTGTCACATGTGTTATCCTCCTGTAGGAGGATAACACATCCCTGAGGACACTGAAGCTTTACATGTGAGACATTCCCGGTCTCAGATTCTGCCCTATGTGTCTCTTCCTTTGGCTGGTTCTGATTGGAATCCTTTTGTTATAATAAAACTTTAATTGCAAGTATAGTGCTTGCAAGTATAGTGCTTGCAAGTATAGAGTTCTGTGAGTTACTCTAGCAAATTACCAAACCAGAGGAAGCCCACGAAGACCCCCAAATTTATAACTAAATGGTTTCATGTGAGGGTGGCCCTGAGGACACTCACTCTTATAGCTGGTGTCAAGAAATCTTGGGCAGACTTGGCAGTGTTGGAGGACCGTGCCGTTCACCTTGAGTTTGGCTAACTGCAGGTAGTACCTAAGAGATTTTTGCCATTCTATTATTCCAAAAGGAATTGTCTATTTTGCTTGTGGGTTCATTCGTTTGGATTTTGGCTCTGTTTCTGTTTTTTAGGACAATCCCCTCCAAAGATGTCCTAGGTAAGAAAGTGGGGAAACTATTGCTATCTTTTAAAAGACCCCCATCCGATCGAGTGAGCATTCCCAGTCTAAGGGAGCCTCCAGGACACTGGTGACCACTGTGTCAGAGTAGGAGAGCTGGAAAGTGAACATGACAATGATATGAGTTTATCAATCCCACCAAACAAAATGGCAGCCAAATTATTGAAATGTTTGCCAGTTCAATAGCATAGTAAATATTTTGAGATTTCTATCTCAGTATATTTTACTGAATACATTTTAGACAATTTGAAATTTAGATTATTCCTTCATCGTATTCCCCCACAAAATAAATATTTACTGAGAGTTTTCTATGTGCCACGCACTGAAATAGTGCTTTTCCAGCATGCCTCCATTTAACCCACAAAAATTGTGCCATGAGTTAGTTATTATTACTGTATCTTACATTATATCTTACGTATGAGGAAACTGAGGAACAGAGAGATTAAGCTGGCGAGAAAAATAACGTTCTAAATTCATACTGAAAAGCAAGTTAGCAGATCCTATACCAATTCTTAGTAAGATCATTTTTACTTAGGATGTAAAACTGATTGACAAACATTAGACTTTGACTTTTCATTGCTGTGGACAGATCCCTGTAAACTTAATTGGTTTTTACAGGCAATTGAAATTATGCATAAAATTTTTTAAAAAAATTTTTAACTACCTTCTTATAACAAAGATTGCAAACTCAGAGGATGCGAGGGTTGGACATATGATGTGAATGAGTAAGTGGGGCCTTGGTGAACCCAGGAATGCCACCCCATCTATAGGGAGCAAAGACCACATGGCCCCCCATTGCAGCCTGTAGGAACTGGGTCCAGCATTTCCTGACTACAGGTTTTTCAAGAAAGTCCCAAAAACCTGGAGTTTCCTGTGAAAACTTCTGATTTTTAAATGTTGCCAACAAATTCATTTTTTTTAAATTCTGTAAGCTAAGCAAAGCACATTGGTGGTTCAGAGTTTTGACCTAGAAAAATTAGCAAAGAGAAAAGAAAGTTATTTTTTGTTCATTTGATCCCTGTGAAGAATCAAATCAGATATCCTGGTCCAGGGCTGGTGCCATAATAGCTTGACTCCATGGAGTGGATCACTTCATAGAGTAACTCTCCACCTCTCAAACGTTGCAGACACAGCACTGACAATGGAAAGACAGCTAAGAAAGGTCCCATGAAATCATGAGCTCTTGAGGTTGGGAGAAATCTTAGAAGATGAGCTAGTCCACTGAAGGAATCCCTTCTACAAGTATTTCTAACAAATAATTACCCAGCTTCTTGAGTCTCCTAGGGGACTAATTTGAAGGCAGCCCATCTCACATATAAAGACCTGCAAATGTTATAAAAATTCTTCCTAATACTGGCTTGAAATGTGCCCTCTGCTCACTGGTCTTAGTTCAGTTTTCTGGAGCCACATGACAACACTTCTGATATTCATAGACATCTGGTATACCCCAAGTCTTCTCTTATCTCGACTTAGCAACTCTCAGCCTTTCCTCATACAAATGCCCTGGGAATTTCTCAGTACTCTGGTCACCCTCTTCTGGGCCAACTTCATGATGTAAGTCTCCCTTTTAAAACAAAGTACCTAGAAATAAACATGCAGATAAGCTCAAACTGCCCCTCGAAATAACATGACACTCCACACAAAGCCAGGCTACAGTCCCAATGAGAAAAGCCTACAGCACACCGTGTGACCAATGTGGATATATAACTGAGGGGTCAAGATGAAATAGTCAAACATCTACCTCAAATTTTTAATTTTAATTTAAGAATTAAATGCCATGCTTATTCTGAATCCCATAGTTTATTATAATAGATTCACTTAGAACTGTGGCTTCTAAGAATTCCTACCCACTTGTCTTCACAAAAATTATTCACTCTCCATTTGCATCTTTGACGTCATCTTTGCTACCACTAGAGCCTCTTTTGGAATCATGTAAAAAAGTTTTCCAGAGCACACCATCTTCTGTTCTAAGTTGTTCAAAATGAAGTCTTTTTAAAATGTTTCACTGACATACAACATGCATATACAGAAAAGTACACTAATTCTTGTATGGCTTGTTGGTTTTGCACAAAGTGCACTGACCCTTGCACCCATCACATGGCCATCACCCCGGCAACCTCTCCCTTTCCCTCTTTCAGGAGGTGATCACTATCTTGATTTCTAACACAGTCGATCAGAGCTGCCTGGTTTGGAATTTTATATAAGTGCTTTTTTGTGTTTAGCTCCTTTGGTCAATGTTCATCTATAGTGTTTCATTTTGTAGTTGTAGTTCAAGGAATATGGCACTGTTTAAATCTGTGTGTGGTGCATTTACTAAAAATGTTCACCCAAGCCACAAAAGTCCATTTGCATAAAATTAGGCAATTAGGCTTTTTAAATTCATCTCATAGTTTTGGGTGTGTGATTTCCACAATATAACCCCTTACAGGTTGGGTTTTGTAGAGTGATCTCTAAAACATCAGTGAAAGACTTGTTTAAACTAACATTCAGCTTTTAAAATTGTGAGGTCATACACCTGGGAATAATCACTAAATTGATGTAAACTTTCTTTGCCTCCTTTTTAAACTGATTCTATCAAGGGGCTCTGAAAGCATCAAAACTAGCATTAACTGAGGTACTTTTAAGGTAATATGTCTTCTTAATAATATTTTCTTCCTATAATATGAGAGACTTTGTTAGAACCTGAATATAAGGTGACATTTTTTTGTGATGGATAACTTTGGTAAGAAAAAAAAAACATGCATTCAGGCATAAATAGTGTCTCATATTGACCTCTCATCACTTGAGTCCCCCCATTGTCTCTTACTGAGTTTGTGATCAGTTAAAGTACCCAGATGTTTTGTATATGAATTCCTATCAAGCTATTATCCCCAAAGTATGTACATTTATACTTATACTCATACTTTTAGCTAAATATAAATTTTTACATTAAAATTTTATATTGAGATCATCTTGCATGCATATAATGCTTAGGATTTTTCAAAGCACTTTGAAATGCATTATCACAATTTGATGCAATAGCTCAGGGAATGAATTATTACGCACATTTTATAGATATGAACATAATTATCACTGCTAGGCTTCACTTTGTTTAAAGGGATAATTCTCATGTTTTATAAAAGGCTCATTCAAATGGAAAAAAATACTATATAGCAAAATCAGCAAAAAGTCACAGTATTTGAATATTCACCAAAAACCCACAAAGAGTAAGCAAGCGCATGGGAAAATACCATTGCTATAAATAAAAGAAAAGCAAATTGAAATAATGAGTGCCATTTCAGACCTAGTACATGAACAAAAGAATGAGGCAAAATCCAACACTGATAAAATTGCAGTGAAACTCTTAAGCTTATTACTTGCTGGTGACAATATAAATCAGAATAATTCTCCTGAAAAAGTAAGTTGACAATATATTTTTAATGTCAAAAAAAGTCATATCCTTTAATCAGTTATTTCCATGTGTAAAATTTATACTTTAGGACATAATTTAGAAGAAGAAAACAAGTTATTTGCAGGAAGATGTTCATTGAAGAATTATTTACAATAATAAGAAAAGGAAACGATAATATTGTTTAAAATATTTTATTTTAAAAATAAACAATATTTATTTCAAATAAATAAAACAAATAAAACTTTGCTCAAATGACCTGATCACCCTCTCTCTCTCTTACCCATATAATTCTATACTTTGGAAATATAGGAGAAAAAAATTGCTGTTTCTCCATCCTACCACAATTGTTTGTGCCCAATATTCCCAAAGAGGAATGCACTGCACTTCATACAAATACTTTCTCATCAAACTTCCTCATCTAATTATGCAGTTAAGTTTGCATTTGTCTCAGAACAGTTTCTGTTCAACTCCTAGCCGGAGAAGGCTAATGGGTTTCAAACCCACATGAGAACAGTGCTCCTCAAGCAGAGAGTGGGCAGGGATGTCTGCCCACAGACAAATGAATTGTGTGATGAAAATACATTGGCATGAACCTCCAGACACCCTGAGCAATTACTTATCCGACGACTGCACCCTCTAAACACTTCAGAGGCTCACCATGTGAGCATGCACCCAGAAGGTACCTCTCTTGTGGTGTAAAATGCACAGTAGCTTCCCAACACCTCACTCTTGGGGGAGAGAGGGCTCCATCTATACCATTCGTAACAAGCAAAGACCAAAGAAACATCATTTAGACTCTAACATGAAATTTGATTCTCTCCTAGAAGGGAAAATGTTTGGTTGTTTGGTATATTAGCTGGGATGTACAGGGACTACCTGGAGGAGGAAAGCAGGGTATTCAAGGGAGTTTTGCAACTCAAACAATCCAGTGCCTTAACTTCCCTTCCTTCCTAGGGCACAGCAGAATCCTCTCAGACCACGGAAACACTGTGCTCAAAGTCCCAACTGCACAGGTCTCTGGTCACATCATGACGTGTTGATTGTTCTTGACAGGCAAGGAATAGAGCAGGAAACTGCCACCTTGCACCCATCTGACTTGTCTCTGGGCAGACGAGCCTCGGTTTGGGCTTTGTTGAGCTCTACATGATGGCTGGAGCCCCGCCTTCTGTTAACCCCCCTCACATCTGATTCACTGTAAAACTGAGACCAGCAAGTCTAGGGCAGTTAAATATACAGCTTGGGTAATTAAACGGGTTACAGATGAATATTATTTAGTCTGCAAACTACCCTGCAAAAGGTTCCAGAGGGTTGTGTCTTGAGGGTTGTAGCTCATTTGTGGGGTTTTGCCAGGAAATGGCTAACACCTGCAAGCGTTTCTGTGCAGTTGGGCCCCTGGGACTGGCTACCTTGTATATACAAATCAGCCACGCCTCTAGGCCCAGGAGTCACGATAGTCTCACATGGCTGAGGATGGCAGTCAAACAGGGCCTTATTAGCAATGCCTTTGGAGAAAACAGCTCAGCTCACTGTGTGTGGAACTAGCATTTTCCACACATGTATGTCTTCAGGCAACCAATCTTAAGGACATTGGCATTAAAATAAGCCCTTTGCATGCTCCCTGTCTACCCCAGGCCTTCTGAAAGTGCACAGGTTTTTCATGAAAAAGCTACCTCACAGACTGGACCATTTTCAGAGAACAATTTCTCTGTCCCTCAAGATCAGGGTTTCTGCCTACAGCATCTGGGAATGCTCCCTAAACCTGCAGGTAGAACTGGCAATGGGTGTAACGATGGGGAGAGGTTCTGTAGCTTTTGTTTCCCAAAGACTGTGACTTTGCTCTGCCTGGTGTAAAGGCTCCAGTCTCTCAGAGCAGTGGGAATCTTATGAAAGACTTTAAGAGAGTGTGAGCCATCTCCTCCTCTTTCCGGGCATGCAGCAGACCCTGCTTCCCAGCATCCCTTGCTGGCAGGTGTGGCCACATGACTGGGTCCCAGCCAGTGCGATGTGGGAAGGAAGATGGCGTCTGACTTGGTCAAGGCTTTTAAGAAGTGGCTGACCCTCTTTCACATCCTTTCTCCTTCTACCAGTGCTTGGAGAGGATGGAAAGTGTGTAGGGCATGTGGAACCAGAAGGCAAAAGGAACTGGATTCCTGAAACACTGTGTGGAAGAAAGCTTCCTGCCAGCCAGGAACAGCTGCCTCAAACTATGGAGCAAAAAATAAAGTTCTAAGGTGTTGAGTCATTATACATGTTTGTATAGAGTAGGCTGATCTACTTTAACACAGAAAGTGAGCAACATGGTCAGATTTGCATTTTAGGATGGGCCTCACATTTCAAATATAGTTTTTGTGGTGAAGAGAGATATCAGGCTTTCATTTTACTGAAATACTTTTTGTATTATCACTTTTCAAAGAGCCCGATACATCCCATCATTCCCAAAGCTCCAAAATGTTAGACAACAATAAAAAAGCATTTTATTTATGGATTAGCTGCTGGGTCATCTCCTTCAGATATCGAACACAAGGGCAAAGAGTCTTCCCATGCTATTTCCCTAAGTATTACATCCAGTTTTCCCTTGAATATCTCTAGTTCTAGTGTCTTGACAGCTTCCTGAGCAAAATTATTCTACTGCCTGATTGACCTTCATGGTTCAGAATGTTCTCTTTCCTCCATGTCAGACTTTAGTTTTCCTTCTTCTAACTTAAGACTGGCCAGACTCCAGTGAATGAATTAGCTCTATAGTAAAACTCAGAAATATGGTTTTCAATGACTTAAATTAGTCTTGATTAAGTTCTCCCTGGATGAGATCTAATTTAATCATCATAACAAGGGTATGAACACGATCTCCATTTGACTGGCTCTGGGATTTCAAATAACTCGGCCATGGCTACAACACAAGGAGTGAGATCATGCCAGAGATGAGGGCTGATGAACACAAGCACAGACCCATCCCAACCCACTTGGCTTCCTCCCATGCAAGTGATAGAAGCACTTTGGCCACTGACTCATGTTCAAGTTCCTCAACAGTCTGGGGAGATAAAACTTTGAATTCATTGAGTATTTTAAGAAGGGTCCATTTCCCAGGGTTGGAATGACCTTGTTTTCACAAGCACTGTAATTCTTTTGAGAGTGGACCAGGGAGAGCATTTTGTGAGCAGGAGGTATATGAGGCAGTAGATTGAAAAAAAATTACTGTCTCATGGCTCAAAATGAGCTTCCAGAACTGAACTGAAAAGGAGTTGGGAAATTTGGAAATTTTATGTTGGTCTTGATCGGGTCTCTCTGTTTATGAGTTAAGAACCTGAGACTGGGGACCTGGGTGTCTCTCGTCTTCTCCTCCTTCTGTTCCTTGCCCTCCCATGAGGAAGAGGAATGGTCCCCCCAGCCTCCAGCACACCCTCACACTCCAGCAGTCCTTGTTCGGTGACCACAGCTGGTCTCTGCTGCGGGCAGGATCAGCCTTCCTAAGTCAGGAGAGAGGCATTCACACCCACCACGCTCCCCTCCCAGGACAGAGGCGCCAGGAGTTGGGGGCCAGGCAGCCCTGAGCAGCCGGTAGCTGTTAACGAGGCTGTTCCAAGCTCCTCGCCAGGGCTGGGTAATGAGGTCAATATGAAAACAATTGGGAGACACGTTCACCAGGAAACACAGGCAGAGTGGAAACAGCCCAAACTTATGTCGTAGAATCCAAACCCATGGAATCAATTACCAGGAAACATGACATAACCTTTCAAACTCAGGGAACATCGCTCGGAGAGCAGGCTGCCCTGCTCTTTTCCATTTCACTGCTGCCCCCGAGGCTGCAAGTCACTGTAAATAATAGTCCAGTCTCCAAATCTGTGCTCCTTTAATGAAACACGCACACGCAGCATCGAGTTTGACACTGGGGCACACACATACACACACACACACAAGCATACATGTGTGTATATATGCATACAAACATACATGTATATACATGTCCTGTGTATATACATTTTTTAATTTATTTCAATCCCTTCCAACTTAATATTTTATATCCTTTATTAGAATATTCATCCTAGCTTATATTTTGAACAGAAATCAGGAGCCAGTGCATATTTTCAAATGAGAAAATAACCTTTACATCTTTGTACAGAGCAGGCTGATCTACTCCAATGCATATCATTCTCAGCAGAAGCCAGTGATTCCTGTATTAAGATCAACAACAAAGCCATTTTCCAGACCAACACTGATCCAGCCCAGAAAGTCTACTCAGCCCTGCACTTCCCTTTTCTATCATCTTTCTTCCTTCCATCTTCTCCACACTCTGTTAGAATCCAGACCCAGAGCAGTGTCACGACCAGCAGTGTCATGTGTTCTCTCTTCAGAAAAGCTGTTTGTTAACTCTTGTGGTTGGGGTCTAAACCTCTAGTCAGGAATGCTTGCCTTGGAAACCTAAACAGGTTATACAAAGAAGCAGGAAAAAGAGCTAGAGCATTTCTGATCAGGAAACTTCTTTATGAATAATGTTAAGTCAAGGCCCACTACACATTACTGTATACCCTTCGAAAGATTTTCAAAGAATCTATAGCTCTAAACTTTTTAACAGAAAAATAATTTCTCATAAGAAAATGGAAAATGCTAGCACTTCACTTGGAGTCTGAAAAGTATGATCCTATTTTTGAAAAAAGAAACTTGGCGGGCTTCCCTGGTGGCGCAGTGGTTGGGAGTCCGCCTGCCGATGCAGGGGACACGGGTTTGTGCCCCGGTCCGGGAAGATCCCACATGCCACAGAGCGGCTGGGACCGTGAGCCATGGCCACTGAGCCTGCGTGTCCAGAGCCTGTGCTCCACAGCGGGAGAGGCCGCAGCAGTGAGAGGCCCATGTACCGCCAAAAAAAAAAAAAGAAAGAAAGAAACTTGGGGTGGGGTAGTGGGGTCCAATAAGCAATTCACACAATATATTCCCTATAGATTACAAAATACTTTGAGCAATCATTAGAAAATGTAATCACTATTTTATCATATAAAGCTGTTTCTCACTGTTGGAAGTTGATTTTTGTAGGTTTAATATAGATCTAGGTCATGCTTTATGGATTGCTCTGCAGAAAGGCTTTGCTGGAAGTTTTCTATCAAGGTTAGCTCAGCAACAAGGAGGGAAGGGGGCCTGCGCAGGGGTGTGGCCTTCCTTCCCACCAAGCTGGAAGAAGATCATAATTCTTGGGCCCCCTGAGAGGACGTAGCTTTGGAGATACGCCTAGCAGAGGAGCCCTGCTTTTTGTAGGTTAGCCCCGTGAAATTTATAAAATCAGCAAGTAATGGAAAAATCATGTGGAGTCAGATTTGCCCTTGAAAATCCCTTAAGTAACTTAATGAGTTGAGTAAGAATAATTGTGATAATACCTAGCACCCAGTGAGAGCCATGTGCCAGCACTATTCTATTCTATCCTTAAGAAGTAGGTATGATTATGAGCTCCATTTTATAGCTGTGGGAAACTGAGGCACAGAGCAATTCAACTACACTCACCCAAGGTCACAGAGCCACCAAGTGGTGGAGTCAGGATTCGAACACTGGGAGTCTGGCTCCAGAGCGCTCTCCCTAATCTCTCACTTTATTGCCTCTTAGCACACGTGGTTGGGTGTATACTACTCAGTACATTATTGTGTTTGCATAAAATTTGAATATCTGATCAACTGTGTGAATGCAGATGAATCCTGTGTATCTTCCAGGGATGAGTCTTTCTCCTCCCAAAAATGCCATCTTGGAAGGAGCTCATCGAGTTGTATTTGAGTAAGTTAGGTGTTCATCCAACAGGATTCCAGTGTGCATGATGTGATTTTATCCAGCCAGAGATGAATAAAACTGTAGACTGCCTGGGAGACAGTTACATCCTGCCCAAACTGGGGCCATGAAGTCAAGGGCACAAGGCAGCACGTGTGGTCTGAAAATGCATGATGGCTGTGACAGGGACTCTCACTCCTCCTCTGAAAAACATCAGGACCAAATTGTGACTCACGTAGGCATCCTTCTGGCTCGGGGTGCTGTTTGTTACACACCTAATGATAGCAGCATGCTTCATAAGCCCTTCTATTTTGAAGAGGTCGCAGTTAACAGTGTTACCCCCATTTAACCAGGAAGGACCCCTGGGGAGCTTACAGGATATTGTGTAATTATTGCTCTTGTCTTAAGACACCAGGCATGAGGAAAAGCAAAACTCATGCCTAGTTAAAAAAAAAAGGAAAGAAATTAGGCCTCTCCAGGACAACAAGAGAAATATTTAAGTACTTCTTCCTTCATAGACTTACATAATTAATCTACAAAATCTTTTGCTTAATAGGAAAGATATGTTGTTCATTTGGAACACTTCCAGGAGAAAATGGAGTGGGATATCTCTTGAAGAATTCACCAGAGAGCTGTATCATAACCTTCAGTCTTAAAGGCTCAGAGTCCTGGTCTTGTCAACCCTCAGAAAGATTTGTCACCCAATGGTAGACTCACCATAGTCAAATTAACCAAGACCGATGAATAAACTCAATGCCTGTGGGTTAATGGCCTTGGCATGGCTGGACTGTTTTCTTGGGCATGGCCAGGAGAAAATACAGAATAGAAAATCAAATTACAATCAGAAACAGACTTGAAGAACATGAAATTAGAACCAAGACATGAACCAGATCTATAGAGTGTAGCTCAGCTGAAGTGATGGAGGCATTCTTCCCCATGATGAGAAGAACGTTGCCAAAGTCATCAGCCTAAACTGCTGCCCAGTCCACAGCCCCGCCACCCTGGAAACTGATTCCCTCCCTGCTGTACACATCATCCTTCAGTTACTCTCTTACCTTTACAGGAAATTCCGCCTTCTTGTTTCAGTAGGCTTCTGTCACTTGCAACCAAATAAATTATAATGATGTCAGATGGGATCAGTCATCAGTTGCCTCTATAAGCAGTGCCTTTCTCTGAACCTCTGAACTGACTGGTCCCCCTTAATATAAGTAAACACATTCAAATCAACTTCTGGTCCAGTCTGACTACACTTAGAGATACTTTCTTTAAGGTAACTGTGGGTCTCTGTCTCAGCTGCTATGTGTTGGATTAATCCTTTTAACTCTTTGAATACTGGTTATTAAACTATTGCCACTCAGCTCCAAACTCACCCTTCTGTACTCTGCCCTGTGATGCTGGGTCTAGCACTTCTCCTTTGTTTGCTGCCCCTGTTAGGCTCTGCCAATGGGGGGCGATAGTGGGAGATTGCAGGGCTGGAGACAGAATAAAGGACTGGCTCCTTCACTCTTCCCATCAATGATGCCCAAGCCCTGGCACTTCACCCTGGCAGCAGCAATGGTCCCAACCTCCAGCTTTTTTGACATTCCCAGAACCAGCAGCATGCAATCTCTCTTTGGAGGTCTGAGTCCCCACTCCATGGTACCCGTTTTGCATTCTCCTGAAGTTCCATCAGCAGCCAGCTGTGCCTCCTCCTCCAAGATCTGAGTCCCAGCTCTGCAGTGCCCCACCTCTGAGCTCCTAGTTTTGATAACCTGAGGTTCTGGTAGTTGGTATCTCTGTGCTACTTCAGAATTTGTGTTTCACTATTTCAATCTTTCTACATTTATTTAACCCCATATTAAATTATCCCTACTGAAGTATCTACTGTGATTTCTGTTTCTCTGTTTTCTTGACTGGGCCCCAACTATTACACAACTATCTTTATTTCATTTATAAGTTCTGTAATGGACCTCCTTGGTTCTCCAATGTTGTTCCCAGACAATGTGATGCAGTTTGCTTGGGGATGGTGGGGACTGAACAAAGGGAAAGAAGCCAAAATCTTGCCCTATTTCTCCATGTGATGTGTTGGATTTATGGCCATCATCCAGAGTGTTCTACAGTGGACCTATCAGATTCACCTTGGGAGTTCATTTAAACACACAGATGCCTGGGTCTCACATCAGATCCACTCACTGAGAATCTTCAGGAGTCAGACAAGGCAGCTACAGATTTAAAAAACTCCACAAATGACTAAGCTTAGTGACCTAGACTGAAAATCACCAAATGGACTGAGTTGTGCGTGGTGACTGCAGGCTACTCTAGACAGCACAGTGACGGACCCATCTCTGGACTTCAGCAGCTCACAACTGAAGACAGGTTAGACCAAACAGACTTCCAGTTTCAGCCCTGACATGTAAAGGGCTAGGAAGCTGTCTCTCTCCTTCTTACAAGAAAAGGCTGAACAAACTAAGAATCAACCTCTTTTCTTGGAACCATCAGAGAACTGAGTTCTAGAAAGACAGGCGTATCCAGAGTCACAGTCGAGATCTGCTCATCTGGAGCAGAAGCCCATGCAGCCATAAACTGGCCGCATCACTTAAATGGCAATTTTGAGGAATTGCTGGAGGCTGGGTGTAGTAGTTAAGAGTGAGGAATTCCTGGGGCTACAGCTTTGGGGACCTCCATGCTTTTGTGCATTGTGCCATCAAATTCTCAGTATGGATCTGAGAAAGATCCCCTCATGGCTTGGCAGTAGCAAGGGAAGAGTCATCATTGTAAAATACCCCCAAGGGTTCTGAAGGCCAACTCTCCAAGGGGAAAGAGCCTCATCCAAGCTGGGCGAAGGGCATTCCTCCCACTCCAGCCCCTCAAGACTTCCAGTCCCGCCCCAGTGGGTAGGAAGTGGGGGTGAATAATGTACACCACTGGAGAGACATTTGTGAAGGTCACAGCCCAGACACAGAGGCCCACTAAAATACTGAGATTTAATCGTAAGATTAGAGAACACTCCCCATCCCCAACCGATGGGGCTCCAGAAGAACATGAGGGGATTACAGCTGAAAGAGCTGCAAGATTCAGACCAGTACTTATGGAAGCCCAAAGTCAACAGGAGACACAAAAATAAGGCCACTGGGGGAATTTGAGGCCTCTGGTTTTTTAAAACTAAAAACATTTTTTAAAATAATATTATATACTATACAAATGTAAACAAAATAAAGCCTCTGGCACCTACAACTATAGCAAACATTAAACACAGCCCAATTCCTAGCCAGATTAACATAAAATCTCACACCAAAAGCCTATTACCCAATATGACACGTCCAACTTTCAACAATTACTAAATATGCCAAAAGACAAGAAAAACACATAATGAAGAAATAAAGCAAGAATCAGAACCAGACTCAGATATGGCAGAGATTTGGGACTTATCACACCAGTAATTTAAAATAACTACGATTAGTATGCTAAGGACTCTAATGGATAAAGTATACAACATGGCTAACATGAGCAAAGAGATTGAAACTCTAATAAAAAAAATCCAAAGGAAATGTTAAAAATAGAAAACACCATAACAAAAGTGAATGTTTTGATAAGCTCATCATTAGACTGAATATGGCCAAGGAATCAGAGAAATTGAAGAAATGTCAAAAGAAATTTCTCAAACTGAAATGCAAAGAGAAAAAGGAATTTAAAAAAAAAAAAAAACAGAACAGAACATCGAAGGGGACAATTTCAAAAAGTGTAACATGAAAATTCAGAATACCAGAAAGACACAAAAAACAGAACAGAGCAGAAATATTTGACATAATAATGGCTGAGAACGTTGCAAAATTAATGACAAACACCAAGCCACAGACCCAGGAAGCTCAGAGAACACCAAGCTGGATAAATACCAAAATAAATAATATAAATAAATAAATACCAAATAAATAAGCATATCATATTCAAACTGCAGAAAATAAAAGAGAAAATCTTTAAAGATTCATAGGCAACCTGTGACATGTGGACACAAACATTTTTAGAAATCACAGCAGTAGCATGAGAACCAAAGAGAAACTCAAAATTCCACTGAAGTGAATTAAATCTAACATAGCTCTTAATTAAATTTATATAAGTAATGTTTTGCATACCATGCTTTAATAACTAGTGTGTTTCCAAATTTATTCACACCATACTCAGATGCGCATTGAAAATGCACTTAATATATTTTCTCCCTGGTAGCAGAAAAATTTTAACATGCCAATTAACCATTCTCCTGTCTCTCCAGGTTTGAATAATCCCCTCTTGGTTTAAGTAGCCACTCTCTGCAAAGTTTGACCTCACGGCAGGAGCCTTTCTGTTGACTCCCTCTCATCAGGCAGAAGCTTGTCCTGTTCCCTAAGGTGGGCCTGCAGATGTGACAGAAGCTCACTGTGTCTTCATGGGCATGGGCTAGGGAAGGAGAAAAGGTCCTTGGATACAGTGTCTTCTGGATCCTCCTTGGTCTCTGCTACCAAAGTATCAATGGTCTCATGTGGCTTTTTGTCCTCAACATGATGGAGTCTCCCTCTAGAGTCATGGCTAGGGTCAGTTACTACCAGTCTCAAAGGCCCAGACCCTGGCCCCATCGCACCTGCACATCCCATTGCTAGGGCACAGGAACCTCTGCATACCAGCCTCTGCCATGTTCAGGCCAATCTCAAGCTCACTGATCAAGCCCCCTCCTGCCAGTACTGCTACAGTATCAGTCTGTGTCTTGTTGGAAGTGACAGAGAACAGGCAGCTCCCTAGAGGATAAGTCAGGCAGGCATGCCATTAGCCCCATCTCCTGTGAACCCCCCAAACCTATCTGGGTGTTTCTAATGCACCACTCATGCACCTCAAGGTGCAGGCCTCCATTCTATGACTCTGTCCCTTCTTTATCCCACACTCCACTGCCAGAGAGGCAGGCTTAACCTTTCTACTTCTACTGGCCAATGAGCCAGTAGAAGTAGGCTTAACCTTTCTACTTCTACTGGCCAATGAGCCTCAAGGTCTAGCCTTCATTACATGAAGGAGGACCTTCTCCACATTACAGAAAAACTATGTGATCTGGCACCTCCACTTTGTTCTAGTTCCACTAAAGAATTTGGAAATCCTTTGTCCTTTGATGATGCCAATAGCATCAAACCAAAATCTAATTTGAAGGGCAAAGTTGAGCAATGACTCATTCTAGTAAATACTCACACATCCCTAGAACACCTAGCACCCATTCTTTTGCCAGCATGAAGCCCAAAATCACAGAATAAGAAATTACGGAATACAGAAAAAGAGAACTATTCCGCATAAAACAATGGCGTGCTTGGGTAGTGCCTGCAGTTTGGATCTTTAGAAGTCTAGCATGATTACAGACTATATAATATGAGGTAAGGAAATTAACATCTTATTGAGCCCTTGCCATAAGCCAGGTACTAAACAAGGCACTTTATATCATGTTATTTAACTCACCAACAATCTTGAAAAGTAGATACTGTATTACTATTCCCCATTTTACAGATAAAATAACTGAGATCTCATCCCAGGTCTTACCTTTTATAAAAGGGTAGAGCTGAGTCTTGAACCCAGGTCTGTCTGGCTCTGATGCACTACATGAAGTTGCATTTTCTTTCCTGTCATCCCCTCCTCCCTTCACAGTAGTCAAACAAGTAATAAGTGAAACAAGGCTGATGATATTTGAACTTCTGACCATTTCCAACAAATCTGGTAGAGAACCAATTTCAATACAACACTCCCTGGACAAATTTTTCAGATCAGAACAGATAATTTGCTGACTCTGTGTCTTGCACATCAGTCTTAGCTGCTGTGTTAATGGGCTGGGGATGCCCAGGCAGGGCTGACAGGTTGGCACCACCCAGAGCCCCCCAGTTAAATTGCTGGAAAGAGTAAAACTCATCTAGTTACTTTTGTGTCCTGCGTTCCTCACGGGGTAGTGCACAGAGCATAATTTTCAGAAGCCCATAATTAACACCTTCATTTGAAAGAACAAATTCTATAAATGGAGAACAGGGAGCTCCCTCAACACAGACCATTAATCCTACTCTGGAAGCCTCACCCTAATGAATGAGGAAAATGAAGTGGCATTTCCTGCAGGCTGAAATGGGAATGCCCCTCCACATGGCAAACACAGTTTCCTATTGATTATAATGAGGCAAAGTTAGCCCAAACGCTTCTTTTCAGAGCATTTGGAACATAATGTATATCTTAGGAGAAAGTGGAAGGAAAACACACCAGTACAGAACCAAGTAAAATGCCCACCCTGTGATTTTTCTTGTTACAAGACTTTACGTTTCAATTGTCCTTTTCTCTCCTCACCCTTCTGGAATGTGAGTGTTGAACGATGCAAAATACACAGGCTGAGATTAAAAGTGCTCAGGCTGGAGAGTTCTGACTGACACCAGAGCCACGGAGACCCCCAGATTGGAGCAGATGATGTCACAGAGACCAGGGAGAAGGGGAGTGAAGGTCCAGGACATGCAGGGAACCTGGTGGGTCCCAAGAGTATGGGGAGCAGGTAAGCACCAAAACACCAGCAGGTGAGGCTGGCTTGGTGTATCAGGACCTGGCAGAGGAAACCAAGAAGAATAAAGGCAGGGATCCATCCGAGGGGTGCAGCCTTGGGACACACACACACACACACACACACACATACACACACACAGAGGAAGGCCTGCGACCTGCAGGCACAGGCAGAAGCTTGAGTGCCCCGGGGAAAGAGGTGGAAGTGTTGGTTCTCGCTGTCAGCCATGGGGCAGAATCTGGAGAAGTTCCCATCCCCCAATGCCAGGGTCTCCCCCACTGTCCCGGGATCCAGGACCTGCAAAGGGAGTCCACACTCGATAACAGGCAGGACAGAGGGGCCATGGAACTGGGCTCAGGTGTCCTCTACAGCACAGCTTTGGGTTCCGTGTCTGTGAAAATGGCTCCAGCACATCCTTTCTGGAACCCTGTAATCAGCTCACTTGTATAAATGAGTCAGAGAATAAGTCACAGACAATGAGATGAACAGCAGTTCTGCATTAATTCCCCACAGCCACAAATACAGTCACAAAGAACCACAAGCCTTGTGGCTTAAAACAACACACATTCATTCCCTTATTGTTCTAGAGGTCAGAAGTGCAAAAGAAGTCTTACAGGGCTGACCTCAATGAGTCAGCAGGGTAGCAATCCTTTTTGGATATTCTAGGGAAGAATCTGTTGACTTGATTTTTCCAACTTCCAGGGGCCACCTCCGTTCCTTGGCTTGTGGTCCCTTCCTCCATCTCTAAAACCAGCTTCCTGTCTCCCTCTTACAATGACCTTTTCATTACACTGGACCCACCTGATAATCCAAAATAATCTCCCCATGTCAAGGTCCTTAACTTAATCGTACCTTCAGCGTCTCTTTTACCATATAAGGTAGTATGTTCACAGATTCTAGGAACTAGGAAGTGGATGTCTTTTTGGAGCCATTATTCATCCTACCATTTGTTCTTACATTTTTTGCATGTATTATTTTGCTAATTTTTTTCAATACAGCATATAAAGTCAAGCACACAAGTCTTTATTAAATAGCTCTGTCAGAGGTCAGGTTTTCCTGTAGGAAGCAGCCTCTGACATGGAGATTTGTGTTCTGGTAGTTTACAGGGAGTGATCCCAGATCCACACCTGAGGCAGAGCGAGGTAATGACTAGACTAATGTTATATGGGGGGAAACGTCCAGCAGATCACCTTGATGATAATACAGCAAAAGCCCAGAGGTAAACAGAAATGGCATCCAAGGAGACAACATACCTGTCATAAAGTACAAAGACTAAAGACTTATAGATGTTAAGACTGGAGCTCTTATAACCTAACTCTGTCATTTTACAGGAGGGAAAACTGAGGTCCTGAGAGATATACACCAGCAGCTCTCAGTGCAGAGTTTGGGTCCACACACTTGAGTTCCCACACAGAGCCTAGTGCCTTATTCCTAACTCACTGACTCTTTATTTAACTTACAATACCAACAATATTAATTATCTATTTTTCAATCTCAAAGTTTACATTATGACTGGAGGGTGGAAGAGAGGGGAACATTAGACAGAAACAGCAGCAAAGAGAGAAAAATGAACAGCCTGGCAATGCAGGAGACAAAAACAATGAATTATAAGTTCTAGAAAGCAGCCTAGGAATGTTTAGTTTGAGAACATTTTGAAAACTCTTGAAGACATTGCTATGCTCCACAATTTAGGTTTGTAACAACTTTGAGTCATGAAGGAAAGATCAAATTATATTCATTTTATGAAATGGCGAGAAATGTGTCATTCTTATTAAAATATTTTCCAACCAATACACTTTGTATAAGGTTTAGAGTTAAAAAAAAAAAAACCTGTCCCAGTCACCCCAAAATGGACAATAAGAGGTTCAAATGCAATACCTTTACTGAATATAATGTAACTTGAAAAGTCTGTTGCTGTGGCATAAACATTTCATCACCCAAATACAACACTAAATAAAACCAGTTCTGGGAATGCAGCCCAGATTATGTAGGCCTCTAATCACATTTTATATTATTTCCCAAAGTGATAAAGAATAAACTGATCAAAATTTTTTCAAGTGAGAAAAATACAGACAAAATGAGTCTAATCATATGCAGAGCTTCATTCACTTCTTGTATTATTTACTGAGGCATAAATTTATTATGTATTTTACGTTGTTATCTGAACTCTTGGAATTTAAAAAGAAAAGAATTTGAAGCTTGGGAATATGGAGGAGACAAAAAACAGGCACAGTAATAACCATAAATCCTGAAGCATGCAGATAAATGGAATGCTGATGCATTGAAATAAAAAGCCACAATAATGTGGTGTTAAAACAAATACAGACTCCTACATAATAGAACAGAGGTCTCAAGTGAAAGGAGATCCATTCATGTGAAAGGATCAGCAGATTTCTGCTCCAACATAACAACTGTTATTATTATTTATTAAGCACCTATCATATAATGGATGCCTGAGGCACTGTCCGTAAATGAAAGAGAAAATATTTTTTTTAAAAAGTCATTGCTAAAGGCTTTATGAAATAAGAAGATTCTACATCCAATTTAGCAAAGATGGTAATTGGAGCAATGTGCTTTTCCCTTATGCTCAATTTAATGGTTCTAATCAACACCAAAGTAAGCTTCTTGTCTTTCCTGGCCTTGGGGAAAAAAAAAATCAATTATGAGTGCCTACAGTAACATGGGACTATAGGGCAGTTATCAAGGATCCATTGGATCTTCAAATATCACAAAAGTTCTACCTTTATTAATAACATGTACCTATTTATATATATTAAGAATGAATGGGGAATTCCCTGGTGATCCAGTGGTTAAGACTTGGTGCTTTCACTGCTGTGGGTCTGGGTTCCATCCCTGGTCAGGGAACTAAGGTTCCAAGGCCATGTGGCATAGCCAAAAATCAAAACAAAATTAAATTTAAAAAAATTTTTTAAAGAATGAATGACATGACAAAAATGGAACTGAAGATAAAGACAGATCCCACTCAATATTTTTTTAATTGGGACTATGTGCTAATATTTTAGCTGGTTCTATATAACCAAAATAATTGATTTCATTGAATAACCAACAAAGTTGACAAATGAGTCAACTCTAACTTGTTTGGCAGAAGAAAATGTTCTGACAGTATGCAAGAAGGATGGATGGATAGATGGATGGATGGATGGATATAAGAACAGAGAACAAGAGAGAGAGGGAGAGAGAGAATTTCTAGCTGCTAAAAGCTCATCCAAACCTGTTCCTAATCCCAGGCTCCAGATTTGGGGCATCTTCATGTACCATGGGGGAGGTGACAGGAAGAAAAGCCAGACAGCTGTGGGCAGGGCCAGCTCATGGAGCATGTCAAATGTCATCAACAGAGAACATAAAACCAAAGCAGAGACTAAGAAGGATGAGCAACTTGACCTCAGAAGTTATTAGGGAGGAGGAGATGGGTTCCCTTAGGGTTAATCCGGGGAAGTCTCTTAGAAGGCAAGATGGGACTCAGAAGGAGCAAAAACTGCTCAGTTTTAGAGAAAAGGAGAAACTGTAAGCAAGGATTTCTTCCCAGCAAGAATACGTTTACCACCCATGGGACCACAAAGACTCAGGGAGGGACTCCTCATCTGAGAGCCCACCTCAGGGAGTGGAGCAAGGACATGGCATCATGCCGTGTCCTTCTGGCCCTGGATCTCTTCATCTCGTGACCAGATGAGACTCATGCATCCCCCAAGGCAGAGCTATGGCATGAAATAGGTCAGGGCCCCGAAACGTTGTCTGAGTCTTAACTCTTACACTAAGACAGAAGACGGACCAGAAGATAGGGATAATAAAAAGTCCTGGCATCTTTAGATAACAGGAGGCAGTACTACCCGCAGGGAGCTAATTTGCTGCCATGAGAGTAGAAGGCAATTGTCAAACAGACTTCTAGCACCTTTGAGCTGGCTCAGCTCAGCCCTGGACAAGAGCAGCCATGAATCCCACGCCCCTACTCTGCCCACTACGGCATCCTGCTCACCTCTTACCTACCCGGTCTGCATCAAAGTCCAACAAAGGACACACACACGTACAAAGGAAGATCAGTTCAGACAGTGTTTAAACTCTTCATTCCTAATGAAGAACCCCTAAAGCATCTTAAGGTTACCTGCAGAGGGAGGCCTGGAGAGAAAGTGACCTGGCCCCTGAGAGAAAGTGACCCAGCTTCCTGGAGTCTTTCTTGGTGAAAAGAGCATTTAAATCTCACCTCCTCAACTCTCTATTTACATATACACAACAAATTTTTTCTTCTTTCTGTCCTCACCATTTCACAAAGCTCATTATCGGGTCTGTTTTCCACACTTTGCTGAGGAGAAATGTGGCTGCAGGCTCGGACACCCTGGGGCTGGAGTCCCAGCTCTGCTCCAAAGTAGCTCTGATGTGGGCCAGATGTTTGACTTCTCCAAGCCCCAGAGTCTCATCTGGGAAATGGGAGCCCTGACACCTACCTTTAACGTTAGTGTGGGGTGTGTACAAAATGTTGTATTCGCTTGCTCTTGCTGTGTAACAAGTCACCACAAACCTAGAGGATTAAAACAGTGCACACTTATTATCTCACAGTGTCCCTGGGTCAAGAGTCCAGGCACAGCTAGCAGGGTCCTCCGCTCAGAGTCTGAAATCAAGGCTGAGGCTGTGGTCCCCTACAAAGCTCAGGGTCTTCTTCCAAGCTCACATGGTTGTTGGCAGAAGTCAGTCCTCGTAGGGTTGAGGCCCTCGGCTCTTGAAGGCTGCCTTCAGGATCACATCACAGCAAACTTCCCCCACAGCTTCACGCAGGACAACAGGGGCACCACTCGCTCCAGTCTGCTGGCACAGTTTTATATAATGCAAACAGTCACAGGAGTGACAGCCAATCACCTCTGAAGTCTATGGGTTAGAAGCAAGTCCCAAGTCCTGCCCATGTGCAAGGGGAGAGAATCACACAAAATCATGGACACCAAGAGGCAGGAATTTTTAGGGGCCACACTAGGGTCTGTCTGCCCCAGTGCCTACCACAGTGCCTGGATATAATGTGTGTCCAAAAGTAGGTTTTATTTTCGTGTGTGATGATTAATTTTATGTGACATCTTGGCTAGGTTACAGAGCCCAGTTGTTTGGTTAAACACCAGTCTAGATGTTTCTATGAAGGTATTTTTTTTAAGATTTAAGATAATTTCTCCAATCAGTAGACTTTGAGTAAAGTAGATTACTCTCCACAATGTGGGTGGGCCTTGTCTAATCAGTTGAAGGCCTTAGGAGCAAAGACTGGGGTATCCTGAAGAAGAAGCAATTCTGTCTCAAAACTGTGACATGGAAATCCTGCCTGAGTTTGCAGCCTGCTGCTCTGTGGAGTTCAGACTCAAGACTGCAACATCAATTCTTAGCTAAATTTCAAACATGCTGGTCTGCTCTATAGATTTTGTACTTACCACACACCAAAATCATGCAATCCACTTTCTTTAAAATAAATAAATAAATGAATCAAAATATGTATGTATGTGTTTCTCTAGGCGAATCCTAATACAATGTCATTGTTTTCTTGTTGCTACTGTTAATGTTTTCTAAAAATCCAGTCAATAACTAAAAACCTATTCATTCAGTCATTTCAAAATATATGTACAAATTATATATACATTTATATATTATATATTCACATATATATCACATACATATATACACATAACTTTAAGCACCTACTATGTGGTAGGCATAGTGCTAGATGCTAGAAACTGGAATACTTGACTGAATTAAAAGGCCTACTCCATTTGTTGAGATAAGGAAGACTCAATATTAAAAAGATATCCAGCCTTCCTAAATTAATACATAAATTTAATGCAATCTCAATATAAATACCAATCAAAAATTATAGAACACAATCTGATTCTGAAGTTAATATGGAAATACACAAAAAGCCAGAAAAAAATTGGAAATAAAAAGTTGAGGAAATACTTGTCCTTCTAGGTATTAAAATATATTGTAAAACTACAGTTAAGATATTGTGGCACATGAATAGTTAGATCAAAGCAACCGGATAGAAATCCCAGAAATAGACCAAAATAAATATTAAAATCTAGCAGATTATTAAAATGGCATTGAATATCAGGTAGGGGTGGGGAATTCAATACATTAATAGTTTTGAGCAACTGAGTAGGTATTTGGGGAAAATTAAGTTAGATCTCTATCTCAATCCTTAGACCAAATGAAATTAATTCCAGATGATGGAATATTTTTAATATAAAAATGAAAATGAAATCATACTGGAAAGAACATGGAGTCTTTTAAGTTCTTAAAATGAGAAAAGCCAGTTAGAAATTGTGTTCTTGGAATATAGAGAATCACAAAAGGATAGACCTGTGCTGCAGTTGGTTCAGAATATCAATGATGTCAAGTATCAGGTCTCTGAAATTCTTTTGTCCCTTCCTTCACAAACCAAAGATGGCTGCTGAAGCTCCAGCCATGTTTTCTGCTTCCAAGGCAACTGGAAGAGAAAGGTAAATTGACTTTCACTGAAGCCCCACAGTCTGCTTTAACTACTCTACTCTGCAAAGAAGCTGGAACAATGCCCAGGGTTCTGTTAATAAGGAAGGAGGGTAAAATAAATATCAGTTAGACGGTTGGCATCCTCTGCTAAAATTGCAAATGTTTAACTTTAAAATGCCTAGAAAGTTATAGAGAGTTTTTACATATCTCCCCCACCACCCAGCTTCCACTAATGTTAATGTCTTACATAACCATAATATAATTATCAGAACCAGAAAATTCACATTGGCACAATACTAAAGACCTTATTTCAATTTCACCAGTTTTTCCATCAATGTCCTTTTTCAGTTCCAGGTCCTATTCAGGATAGCATGTTGCAGTTAGTTGTTATTTTTCCTTAGTATGAAAAGTATTACATTATTTTACATTACATGTCAAATGTTCCTCAATTTTGATTTGCCTGATGTTTTCTCATAAGTAGACTAAGGCTATACAATTGCCAAATTTGATTAGATAAAAATTGAAATTTTCTGCATGAAAGAAACACTATAAACAAAGTCAAAAGACAAACATCAAATGGAAGAAAATAATCTGAAAGACAAAACCCAACACAAAGCCTATTTCCTTAAAACATTGTGTCAACAAATCAATAGAACATACAGTCCAATAGAAAAATTGGCAAAACACACTATTAGATATTATAAATGGCTCTTAAATAAATGCAAACTTATCCATGTAAGAGAAATGCAAAATAAAACTATAATCATATCTCATTGTAGTTCTTTATCAGTTTGGCAAAGAAGAAATAAGTTAGCAATTATTCTGTGCTGGCAAAAGGCTGGAGAGAGTTATGTTGATAGAAATGTAAACTGGTAGAGTCCCCTTAAGGAACAACTTCATCATCTCATCCAAACTTAAAATGCCCACGTTGTTTTACCCAGAAATTCCACATATAGGAATTTATCTTTTAGGTAGATAATAAACGCACACATAAAATGACATGTGTATAGTATATGCATTCCATATCTGATGATAACCTAAATTTTCATCAGTACAGCACTAGTTAAATAAATTTGGGTGTATTCATATGACTGAACACTATGCAGCCATTATAAAGAACAAAGCATGTCTATGTAGAACAGTTCCTAAGACGTATTTTTTTTCAAGTGAGGGATAGTGTGTATAATATGCTGCTATTTCTCGGGGGAAGGAAAGTATAAACAGACATGTTTGCATGTGTGTAATTTTCTCTAGAAGAAAGATAAGAAGTGCATATTACACTATAATGGGAATCAGATTGCTAGGAGATAACAATGGTAAAAAGACATGGTTTACTGGAAACACAAAAAATAACCTATATAATCAAAGAAGTGCAAGCATAGTATGATATTTGACTCTCCAGGAAACTGTAGTCATGTAGACATAATGATATGGACAGTTTTCGTTGATTTAACTAACGGTTGTGATAGCATATAATCATACAGGGAAGAGGAGAGGAGAGGCCTGGTGGGGTGCGGTGGGGAGGTGCCAAGGAGATATTGCTTGTCCATATCACCAGGAAGACGTGGACAAGACCTAAAGTGGGAAAAATCAAGAAGTAGCAGGATGAGCATATTATTTAGAAATCTGGGAGTAAAAACCAAAGAGACAGCTGAAATAATTAAAAGTGATTGCCGGTAGGAAAGAGCAAGGCAGTGCCTCTTTTCTTCATTACAAATCTATTTGGCACTACTAGATTTTTAACAATGGGCATGTTTTAACTTTGATAAAATTAAAATGTTAATGCACAAATAATTTGTGGTAATAGGAATACAGTCCAATGTTGTAAAATAATATTAATAATTGGTATGCAGGTAAACTGTCTCCTTGTTCTTACTGACCCCCCAGATAACCACACTCTCATGAATGTACTTATCTTTTTTTTTTTTTTTTTTTTTTTGCAGTAGGCGGGCCTCTCACTGTTGTGGCCTCTCCCGTTGCGGAGCACAGGCTCCGGATGCGCAGGCTCAGCAGCCATGGCTCACGGGCCCAGCCGCTCCACGGCATGTGGGATCTTCCCAGACCGGGGCACGAAGCCGTGTCCCCTGCATCGGCAGGCGGACTCTCAACCACTGCGCCACCAGGGAAGCCCGAATGTATTTATCTTTGCATGCATTTCTCCATGCCTATGAGAACATAAACACAGACTCAAATCGATACACTATTTGTAACATATGAACCTGTCCATGTGTTTATACCTGTTTATATACATATTATTTACATATTTTTGTATATGTATATATTTATATATAACATACAAATACATATTACATAGGAAAAAATACATAGTACATAGGAATATAAATATAGAAAATCTTTGAAATTGAAAATTTTGTTTTTAAATTCTAGAAAATCTTCTTTTGCTCTACTGCATGCCATTGAATTGACCTATATAGATATACAGATTTAAATATAGATGATATAGCTATAGATATATGAAAAACAGGGAGAGGGAAGATTATATACTGTATATATATATATATAATGTATATATATGGTATATATCTCCATCTTCATCTCTCTTGCTCATTGTCTCCTGTCTCTGTTCCTTCATTTAATTCCAGTTTGCAAACCGGTATTCCTCCCTCAAGTTACAGAGCCCACTTGCACAGTTATGCCATGCTGGCCTTTTCATGGTTGTATGAAGAATAGGCACAGTTCAGGTTGTTTGGGTCTTTCCAGCAACACAAGCCAGAAAGCAGGAAGGCAAGGCAGACCTTGCTCTTCTGTTCTGGTAGCAAATGAGGGGCTCAAGCTGTACCCCTTGTAGCAGCCGTACAGTAGCTGTTCAGATGTCCCTGCAAGAACCTTCCACCAGGAGTGCAAGTAGCAGCCTTCAGCTGCAGCATATTTAGGATTTGCCACAGTGTTCAAGCCGAGGCCATATTCTCCTCAGGCAGCTCACAGCCAGTGACTGAGCCCGGCCGAGGTACTAGGACTGGCCATTTCTGCCCTGCGACACTGTGAGCAATCTTTGCGCTGCAGCTCCATACTGGGATGACTCACTTTCTCCAAGTTGCTTCTCCACCCTTCTTCCCTCCCCTCTTCTGAACAGAAACAGCCCCACATCATGGTCTGAAGGTTTTCCTTGCCTAGTCCTCCTCCTTCTCTTTGCCTTTCACAAGCATTAACTCCCAGAATACCTTGCACTTCTCACTGTGTCTTCCAGCTGCTTCCTGGAGGACCCAAACCCAACTTATTTCTCAGCTGAGAAATACCAAAGAAGCCTCACTACTCAGGTTTAGTCCATTTCAACCAACAGGTTATCTCCCAAACAGAAGCCCACAAATGGTTTCCAGGCTCTTTGTGGGGTCCCTCCAGCTTTCTGGGGTCAGCACTATGGGCAACCCCAGAGCAGAAGGTTCAGGAAGATCCCTAGGGAGGGCCCAGACCTCTGCTGGCCGGGCCGTCTCAAGGAACACCATGTCTGCAGTCTTCCCTCTAGGCCACCAGGGGAGGCAGGCCTTCTCCTCTGTGCTGGTCCCTCCCAGTTCACCCCATGCCCCATGCCCTGGAGAATGCCTTGCCTGTTTTCCTCAGAGAGTGCAGACCAACTCACAGGCAGGCCTGCGTTGGTCATGGGTCATTGTGTTACTCCAAAGAGGAAGAGGGCTCAGAGATACGCATTCTAGCTGCTATCTTCCCAGAGTTCCTTAGGCATGACACAGGAAGTGACTAAGGAGAGCCCCAGGTGCCTAGACGGTCAACAACAAGGAAGGACTATGGGGAGAGTGTCAGGGGTCACCAGGACAAATGTGACCCACCACACAACGTGCCAAAGAACTGGCCTCTTGGACAGATCTCAGGCTAGCCTTCATGCCAAACAGTATGACACAGACCTTCGTCTAACAAGACAAATCTCACCAACTGATTACTTTCATTCTGTGGGTCTCCACATTCCCAAACCATCACAAGAGAACCAAGACTACACAGGATTTCCAAACTGACTTCCACTCCCTCAGAAGTTCTGAATCCTTTAAATTAGTATCTGTCAACGAGTCTTGTCAAATAATGGGGAAAAAAATAGGTAGAAAGGGAATAAAGAAATAAAAGATGCCCAACAGCAGTACTATGTTCTTTCTATTCAGTATTGATTGTACGTCATTAGCTGTTGGACTGTTTTCCACCTTTTCACTTCAAACTTATTCCAGGAAGAAATGAATATTTTTCAGCAGCTGACGGAGATCATCAAACTTCTGAACTCATCTAAGGAAAGACAATTACTTTACGTTGCCTTAGGCTCTTTCCAACCAACAGAATGTCAATGTCAATTTCTCCAATTAAAAGGGACATTTTTGAAAACGACTAATAAAAATTTTAAAGAATAAAGTTGGGTTAGCAGCCATGCTAGCAATCAGAACTAGCATGGCTGCTACTGCTGTGTAGTGGAAAATACACTGAGACCTCCCAAGATCCTGGGTTTGAATCCTAAATCTGCCACATAAGCTCTACAACTTGAACAAAACACCTATCCCCACTAGGCCTTAGTTTCCTCACTTTTCAGATAATGAATTTTCAAAATACTTAACAAAAAACTTCTGTTTTCCAACAAGTCTTATCCAAAGCTCCAATGTATTATAGGCATCTGTTATGAGTTAAATAGTGTCCCCCCTAAAAAAGATATATTGGATTCCTAACCCCCAGTACCTCAGAATGTGACCTTATTTAGAGAGAGTGTCAGTACAGAGGTAATCAAGTTAAAATGAGGTCATGTGAATGGGTCCTAATCCAATGTGATTGATGTCCTTATAAGAAGGGAAATTTGGACACAGAGACATGCACAAAGGAAAGACGATGTGAAGAGACACAGGGAGAACATGATCTTCTACAAGCCTGAGGCTACAAGAAGTGAGGAGAGAGGCAAAGAACAGATCCTTCCCCCTCGCCCCGCCACCCCCCACCCCGCATCCCCTAGCACCTGAGAGGGAGTATGGCCCTACCATTGACTTTGAATTTCTGGACTCCAGAACTGTGAGACAATAAATTTCTATTGTTCTAAGTCACTCATGCTGGTACTTTGCTATGGCAGCCCTAGCAAGCTAATCAGCATAAATGCCCAGGTTAAATCTTCCATTGTTTATAGAGTCCCACAGAGCACAACACAAGATCCCCTGAATGAAACGTTGGCTAAGAGCCCTCTGCCTCTCCTTGTCCATGACGGCTAGTGTTCTTACATGACCCTGAGGCCCTAAGACCTCTGAGTCCTCATCCACAGAAGGACATTTCCTTCTATAACATTCAAATGTGAAGTGTATGCTTGGGGTTTCACTGTCCTTAAAAATTATTGAAGTGTGTCTAGTTTACCTGCTATTCTTTATTACAAAATTTAATTGACCTCAGTATACTATGCCCTACTCAGGACAGATAAAAGAGAAACTGATTTGGACCCGTTATTTAAATAACTGGTGACAGAGAGAGAGAGATTAAGATTATATGTGTAGGAAATACTTAATCAAGTCCAGGAAGCTCAGAGAGTCCCATATAGGATAAATCCAAAGAGAAACACATCAAGACATATATTAATCAAGCTATCAAAAATTAAATACAAAGAAAAAATATTAAAAGCAGCAAGGGAAAAACAACAAATAACATACAAGGGAATCCCCATAAGGTTAACAGCTGATCTTTCAGCAGAAACTCTGCAAGCCAGAAGTGAGTGGCAGGACATATTTAAAGTGATGAAAGGGACAAACCTACAACCAAGATTACTCTACCCAGCAAGAATCTCATTCAGATTAGACGGAGAAATTAAAACCTTTACAAACAAGCAAAAGCTAAGAGAATTCAGCACCACAAAACCAGCTTTACAACAAATGCAAAAGGAACTTCTCTAGGCAGGAAACACAAGAGAAGGAAAAGACCTACAATATTAAACCCAAAACAATTAAGAAAATGGTAATAGGAGCATACATATCGATAATTACTTTAAATGTAAATGGATTAAATGTTCCAATCAAAAGACATAGACTGGCTGAATGGATCCAAAACCAAACCTGTATATATGCTGTCTACAAGAGACCCACTTCAGACCTAGGGACACATACGGACTGAAAGTGAGGGGATGGAAAAAGATATTCCATGCAAATGATAATCAAAAGAAAGCGGGAGTAGCAATTCTCATATCAGACAAAATAGACTTTAAAATAAAGACTATTACAGGAGACAAAGAAGGACACTACATAGTGATCAAGGGATCAATCCAAGAAGAAGATATAACAATTGTAAATATTTATGCACTGAACATAGGAGCACCTCAATACATAAGGCAAATGCTAACACCATAAAAGGGGATATTGACAGTAACACAATCATAATAGGGAACTTTAACACCACACTTTCACCAATGGACAGATCATCCAAAATGAGAATAAATAAGGAAATACAAGCTTTAAATGATACATTAAACAAGATGGACTTAATTGATATTTGTAGGACATTCCAGCCAAAAACAACAGAATACACTTTCTTCTCAAGTGCTCATGGAACATTCTCCAGGATAGATCACATCTTGGGTCACAAATCAAGCCTTGGTAAATTTTAAAAAATTGAAATCTTATCAAGTATCTTTTCTGACCACAACAGTATGAGACAGAAAAAAAATCTGTAAAAAATACAAACACATGGAGGCTAAACAATACACTACTTAGTAACCAAGAGATCACTGAAAAAATCAAAGACGAAATTAAAAAATACCTAAAACAAATGACAATGAAAACATGACGACTCAAAACCTATGGGATGCAGCAAAAGCATTTCTAAGAGCAAAGTTTATAGCAATACAATCCTACCTCAAGAAAGAAGAAACATCTCAAATAAACAACATAACCTTACACCTAAAGCAATTAGAGAAGGAAGAACAAAAAACCCCCAAAGTTAGCAGAAGGAAAGAAATCATAAAGATCATATCAGAAATAAATGAAAAATAAATGAAGGAAACAATAGCAAAGATCAATAAAACTAAAAGCTACTTCTTTGAGAAGATAAACAAAATAGATAAACCATTAGCCAGACTCATCAAGAAAAAAAGGGAGAAGACTCAAATCAACAGAATTAGAAATGAAAAAGGAGAAGTAACAACTGATGTTGCAGAAATACAAAGGATCATGAGAGAATACTACAAGCAACTCTATGCCAATGAAATGGACAACCTGGAAGAAATGGACAAATTCTTAGAAATGCACAACCTTCTGAGACTGAACCAGGAAGAAATAGACAATATAAACAAACCAATCACAAGCACTGAAATTGAGACTGTGATTAAAAATCTTCCAACAAACAGAAGCCCAGGACCAGATGGCTTCACAGGAGAATTCTATCAAACATTTAGAGAAGAGCTAACACTTATCCTTCTCAAACTCTTCCAAAATATAGCAGAGGGAGGAACACTCCCAAACTCATTCTATGAAGCCACCATCACCCTGGTACTAAACCAGACAAAGATGTCACAAAGAAAGAAAACTACAGGCCAATATCACTGATGAACATAGATTCAAAAAATCCACAACACAATAAGAGCAAACAGAATCCAACAGCACATTAAAAAGATCATACACCATGATCACGTGGTGTCTATTCCAGGAATGCAAGGATTGTTCAATATACACAAATCAATCTACATGAAGCACCATATTAACAAATTAAAGGAAAAAATCACATGATCATCTCAATAGATGCAGAAAACACTTTTGACAAAATTCAACATCCATTTATGATAAAAACCTTCCAGAAAGTAGGCAGAGAGGGAACTTACCTCAACATAATAAAAACCATATATGACAAACCCACAGTCAACATCTCTCTCAGTGGTGAAAAACTGAAACCATTTCCACTAATATCAGAAAGAAGACAAGGTTGCCCACTCTCACCACTATTATTCAACATAGTTTTGGAAATTTTAGCCACAACAATCAGAGAAGAAAAAAAGAAATAAAAGGAATCCAAATCAGAAAAGAAGAAGTAAAGCTGTCACTGTTTGCAAATGACATGATACTATACATGGAGAACCCTGAGATGCTACCAGAAAACTACTAAAGCTAATCAATGAATTTGGTAAAGTAGCAGGATCCGAAATTAATGCACAGAAATCTCTTGCATTCCTATACACCAGTGATGAAAAAATCTGAGAGGGAAATTAAGGAAACACTCCCATTTACCATTGCAACAAAAAGAATAAAATACCTAGGAATAAACCTACCTGAGGAGACAAAAGACCTGTATGCAGAAAATTATAAGACACTGATGAAAGAAATTAAAGATGATACAAACAGATGGAGAGATATATCATGTTCTTGGATGGGAAGAATCAACATTGTGAAAATGACTATACTACCCAAAGCCATCTACACATTTAGTGCAATCTCTATCAAACTACCAATGGTATTTCTCACAGACCTAGAACAAAAAATTTCACAATTTTTAAGGAAACACAAAAGACCCCGAATAGCCAAAGCAATCTTGAGAAATAAATACAGAGTTGGAGGAATCAGGCTTCCTGACTTCAGACCATACTACAAAGCTACAGTAATCAAGACAGTATGGTACTGGCACAAAAACAGAAACATAGATCAATGGAACAGGACAGAAAGCCCAGAGATAAACCCACGCACATATGATCACCTTATTTTTGATAAAGGAGGCAAGAATATACAATGGAGAAAAGACACCCTCTTCAATAAGTGGTGCTGGGAAAACTGGACAGCTACACGTAGAAGAATGAAAGTAGAACACCTGCTAACATCATACACAAAAATAAACTCAAAATGGATTAAAGGCCTAAATGTAAGGCCAGGCACTATAAAGCTCTTAGAGGAAAACATAGGCAGAACACTCTATGACATAAATCACAGCAATATCCTTTTTGACCCACCTCGTAGAGAAATGGAAATAAAAATAAACAAATGGGACCTAATGAAACTTAAAAGCTTTTACACAGCAAGGCAAACCATAAACAAGATGAAAAGACAACCCTCAGAATTGGAGAAAATATTTGCAAATGAAGCAACTGACCAATGATTAATCTCCAAAATTTACAAGCAGCTCATGCAGCTCAATATCAAAAAAACCAAACAACCCAATCCAAAAATGGGTAGAAGACCTAAATAGACATTTTTCCAAAGAAGATATACAGATTACCAGCAAACACATGAAAGAATGCTCAACAACACAATCATTAGAGAAATGCAAATCAAAACTACAATGAGGTATCACCTCACACCAGTCAGAATGGCCATCATCAAAAAATCTACAAACAATAATTTCTGGAGAGGGTTTGGAGAAAAGGGAACACTCATACACTGTTGGTGGGAATGTAAATTGATACAGCCACTATGGAGAACAGTATGGAGGTTCCTTAAAAAACTAAAAATAGAACTACCATATGACACAGCAATCCCACTACTGGGCATATACCCTGAGCAAACCATAATTCAAAAAGAGTCATGTACCACAATGTTCATGGCAGCTCTATTTACAATAGCCAGGACATGGAAGCCACCTAAGTGTCCAACGACAGATGAATGGATAAAGATGTGGCACATATATACAATGGAATATTACTCAGCCATAAAAAGAAACGAAATTGAGGGCTTCCCTGGTGGCGCAGTGGTTGAGAGTCCGCCTGACGATGCAGGAGACGCGGGTTCGTGCCCCGGTCCGGGAAGATCCCACATGCCGCGGATCGGCTAGGCCCGTGAGCCATGACCACTGAGCCTGCGCGTCTGGAGCCTGTGCTCCGCAACAGGAGAGGCCACAACAGTGAGAGGCCAGCGTACTGCAAAAAAAAAAAAAAAGAAAAAGAAACAAAATAGAGTTATTTGTAGTGAGGTGGATGGACCTATATTCTGTCATATGGAGTGAAGTAAGTCAGAATGAGAAAAACAAATACCGTATGCTAACATATATATATGCAATCTAAAAAAAAAAAAAAAAAAGGTTATGAAGACCCTAGGGGCAGGACAGGAATAAAGACGCAGACGTAGAGAATGGACTTGAGGACACGGGGAGCAGGGGAAGAGTAAGCTGGGACGAAGTGAGAGAGTGGCATGGACATATATACACTATCAAATGTAAAATAGATAGCTAGTGGGAAGCAGTCGCACAGCACAGGGAGATCAGCTCCCTGCTTTGTGACCACCTAGAGGGGTAGGATAGGGAGGGTGAGAGGGAGACGCAAGAGGGAGGAGATGTGGTGAGATAGATATATATATATATATATATATATATATATATATATATATATATGTATAGATGATTCACTTTGGTGTAAAGTAGAAACTAACACACCATTGTAAAGCAATTATACTCCAATAAAGATGTTAACAACAACAAAAAAGATCATATGTTTAAACTCTTAGTTGTGTGAGCAAAGTCTAAAAGTGCTTGAAGGTACAATCCCCTGCTGGAAAGAAATTTCACCATTAGATGATCATGGTCACACACAGCATTCAGTTCTTTACCTTTCCCATCCCTGCTTGACAGATCCCCAGCTCCCAGTCCACCAGATGAGAGGACTCACGAAAGATTCTTAAGAGACATCCTCTACGTCCTTCAGAATGAAACACCTGCAGGACCATCAATCATTGGTCACCTCTTACAGCACAGCTTAGACAAACTATAGTGTTAACAGACTTTTTCTAATTCTTGCCACCAAAATAATATTTTAGGAAAAAACACAAGGCAGAGAAAAGAAGGGGACAGAAAAAGCCCATCCTGCCATCAATTTTATCTATGTTATATCTATATGGATATAAGTCTAGATAAATTTTTCCATACTTACACTCATGTCAGTACAAAGATAGGATATAAAACCCCAAGGGGGAAAAAAGTTAAAATTTGAATTTAAAACTTGGGGATCGACTAAAAGAGAGAGACTGTTTCCGATGACAATAACTCCAAGTCATGGTTGAAAGACATACATAGTGACATTAAATTTAAGCCATTGGGGGCTTCCCTGGTGGCGCAGTGGTTGAGAGTCCGCCTGCCCGTGCAGGGGACACGGGTTCGTGCCCCAGTCCGGGGGGATCCCACATGCCGCGGAGTGGCTAGGCCCGTGAGCCATGGCCGCTGAGCCTGCGCGTCCGGAGCCTGCACTCCGCAACGGGAGAGGCCACAACAGTGAGAGGCCCGCGTACCGAAAAAAAAAAAAAAAATTAAGCTATTGGACAGTGTCGTTGACACTCTCATTGATCCCAAGTGCCCTCTCTTGGGGAGGTCATTGGTTCTCCAGTGAAATGGAGCCTTGAGTGCTGCACATTTTTGGCTCAGATAGAGAGTCACCAACTCAATGAATATAAAGCATGATGACTGCCATGTTTTTAAAGCCTTCATTTTTGGAGCATTTGGTGTTCATTGTTTCATTTCATCCACAACATGTCTAGAGCACTATTTATCCTCATATATGGTCAAGAAGGAAACTAAGGGTTGAGCCAGTGTCCCAAATTTCCTGAACAGAAGGACACTCTAGTTCTCAAGAGGCTTGGATGAGGACAAAGGCCGGCCACCCTCAACTTCCCACAGGAATTAGAACAACCCTCGATGTAGTTGTCATATTTCAAGTCCAAGCCCGGGACCCTTCTCAGACCTGGAGCTTCTGTCCTCATGGCACCCAAGCTCTTATTCAAGAGACAGTTCAAGAAGCACCAGGAGTCAGATAGCCCTGGTGGAATCTCTCAGCCACTCATTTTCTTGTAGATAGTGAAAAATGCTTTGTACTTCTTCTGAGCCTCGGATCCCTCATCTGCAAAGTGAAGATAAATTCTGCTCCCTGTGTGGCATGTTCTGAAAATTAAATGGGATAGAAAATAATGGGCACAGAAAATGGAGGCATGACAACACAGCAAAAACAGCAATGATGCAGGATTTGTATTTATTTGGTGGGGATCTTTACCCAACCCAAAGATCTGCAACCCCGCAGACTCCATTTCACAGCAGAACCTCTCCAAGGAAGGACATATAAGAAGCCTGCAAAATTCTTTTCCAAAATTTCAGAGTCCCACCAAGCATCACTGAAACTCTTACTGAGTAGTATTAGCAGTGAAAACAAGAGTACCTCTCACTGAGTCAGTTACCAAATTCAAATCCCTTAATGTCTATTGAGGGATTTTTTTTTTGGAGTTTTCTGAACCTAACTTTATTGACATATCCTGCACTTTGAGAGAAAATAGAAATCCTGCTTGGTTTATATGAGTTTGAATCTTATTTTAATCATTTGGAGAGGTGATTTACAATTCTTGAGGGATGCCCCATAGTATAAAACTAGAACAGAAAACATAATTCTAAACTCTTTTCTTTTATCCCATCTTTCTTAAGAGACACACACAGAGAGAGAGAGAGAGAGAGAGAATCTGTCTGTCTATGGAGAAAGAGGTTGTCAGTGCAGAGAGATAAGAAGATAAAAGAGCAATTAAACTCTCCATTTAGAAAATGTTTATCAAGCACATACTTGTGGCCAGGGCCCGAGCATAGAAAACAGTGACACGTGTCTCTGCAGCCACAGTATAGCAGCAGAAGCAGCCCAGAAAGTTTATAAAGACAGAACAGTGTGGTAGAAATGAAGATGCTAGGAACCCCAGGGGCTAAGGAAAGTCAAAAAAGTAATGTTTAAACCCAAGGGTGGAGACAGAAAACTGCTTCCCATCCTTTCTCAGTGGTAGTTATGTGCACAGTTCTCTGTTTCACAGGCTTATTCCTGCTTTGGGGTATGAGGTCAGCCTAATTCCGTGAAAGCTCATTCCAGCCTCTAATTCATCTGCTGCCTCCATTAAAAAAAAAAAAAAAGCAGAGAGGGAATCTCCTTGCCAGAGAGCATTTCTCACATAGGACAGTCTCTAACAGGTTGTGATAGTCATGTTTGTTTGTCCTGGTTAATCCAGATAATGTGTTGCTATTGACCCCTGCCAACTCTCAAAAGCTTTGACTTAGTGACACTCCCAAGCAGAGCCCTCCCTGTGCTGCTCCAGCATCATGTGCCATCGTGAAATGAAGCCCTGCATGCCTGGCTCTGGAGCACCCAGCACTGGGGTGTCATTGTGAAAAGCAGCCTGGTCCTGAACCAGATCGTGGAACTTGGAGGCTCTGCACAAGGGCTCACTTCTCCATTTACAACCAGAGCACCATAAGCCCCCACTTCAATGGGTAGATACAAGTAGTATTCTGGCTTCCAGGAATTAGCAACAATTCAGAGTCAGAAAATCCTGAAGGGTCTATGTATTTATTTTTCCTCAGTGTGGCATCATCCTTGTTAATGACCCCATGACATTAGAGCATTGGAGGAAGATTTACAGTCTATACTTGTGACAGTGCAGCAGTCCTCAAGGGGACCCCGCCTGCTTGCAATCAAGGGGCTCCCCCTCTGTGAACTGGCTTAGGCCTGGGATTGGAATGAGAGGTCGGAACTCTCCACTGCAGCACCTCTGTCCACAAGACCTGAAGTTTCCCCCCTTATACAGATGTATTTTAGTAGGCTGCCCAGCTTTTTCATTCCTGAAGACACCAGAATTTTTACCAAACCCAGGTTCAGCTGCTCGCTGCTCATAAGCCAATACTTCAAGAGGCAAGTGTTAGTAGGAAGGAAAGGTGCTTTAATCAGAAAAGTCGGCAATCTGGGGAGAAGGACGACTTGGGTCCAGAGACCAACTCTGAAGATTCTACTCAGCCATGCCAGTTTTTAAAGAGGAAAATGGGGGAGGGGAAGAATCTCAGTGAATCATCGAGGCACGAGGCTGGGTTCTGCATCATGCTCCATTGCATGCAGACTGACTGACTCTCCAGATGTTATCTTGCCTGTGTGATCTGCCTGCAGGATTGCTTAGGGGGCGCTGTTGGGGTTAGAGTGCTATTCATCATTTTCTTTTTAACTGCTTCATTCTTCATTCTTCTTTTTATCTAGGAAAAGGATCAACAGGTTAGACAAGGCATGGTGTGCATTCAGGATAGAAGAAGTCAGGAGTTAGGTTAAATTGCCTAGTGATCTGATTCCTATAATTAGGTTCTCTTAAGGTTAGAGGGGAACAGAAATGGGCAAACAGGAAAGGGGCAAAAGAGCTGCTTTCAGAATCATTAGCCACTGCCAAAGTCCCTGTGGGGACAGCCATCTGTTCCTGCACAGCCCCTCTTGTCTCTGGTGTTAAGAGCAGCATTTGATCTCTGCTGCTCCGGGATCCCATCGTCCCCACTGGAGCCACAGAGTGCACCTGAGCCACAGCATCTCCCGTCATCACATGGCCCACAGTGAAGACCAATCAGCAAAACTTTTCAAGAATGCTAGTGTTCCCCTCACACCTGCATTTCTCAGACCCTTAACAAAGGGGAGACACTCAGGCCTCTCATGAGAGCTGTAGTGGGGAGAGGAAAGTGAAACTTTCACAAAATAAATCCACTTCAACTTCCCCACATCCCTACTCCTTTGGGTGCCTCCCTCTGTATTATGCCAAGGAACTTCTGGCATCTCACTATCATTAAATGTGGGACACCACACCAATCCAAGCTTGAGTCATCCAACCAAATAAACCACTAGATCCAATTTCAGGTGCACATGAAATCCTGGATCTCTGGTAAGTGCAACTGTGTAGAAAAATTTCTCCTCCAGGGTTGTATCCAATCTTCTTTGTCTAACATCCTTAAAATACATGACTACACATATTCCCCAGGTTTCTGGTAACATAAATTAGCAAACTCTTGCAAATCTTTTGAAATATAGGCTGTTTCCTCCTGTGTAGACTTTTCACTTGCTCTCTGGAGCATGCTGAGCCGTGAGATGTGGTTAGTTAGGTGTTGGGGAGGGTGGGTCTACCTTGCAAGGCAACTTTCCCGCAAGAGATTCTGTCAGTGGCTTCAAGCAGTAAAAGCCTGGTCTTCTCAGACACAGATGGCAAGTTGCTTCCACTGGAAAGGAAGGATCAAAGTGTCTCAGGGTTTCACAAGTATCAGCCTCATCTGAATCCATCTAGATGTCTCTATACCTGGCCTCGGGGTTCCAGTCCTTCCCAAACAACACCTTAAATTTCATGTGAGAGAATTGTCATAGCTTTGAATTCACTGTAGGTTGTAATTCTGCATCCCGCACAATTAAATATGTTGTCTGATTTTCAGCAAGCTCAGCCCTGGGTCTACAAGAAAAACAGATTTGGGGTGGGTTGGTGGAGCGTGGGGGTCACTCTAGAGGCTCTCTGGTTCTGTGTAAGACTTGAACTTCGAGTTTAAAGACCTGAACATGTTGATTTTCTTTCTGTAAGGGCCCCAGCACCCTGAGAAAAAGCCATCCCATCTCACAGTCCTTGAGGTCATCATGACTGCCTGACAATCACAGGAAGTAGCCTGTGATTGAGCTGCATGGTCTTTGCTTCAGTGAGCATTGCACTACAAGCCAACACAGGGGGTACATAGGTTACTCATGACACAACCACATACCACAACAAGGGCTCAGCACTTAGTCAAGTCCACGGACATATCAACTCATGCCTCAAATCCCAGCTTTAAGGATCTTTCTCTTGGGGTCACTCCTGGAACCATTTTCTGTATCATCAAGGGTTCAGTCATGAGGCAGGAGCCACACCAATTATTTTAACAGAGAAAATTTGTTTCATTATATAAGTTTCGGGTGCACAGCATTATAGTTTGACATCTGTCTACACTGCAAATCGATTGCCACCACATCTAGTTACCATTCATAACCATGAAGTCTACCCCTTTCACACATTTCACCCATCCCCCAACACACTTCCCCTCTGGTAGCCACCAATCTGATCTCTTTCACTACGAGTTTGTTTTTGCTTTGTTTTGTTAATTTTTATTGGAGTATAGTTGCTTTACAATGTTGTGTTAGTTTCTACTGTACAGCAAAGTGAATCAGCTATACCTATACATATATCCCCTCTTTTGGGTGTTTCCTTCCCCTTTCGCTCACCACAGAGCATTGAGTAGAGTTCCCTGTGCTATACAGTAGGTTCTCATTAATTATCTATTTTACACATAGTAACAATAGTGTATATATGTCAATCCCAATATGAGTAAAATCATATGGCATTTGTCTTTCTTCCTCTGACTTATTTCACTTAGCATAATACTTTCAAGGTTCATCCATGCTGTTGCAAATGACAGGATTTCATTCTCCTTTATGGCTGAGTAGCATGCCACTGTGTATATATACCATGTCTTTTTTTATTCATTCATCCATCCAAGGACAATTAGGTTGTTTCCGTATCTTGACGATTGTGAATAATGCTGCAATAAACTTAGGGATGCATATATCTTTTCCAATTTGTGTTTTCGTGTTCTTCAGGTAAATACCCAGAAGTGGAATAACTGGATCATATGGCAGCTCAGTTCTTAATTTTTTGAGGAATCTCCATACTGTTTTTCATAGTGGCTGCACCAATTTATAGTCCCACCAACAAGTGTATGAGTGTTCCCTTCTCTCCATATCCTTTCCAATTCTTGTTATCTGTTGTCTTTTTGATAATAGCTATCCTAACAGGTGTGAGATGGTATCTCATTGTGGTTATGATTTTCATTTCCCTAATAATTAGTGACGTTGAACATCTTTCCATATGCCTTTGGCCATCTGTATGTCTTCTTTGGAAAAATGTCTATTCAGATTCTCTGCTCATTTTTCAGTCAGGTTGTTTTGCTGTTGTTGTTGAGTTAATGAGTTCTTTATATTTTTGAATATTAAAACCTATTGAATATGTGATTTGGAAATATCATCTCCCACTCAGTAAGTTGCCTTTATGTCTTGATGACAGTTTACTTCACTATACCGAAACTTTTTACTTTGATGTAGCCTCATTTGTTTACTTTTGCATTTGTCACCCTTGCCTTTGGAGTCAGATCCACAAAGACTGATGTCAATAAGGTTACTGCCCATGTTTTCTTCTAGGAATTTTATGGTTTCAGGTCTTGCATTCAAGTCTTTAATCCATTTTGAGTTAATCTTTGTGTATGGTGTAAGATAGTTGTCTAATTTCATTCTTTTGTATGTGGCTGTCCAGTTTTCCCAACTCCATTTATTGAAGAGACTATCATATGTTCTTTGTTCCTTAGTAGAGAATTAATTGTCCATAAATGTGTGGATTTATTTCTGGGCAATCATTTCTGTTCCATTGATCTGTGTGTCTGTTTTTGCACCAGTTGCTATACTGCTTTGATTACTATAGCTTTGTAGTATAGTTTGAAATCAGGGCATGAGTTACCTCCAGTTCTTCTTTCTCAATATCATATTGGCTATTTGGGATTTTTCTGTGGTTCCATAAAAATTTTAGAAGTACTTTTTCTAGTTCTGTGAAATATGCCATTGGAATCCTGATAGGGATTGAATTGTATCTGTAGATTATTTTGGTTAGTATGGATATTTTAACAATAGTAATTCTTCTAATCCATGAGCATGGAAAATCTCTTCATTTACTTGTGTCTTCTTCAGTTTCTTTCATCAGAGTCTTACAGTCTCAGTGTATAGTTCTTTCACCTCCTTGGTTAAACTTATGTCTAGGAGGGAATTCCCTGGTGGTTCAGTGGTTGGGACTCTGTGCTTTCACTGCTGAGGCTGCAGGTTCAATCCCTGGTCAGGGAACTAAGATCCCACAAGCTGTGTGGCATGGCCAAAAAAAAAAAATTATTCCTAGGACTTTCATTATTTTTAATGCAATTGTAAATGAGATTGTTTTCTTGATTTCTCTTTCTGATATTTCATTATTAGTGTATAGAAATGCCACAGATTTCTGTATATTGATTTTGTATCCTGTCACTTTACTGAATTAATTTATTAGTTCTAACAGTTTTTTGTGGGGTCTTTAGGGTTTTTATATACAGTATCATGTCATCTGCAAATAGTGACAGTTTCACTTCCTCCTTTCTGACCTGGATGTATTTTACTTCTTTTTCTTGCCTAATTGCTGTGGTTAGAACTTCCAGTACTAAGTTGAATAACAGTGGCAGGAATGGGCATCCTTGTCTTGTTCCAGATCTTACATTCCAGATCTTACAGGAAAAGCTTTCGGTTTTTCACCATTGAGTATGATGTTAGTGGTGGGTTTGTCATACGCAAACTTTATTATGTTGAGGTACATTCCCTCTAATACCCACTTTGTTGAGAGTTTTTACCATAAATAAATGTGGAATTTTGTCAAATGCTTTTTCTGCATCTATTGTGATGATCATATGATTTTTATTCTTCATTTTGTTAATGTGATGTATCACATCAATTGATTTGTGGATGTTGAACCATCCTTGCATCCCTGGAGTAAATCCCACTTGATCATGGTGTATGACCCTTTTAATGTATTGTTGGACTAGGTTTGCTAACATTTTGTTGATGATTTTTGCACCTATGTTCATCAAGAATATAGGCTTATAATTTTCTTTGTGTGTGTGTGTGTGTGTGTGTGTGTGTGTGTGGTGTCCTGGTTTTAGTATCAGGGTAATGCTGGCTTCAAAAAATGTGTTTGGAAGGTTTTCCTCCTGTTCAATTTTTTGGAAGCATTTAAGAAGGATAGGTATTAAATATTCTTTGAATGTTTTGTAGAATTTGTCATGAAGCTGTCTTGTTCTGGGCTCTTGTTTGTCGGGAGATATTTTTATGACTGTTTTGATATCTTTACTAGTAATCAGTCTATTCAGATTTTCTATTTCTTCATGATTCAGTTTTGGAAGACTGTATATTTCTAGGAATTTATCCATTTCTTCTAGGTTGTCCAAATTGTTAGCATATAGTGGTTCATAGTAAGCTCTTATGATCCTTTGTATTTCTGTGGTATCAGTTGTAACTTCTCTTTCATTTCTGATTTTATTTGAGTCTTCAGTATTGCCTCTATGCTTCCTTTATATTTTTACCACCTGTGTAGGCATTCCTAAACACTATAGTTTATTTTTTTACCAGTTTTTAAACCTACAATATGTATGCTCTTATGCCTGAATTCTTTCACTCAACATGTAATTGTGTGTAGCTATAATTTATTCATGTTTGTTGCTGTATAGTATTCCATTGTATGAATAGATCATCATTTATTATCCATTATAGTTAATGGACATTTAGGATGTGTCCTAAAAACAACTGATTTTTAAGGCACAAAAATATACATCAGTGCACTGGAAGAGACCACTAGGATAGTTATTCTCAAAACTCCTTTACACGTTTAAAACTTATTGAGGACCCCAAAGCAATTTTGTTTATGTAGGTTTTATCTATCAATATTTACTATATTAAAAATTAAAACAAAGAAATGTTTAAATATTTATTAGTTCATTTTAAAATAACCATAATTAAACCCATTACATGTTAATATAAAAATATATTTATATTTTTGAAAGAAAAACTATATTTCCAAAAAAAATAGTGAGAAGAGGGGCATCGTTTTATATTTTGCAAATCTCTTTAAAATCTAGTTTCAAAGAAGACAGCTGTATCATTGGGTCTGCTTCTGTATTTAGTCTGTTGCTACATGTTGTTTGGTTGAAGTATGTGAAGAAAATCCAGCCTCACACAGATATATAATTGGGAAAAGGAGGATCTTGCAGAATCTCTGAGAGTCTTGGGAATTTCCAAGGGTCCTCGGATCATCCTTCACAAAAGGCTGATTTAGAAGATGCTCTAGGAAGGTAAATGCAATTCTTAAAGATTGTACGGAGGAAGGCCAGGTGCATTTTGGCAGTCCTTATGATTCAAATGCTCTGGCTTAAGGTACCTCTTCTCCCTTAGCAAGCCTCCTACTTTGTACCTCTGCAAAAATAAAATGAATAGTAAATTCACACAGATAGGCAGGGGCAGTGGGGAGGGATGTACATCATCTCACTTGTTGATCAGGCTCTGCCGTATCTCAATCCCAATTTAAATTCAGTTAGAGCATCTTCTCCAAGGGCATTTTGTGCCGTTTGTACAGAAAACACGTAATACTTTTGTAATAAGAAAATGTGTTATCTTCTAGAAGACAATAAAAGGAGGAGGGGGAGAGACAGAATATCCAGAAACTTCCCCCACTTTTCTCCTGGACAGTGGGATCCCCAAGGCAGAGAACAAGAGGGTGGCTGGGAGGGAAGAGCAGATTAGAAAAGAACAACCGAGCAGCCGAGAAGCCCAAGGCTCTGCTCACAGATGAGAAATGCACATGATACATGTCAGAATTGATTTCCTGTTCTGAAGTAAAGAGGAAGGTATTTTTCTGAGTTCATATGTCCCCATTCATGGGACTGAAATGCAAACCTAGAGTGCCAGGAATAGAAACAATGGGCAAGAAGCACGCATTAAGACCCTTCGACAGAGACCCCCAGTGCTGCCTCCCTTTACACACGACTCAGTGTCTCAGTTCCTGCTTGAGTAAGTCTAGTAATAACCCCCAAGATCCCAAAGCCATCCAGGAACTCAGATAAAGAAACCAGCCGCAGAGTAGAACCACATCAAAGCACAAAAGGTGGGTCCTCGCTAATGAACAGCAGCCGGTTTGACAGCCTGGGCTGCTGGCCAAGCTCATTTGTTTCCAGGCCTTCGCTTGCCAACTGAAGTGGTTGAAAATTAATAGGTCCCCAAAATATTTCTTTGGATACATAATGTAAGAGCTGCCAACTCTGGCCACTTCGACTGATGTTAGAAGAAGCAAAGTTAAAATGGTAATGAAAAGGAAGTACCAGGTACCATAAAGAAGCACTCCAAGTGGAAGGCATCCCAAAAGGACAGCAAGTGTAGTTGCTGCAGTCACCAAGAGGAACGTACATTCTAAATTCAGCTTCTGATCTCAAGTGTCAGCAGGCTGCTGCTGAGAGCGTGAGAAGGGAAGCCTTCTTCTACTACCATAAATAATAAATAAGGGTTCAAATTTACGAGACTTTTCACTTAAAACAAGCCCCGTAGTATATACTAACCTGCCTTGAGGGGAATGATAGAAAGTCGATTTTAACTGAAACAGAGGATAAAGGGTGAAACACAATAATGGAAAAAAAGTCCTGGAGCCCTGAGAAAATGTAATTCTTTTCAAAGCATTCAAAACCTCTTTTTAAAAGTAGACTGTTTGAAGCAAATCAGTAGCTGCACTTCCTCTCAGATTAGATATCTTCTCATTGCACACCTACTATCAAACTGCTATTTAACAACTTAAGAATCTTTGGATTTGCCCCAGCCTGTGATTTAACCCTGGAGACAAGTCTGTGCAGTTAATAAGCATCAGATCCCCAGGTGGTGGAGCCCAGGAAGCTCAGTGCCCATGCTTTACCTACATGATCACATTCTGCTCTCACAACAACCCAGAGACATGGGTATCTTTATCTCCATTTTCCCCATGAAGAAACTGAATTTCAGAAGTGAAGTAACTTGCACTGCACTCGTACATATAGACACAGTCTCAAACACACCACTCTTGGGAATCAAAACTCAATATGACTTTGAATTCTGTGAGTGTGAGTGTGTGTGTTTGTGTATGTGCGTGTGTGATGGGGAGGGTGACAGAAGGTGATGAAGACGTCTAGAGCTACTTCTACGACTTGAGAATTCTCTGTAAGCTAAGTTCAGGAAGTGGTTGCAAAAAAATCACTTTTATGTTTACAGAAAAACCCAAGGAGGAATTCAGTTTGGGGACTAAGTTATCATTAAGGGAAAATTCTGAGAGCCTAAAGACAGGCAGAATTGATAACTGGGGGCTGCAGGTTATATTCACACTTCAGTGGCTCCATCCCTAAAAACATTGCACATGTCAGCCATCTTCAGAGACATGTGGTCACAGGAATCTCAAATTGTAAGAGAATGTCTCCACAAAAAACTTATACCCATCTCAGAATATCTGGGATGTGGTTTCTTCCCACTAACCGGTCATGACTTACAAGATCCAATACAAACATTTGTGTGTCAGCAACACCAGCCGCCTGTATTGGTCAAGGTTAGTAACACTAGCTGATGTAACAAACAGGCCTCACTGGTGTGACAGACCAGTATAAGTTAGGCGGCTCCATTCCAAGACACGTCTTGGATACCTTTTACTCTGTGGCTCTGCCATTGATAATGGGACTTCTTAAAGTCCCTCTAAGACTTTAGATCCTCCACAGTCTGGGTCCTCATCACACAGGAATTTTTATTGTCCAGAACTGAAAGCAGCAGGAATCATTTCTGCCCACATCCTTGGACTGAACTCGCTGTGCCATCCAATACAAGGGAGGCCTGGGAAAGCACAGTTTAGTTGTGTGTCCAGGAAGGAGTAGAAAACTAGATGTGTGAATTCAAGCAGCTCAGGCAACAGTCCCTGTCATTCCTGGGGTTGCAGCACAGGAATGTGTGCAGGGTGGGGGTGGGGAGGGCAGGGAGCCAGTGTGGAGGCAGAGATGGGAGAAGGAAAAAGGTTCCACGGAATTCAGGCCCAGCTCTGCCTCAAAGGAGTAACTTTGAGACCCAGATGTCAAACCTCTTGCAACCTCAGTTTCCCCATATGTGACTTAAGGCTAAAAATAACTAGCTCAAGTTGTTATGAGGACCGATTAAAGCGATGCATGGAAATGCAGGCTTTAAATGATGAAAGACCGAATACCGGACCCTTCAGCCAGGAAAGGACTTTGATGTCATCCAGCAAGTGTCAGGGAGCTGAAGGTTCCTGCCGGGGGGAAGAACGGTTTTCAGCAAGCACCGGCCTGAGAGCTGTTCCCTGCCCAAATCCAGGAGGGCCTTGTCGGCACACACCCCGGCACCCCAGTCCCCCCACAGAGCCAGCCCATCACAAAGAGAGTCAAGGCAGAGGCATGGCACCCTGAGAAGGAAACCCAACCCCAGATAATAAGCAACTACAGTGGATCTTTCACAGAGATGCCTGGAAGGTGGGCGACATCCTCTGGCTCAGCTTTGCCTGCATCCAAACAGCAGCATCCTAGGAACAAGAGAATCGGCCATGCAGAAATCCGGTCCTCTCTGTCTAGACAGTGACCTTTGGATATTGACAGGGAGAAGGATTGAGGGTTTTTTTTTCTATTAGTCCTAAAAGCATTGATACAACTATACCTCCTGTTCAACTCAGAATCCAGAGTGAAGGGAACTGATCAGGGCCCTGGAGGCAGCTGTGATACACCAAGGGTGACTGGAGAGACCCAGAGGGGACAAAAAGAGCCACATCCCTCAGCCACACACCAGAGGAAGCCATCAGCACCTCCTCCATTCTTCCTGTGCCCAGAGAATGCACCCCTGCGGGCCCAGCTCTTCCTCTCAGGGAAGATTCACACTGAGTCATCCCAAATGGCATCACCATGCTGCCCATGATTGGATTTCTTTTGGCTCTATGCCTGAAATCAGCAAAATGATTTTATTCTAAATCAAAAATTCATGACTTGGGGCTTGATCAGTTAAGATGCCTGATGGCAGGGCCTTCTCCTTCCCATTTGCCCAAGGAAATCACAAAGAAGCCAGGCTCCTTCTAGTTCCACCACCCTTAGGACAGAAACTTCATCCCTATGGTGACAAAATGGCTACCAACTTCCAGCCCTTCCATTGCTATTCCAGACAGGGAAAAGAGCAGAAGAGGAGGGCGAAAGGCACACGCTAGTCAACTAACTGATTTTGTCCCTTTTTATCAAGAAAAACAACTTTCCCAGAAGCCCCATCCAGTATATTTCCTTTTTTTTTTTTCTAATTTTTATAGGAGTACAGTTGATTTACAATGTTGTGTTCAGTATATTTCCTCTTGAGTTTCTTTAGCCGGAAGCATGCACACAGCCACCCCCAACTGCCAGACTGCCTGGCAATTCCCTTCTTTGGTCTGTACACTGTCCACCTGAAAAAAAAATTTGTTAGGAAAGAAGAAGGGAAATAGGTAAGCAGCCAGTAGTATTGACCGCAGGTTGTATCCAAAAGGCCCACAGAACTTCACTTTGGGAAAAAAAATTAAATCTAGAGTTGGGGCTAAAGTGGGTACAATGCCCTGTTCAGCGTCCTCTGACGGTTCATCTCCACCAAGGCCCAAATGCCCGGGACAAGACTATTGACTCATCAGCCACCTGACTCCCTCAAATAGCACAAAATGTGTGCATTTCCACATAATTACTGACTTCCTCAACAGATTTAGTGTCTAAGTTTATCTTCACTTTAATCCAATTTCATACTTGGAGCAGAGGGATTCCAGCAGCAGGTCTTTCTTAACCTTCTGATATCATTAATTATTGCTACACTGGGAGTTACTACATGGAACAAGCAGGTTTTTAAATAGAAATCATTTGCCTCTCAGCAGGGAGACTCACGGATTTATTTCCGAATCCTCAAACTGCTGCCCTTGAGTAATCAGTTTCATGGTGATCTCCCTGTACTCACCTCTGTGCAGGGTAAACCCTTCCTCTTTGGCTTCCAGATCAGACCAATTTGCCACCTGTAGCGGGAGGCGTCCATTTCCTCGTTTAATTGTTGAATAGGGTTTTCTAGAAGGAAAGACCAGCCTTTCCCTGAGCTCTGGGCATTTGGTCATGCTTCCTGGTGATTTTCTGCTGAAGGAAATCCCCTAACTCATTAAAAAACAAAAAGATAGATTAATTGACCAGTTCAGTAACAAGTCGCTCCAGGACCCAATAAACCTGGCAAAGAATACATTCCAGTTACAACTGTGCTCAGCGGGAACCCAGTGGGTAAGCCGGCGTAATCTTTCTCCAGCACAGAGGAATTTTTACATTTTCTTCTCCATTCATGTCACTCTTTTGCCTAAGTGTGGGCCTCGGGTCCATCTGTGGTTCTCCCATCCTGTCACTCTACCTGCTGCTGTGACCCAGAGTGGATGCAAATGATTCTGAAACCAAAGGGGGTCTCCGAAAGGGTCACTGCAGGCCTGAGTTTGCAGGATCCCTTGCAGTGGGGCATTGGGGCTGAGGAGGGACCGTCGCCCCTGCAGCACAGACATCTGGGAAGCTGTCGGGGTCCTGGCTGGCGGTGCAGCTGCAGCCCACCCTCCCCAGCAGGAGAAGGTCAGCAGGAAACAGGGACTTTGGTAACTAGCCTGATTGAGAAAGCAGGCAGAGTGGGAGCTAATGGCCTTGCTGGGAGCGTCCGCGGAGGCTGCTTCTTCATGGTGTTGCTCCCTTTAGGATGTGCTCCCTATCACTTGGGAACCTTGGACACCATAAAAACATTGCCCCTGAAAGTGCACCAAGTAAAGAGTGTAAGAGATTTCACGCAAGACCAGGTTCTAAATCAAGTCAACAAATGTTTATTAAGCATCTCTTATGTGTCAGCTCTGAACCTAGAATTCATGGGTTGTCAGCAACTCAGTAAGGCCCTTGCCTGCCTCTACAAATAAAATACGATGTAGAAATAAAATTTAAAGGACAGCTAGGCATTCTAAATTCAGTCTATCTTTCCTTAGCTGTTTTCCCTCAACTTTTTTTTCCCATTCCAACTTCCCTGCGCTAGTCTCACTTACTTCTCATGTAGGCCAAGAAAAGAGCTGGCCCAGCAGTGAAGGAAGGAAATGGCTTGTTTTTTCACATGAGAAAGGGCAGAGCAAACATCTTGGTCCGTACATGGACTTGGGCATAGGTGCTCCTGTTTCTGGAAACACACAGCTCACAGCCCTTCCTTGGCCCCCAGCTATGTGTCTCTAAGTCTGCCCTTGCTGTAGCTCACAAGTTCCTCGAGGCCACTGAGCAATTCTAATTTATGTCAATATTTCCAGTGATTGGCACAATGTCCAGAGCTGGTAGGTACTAAATCAGGGTTTCTCAACCTCAGCACTGTAGACATTTGGGGCCAGATAATTCTCTGCTGTGGGCTGTCCTGTGCACCGTAGGCTGTTTAGCAGCACCCCTGGCCTCTAGCCAGTAGATGCCATTCCAGGAGTACCGTCACCATGGTTCTGACAAGAAAGATGTCTCACTCTGGACATCTTGTCTGGTTGGGAAACCACTGAATGAAATGAATGTTTGTTAAATCAACTAAATAAACGGTTGCTGCAGTGTCTGAGACTGTAGCTGCACCAATATTGCTTTTGAATTCTAAGCTCCAATAATGTTTAGCCTCACAATCTTCACAGAAGTAAGACCCCAGGGTTGGTGGGTGGGGGTGATTTACTCTTTGTGGTCTATGGATCACAGAGTATTCAAGAGTTAAATGAAGTTCCCCTGCCACAGTGTTGATGCTACAGCCCATGAGTTGCTTATCTCAGAGACAGAGCCATCAGTGGCACTAGTGCACTTCCCCTATGGAAGATCCCTTGGGCTGAAGTCCACAGTCCTCAGTCCTTGCAAATTCTTCCATGATCTCGGGTCCCTGTGTCCTCGCCAGCCTCATGCCCCACCCCCTCCCGCGGGCCCCTCACCTGCCAGACGCCGAGCCAACGTGCCAGCGTTCCCCAAGTAGGCTCTGTCCTTCCTCCTTCCGCCTGGACCATCTGGGCTCCTCACACCCTGCAGGATGCCTCTGTGGACATTCAGCCATGGACTCAGAGCTCACTACCGCCCCCCTTAGGCAGGGCAAATACCTCTCCCAAACCCCCACCTGCTGCTTTGCTGCAAATGCTGGCTGCCCTGCTCCAGCCCAGAACTAGGAACACACGTGCTCCATGAAGGACTTCATTCATGGGTTAAAGCGTGAATCGCAGCTGCTGTGTCCTCTTCGACCCGACGTTGCACTGAGTGACGGACTCTCCCCGTGCTCCGAGGCAGTAACACAAAGTTAACTCGGTTTTTTGGCATCATTTAGGGGGGGAAAAAAGTTGATTAACTGAATTTGGGGGGTTTTTTCTACTGGTTATCTGGGCACTGTGGATACACCATCAGAATTCTTGGTTCTTGGGACCTTACAATGGTATTCTAAGCATGCTATAGAGATTCAAAAATTACACACTGCAGTGGGAGGTGTTTAAAAAAACACGCACACATTAGTAAAATTGGATCTGCAGCACCAAGTGTTAGCAATGGTTTAAAATATTAATGCGTGTTGGATGCCAAGTTATTTTGAAGGCTCAACCAGACTTCTATTTGGCAGGAACAATTTCGCATAGGCAATTAGATACACGTGCAAATATTTAACTATAAATTGCTGCTTATACCATTGAAATATAGTGGTTCATCAGCTGGCCACCTGGTTAGCAGGGACAATTAAGGATTTGCCCAGATGACAACAAAATCTCCCCACCTTCTAAAATCCTGCCACCTTTGCAGCATGCTAGGAATACAAACAGTTGCTCTCATTGTAGGGGGAAGGTGAGAAAGGTTAAAAGATACCTCGGAATTCTAAATTCTCAGTGGAGTCCAAAGGGCTGGAGATATGCCAGCTGTATATGCGTATCTCTAAGTCACATGTCATGTCTCCTAAAAGATCATGAATCACTGAGTTGGCTAAACACACTCAAACTCATTCTTCGGTTTGGGTGGATTTTAAACAATTGCACATATTCAAAAAACTAATTAGCATATGGAAGATCAACTTCCATCATCATATATATTAAATAGTAAGTGTTAATGTGTATATAAACACACACAGGAATGTGGAAGACATATCTGTGGAAGATACTTCTATGGAAATGTGTAAGGAAACTGGAATTTTCTCTGATGTTACCACTTATCCTGAAGAACCACATGACAGGAAATCCAGCGTAGCATGCAGGAACAAGAGCTGGACTCGGGCTCAGAATGGGGGAACATGTCTGGCTGTTTTGTTTACTAGCGTCTGACCCTCAGTGAGCTGACCCTTCTGATCCTCAGTTTCCTCCATGGGAAAGTGGACAAAACAATATCTATCTTAGAAGGTAGTGGTGAGGATTGAAACAGACAAAGCCAAATGCTCATTTCCTTCCTTTCTTCTATCCAGAATGAAGGAACCCAGCTTTGGTCAGGGCCCCTGGTCTTCTGAGAGGCTCATTTACAGGGCAGGGAGCTTTCTCTGTGGTCCTGGAGCGTGCTGTTGAGAGTGGTCCCTCAAAAGCCACACATGTCTCCTGGGACACATTTCTGAATTAATATGACATTTTACTCCAAGTCAGCCTGACGTAGGATGAATGCTTTAACGAGTGTGATCTACAGGGAGGCAGCGCTCACTTTCATGAACTATTCCAGAGTGAAGACACAGGCTTTCCAGCAATTCCAAGACCAACAGTTTCCAAGAAAGCGATGGCCCATGTTAGCCATGATGCCCGTATGCCATGCTTCTAGTTTTAAAATATACAAGCCCTTCAAATTCCCTACCCCAAGTCCATCCAAAGAATTTTCAGATACATATATTCTTTATCAGGGAGCCCAAAGCAGCCAACTTATAAAGCATTTTGTTTAAATGCTTCTGTGTCTTGCAAAGATGAATCTCAATGCTAGAATGTCTCTCATCTTTTTATCACTCAGCCATTTTGCATTCACAGTTGCATAGTTCACAATAGATAAAAGGTGAAAGCCATCCGAATGCCCATTGATGGATGAATAGTTAAACAAAAGGTCGTCCATCCATACAATGAAATGTTATTCAGCCTTAAAAAGGAAGGAAATTCTGATGCCTGTTACAACATGGATGAACCTTGAGGACATTGTGCTAAGTGAAATAAGCCAATCACAAAAGGACAAATACTGTATGATTCCACTTATATGAGATACGGAGAGTAGTCCAATTCATAGAGACAGAAGGTAGAAAGGTGGTTGCCAAGGTTTGGGGGCGGGTGGAGGAATGAGGAGTTATGGTTTAATGTCTTCAGGGGTTCCGTTTTGCAAAATGAAAAGAGCTCTGGAGGTTGGTTTACAACAATGGGAATATACTTAGCGCTACTGAACTGTACACCTAAAAATGGTCAAGATGGTAAATTTTACATTATGTGTATCTTTACCATGATTCAAAATTTAAAAAGATAAAAATGCAAATAAAATTGATTATGATCATGTAGCCTGCACATTCTGGATAAACTTTGGTGTCATCCTGAGGAGGACAAAGTATGAAAGAGCGGTTAAACACACAGCCCCTGGAATCAGGAAGACCTGGGTTCAGATCCCAGCCTGGGATATTTACCACATATGTGGCTTCCGCCAGGCCCTTAACTATTCTGTGCCTCCATTTCCCCATCTGAAAATGGCAATAATTACAGAACGTATCTCATGGGGTTTTAGGAAGATTAAATAACATAATGCTTTTAAAAGGTGCTTAGCCTGTGTTTCGTGCTCAGTGAATGCAAGACCTTGGCTTGTAAGACCATTGCCCTCCTTGTGGGCACCCCAAGACCTTCCTGCAAGATGGGACCTGGGGGTGGTACTAAAAGGGGCCGATCACCAAGCAGAGCAGGAACCCCATTCCCAGGTCAGCACCTGCCCACTGAAGGACATGGGAACCCCAACTCACCCCAGGAGTGCTCTGACTACCCACCCAACCCACTGCAGTTTTATCACATTTCTACTGATTTTAAGTCCAGACAGTTTTGTGGGTTTGTGCCATTTGAGTCCTAAATCCCACTTGCCCTGCATTGGTAGCTTAAAAAATGTGAGAGGTCAAGGAAAATATAGGCCAATGAAAATAACATTGCAGCAAGAAATTAATTGCAAAGCCTGTTTAATATGACAGGGGACTCCCTAAAATCCTATTATATCGTCCCCTGCTTCCCTTCGTCGTGTGCACTGATTCTGTGCACAAAGGCCAGGGCAGGCTCCCCAGTGCATTGCTGCATTAATTTGACATTTCTGGCTCCAATTAACCTTACATTTCAGCTATTTTCTAAAGATTGTTCTTTTAATTTGTGATAAGGTTATTTTTTTTTTCTATTGGTGTTCATTGGCTTGTGCACAAAGGCCTGTTGTAGGAAAGTCAGCCAGTTTCTACATGGTTCAAGGTAACGCGCTGTCATCTGTACTGGGCCTATTGGTAAGCAGAAGAGTTGAGTCAGTTTCCTGCCATGTATGAGCGTGGGACAGGTTTCCATTCTAGGAGAGCCAGGTGGGGTGACCCTACACTGCACAGTGGAATTCTGAGCCTGTAGCCCACACTCCAAGGCAAGACCAAAGAAATCATAGTGTAAAAAGAACACTGGATTCTTACTCAGTAGATCTGCACTCAGATCGCACCTGCATCTCCTACCAGCTCTGTTGCCATGGGCAACTGGCTGATGCTATGGAGCTTCGGGGTCCTCATCCACCAAGTGGGGCAAGGCCGCCTCCCTGCTTGAGTATTAAATGAGAGATCAGGAGGAACGTTTCCTTTCAGAAGAGACCTTCAAGAATCTGTTCCCTATATGCCTCACCTATTGGCACAAACAGTTTTAGAGCAGCAGTCAGCAAACTACGGCCCATTGGCCATACCGGCCTACCACTTGGCTATGTAAATAGTTTTATTGGAACACAGCCACGCTCACTCATTTATTGTCTATGGCTGCTGGCTCGCTAGAATGGCAGAGTTGAGAAGCTGTAACAGAGAACTTCTGGCCCTCAAAAACTAAAATATTTACTATCTGGCCCTTCATAGACAAAGTTTGCCAACTTATGTTCTAAAGGAACGAAAGAGAGCAAGGAAGCCACGGATGCACATGGCACCCCTCTCTTACCACTGTCTAGTGTTGGGTGGTGGCTGGACCCTAGAGGTCTGAGAACTGGGGAAGATGCCTATGAGTTTCCCCATCTCTGCTGTACCACAGCCTTGAAACAAGGCTTCAGCCGATACTGTGGATAACTCCTCCCCACTCAGTTGGGACGCTAGGATTTAGAATTCTTAGCTTCCATCATTTATTTTCTGAGCTACCCTAATTTTTAAAAAATCATCTTTAGAGTTGAAGCCCATTACGGGACCAGGTTTAACTTTTGCAAACACAGAATGTATTTCCCATGAGATACTTTGAGTGAGGGAGTCTTCCTCCAACTTCCTCCGATAAACTGCTACCTTTCAGCTGAGAGTTGTATCTGGGAAAAGCACTACGATACGAAGGACACGTGAAGGGGAACGAAAATGAACCAGACAGGGTTCCTTTTCTCCTTGACGGCTACACTCTAGCAGGGAATATACACATAAAGTAAAACTTGTGATACAAAGTGCCACCCAGCTGGCAAACGAGGGCTCACTGTACTCAGTGTGTGGTCCAGGGACCAGCAGCCACACCTGGGAGCTGGTGAGAAATTGGGAATCACAGGCAAGTGATTAATGAGCACACGTGTCAAGAGATTTGTAAAGGGAACAGGGATCTCAGGAGCAGGATGGGAGCCTTCAGTTTGTGATGCAGGTCTGACAGCTGGGAGAGAAGATGGGAAGGAAGGAGGGAGAACTGGGAAGGAAGAGCCTCCAATCCAGGTACCGCTTTCAGAAAGTCGTGGCCAGCCCTGCAGAAGGCTCGAATGAGCTAGAGAGTGTAGTAATCATTGCAGCGAAATAACATGCCCTCCGTCTTTCTAATTGTGCTGACCTTACTTCCTTTAGCCCTGATTTCCTCACCTGCTTCTTGTACATTTTTGTTTTGTTTTGTAAGCTTCAAAATCTGTGTGTAATCACATAATTTTTTAAGTCAGATAAATCTATTTTAATTTATCAAATTTGAGTAACCTTTTCTCAAAAGATTACCCCTGTCACTGAACATTTGGATCTTTTTTCTACCAAACCAATATTTATTTGAAACAGTTTTATGGCTGAAATGTCAGGGATCATTCCTAAATTCTTCTTGGAACAACAGAGAAGTTACCCTCACAACACTGACATTTTCTGTCAATGCTTTAGGTTCCCTGGTAAGTTAAGAAAAACTTTCCCAGCTTTTGGTATGCACATAAAGGATGAAAAATGTTTTTTTCACACCTCAGGCATCAGATTCTGGGTTTTTAAATACCCCGTCTGGTGTGAACTTAGCTTTCAACATCAAATGCAGCTTTTCCAAGTCTGAAACCAAGTGGCTGAGAAATAAGGATGTTGGACAGCAAAATGCACACCGCAGAGAGAGCATCACGGCACTACATTGACATAAGTGTGGGCTAGTGTGGCCTTTCACACCCAAACAGACATCTGGAGGTCCTTACGTGATCCTTAATCATCCCCCTCAGTGGGCATGCACACACACACCATATCGGTTACCAGATAAGCCAGCTGAAGTGTTGTGTGTCTTTTGCATTAATATGCGATTCCATATGTGTATCCAACATCTGTATGGAATTGGGGCGGGGGTACTGCTGTGGAAATACCTGATGAAACAGAGCCGCTCTTCTTCCTCTTTCAAAAAGAAATCACCCCACACACTTTGGAAATCACTGTGATTATGTATCATCCTGATCTGTTACATTCAAACAACCCAGAGTATCTAGGAATAAAATTTTTTTCAATAAAAAGCCTCAGCTGAGCATCTATTGGATGGGGGCCTTGTTGGCTGCCTGGAGGAGAACCCGAAGGTGACACTGCTGGTGATGTGTGTCCCTGGACCCCACGCTCATTCCACATTCCCGAGTTTAGCCTCTGTGACGGGGCGTGTACTTGTGGCCACCCTGTGTGCTAAGCCTCAAAGAAGGCAGGTGGGCAATGCAACAAAAAGAAACCCAACTTCGTGTCATAAGGTCTGGCACCAGTCCTATCTCTCCCCGGGACTTCCTCTGTTTACCAAGTGAACCTCAATAGCCTCATCTGGAAAATGGGCCCACGTCATTTCCTCACATGGCTTAAGTAAGGATACAAGGAATTCAGGCGAATGGGCTTCATCAACCATACAGGAGCTCACAAACCAAGGTATCCTTGGTGGCTGTCACCAAGGAAAGCGCAGACCCAGGCCTGCCCAGATCTGAGAAAATTCAGGAAGCCAAAGGCCTTTCCTAGACTCGCCTTCCAAAGTGCTTCTTCCTAGAGAAAAACCAGTTTAATATTTAATAAAGTATGACAAAACCTTTTCAATGTATTTCCTTCCAACCTTATCTAGCCCTTGCAAAGCTCAATCTTTGGGGAAGTCAGACTCCTAGTTTTTGTTGTTTTTGAAGATGATCAAATCCATCATTTTAAAGCTTTTAATAATAATACCATAATAGCTACAGTGATTGAGTGCTCACTATATACTATGAAGCACTAATAAATGTTGTTTTAGGTTCTTTAACCTTCATAACAATCCCTATTTTACAGATGAGGAAAATTGAGGCACACGAGGTGAAATAAGTCACTTTAGGTCACAGAGTTAATAAGGGGTGATGCCAGGACGTGTCTCCTTAACTATTGAGCTCTTCTGCCTTCCAAGCGCTGCTTCGGGGGGACTCAGCACTACTGCTTTACACATTTTACACCCATAGGAATATCCTGGTGGAGAACCTGAAGCAAATATCAGGATGGTAAAGGTAGAGACAAAGAAAGAAGAGGCCATGATTACACTGGTGTCTAGTTTCCTGAGAAACCGCTTCTGACAGTCCTGGTTAATGTCTGATGTCCCCACTTAATTACTAATAGCTTCCCCTTTCACGCTAAAAGTGGCCAGGCTAGGAGAGTGAACTACATGGTCATGCTAGGGTTAATATTTTTGCAGAGATATATACACTTTAAGTGAATAATAAAAGGAATTCCAAGAGACAGCCGTTATGGAAACTATTTTTTCCATGCAAAAACCCCGGGCAGACTTGACTTCATGCTGTGAGATTCTTAGGTACCAAGTCCTTGAACCTAATCTGTATTATAAATTAGAGTTATTTCTCTATAATTGAAATGTTCAGTGTCTTAGTATGCAACACCACAAATTCAGGGTCCTGGCGATTGGAGGATCATTCCAAAATTGTTTTAAAACCTTGTCACTTCCTATTTTGAAACGTAAGTTTGTGTCTGTGGCTCTGTTTTGTTTTGCTTATAAGTTATGTTCCAACTTCAGTTTACCTCTTCCTTCCTAATGTATTCCATGAGTGCAGCTAGTAAATAAAGGAGCTAATTATCAAATCTTATTCTAATTGCATAGTTTAAGACAATGTTTACACTAAAACTGGTTAATGTTTATATTTAATTTGCGTTAATAAAGAGTTCTGTTTTATAGAATTCTTTCCAGTTACCTCTGGACACTATAGCTAGTCCATAAGGAAAGTTGAACACAGAAGTATAATTCTCTAAATCTTTCCTACGTAAGAGTTAAATGTCGTATTTGGGTTAGTAATTAGCTCATTGGTGTCAGGAAGATTCCTCTCTGTGTCAAAGGCGTACTTTGGTGGGAAGAACTTCCTGGAAAACCACCCCTTGGGGATCTTAGCACAAGGGACCACAAAGTCAATTCTACTGGCAAGAGGTGTCAGGGAGAATAAAGAACCTTCTGCATACAAACCTCACAATGCGAACTGAAGCCCCCAGAGGCCAGAATTCTCTCCAGAAACCTACAGATTTGCTCCCTGAGACCTGGGAGCCAACCGATGCCTGCCCATTCCTGGTGATTAGCCCAGGACACTTGGAAACACGGCAGGGCCCCCTTGGGAAAATCGCTCTGCATGGTTCCTTGGCGGGAATGTCCACTCATCTAGGCTGGGGAAATTGCAGACAGGTAAAGAGTTCCAATTTCATCGACCTTAAATAAAGCATCTATTTTCCAGGAACAAGAATTTTCCTGAGCTGCCTTTTACATAATGAAATTATCCACATTTCAAACTCTTTTCTCAGAGCCCCAGAGCTGGAACATTAGTTTCCTGTGAAATTGGGACCTCTGCCCTTCCGACGTTGAAGTGTATCCCAGGTTGGGGCTACTGATTATCTCTTTTTTATTTTAGGTAGTTTCACTCAAAGGACAAAACATACCGGGCCTTGGGCGCTTGACCCTCCAGAAAATATTTAACATCTGAATTAAACCGACAGGCTTTGCCAGAAGTGCTCTTCGAATTTTATGTCTGAGGCTATTTCCCCCCAGCACCGAATCACTAAAACCTAAGTAGATAAAGACAGCTCTGATAAATTGTGTTCCCTGAACTATATGCCATCAAGCAAATTCTTGATTTCCCCTTTTTCACAGCGAGTGTTATAAAGTGTTCTACACTCTTTGTATCCCCACTGAGTTCAATTATTCTGGAAACAAACATTATTGTTTAAAATGAAGATCCAGGGGTTATTAGCGTGATCCAACCGCTGTACTAAGGCTGAACCCAGATGCAATGAGGCAGAGCTGTGGATGGAAGCAAGGAAGCCAGCTCTGATGGAGGATGAGAGACAATAAAATTATACAGCCATCTTTGTTTACTGCCCTTCTGGGATTAATGCCAAAAGGCCCATTCCACGACAATCGACTGCAAAAAGGAATAATGGGGCTTACTGGACGTTTCCAGAAGGCATGCCTGGACCACCTTTTTCCCAGTGAATCCGTCAGAAATATTTATTAAGCACTTCTGTCGTATAAAACATGCTGCAAGGTGCTGTGGGGGTTAGGAAAGCAAGCAAGCACAGTGCCTTTCTCAACAGAGATGTGCACTCTTCTCACCGGTAACCTAAGTACCTATCCCATGCAAAGTGATGGGCTGGACGCCAGGGACTGTGAAGAAAAATACCATCCAGCCCCAGGCTGCAGGAAGCATGTTCCAGAGGGCCTGCCCAGCTCTCGTCCCGCCTGTGGCTTCAGTGGCCATGTTTGGGCTGGTGGTCTTCTGGCCCCGGCCACAGCTGGGCTCAACAGGGCGAAATCCAGATCCCAGGTATGAACTTAACCCTTCTGAGGTCTAGCAGAAACCAGTGGTGGTCTTTCTTAGGAAGCTGCACCACAAGACAGAGCAGGTAGATGTGGTCCAGGCAGCAGCAGTAAAACCCCGCGGAATCAGGCTTGCAGAGGAGGAGTAGGTAAACGTGGACGTGAGCAAGGTCACATGCAGCCTGCATGGCCGGAGCTGGGGGCCACCGTGCGGTCCCTGAGAAATGGGACAGGACTCCAGGTGTTGACCTCACCTGAGGCTTCAGCTGGCATGGCTCGCTGAAAGGGGGGCTTCAAGCAGATGATTGGCGAGCTAGGCAACAGCCCTGGAGTGGGGGATGCAGGGGGCTGAGTCTGGCCCATGCCTAAGGGATCAGAAAGAGAGAGGCTGGAGCCGAGGTAGAGGGTCTTCCCTCCACAGGTGAGTCAAGGACCCAGATCGGAATCCACAGGTGGGAGCTTGTCCTGGGAACATTATTAAAGGGATCATACCACAAAGAGGTCTGTGCAGGGAGACAGGTGGAGAAACTGGGCCTGAGGAGGGACAAGAGCTGGAGGTGAGTACCACCTCTTCACAAGGGCCATAGCCTCTGAAAGACCCACATCTGCATGATGAAGGAGAGGCAGCTTTGAAGGTAGGCTAGATTCAGAGAGCTGCTAACATCTCCCAGTGGTATGAGTCAAATGCTATGGACTGAATCATGCCCACCCAAATCCACATGTGAAAGCCCTACCCCCAATGTGATGGTATTTGGAAAAGGGACCTTTGGGAGATAATTAGGTTTAGATGAGGTCATGAGGGTGGAGCGCTCATGGTCAGATTAATGCCCTTATAAGAAGGGACATCAGAGGGCTAGCTTCCTCCCTCTGCCATGTGAGAACGCAGTGAGAAGGCAGCTGTCTGCAAGTCAGGAAGAGAGCTCTTAGCAGAAACAGACCCTGATGGCACCTTGATCTTGGACTTGCAGCCTCCAGAACTGTGAGGAAACCAATTTCTAATGCTTAAGCCCCCCAGTCTGCAGGTTATGCAGCTCGCACTGACCAAAGCATCAGGTAAAGCTGTTCTTAGCTCCTTCCCACTCTCTCTCCATGCTCTAGCAGAACCAGCAAGCCAGGGGCAGAGCAGCAGGGGGGGCAAGCGAGGTACCCCTGTACACTGCCACCCCTGCCAGGGGGCAGGCATCTGGCCCTGGTGCCCAGAGGAGAGGTTTTAACTTCAATCAGATTCAGAACATTGAATATTACTCAAGACCGAGTGTCTTCAGTCCTGGATGGAAACTCTGTTTGCTGTCAACACTGCAGGACCTTCTATTGCTTTAGAGTGGCTGGTGAGGTCATGGAGTCCAGCTGAGGCAAGAAATGGGGATAAAATCATTGCATTTTGATCATATCCCCAAGCCATGCATGTTCAAAAGAAACCGTGAGAGATTTTGGAAAAGCCTCCACTGGAGAGGTGGCCTTTGAAGTCACGTACGTCAGTGGTGGGGAAGCAAGAAGGTCAGGACAGGAAATTGGAAGGGTAATTTGTGGCCAGAATGTGAACTGATCTAAGCAGGGAAGTGGCATGAGGTGAGTCGTGTTTGGGGACAGTATCTCTGCAGAGAATGAGAGGGTTAAGTTGGAAGTTAAACAGCTTTAAAAATTTTTAGCCAAGAAATTATGAAGGCCTGAGGGACAGAAGTACAAACAGAGGAGAGTGGGCACAGCTGAGGCATTCAGAGGTGGACTCGGCAGAACCTAGTGACTGATGAGGAGTTGGGGGAGCGGAGGTGACAGAGAAAAAACGGCCACCGGCTTTCCAGGCTTGAGGACTGGAAGGATGGGACACCATTGAATGGAGAGAGAAAAGAGCAGATTTGAGAAAAAGATCTGCATTAGTCAGGGTTCTCCAGAGAAACAGAACCAATAGGAGGTGTATAGGTATAGACAGAGATTTATTACAGAGAATTTGCTCACATTATGGAGGCTGGGAAGTCCACATCTGCATTGTGGGCAGGTAGGCAGAGACCTAGGAGAGCCAGTGGTGCATTCCAGGCTGAAGACAGTCTGCTGGAGAATTTTATTTTATGTTTTGGCTTGGAGAGGCCAGTCTTTCTGTTCTATCCTGGCCTTCAACTGATTGGACGAGGCCCACCCACATCATGGATGGCAACATATTTTACTCAAAATCCACCAATTTAAAAGGTTAATCTCATCCCAAAACACCAAGTTTGATACATTAAATTAACCATCACAAAGATCATCAAAGCGTCCATTGGGCTCACTGTCCCTGAGCACAGTAAGAGCTGACTGCTCCCCTCAGTGCAGAATGTTAAAGTTCTCAGCCTCCAAGGGCTGGAGACACATTTCCTTGAAGAACCAGGTGAGAGACTTCTGCTGACACCAACAGAAGTGGCACCCAGCCCTGCTGAGGTCCAACCTGCTGCACAAAATTCACAGCCTTTCAGTGGAGTCTTTGGAAACTTTCCCTCTGTATCCATGAGCCGACCACAACTCCACTATTAATTTAAGAGGGAAGTGTCCAGAGTCCACAGTCACTATGGTGAAGGAATGTGGAAGGTGATATAGATTTGTGCAAATGATGGGGACTTCCCTGAAAAACGAATGATGTCTTACCTAGCAAATATGAAATCTCTCTAGTACTCCAGGTTATCTAAACCCCTCTAGCCAGCCTGCAGAGTTCACTTACTGGGTAATCTAAAGGAGACTCGGACAATTGTATAATCTTGCATCAGCTGGATGGTTTATAACAGCTGAAATGTATGCAGGCCCATCCTCTCACTCAAGCCTTAAGACAGCTCTGACAGTTGGGTCATTATTCCCCATTTGGAAATTAGGAAAGGCAGCCAGGTTGCTAAATGAGAGCAAGGGAGGACTTCAGTCCACGGACTCTGGCTCCAACCTCAGGGCACCCCAGGCAGCAGAGCCGCTTCCAGAGGGGACACCAGGAGAGCACCCAAACTATGGGGTACCAGGGTCGATCACAGCAAAGACCATTGCTTACCATGGTACGGTAACCCCTAAAAGGAGGAAGAAGGGGGGATAAAATCAATCGGGGGGAAAGGGGCTGGGAGTAAAAATGGAGAACAATGAGGACCCCTTCCCAGTAGGTCAGTAGAAAGTGCACAGAAATGACCCAAGAGAATAATGCATTCTTCATATCACTGCAGCCCTATCTGCAGGCGACACTTTTAGAGGCAAGCAAACCCAGATTAGCTCCCCAAACAGAGCTGGAATGATACACTTTTTTTTGTTTTGTTCTGTCTATGAATTTTTAAACGTTTTTATTGGAGTATAATTGCTTTACAATGGTGTGTTAGTTTCTGCTTTATAACAAAGTGAATCAGTTATACATATACATATATCCCCATATCTCCTCCCTCTTGCATCTCTCTCCCTCCCACCTGCCCTATCCCACCCTTCTAGCTGGTCACAAAGCACTGAGCTAATGACCCTGTGCTATGCGACTGCTTCCCACTAGCTAGCTATTTTACATTTGGTAGTGTTTATATGTCCATGCCACTCTCTCACTTTGTCTCAGCTTACCCTACCCCCTCCCCTTATCCTCAAGTCCATTCTCTAGTAGGTCTGCGTCTTTATTCCCGTCTTGCCCCTAGGTTCTTCATGACCTTTTTTTTTTTTTTAGATTCCATATATATGTGTTAGTATACGTATTTGTTTTTCTCTTTCTGACTTACTTCACTCTGTATGACAGACTCTAGGTCCATCCAACTCACTACAAATAAATCAATTTCGTTTCTTTTTATGGCTGATAATATTCCATTGTATATATGTGTCACATCTTCTTTATCCATTCATCTGTTGATGGACACTTAGATTGCTTCCATGTCCTGGCTATTGTAAATAGAGCTGCCATGAACATTGTGGTACATGACTCCTTTTGAATTATGGTTTTCTCAGGGTATATGCCCAGTAGTGGGATTGCTGGGTCATATGGTAGTTCTATTTTTAGTTTTTTAAGGAACCTCCATATTGTTCTCCATAATGGCTGTATCAATTTACATTCCCACCAATAGTGTATGAGGGTTCCCTTTTCTCCATACACTCTCCAGCAATTATTGTTTGTAGATTTTTTGATGATGGCCATTCTGACTGGTGTGAGGTGATAGCTCATTGTAGATTTGATTTCCATTTCTCTAATGATTGTGATGTTGAGCATTCTTTCATGTGTTTGCTGGTAATCTGTATATCTTCTTTGGAGAAATGTCTGTTTAGGTCTTCTGCCCATTTTTGGATTGGGTTGTTTGGGTTTTTTTGATATTGAGCTACATGAGCTGCTTGTAAATTTTGGAGATTAATCATTGGTCAGTTGCTTCATTTGCAAATATTTTCTCCCATTCTGAGCGTTGTCTTTTCGTCTTGTTTATGGTTTCCCTTGCTGTGCAAAAGCTTTTAAGTTTCATTAGGTCCCGTTTGTTTATTCTTGGTTTTATTTCCATTTCTCTAGGAAGTGGGTCAAAAAGGATCTTGCTGTGATTTATGTCATAGGGTGCTCTGCCCATGTTTTCCTCTAAGAGTTTGATAGTGTCTGGCCTTACATTTAGGTCTTTAATCCATTTTGAGTTTATTTTTGTGTATGGTGTTAGGGAGTGTTCTTATTTCATTCTTTTACATGTAGCTGTCCAGTTTTCCCAGCACCACTTATTGAAGAGGGTGTCTTTTCTCCATTGTATATTCTTGCCTCCTTTACCAAAGATAAGGTGACCAGGGCTTCCCTGGTGGCACAGTGGTTAAGAATCCACCTGCCAACGCAGGGGACACGGGTTTGAGCCCTCGTCCAGGAAGATCCCACATGCCATAGGGCAACCAAGCCCGTGTGCCACAACTACTGAGCCTGCTCTCTAGAGCCCACAAGCCACAACTACTGAAGCTCACATGCCTAGAGCCCATGCTCTGCAACAAGAGAAGACACCACAATAAGAAGCCTGTGCACCGCCAACGAAGAGCAGCCCCCACTTGCTGCAGCTAGAAAAATCCCGTGCACAGCAATTAAGAGCCAACTCAGCCAAAAATAAAATAAAAATTAATTAAAAAAAAAAAAGTAAGGTGACCATATGTGCATGGGTTTATCTCTGGGCTTTCTATCCTGTTCCATTGACCTATATTTCTGTTTTTTTGTGCCAGTACCATACTGTCTTCATTACTGTAGCTTTGTAGTATAGTCTGAAGTCAGGGAGCCTGATTCCTCCAGCTCCATTTTTCGTTCTCAAGATTGCTTTGGCTATTCAGGGTCTTTTGTGTTTCCTTAAAAATTGTGAAATTTTTTTTCTAGTTCTGTGAAAAATGCCAGTGGTAGTTTGATAGGGATTGCATTGAATCTGTAGATGGCTTTGGGTAGTATAGTCATTTTCACAGTGTTGATGCTTCCAATCCAAGAACATGGTATATCTCTCCATCTATTTGTATCATCTTTAATTTCTTTCATCAGTGTCTTATAGTTTTCTGCAAACAGGTCTTTTGTCTCCTTAGGTAGGTTTATTCCTAGGTATTTTATTCTTTCTGTCGCAATGGTAAATGGGAGTGTTTTTTAATTTCACTTTCAGATTTTTCATCATTAGTGTATAGGAATGCAAGAGATTTCTGTGCATTAATTTTGTATCCTGCTACTTTACCAAATTCATTGATTAGCTCTAGTAGTTTTCTGGTAGCATCTTTAGGATTCTCTGTGTATAGTATCATGTCATCTGCAAACAGTGACAGCTTTACTTCTTCTTTTCTGATTTGGATTCCTTTTATTTCTTTTTATTCTCTGGAATGATACACTTACAATAACAAGGATTGCTGTGGCCGGCAGAATTCTGGGATGGTATACTTGTACGTTCTCCCAGATGTTCAATCAAACACTAATCTAGGTGCCCCTGTGAAGGGATGTCACAGATGTAATTAAGGTCCCAAATCAGTTGACCCTAAGAAAGGGCAATTACACTGGGTAAGTCAGACCTAATCAGGTGATGCCTTAGAAGGGATGGGGCTCCTCCTAGCTAAAGAGAGTCAAAGCCTGACAGGGATTCGATGCAAGGGCAGATCTCTCTGTCTGGCTCCGAAGATGGAGAAGACCGTGTGGCAAGGCATGTGGGTGACCCCTAGGAGCTGAGAGCAGCCCCTGGCTGAAAGGCTAGGCTAAAGAAACAGAGGCCTCATTCCTACAGTGGTAAAGAAGTGAATTTGATCAACAGTCTGACTGAGCTTGGAGGCTGATTCTTGCCCAGAGCCTCCGTAAAGGAACACAGCCTGGCCAAGACCCTGATTCTACCTGTCAGACCCTGAGCAGAGAACCCAGCCGTGACATGCCCGGTCTCCTAACCTACAGAACTGTGAGTGAATACATGGGCATCATGTGAACCCACTAAGTATGTGCTCATTTATTACACAGCAACAGAAAACTAATACAATTGCTAACATTTTATCAATGTTCCCTCTCTGCAGGCCAGTTCTAAGTGTAAATAATTCAATTAAGTTTCAGGACCCTGTGAGTTGGACACTTACCATCCCCATTTTACAGGTGAGGCAACCAGGACACTGAACATTTAGCCAGTTCTTACCCATTTCTTTTGTTTTTTTTAAATAAAAATTGTATATTTTTAAAGTGTACAACCTGATGTTTGGATTCACATACACACAGTTTGAAATGATGACTACAGTCAAGCTAATTAACCTGGCCATGTCCTCACATAATTACCATCTTCTTGTTGCTGTTCTCAGTCATCCGACATACCTGAAGCTTTATACTTTTTGACCAACATCTCCCCATTTCCCCCACCTTCCCAGCCCCTGGGAACCACCGTCCTACTCTCTGCTTCTATGAATTCGACTTTTTTAGATTCCACATGTAAGTGATATCATGCAGTATTTTTCTTTCTGCAACTGGGTTATTTCACTCAGTATAATGTCCTCCAGTTTCATCCATATTGTTGCAAATGGAAGGAACTCCTTTTCTAAGGCTGAATAATTTTTCATTGTACTCATATATTTTATATATATGTATATATATGTGTATATGTATACATATATGTGTGTATATATATAAATTTCTTTATCTCTTCATCCATTGATGGACACTTAGGTTGTTTCATATCTTGGCTACTGTGAATAATGCTGCCATGAACATGAGAGTGGGAACACCTCTTCGAGATCCTGATTTCAGTTCCTTTGGATAAATACCCAGAAGTGGAATTGCTTGATCATAGGTTAGTTCTATTTTTAATTTTTTGAGGAAGCTACATACTGTTCTCCATAGTGGATGCAACAATTTACATTCTCACCAAGAGTGCACACGGGTTCCCTTTTCTCCACATTTGTTATCTCCTGTCTTTTTGAAAACAGCCACCCTAACAGGTGTGAGGTGACATCTCTTTGTAGTTTTGATTTGCATTTCTTTGCTCATTAGTGATGTTGAGCCCCTTTTCATGTACCTATTGACCATTTATGTATCTTCTTACCCTGTTCTCCTAACATTTAGTCAGCATTGAAATTCCAGGTGGCTGCTGGCCTCCCTCCTGAGAGGCTCCGGATCACATTCCCAACTCTTCATCTTTCTACTCATAATTTATCTGAGGGGTGCCTGCCTCCTGCCTCTGCCATCAGGGCTCCAGTCACCTTCTTAAGGCTAACAGGGTGCCTCATCCAATGAGGTGAGTTTCTGGCCCCCAAAACAGTGCTGGGTGGGAGACGGTTTGCCCAAATCGAGCAGAGTGAAGGGTCCTGTTCATCTGTTCAAGTGGCCATAACAAAATAAGACACACTGCGGGGCTTACACACACCACAGTTCTGGAGGCTGGAAGTCCAAGATCAAGGCATAAGCAGGGCTGGTTTCTACTGAGGCCTCTCCTTGGCTTGCAGACTGCCATCTTCTTGCTGTGATCTCATGGGTCTTCCTTCAGTGCATGTCTGTGTCCTAACCTCTTCTTATAAAGACATCAATCCAATTGGATTAGAGTCCACCCTAATGACCTCATTTTAACTTAATTACCTTTTAAAATATCCTGTCTCCAAATACAGTCAAATATATTCTGAGATACTAGTGTCAGGCCTCCAACATATGAACTGGGGGCAGGGGGACACAATTCAGCCTATAACAGGCATCAAGTGCAAAGTCAAAGGTTTGAACAAACTTGTCAGAGCCCAAGGGAAAGGTCCCCTCAGGGTTCCCAGCCAGCAATTCATCGTCTAATACCCAGCAGAGCTGCAGGTGCCCCCAATTTCACCTCCTCTGTTCCCAAAACTTCCCCACCACTTGCTCTAGGTCCCTCGGCCGAAGTCACCACTTCCTGCCCCACACTCAGAGACATGGGTGCCCCAGCGAGTACCAGGTACCAGAGCAGAACCAGCTCATATCTTCAGAATTTCAAAAGAGAGCAATATTCAGCAGTTCAAGCGGGGCCAAGGGCTGACATTAAGCAAATTTCAAGGGTTATTTGAAGTTAATTGAGTTTAATCATATAATGATTTTATAATTAGTCATAGTGCTCTTGTTTCTACATGGGTAGACCCAGACTCAGAAGGAAATGACTGTATCAGGCAGGGAAGGGGCCAGGGCAGCAGAGGAAGGACAGCGGGGCCAGGGAGAAGGAGGTGGTGTCTGAACCCACGGAAACACTCCGCTTCACTCTCTGGGCCCCCACCTGCACCAGCCACAAACTGGGGTCCCAGCGGGGGCTCCCATACCCTGCCGGGTCTGCTGGTGCTTTCCACACATTTGTCCTGCTTACTTGAGGGCATGTTCCATCTGTGTTGAGATGGAGCTTTGTAACCAAGGGGTCAGCATCAGGGAACTTCTAAGGTGACCAGACTCATTGCAAGCTCCACAAATGCTACTGCAGACCCGACTGTGTAGTGAGGTGTTTGGTCCAAAACCTGACTTAACCTAATCAACCAACAGCATTTACCTCCTGGGCAGTCATCAGAGCTATCAGGTTGCAGTGATTAAATCTCTGCACGTCTCTAAGGGGTGCAGTGTGGGTCCCCCCAGTCCTCTCACCCAACCAGACCCGGGTTTAAGTTCTGCTTCCAATGCCACAACATTAAGCCCCTTGGGACTTCACTGTGCCCCTGAATAATGGAATTAGGGTGACCCCCAGGGTGTCCAAGGAAGGCTTCTTCTCAGAGACAACTCAACTCTATGGGGAGCATAAGTGAGGCCAGACTGACCAGTGTGACAGCATAAAATGTATGTGATTCGCAAAAACAGCAGGTACTATTTTCTCTTAATCGGGTGACCACACGGGGAGGGGAGTGGAGAAGGAAACCACCATTTCTTGAGCACTCACCATTGGTCAGACCTGTGCTGTAGCACTTGTTTCTCACCTTCCAGGTCATGGTGGACAGAGGCTCAGAGAGGTGGTGACACACAGTGCCAGGTGTATCTGACTCCAGTGCCCAGGGACAGTCCACAGTAACACCTCAGGCGCCAGGTAGAAAGAAGGCACAGGGGGAAACCGGGGTGCATTAGCACAGAAGCCCTCAACCCCTGGGTGAACAGCTAAGATGCCGTGAGCAGGGTCCAGCCTCCTGTCCTCCCTAAGGGAAGCCCCGGGTGCCAGCTCACGGAGGACTCCATGAGAGACACATGAACGCTTTTCTTTGCTTCCCAAGCCCTTTCCTCACAGAGGTCAAATTAACTATGAGTAGGATGCCAGGGAAATGATTCAATGTAGGTAAATGAGAGTGTGGACTTTGACCTCATGGTTTTAATTACTGGATGATGGAAACACTTTTAAAAGGTACCATGCAACTATTCATCAAGGGATGAATGGATGAGCAAGATGTGGTAGATCCTTACAATGGAATATTACTCAGCCTTGAAAAAGGCAATTCTGACACCTGCTACAACATGGATGAAGCTTGAAGACATCCTGCTTCAAGTGAAATAAGCCAGTCACAAAGGGACAAATACTGTATAATTCCACTCACATGAGTTACCTAGAGTAGTCAGGTTCACAGAGACAGAAAATAGGATGGTGGTGGCCAGGGGCTGGGGGAGCGGGGCATAAGATGGGCAGTGGTGATGGTTGCACAACAGTATGAAGGGACTTAATAACACTGAAATGTACACTTAAAATGATGGAGATAGTCAATTTAATGTTATGTGTATTTCACCACCATTTTTTTTAATTAGAAGGGAAAAAAGGGTATATGCAAGTCAGGGCCTGTGCTGTTTCCCAGACCTCCTGGGCAGCCACCCAAGTCCAGGAATCCCCAGTGGAACTTACATTTCTGGAACAAGTCTGGTGAGGCTGCAGAACCTGAGGGCAGGTGCCAGCCTGTCTGAATTTCTTCCTCACCCTACAGAAATGCATCTTTAATGAATGCTGAGCCCTCCATTTGGGCTTTACCTGGGACAGTTTATCCTGTACAAGCTCAGGGCCACAGGGTCAAGGGCAGATTTCCAACTAGTGGAACCACTACTGTGGGGACTGTGCTTGGCTGCCCCTGATTTCACTGTCCCCCCCCACCCCCCACCCCCACCCTCCCCAGGCTCCTGTCACTACCGGTCAGTTGCCCTTCTCATTTTTAGAGACAGACCCAAATTTGATGCACATTGTACGTGGCGCTGTGACTACACAAATCACATACATACGTCACGCTGTGGAATAACGTAGGCTGTCTCCTCCTCTCTCTCTCACACACAGTTAACCCCTCAGTCAACTTCATTAGTCCCTTCCTTCCAGACAGTACCCTGTCATCTTCAGCTTCCCTACTGCCCCATCACTGCTAGTCCTCAAGGTAATCATCCAAAGGCTTTATCTACAAAAAAAATCTCCTGGGAACACTTGTTGAAAATACAGAATTCTGAGCCTCATCCCAGGAGACTATACTTTTCTGTAAGCCTGGGGTCAGGAGTACACAGTCCCCACTCACAGTTTACGGAGGGTGAGTGAGTAGCACGGGGATCACCGCCTTCCTCGCCCCTGACCCTGAGAAAGTGTCCTCTCCCTGCGCTCCAAGTGTGGAGTTGTTCTTGATACTTGAAGGTGTTGGAAAGTTGGTCTCTGACTATTTGAGGTTCTGCTGTTCTTTAAAGCACCATTACACGTGATTCCCATCAGTCATGGGATGACAAATCATTAAAGAGTGTCACCATGTGGAACTGGTATTGTAGACCACTTTCGACTTAATGACTCGCCCAACCAGTTCTGTGGCATCCTACACCCACACTCCCTCCCTGCAGGATGTCACCCAGGAAGACCCTCCATCAAGAGATCTGTTATTAACCCCACTGTCTTCCTATGGGCAACACATGCCCTTTTTTTCAAACCTTCTGTAATTCAAACTCCCTTCCCATATCCAGTGGCCCAGATTGTGGTTTTTTATGTTAACCAGCATTATTTGACCGCAATCCAGGATCACAGCTGTACCACAATATCTGCCCAGTTTAGATGTTTTCAATTCCAAGTAACAGACAACTCAGATTCAAACTGGTTTTAAAATATAAACATTGATTACTTCCTATAATAGGGTGCCCACGTTGGGCACTGGTTTCTCAATTCAATGGTGTCTTCAAGGATTGTGCTCTGCTGTCCACAGTCAACTTCATTATAACACTGGTCTCCAGGACGTTGAAAGATGGTGGCCAGCAGCAGCTGTCCATCAAACAGGTGGGCTGGAAGGTAGACTCCTTATCTTGCAAGAGAGAGAACCTTCCTCCCTCAGTGGACTCTGGAACTTTCCTCATATTGGCCAGCACAGTTCGTATGCTCCCACCTCAACTCACCTCAACCACCAGGGGATGCTACACACAGATTCCCCTGTCACACTTCCTGCTTCCCACAGCTGTCCCTGGGGCGTGGAGGAAGAGGGACTAGATGCTGGGTAGACAGCCCTAAGAGCTACTGCAGCTGCTATGTCATTGGCTCTTTCAACACAAATGCTGGACCAGACCCTCCTGACAGACATGTGATAAGAAGCCAGCACCTGCTCTGGGTGACATTTCTCTCCAGAAAGAAAGCGTGGGGAGTGTCATAAGCCGACCAAGGCAAAGCCAGCCTCCTCCATCACAGGACCCTTCATCAGCCTTATGGATTTGCAGGAGTTTTTAAAGTGCTTTGCTCTAAGCACCTGATTAAACATTAATAAAAGGTCAAGGTTATGGTCCCAGGGACCTCCTGACAAAATCACTCTTTATCTCTCTTCCTCATGAATCCTCCTGTTGCAATACTTATCTCTTCCCTACCTCCCTGCAAACCCCATGACTATTTAAGGGCTGAGGGACCCAGAGAACAAACTACCTTTGGTTCATTCAGAGGGAGCATTTCTAAAGCCTTGGCTTGAAGGAACATTGTCAGGACTGGGGGTGTTTGTGGCTCTAGTTTGGAGAGTTTTGCTTCCCTACAAAGCACTTACAGAACAGAAGAAACAGCGGGTCAACATGATGGGATTTCTGCATTCAAGGCCATCTTTCCTATAGGTTAGTGTCATTGATTACCTGCACCTCAGGCCCTGACAGGTAATCAATAGACCCTCTGACCCAGATATGTGAGTTGGCCTGTGGGGGGTTGAAAAACAAGAAGTGAACATGGCAACTCTGGTTCATGCTTTGCATACATGAGAATTACATTTTTTCCCCAGAGTAGCAAAGCCATTTCTGCTCAGATTACCCCAGCCATCTCAGGAGCACATAATCAGAGGGTCCTGTTCATTTTTCCTGCTGGAGAAGAGTTCTGCAACCAACCCCAAGCCATTAAGAGCAAAAGTTTGGAAAAATCTTTTTATGCCTCCAGAGAGCTAGGACTCTTTAGGAAGGGCCACCTAACCTTCTCGGTAGGGATATAGGGGAACGGTGACTCTTACGGGGGCAGGAGAACAGGAAGGGGTTCGATCACCTGCCAGGGAAAGAGGATGGACTCTAGGAGGCACTGATGTTGCAACCCTCAAAAACAGAAGGATCTTGGCTGATGATAATGACACTGATCCTCAGGATATGGATTTAATGGGATGGGGTCCAGGGGTGCAAACAGTGAAAGACTCTCAAAGACACATAGAAGACAAAAAATAGTCTACAACTATTTCTGGTGTCACTTCCTCCAGGAAGTCAGCCCTGACACAACTTGGTACCCCATTTAGACCAGGAGCCGCCTCTGCAGTGGGCCCAGACTTTCCTGGACATGTCTGTAACACTTTCTGTGGGTCTATATGCATATTGCCATGCCCTCAAGGCTGTGAGTCAATTGAGGTTGTGGGTAAGAATCATAACCTGGTCACATCTCAATCTCAGCCCCAAGCAAAACCCAGCACCTAACAGCATCTCAACAAAGCCTGTTGAATAGGTGAATGAATGAATGAGTGAATAAATTTATAAATGAGTGCGTGTGTGAGTGAGGGAGTAAACTAATGAAAATATAGCATCCAACCAAAGAAAGAACATCAAGGTACTAGGTCCCCAAGGATAATAGCCCTAAGGAAAGGGGCACCTTTCATCCCTTTCCTGGAAATTTTGCAAAGGAAAAGTGGTTAGATACAATAAAAAGAAGATTGACTTTTACATCCAGAGTTGGGTCCAAATCTTGGCTCCACTAGCAAAGTGAGTTCAGGCAAGGTATTTAGCCTCTTTGTCCCTCAAAGTTATCATTGAGAATAAGACCTACCTTATGAAGCTGTGCTGAGAATCAGAGAAAAGATATGCTCAGTGCCTGGTACATGGTTAGCACTCACTAAGTTGTAGTCACTACCAACATTAACCAAGCCCTGCCATGGAGTGGCACGGCCAAAGCTGGGGCATATGTTATCAAGCCAGAAAGGTAACCACAAAAAGTAGGCCAAGGTCATTCTAAGATATCAGACCACTGGGCTGAGTGGCCAAAAACAGACCACAACTTCTCTCTTCCAAATTTTGCAAAGGACAATAAATTCTGACCATCCAATAGGCCATCAGTAAAACTTCTCTCAAGGAATGTAAATTGATAAACCATGAAAGGCAAAGACATTGCCTCTGTGTAAGTGAAGTTATGGCAAATATTAAGTTGCCAAAAATTCCAACACTGGGTATCAGTCAGGGAATGCTAGGTTGTGCTGCAGTAACAAACAGCTCCAAAATCTCAATGAGTTAAAAATCATGTCACATATCCTTTGCAGGTCAGCAAGGGGACTCTTCTTGGAGATCCAGGCTTACTGAACAATCAGTATTTCAAATGGTGGTGATCACCAATGCCAGGAAGAAAATGAGCTCTGGAGGGTCTCATACTGTCAATGAAATGTCCCCTCTGTGGGTGACATGGTCCATGAACAACCATTAGCCTGAACTAATCACTTGGCACCACCTAATCACGGGGGGTGGGGGGGCGGGGGCCAGGAGGTGCAATCCCAACATGTGCCCAGACTAGGAAGAAAGGGAAATATTTTGTGGATCATGCTAATGAGCACAATACACTGCAAGAGAAGGAGATGCCTAGGAAGCTCCATCCAAACCAGCCCTGGACAGTGGTGACAAAGATGACTGGAAGGCAAAAGCATCAAGTCCTTCCCAATATCTATAAGTTCAGAGTGGAAGGGGATAAGTGCAGAAGACAGCTTGATTTTCCATTTAGCATGGCCATCATCAAAAAGTATACAAATAATAAATGCTGGAAAGGGTGTGGAGAAAAGAGAACCCTCCTACCGTGTTGGTGGGAATGTAAATTGGTGCAGCCACTATGAAGAAAAATATGGAGGTTCCTTAAAAAACTAAAAATAGAGTTATCATATGATCCAGCAATCCCACTCTTGGGTATATACCTGGAAGAAAATGAAAATTCTAATTCAAAAAGATATATGCACCCCAATGTTCCATAGCAGCACTATTTACAATAGCTAAGACATGAAAATAACCCAAGTGCACATCAACAGACAACTGGCTTAAGAAGATGTGAGATAGATAGATAGATAGATATACACATATATACACACATATAACGGAATACTACTCAGCCATAAAAAAATGAAATTTTGCCATTTGCAGTAACCTGGATGGACCTAGAGATTATCATACTAAGTGAAGTAAGTCAGATACAGAAAGACAAATATTATATGATAACACTTATATGTGGAATCTAAAAAATAATACAACTGAATCTATATACAAAACAGAAACAGACTTACAGACATAGAAAAACAGACTTATGGTTACCAAAGGGAAAAGAGATGGGGGGAGGGATAAATTAGGAGTATGGGATTAACAGATACAAACTACTATACATAAAATAGATGAGCAACAAGATTTACTATATAGCACGGGGAACTATATTCAATATCTTGTGATAACTTATAATGGTAAATAATCTGAAATATATATGTATACACTGAATCATTTTGCTGTACATCTGAAACTAACACAATATTGTAAATCAACTATACTTCAATTTGAAAAAAAGGCCGCTATTTTGCATTTAGGAAAGTGTGGGGAGCTCCGGATTTGCTCACTGCTCTCTTTAAAAATCAACTGTATTCATATTTTAAAGAAAGAATGTATATATATGTATAACTGAATCACTTTGTTGTACAGCATAAATTAACACAACATTGTAAATCAACTATACTTCAATAAAAAAAATGGAAAAAGGAATCAACTGTACTCATACTAATGAGCGTGCACGCCATACCTCAATACCGCCTGTGTTGGGCAAGAAGAGGACAAAACGGCTCAGAGAATTTGGATTCTTGCACGGGGGTGACAAAGTGTTTCTTTCCCTAATTTGGAAGTGAGTTTAAAATGTGCAAAGAAGCAGAAATTCCTCTCGGCACATTCCTCTGCTGGGTAGGGCTGTGAGTTCCCAGTAGCAACAAGAGTCCCAGCGCTGCCAGGCTCACACGGGACTCAGGAAAGGCCCTCACTTTCCAGGTCAAGATCATTAGGGAGTTTAATTAGCACCTTGGTTCCAGAATCTATACGTAGATTCAGAATATATATGTCCTCTGAGGCCCACATAAAATTGGCTGGGGACCCCTGTTCCTTGCCAGCTGGAAAGTTCAGTGCTCCCCAAATGTCTTTGGACTCTTGGGGCTTACATTCACAGGGGGCCCCATTGTGCTGCTTCCTCTCTCCCTTGCTCTTCATCCCACCGCTAAAGGGAAATAGAAACAGGGTGCCAAGGTGGGGAAGTTCCTGGTGTGATGGTAGCAGCAAGGGTCGTGGTGCCACAGAACAAGACATAGCGTGAGAAGAACCCGGGGAGCGGGCTGGAGGCTGTGTCCCAGAGTCTCAGAACCAGAGATGGAGGCTGGATGTTATACAGCCCTTGATGGGAAGGCAGGCAGGGATTTAAGCAAGGAGTGAATGTGATCAGACATGCACTTTAGATGGATCACGGGCAACTGTATCTCTAGAAATTGGTGAGGAAGTAAACAAAAATGGAGAGCTAGTCCAGAGAGGAGGCTCCTGCAGGAGTCCTGGGGAGAGAGAGGTAGGCATCTGACCTGGAAGATGAATGATCAAGTGAAGGGAATAAGGAGACCTGTTAGACAGCCCTTGCCAAAGTTTAGGGAAGACATGTGAGGGGCTGGATGAGGGAGGAGGGAACAGAAAAGACGGGAACGCCCATGACTGCTGAAAGATGGAAACACTATGGATCTCGGTAACTGGTGGATGATGAGAAGTGTAGAAAAGAAAGATCAAGGAGATTATTCCAAGGTTTGGAGCCCAAATGACTGAGAGGGACCTAAAAGCCTTTGAAAAGGAAATTATGTGGATCTGTCATTGTCATCATAAGCATCATCACCATTGTTAGTTTGGGTATTTAGTACAGGTTTCCTTTTTAAAAATATCTTCTCAAAATTGGTGTCTTATGATTTCACTTAAAGGGGTTTCCAAACTTGTCATTTCAATGATTGAAACAGCCAAAGCACGTCTTGTTACACTAAAAAGTTTCCATTTTCGTGTCTTGCTTTCTAAAATGCTTGTAATCATCCTTGAGCATTTGAGGAACTTGAAGCAGGCATGGCCTCTTTCAAAGGTCAAATGAGGAAGATAAAATCCTTTCCAGCAGCATCTTGTAGCACTTTAACCGAGTATGTGTTAACCAAGGAGGTAGCTCACACGCACGCATGCACACAGGCACAGAGGCGCCCACTAGAACTCCCAGCTGAGATAAAATTGCAAGTATGGCATTGATTGACCCATCAACACTTTGGAGCTGAGCAGAGAGAAAGAAACCCAGCTAGACACAGGGAGGAAGATGCAGGGGGTGTTGACAGAGTCTCCTGTAGAGGATTCTTGAATCAGATGGTCCTCTTCCGTTGGACATCACAGGCAGCATATGTATATGCCTTCGCCAAGCTCAAGATACAGCCAAACGCTTGGCACAAGCTGAGGTTGGCCCCCTGGATCAGGCACAAAGAAATCCATTTGCACACTCTCTTTGCCTCCCCTTCAAGGGGCCACGGAAACACAGAGGGAATTCGAGGTTTACTCGAAAAGTGGACAAAATTCAGATTGTAGGTCTGCCACCAAATGAATGCACTCTCCTACACACAGTTATTTCAAGGTGAAGGAAAGGCCAAAACAGAATAACAGGGCAGGTCATTTTGCCCCTTATCTTATTCACTGATACCTCCACCTACCTTTTCGGGCGGTACCAATTGAGAGCTTCCATGATGATCCCCCCACGTTATTAAGACACGTCTCTCTCACTGGAGTTTTATCTGGGGACCTGTGGTCAATCACTTTCTCAACAGGCACATACTAAGTGCCATCTGCCAGCTCCACTGGCCTGTGAGCAAGAGGTGACCCTGGAAAGACGCCACTGAGACCCTTCATGCTCCATAAGCTGGGCTGCCCGGGGAAAATTAAGTCGTCTGTCTTTCCCACTGGATCAGTGGTTCTCAAGCAGGGCAACCGGGTCACCCAGGGACACTGGGGAAAGTCTGAAGATATTTCTTCATTGTCAAAACTGTGGAGAGAAGGGAGTTGCTACTGGCTTCTACCAGATAGAGGCCAGGGATGCCGCTAAATACCTTCCAGGGCACAGGAGGCCCCATCACAAAGACTCATCCAGCCCCAAGCTTGAGTAATGTCGAGATTGAGAAACCCTGGTCCAGGTTATCACTCCATCCAGGCAGGCACTGGGCCTTTCCTTGTTCACTCTTTTGTGCCCAGTGCCTAAGACACAGTGACTGGTTCACAGATGGTGTAGAAGGTGGGAAGGGAAGCAGGCAAGGAAAGAAGAGAGGCAGGAAGGGAGGTGGGGAGAGAAGGAGGCATCGCACATTCTCTGGAGAAACTTAAACGTTGGTTAAAGGGCCATTACTAATTTTGGCTCAACCAACGTGCTGTAGTCTTCTATCCAAGAGTTTGAACTCTTCCACAATTTCACCAATCCAAGCCCATTGATGCTATCAGATCAGACACCTCCCCCGCCCCAGTCCCAGTACCTTGGGCAGTATCACTCCTAACTGGGAGCCCCTTCTCCCCAGTCAGAGAGCTGAGCAAGAGGAATCTGTCTTCTCCGCACCGGGTGCACACTCACGGGGGCCCAGGAGAGAACTTCACCCTCATCCCTAGAACCCACACAGCTCTGACCGCCGCACAGCCTATGCGCACACACATACACATGCACACACACGTGTGTGCACACACGGAAACTAATGTACAAGGCCACTTGACTCTAGTGCCCTGCCCTGGAGCTGGTGACCTAGAATGGTCTCATTCCCAGTTGTAAACAAAACCTGGTAAGTTCTGAACTCTCACATTCCAGAGTGTGTACAATTTTTTCTTCTCCTCCCAAGTTGCCATCAGAAAGCACAGAAACTCCAGTGAGACACCATGCAATGCACAGTCACCATGCCACCCTCTTCTGGAGGGGTCATCGTTTCCTGGGCATCACCAGCCCGTCTGAGGCTGGCATCCTTAGTGGCCACCCTAGTGATGAGTGTGCAAGAAAATGATGAAAGAGAGGCTCTCCACGAGGCATCTGTGGGCACCGCTCTGCCTGCCGAGATTTGTGCCGTGCTGGAAGTATCTCTATTCGAATGAAAAGTCCAGCCTTTCTGCAGTCACCCAGGAAGTTTTTATTTGTGGCTGTGAAATATGCATTCTAGAAGGTCACAAACACACGCCATGGCCTTGAGGGACCAGAGCACAGCCTGGCTGGGTGGGATCCCCAAAGTCAGACCTTCCTCCTTCCTGGGGATGGAAGATGCCTGTACTGACTGTGTCATTTACCTTCTGTTTTCTGATGCCCTGACATCTTGGGCCTTGCTGACCCTGGAAGGACTGCCCCTTCCAGGGTTAACCAATTCCTACAGATAGTTAAGCAATTCCATGACACGGAGAATGCCTTTCTCATGCAGACCAGCCAATCCAGAACCCACACTCCCAGCCACCTCCTGTATCAGGCTCTACACTCAGACCCACTCTCTGCCTGCCCTACTCACCCCAGGGCCAGGCATCAGACAACCAGGGACAGCCCCATGTGCTCCAGAGCTCTGAAATTACTCAAACCAGCCCATCCCAAGGCTGTGTACCCTGCCTCAATCATTCCTTCCTTGGAAACCACAGTAAAGGCTCGTATCCACATTCCCCCCGCTCCCTCTGCCTCCTGACCCACCCAGTGCTTCCTCTTTGGCCCAGGGTGGAGTCCTATGCCTTCTGTTCCTAGAAAACTGTGAGTATGATCAAATTCTTCTTCAGGACAGCCATCACCTCCGTTTCTGGATGTCTTACTATACCACATCCATAACAAGTCCTGGGTACCCCACAAACAATGCCAAACAGCAAAAGTCAACAATGCCAGGGCAGTGGGAGTTTATAGACACCTGTGCCCACTCAGGCCTGGGTCCAGGCGGCACACCCAGCACCTGGGCCTTCTGTTAGGTCTCTCCCTGTCCCCCTGCCAGGAGAGTGAGCAGAAAAGGCAGCCAGGAGGCGGGAGGGGGGAAAGGGCACCGCACTTTGAAGGCACCAACTGTGGGCAGACACGATGCCCATTACACACATTCTCTGTCATTGCTACAAACTTTGAACAGTGAAGAGGCTCTGGAGTACTTAAAGCCCTACATTAGTCAGATATAGAACCAAGATTTGAACTCAAGACTCAAACGTGGGCTCTCCTTCCACGTCCCCAGGCCACCTTCCCAGTGGACACTTTAAAGCATCAAAACAGATGTCTTTTATCTTTCCTGGGACTGGCAAGGACCATGCAGCAAAGGCTGCCCACAAGGATGTCACTGCTGCAGCCCAGAGCCCCTGTGCCCCTGTGCCCCAGCACTCCACGATCCCTCCCCCAGGGACACTCAGGTACCGGGTCATCCCTGGTAGCCCATGGCCGGTAATAGCTTCTTGGGGTGTGAGCATTTTGGCCGCTCTCCAAGTGTTCCCACCAAACCCCTGCCATTTGTGGCATAACACACACTGGAGTGTTTTCAAAACTATGCAGTGACACCACCAAGGAGGGAAAAGGTAGATGGTTCCCTGCCTGGATATGCTCCTTGGGGAGGACTGGCAGTAAGTCCAGAGGAAACGGCGTTTGGGAAGCGTGGGAGCCGCCGGCATCACTCACGCCTGAAGCCGGGCCTTCCTGTTGGAAGCCAGGAGGCTCAACGAGGTCTGACAACCACAGCTGAGAAGAAGAATGTTCTTTTTAGAGCCCACATTGGAAAAGAGCCAGCTCCTGAGGCAAGAGCATTTGCACAGATCCCATGGAAGCAAAGAAAAACAGAAGAAGGCGCTAAGAGAAGGTGCTCAAGGAAGGTTCTGACTTTAAATTTGCCTCCAGATGTTACACCTGAGAAGGAACAGCAACGGTACTACATGCTTCAAACACGTCAATGTAATTTAAAAAAAGAAATGTGGAAACACTTAGGGTTAAAAGCCCATGCCATGTGTAACAACCTCAAATGGCTCAGACAAAAAATCACACACAGAACAAATCTGGGCAAAGGACACAGGGCTGCTCCTTGTACTATTTGCATTTTTGCAACTCTTGTAAATTTTCTAATTAATTCCAAATAAAAAGTTGATGTTTAAATCTGATCTTGAGCCTCTGCAGGCTCAAGTCATTAGAGTATTAGTTGGTAACAAGGTGTGATCGGGCAGGGGTGGGACCAGTGTGGGGCCCAGGAGAGGACCAATTCCAATCTTCTCCAGTACCCACTGGGTTCCAGCGTCTTCCTTAGGCCCGCGCACAGTGGGGATCGAAACGGACAGTGTCATGGAGCTTACGGGGTAAAGAGGAGGCAAATGGCAAACCAGAGAGCACACAAGTAGATTCATCATCACGAACTGTTGAAAGCTCTAAGGGAGAAGTCCAGAAAGATATAAGAAAGTAAAATGGGGACCCTGTGAGGATGTAAAATCGGAAACCTAAATTTGATCATGTCTCAGTCTTCCCTGGGACAGACCCCCTGCCCCATGTCCTCCACCTGCCTCTTGTCTGTAGAAAAACTTTAGCCTCCTAGGCCTTCCCCAAATTCCAAAGAATAAATTTAATCAGAGAAGTGAGAAAATGCAGAAAAAAAGGAAAACAGTCGAGCAAGACAAAACAATAATAGTTCAGCCATTAAACAAAGTCAAGGACTTTAATTCCTCCTCAAGGGCTATAGAGAACATTCTTAGCCAGGTCCTTTGAGCAGTTATGCAGATACTGAATCCCCCACCAGGTGGAAGAAGTTAACTGTATGCTGCCCATAAGCATGTAGACCACAGACCGGTTGGAACCAGAAGGTTGATGAGATTGACTCCCGATTACCTCACCACCAACCAATCAAGAGAATGTCCACGAGCTGATCACACACCCCATAATCCCCCTCCCTCACCCTGTCTTTAGAAACCGTTCCCTGAAAGCCTTTGGGGAGTTCAGGCCTGTTGAGCACTAGCTGCCTGGACTCCTTGCTTGGTGCCTGCAATAAACACTGCACTTTCCTTCACCACAACCCGGTGTCAGTACATTGGCTTCACTGCACAAGGGTGAACAGACCCGACTTCTGTTCAGTAACCCTCAGGAGGCGTGAGGGGCTAGGCATTTGGGGGTGGTCCTGACAGTCTCATGGTTGTGTTTGCTCTGAGGCAGAAGCCAGGGTGGGGCATGGGCTTGAGCAGTTAGGTGAAGGGGTGCCACCCACCAAGCTGAGACCACCTCAGGCTCCCGTGGACATGCCTGGCTCTGGCGGACTGCTTGCCCTGATCTGGGGGTTTCCACTTGCCCTCACCTGGTCTTGCCCCTGCACCTGTGGACCAGGTTCTCTTCTTGAGAAGAAGCCTCATTCTTTTTTTTTTTTTTTTGGGGGGGGTATGCGGGCCTCTCACTGCTGTGGCCTCTCCCATTGCAGAGCACAGGCTCCGGACGCGCAGGCTCAGCGGCCATGGCTCACGGGCCCAGCCGCTCCACGGCATGTGGGATCCTCCCAGACCGGGGCACGAACCCGTGTCCCCTGCATCGGCAGGCGGACTCTCAACCACTGCGCCACCAGGGAAGCCCAAGAAGAAGCCTCATTCTAAAGCTGCAGCTTCATCAATGCCTCTGCAGCACAGCCTTTCAGGGGCCTGAGCCCTCTAAAAGAACCTCCCTGGTGAACCAAAGCTGTGCATTTTGGGAGCTGATACGGCTCCTCAGGCAACCTCAGGACCTTGGAGCTGATCTGGGGGAGAAGGTGGGCCTCCAGCAGAGCAATGTCACCCCACAGCGCTGGGGCCCTCTGGCTCCTCTTTGGCCCTGATGCCAGTGAGAAGAGGTGAATCCCAAGAGGCCCCAATAGGGCCAGCCCCTCCCTCAGTCAGGAGGCAGCTTCCAGGGACCACTCCTAGAGGCCAAGGGCCACCAGCCTTGTGACCAGGAAGCTCTGGAATCGGAGAGCCTAGTGGTGAATCCTGCCTCTTCTTTGTGGTGTGGCCTGACTCACCTCTCTGTGCCTCTATCTCCCCACCTGTAAACTGGGACACAGCACTTTCTCCTTCATGGGGTGGGGTGGGAAAACCACAGGCAGTAGTTCTTTTTGAACAGCGCCCTGCACATGGTATGTATTTTATTGTCACTGCTGCTGTTGTGTTTATTACCGTTACAGCCTCATCCTCCAAGGAGACCGCCACGTCCTGGGGGGGGGGGGGGTCGCTGGACGTGGCCCCTCTGCCACCCTGCAATCGCGTGCAGTTCTCGGGCGCTGAGGCTGTCCTGGGCTCTGACCGCCCCACCCCCACCCCCGCGCACCCAATCGGCCCTAAACCGGTCCCAGCCTGGCCTTGCCTGCCCTCCCTCGGCCCCCCATCCACCACAGGCCCACTCATGCACGTGCCCGGGCCCCATATCCTCACATCCGGCAGGTCCTTCTTTATCTGCGGGGTCTTCCGCAGGGCCCCTGCCAACCTACGGTGTTTTTGCTTTTACTCCCTGTCATGGTTGAATTGATGCACAGACACACAAAAGAACAAGAGGAATGCGCTCAGATTAGAGGTCTCCCCAGAGAAGAAAATAGCCTGTCGCCACTTTTATGAGCGCTCTTCCACCCGACTGATATTAGGGCCTGTGACCAGAACTCTACCGCGCAGGGGAGCCGTGCTGTGCGTGGGGATAGAGACCAGTAAAGTCCTAAAGGGATTTGCAGCTCCAGTCCCACAGTCCGCGTTCCCTCTGGTCAAAGCCTCCTGGCTGCATATCATGTCCTGGACATCTTAGTGAAACAGGCCTTGGCTCACAGAGGCTCGTTGTTATTTCACTTCGGGGGCCCTGGTGGGAACCGAGGAAGCCGGGAGGGAGCCCGCAGGAAAGTGCAACAGCGCCATCTAGTGGCCGTGTGGGGCAGCCGCGGAGATCCGCGCGCTGTGAGCCGGGATCTTCCCTTCCAGGGAAAATGTGGATCCGTCGCCACAGAACAGTGATACCTCCTCCGGAGCTTCTTAGACAACACGAGTGGCTACCAATGCCACATCATTAAGAGAATTAAAGGCCAAAATGTACACAAGGATGGACCTATTCGGTTTGGGTGCTGATGAAGGACCTAAAGGGGTCGCTGGAGTGGGATTCCCCGGACTCCCCAGCACCTGGAACCTCGTGCGAGACCTCTCAGGTTCTCAGGGACTGCTTCCCTAGGCTAGAGCCGGCCAGCCTGGGGCCTGTATGCTGGGTCTGCAGGTAGGTTAGCAAAGCTGTCATGGGAAGGCCTCCTCCAAATAAAACTGTTCTTTCAAGAAGAGATCATAGCAAGGCACAGGTTCTCAACCTGAGCGTGCATCAATGTCACCTGGAGGGCTTGCTAAAACAAGGATTCCTGGGCCACATCCGGAGTCTCTGAGAACCTGCATTTTTATCATGTTCTCTTGGTGACCGTCGATGTTGCTGGTCTAGGGCCCCACTCTGGGACCCGCTGTTTAAGCTTAATAGCTATTTACGCTGAACCGCTTCCTCCTAACATTTGGAAAGCTCCCGTCGTCTGCACTTATCTCGCTCCAGTTATACTGACAGAGTTCCAGGGCCTCGGTATGGGAACTCTTTTAGGAAAAGCCGAGGAGGAGCTGGGGGAACATGGGAGAGGAGATAAGATAGAGCAGAACATCGGGACTGTCTTTCCCACTCCCATGCCCTTGCAGGCTAGAATCCACTGGGAGACAAAGTTGGTCCCAGCCGCAGACCTGCCACGCCGTGAAGGCCCTTGGTTCTAATCACAGCATCCAGACAGTCAATGAAGTTAGGATACCTACAACCAACATTCAGGGACAAATTTAGGTCATCTCTGCATAATGAATGTTCCTCGGTTTTCTATAACCTTTACAGAAAGACTTGTATTGGGGACATTTTAAGCTAGAGATTTATTGACACAGATGGGGAGCTTCTGTGCTGGTACAACCAGCATGATGCCATGACAGTGTGGTTTTTTTCAGCCTGCAGTCTTGAGCCACTATTTGCATTCAGCCAATCAGAAGTGAGCAGTGCTCTTAGTACCAGCCTATCACATTCTAGTAAATCAGACCAAGTGTATTCAGCCAATCAAAAGTGAGCATTACCCTAAGCCCCACCCCATCACAGTCAAGCCAATCACACCACAAATGCATTCAGCCAATCAGAAGTGAGCCAGAGATCTGTGCGCCACCACAACACCCACACTCCCCATCGCAGTAAATCTGACCACAAATGAATTGACCCAATCAGAAGTGGTCAATGGTCTGAGCCCCTACCCACCAGAATCCACAACATTGCTTATACCTGTAAATCAAGAACTGGATCTCAGTTGATATGGCTCTTAATTGCATCATACATCAATTGAAAAAGCAACTTGCTTATAACTAGAAACTATCTGTTCATTACAAATGTATGCCCACAACAAAAATGTACACAAGCAGAAAAGCTCACCCCCTTAGAGGTGACTTATCCATCAGCACAGTAGGCACCATGCCTAGGGCCCAAGGAAATGTTCTGATTTATTTTTAACTAAGAAAAAAAAATGAATACAATCTGTCCTGGTTTAGATTCATCTTTATGCTAACACAGTAGCAAAATGGGCTTTTTGGTTTGGTTTTTCATGGAAGAAGGGGCCCACAGAGGCAAAAGTGACAGGTCCCATGAAAGTCATGTGTCAGACAAATGGGCAGAATTAGATGGTCCTGAAGGCCTGTAGAAAACTAACCATCTGTAGTTCCATGTAACCTTTCTTTTCCTTCCATTATTACAAAAGACAGAAAACTGGAGAAAAAGAATGTATCAGTCTGGACTCTTGGAAGGAAGGAAAGCAAAGAAAGGAAAGAAAGAAGGGAGGGAGGGAGGGAGGGATGGAAGGTGGAAGGAAGGAAGGGGGAGAAAACTCAAACTGGATTAGGCAAAAGAGGGGGATTTTTAACTCTTGCAACTGAACACTCTAGGGATGGAGCTGGCTGGATTCAGGGACTCAATCACCGGGATCTGGTGTCTCTCCCACTCTTAGCTCCAATTCTATCTTCTGGCCCTCCTCTGTAGCCACAGTACGGCAGCAGTCTTCCCACACATTTCCCACCAGCCTCTTTTCAGTCTGCTTAGACTGATTCTATCTCAACCAGCTCCTGCTCTGACTGGCTTAGGTCTGGGTCACCCACCACACTCAAACTGCATGGGGCGTCCTGCACTCAGCACAGCCAGTGTGGCAACCCAGCTGCACACGCCTTACAGCTGAGAAGCCTCCGCATACATCAGCTTATCCGACCGCCCAACAAACCCTGGGAACCAGGATCTCATTATCCCCATTTCCCAGATGAGGAGACTGAGGCCCAGAGAGGCTAAACTCGCCCAAGACCACCTGCATGCAGAATGGCACAGTCAGAACACAAAGCCAAATCTCCAGACTCCGGGTACGTGTCCTGCCATTTTACTGCTGTCTCCTTGCAGTGTAAGAATTGAGGAGAGAAAGTTATCACAGACCCAAGAGAGATGTAAGGGAGAAAAACGGGAAGGACGGAACATCCCTACCAAAGTTGTACCGTGGCCCTTGCTGGTCAGTTCACTGCTAGGCGTTTAAGAAACTTCCTTCCAGGGTGAGTCTTCCTGATGTTTTCCAACTGTATTTATATCCATATCACCCTTGCAGTTTTCCCACTTGTATTACTGCTTACTTATTTTTCTTAAGTCAACTCACCTCTTATACATAGATTTTAAACATCACCTTCATATCACAATTGTAAATCAAAACAGTATCACTTGCCTCAAATAAAGATCAACCCGGAACTATTAAACTTAAAAATGGTCATCAGCACACCAATCCAAACATCTCACATTCCAAGCAGGGTCCACAGGCTCTCTTGGGGGAATCAGAGCCGGCTGGTCACACCAGAACGCAGGCAACCACTGTGCTATATTCCGCTACAGCTCTTTCCAGTGTGCCCGCAATCTCCCAAAGACCCTGGGATCCAGGTGAGGGAAGTCAGCATCCTCTGGAGCAGGAGGCATGGACAACCTACCCCGAATTGTGCCACCAGCTTACCCTCCTCACAAGGCTGCTGGTTCTGCCACAGCACCTGGGAGAGCTCATTTTATGTGTCAACTTGACTGGATCAAGGGGTGCCCAGATATCTGGCTAAACATTATTTTGGGGTGTGTCTGTGGGGGTGTTTCCAGGTGAGATTAGCGTCGGAATCAGTGGTCTGAGGAGAGCAGATTGCCCTCCCCAGTGGTAGGGCATCATCCAATCCACTGAGGGGGAAGGGAGGATACTCTTTCTCTCCTCACCCCCAGCCCCCTGCCTAACTGCATGAGCTGGGTCCTCACTCTTCCGCCCTTGCATTGGGACTTACACCATCTTCACTCCTGGTTCTCAGGGCTTCAGACTCAGACTGCAATATACACCATCAACTTCCCTGGGTCTCCAGCTTGCAGATGGCAGATCTCGGGATTTCTCAGCCTCCAGAACCGCAGGAGCCAATTCCTTACGGTAAATCTTTCTAGAGATAGCAAGGTAAGTAAGCAAGTATCAATAGATAGGGTAGGTAGATAAATATCCCATTGGTCTGTTTCTCTGGAGAACCCTGACTCATACAGCACCCTTAGCCTCCTGCCCTCACTGATACAAGATCTTATTCAGGAGCCACTAGGCCCTCGGTGGCTTCCAGCATCTTCTTTCCTGGCCATTTACTCATTAGATCCCTAACTTCTTCCATGACTATCGCTGGTTTGGTGCCCTGGGCAGAGGAAGGTAAGTTTGCACGTGGGCCCGGGCAGCCAGGCAGCCCTGGGGTGAGCCACAGTCCCACCTGCATCTTTGCCCACTGTCACTCTGGCCAGCTGTTTCTCAGGTGTATGCTGGTGGCCAGTCTCCATGGGGAGACAGGAGCCACTAACTCCAAGAACTGGAAGTGCCTTAAGAGCACCCAGAGGGAGGTCCTCACTGCTGGGACAAGAAAGCGAGTCCAAGGGGCCGTGTCTTCCCATCTCACTCGCCAGCTCAGGGCAGAGATGGGCTAGGTCACAGCCCCCCAGCTCTTGGTACAATTTTTCCTCTTACTTGACCAAGAATATTCCCACCCCAAATTAAACTGGGTCAATTAAGGTTCCTACCTCCAAGGAACCTCAGTGTGCCTCAGCGGAAGAATCTAGAGTCTCTGTGGTACGGCCATGTAGCCACGAGGACATTGTCTCACCTAGGAGGGTACCGTGGACCACGCACTGGTCACCTTGTAGGAAGAGAAACCAGAGGCTGGGCCATCAATGTAGCCCGAACAGTCCCCATGCCACCCTCACCCCAAAGCTCCAAGATTCCCCACCCTGTGGATGGGGATGCCCTTGCGGGACTGCATGGTTAGAACCATATTTATGGGCTAAATTTCATCTTTCTTGGGCAACAATACAGAAACGGCATGTCTGCCAGGAAGCAGGCATGGTCTGTGCCCTCTTCTCTTGCAACTGGACGTCTCTGCTCCACGGTTCTGAGCGCTGCCTCACAGCTGAGCGTCAGTCCAGTCCGTGCCTCTCCTCTCCCTGTGCTTCCCATCCACCCAGGAGGAGAGCTCAGATCTGGGGGTCCCAGGCAGAGAGAGGCTGACGGGGGAAGGGGGTAGACTCTTAAAGCCAAAGCTTGTGCCAAGGAAACAGAATCCCCAGGAAGGGTGGCCTTGGGAGGAAAGGGTGTCAGTGATATTGGAAATCCTCCCCAACCAAATACATCTCCCCTATCTCCACGCTTTGCTTTTATTCCTTTGGATAAGATCTCTACATTTGGCAGATAGTTCTTTATAATAGCTAAAACCAGGAAGCAGCCTAAATATCCAAGAGGAGGAATGTGGTCGTGTAAATTATGGTATTCCAGGAGATCTTGGGCAGTCTTAAGTATGATGGTTAAAACACTGGGGTAAAACAACTCAGGTAATTTAAAAAGCAAGAAGCAAATTGCATGTACAATATGATCACTACTCTGGTCTTTTAAAGAAAAAGATCTAGAAGTATAAACACCAAGAAATTGCAGTGTACCTCTGGGCCAGGTAGAAACGTAGCAGGATATGACTCCCTTAAAGGCAAGGGCACCTGTTCCCACGCAGAGCCTCAGGGCTGCTGGGTCACCCAGCCCTGCCCTGCAGGCCCCACAGAGCTGTCGCCTGGAGCACAGGCCTCCTAACCTGGGTGTGTGCCCACCCACCCAGCCCAAGGGCTTCTCCACAGGGGACACCCACCAGATTTGACAGCATCCAAGTTCTCTGGGCTTTCTTTCCATCTATTCTGGCTGTCAATTGATAGTCACAGACCAGAGCCGACTGCCTCAGTGCTGTAGGGTCAGGAGCCTCCACCCTGAATTCAGGGAGCTGGCAATCAAGGTGAACATCCAAGTGGACTTTCGCTTCCAGGCTGCTCCTTTAGCATCATAACAGAAAGTCCAGGGTGGCCAAACAATGCCACCAGCCACTGCCACAGACCTTATCCACCACGCCCCAAATCCTCCTCTGCTTCCTCCCCCCTCCTTCCTGCCTCCCCCTCCCTCCTTCCCTCCCTTTCTCTGCCCCTCCCTCCTCCCCCTTCCCCTCCCCTTCTCCCCTCCCTCCCCCTTCCCTTTCTCTGTCCCTGCCCCTCCCTCCTCCCCCTCTCCCTCCCTCTCTCTCTTTCTCTCTTTCTCTCCCTCCTTCCCTTCTCCCCACCCCCACCCCACCAGCAGCACCCTCTTCAGAAATCCCCCCCCCCCACCTCTCTGCATTCACCTCACTGGCTGTACTTGTATCTGGCCCTTGAAGCCCAGAGCAGTGGGAGGACGATTCCCCCCTCCCCCTTCCGTCTTCATCTGCGACAGGCTCTGTGCTTATTCTCCCAAAGGAGCTCTTTTACCAGCACTTTTTAATGTCATGTGTCACATGCTGATTATTCAGGCCAGGAGGAAACCAGAACCCCTGTCCCCATTACCATCATTGCTTTTTGCAATAATAGCAGCTGCTACTCACACTGGCCAGAACGTTCCAGGAGGGGAGGGGCCACGGCTCCACGTGCATGAGGCTGTCCCGGCCTCAGCTCAGCGCCTGGCCCATGGAGGGGATGAACGCACACGCACTGTTTCATCCCAGGAACAAGGACCCCCAGAGGCAGAAAGCACGCTGTCCCCGTGTGGAAAGCTGGCGCTGGGCGGGCTCGGCTCCTCTGGGAGCTGGCCCAGCTTGGCTTAACTTGGGGGTGGGTGTCAGCCAGAAGGGTGTCCCCACCCGTCCCACCCGACCTGAGGGCCAGACTTGCTCCCCATCTCACCCCCACACAGCTCTCCCTCCATGGGGTAGACGGCCAGGCAGCAGCTCTGCTTGCTATTCTGCCTCCCCTCTTCTCACCCCCAAGTCCATTTTTCTCAGCATTACAGCCATGGCCACCAGGACCTGGGCATCCCTGTGTATAGGGCATTTAACCTTAAGCCTCTCAGTGAATCCTGCAAGGGGGACACTATTCCCATTTTATAAATGAGCAAAACTGGCCCCAAAATGTTTTAGATGCTGCTGCTGAGAAAAGGCCGAGTAGCATATCAGAAAACTAAAGGTGAAAATGGGGCCACACTGATGACACAGAACAGAAGGGAGTCCAGATCACAGCTGGATGGTGACCTGCCTCTAGGAGCACGGGCCCCAGGGCTTCCTGAACCCCTCCTCCAGGGAGGATGCTGAAGGGCCGGGGAGCTGAGAGCAGGGACGGGCAGGGGCTGCACAGGAGCACAAAGGACCCCACATGTGTTCCTCCCCAGAACCCTGCTCTGGGTGTGGGGGGGGTCAGTGCACATTTACCCAGAGGTAGGCATCGCACAACCCCACCCCCACCTCCCTGCAACACAGTGGTGCACAAAAGGAAGGGAACAGGTTGCATAAGAAAAATAAAATGGGGACTTCCCTGGTGGTGCAGTAATTAGGAGTCCTCCTGCCAACGCAGGGGACACAGGTTCGACCCCTGGTCCAGGAAGATCCCATATGCCGCAGAGCAACTGAGCCCAAGCGCCACAACTACTGAGCCTCCGCTCTGCAGCCCGTGCTCGGCAACAAGAGAAGCCACCACAATGAGAAGCCCGCGCACCACAACGAAGAGTAGCCCCCGCTCGGAGCAACTAGAGGAAGCCTGAGCGCAGCAACGAAGACCCAGCACAGCCAAAAATAAATAAAATTCAAAATAAATAGTCATTTTTTAAAAAAGAAAGAAAGAAAAGAAAAATAAAATGCCATCAAATGCAAAAAATGAGTCTGACTGAAAGAGTCCTGCTCTGGGAGGTACCATTAAAGAGAAAGAATCGAAATCAGGATTTTTTCAAAATTTATTTGATTGAAGTATAGTTGATTTACAATGTTGTAGATCTCTGCACCCCATGTTCACTACAGCATTTCTCACAATAGCCAAGACATGGAAACAACCTAAATGTCCAATGACAGATGAGCAGATTTTTAAAAAGTGATATGTATATGCAATGGAATTCTTTTTAACATCTTTATTGGAGTATAATTGCTTTACAGTGGTCTGTTAGTTTCTGCTTTATAACATAGTGAATCAGCTATACATATATATGTATCCCCGTATCTCCTCCCTCCTGTGTCTCCCTCCCCGCCTCCCTATCCCGCCCCTCTAGGTGGTCACAAAGCACCGGGCTGATCTCGCTGTGCTATGCGGCTGCTTCCCACTAGCTATCTATTTTACATTTGGTAGTATATATAAGTCCATGCCACTCTCTCACTTCATCCCAGCTTAACCTTCCCCCTCCCCATGTCCTCAAATCCATTCTCTACGTCTGCGTCTTTATTCCTGTCCTGCCCCTAAGTTCTTCAAAACCTTTTTTTTCTTTTTTTAGATTGCACATATATGTGTTAGCATACGGTATTTATTTTTCTCATTCTGACTTACTTCACTCTGTATGACAGACTCTAGGTCCATCCACCTCACTACAAATAACTCAGTTTCATTTCTTTTTATGGCTGAGTAATATTCCATTGTATATATGTACCACATCTTCTTTATCCTTTCATCTGTCGATGGGCACTTAAGTTGCTTCCATACCCTAGCAATTGTAAATAGAGCTGCAATGAACATTGTGGCACATGACTCTTTTTGAATTATGGTTTTCTCAGGGTATATGCCCAGTAATGGGATTGCTGGGTTATATGGTAGCTCTATTTTTAGTTTTTTAAGGAACCTCCATACTGTTCTCCATAGTGGCTGTATCAATTCACATTCCCACCAACACTGCAAGAGGGTTCCCTTTTCTCCACACCCTCTCCAGCATTTATTGTTTCTAGATTTTTTGATGATGGCCATCCTGACTGGTGTGGGGTGATACCTCATTGTAGTTTTGATTTGCATTTCTCTAATTATTAGTGATGTTGAGCATCCTTTCATGTGTTTGTTGGCAATCTGTATATCTTCATTGGAGAAATGTCTGTTTAGGTGTTCTGCCCATTTTTGGATTGGGTTGTTTGTTTTGTTGATATTGAGCTACATAAGCTGCTTTTAAATTTTGGAGATTAATCATCTATCAGTTGCTTCATTTGCAAATATTTTCTCCCATTCTGAGGATTGTCTTTTCATCTTGTTTATGGTTTCTTTTGCTGTGAAAAAGCTTTTAAGTTTCATTCGGTCCCATTTGTTTATTCTTATTTCCATTTCTCTAAGAGGTGGGTCAAAAAGGATCTTGGTGTGATTTATGTCATGAAGTGTTCTGCCTATGTTTTCCTCTAAGAGTTTTATAGTCTGGCCTTACATTTAGGTCTTCAATCCATTTTGGGTTTATTTTTGTGTATGGTGTTAGCAGGTGTTCTAATTTCATTCTTCTACATGTAGCTGTTCTTCCAGCACCACTTATTGAAGAGGCTCTCTTTTCTCCATTGTATATTCTTGCCTCCTTTATCAAAAATAAGGTGAGCATTTGTGTGTGGGTTTATCTCTGGGCTTTCTATCCTGTTCCATTGATCTATATTTCTGTTTTTGTGCCAGTACCATACTGTCTTCATTACTGTAGCTTTGTAATATAGTCTGAAGTCAGGGAGCATGACTCCTCCAGCTCCATTTATCTTTCTTAAGATTGTTTTGGCTATTCGGGGTTCTTTGTGTTTCCATACAAATTGTGAAATTTTTTGTTCTAGTTCTGTGAAAAATGCCATTGGTAATTTGATAGGGATTGCATTGAATCTGTAGATTGCTTTGGCTAGTACAGTCATGTTCACAATGTTGATTCCTCCAATCCAAAAACATGGTATATCTCTCCATCTGTTTGTATCATCTTTAATTTCTTTCATCAGTGTCATATAGTTTTCTGAGTACAGGTCTTTTGTCTCCTCAGGTAGGTTTATTCCTAGGTATTTTATTCTTTTTGTTGCAATGGCAAATGGTAGTGTTTTCTTAATTTCACTTTCACATTTTTCACCATTAGTGTCTAGGAACGCAAGAGATTTCTGTGCATTAATTTTGTATCCTGCTACTTTACCAAATTCACTGATTAGCTCTAGTAGTTTTCTGGTAGCATCTTTAGGATTCTCTGTGTATAGTATCATGTCATCTGCAAACAGTGACAGCTTTATTTCTTCTTTTCTGATTTGGATTCCTTTTATTTCTTTTTCTTCTCTGATTGCTGTGGCTAAAACTTCCAAAACTATGTTGAATAATAGTGCTGAGAGTGGGCAACCTTGTCTCCTTCCTGATCTTAGTGGATATGGTTTCAGTTTTTCACCATTGAGAATGATGTTGGCTGTGGGTTTGTCATATATGGCCTTTATTATGTTGAGGTAAGTTCCCTCTCTGCCTGCTTTGTGGAGGGTTTTTACCATAAATCGGTGTTGAATTTTGTCAAAAGCTTTTTCCACATCTATTGAGATAATCATATGGTTTTTATCCTTCAATTTGTTAATATGGTGTATCACATTGATTGATTTGTGTATATTGAACAATCTGTGCATTCCTGGGATAAACCCCACGTGATCATGGTGTATGATCCTTTTAATGTGCTGCTGGATTCTGTTTGCTAGTATTCTGTTGAGGATTCTTGCATCTGTTTTCAGTGATATTGCCTGTAGTTTTCTCTCTTTGTGACATCCTTGTCTGCTTTTGGTATCAGGGTGATGGTGGTCTCATAGAATGAGTTTGGAAGTGTTCCTCCCTCTGCTATATTTTGGAAGAGTTTGAGAAGGATAGGTGTTAGCTCTTCTCTAAATATTTGATAGAATTCGCCTGTGAAGCCATCTGGTCCTGGGTTTTTGTTTGGTGGAAGATTTTTAATCACAGTCTCAATTTCAGTGCTTGTGATTGGTCTGTTTATATTTTCTATTTCTTCCTGGTTCTGTGTCAGAAGGTTTTGCTTTTCTAAGAATTTGTCCATTACTTCCAGGTTGTCCATTTTATTGGCATACAGTTGCTTGTAGTAATCTCTCATGATCCTTTGTATTTCTCCAGTGTCAGTTGTTACCTTTCCTTTTTCATTTCTAATTCTATTGATTTGAGTCTTCTCCCTTTTTTTCTTGATGAGTCTGGCTAATGGTTTATCAATTTTGTTTATCTTCTCAAAGAACCAGCTTTTAGTTTTATTGATCTTTGCTATTGTTTCTTTCATTTCTTTTTCATTTATTTCTGATCTGATCTTTCTGATTTCTTTCCTTCTGCTAACTGTGGGGGTTTTTTGTTCTTCTTTCTCTAATGGCTTTAAGTGTAAGGTTAGGTTGTTTATTTGAGATGTTTTCTGTTTCTTGAGGTAGGATTGTATTGCTATAAACTTCCCTCTTAGAACTGCTTTTGCTGCATCCCATATGTTTTGGGTCGTCGTGTTTTCATTGTCATTTGTTTCTAGGTATTTTTTTTATTTCATTTTTGATTTCTTCAGTCATCTCATGGTTATTATGTAGTGTATTGTTTAGCCTCCATGTGTTTTTATTTTTTACAGATTTTTTCCTGTAATTGATATCTAGTCTCATAGTGTTGTAGTCAGAAAAGGCACTTGATACGATTTCAGTTTTCTTAAATTTACCAAGACTTGATTTGTGACCCAAGATATGATCTATCCTGGAGAATGTTCCATGAGCACTTGAGAAGAAATTGTATTCTGTTGTTTTTGGATGGAAAGTCCTATAAATATCAATTAAATATATCTGGTCTATTGTGTAATTTAAAGCATGTGTTTCCTTATTTATTTTCATTTTGGATGATCTGTCCATTGGTGAAAGTGGGGCGTTAAAGTCCCCTACTATTATTGTGTTACTGTCGATTTCCCCTTTTATGGATGTTAGCATTCGCCTTATGTATTGAGGTGCTCCTATGTTGGGTGCATATATATTTACAATCATTATATCTTCTTCTTGGATTGATCCCTTGATCATTAGGTAGTGTCCTTCTTTGTCTCTTGTAATAGTCGTTATTTTAAAGTCTATTTTGTCTGATATGAGAATTGCTACTCCAGCTTTCTTTTGATTTCCATTTGCATGGAATATCTTTTTCCATCCCCTCACTTTCAGTCTGTATGTGTCCCTAGGTCTGAAGTGGGTCTCTTGTAGACAGCAAATATATGGGTCTTGTTTCTGTATCCATTCAGCCAGTCTATGTCTTTTGGTTGGAGCATTTAATCCATTTACATTTAAGGTAATTATCGATATGTATGTTCCTATTACCATTTTCTCAATTGTTTGGGGTTTGTTATTGTAGGTCTTTTCCTTCTCTTGTGTTTCCTGCCTAGAGAAGTTCCTTTTGCATTTGTTGTAGTGCTGGTTTGGTGGTGCTGAATTCTCTTAGCTTTTGCTTGTCTGTAAAGCTTTTGATTTCTCTGTCAAATCTGAATGAGATTCTTCCTGGGTGGAGTAATCTTTGTTGTAGGGTTTTCCCTTTCATCACTTTAAATATGTCTTGCCATTCCCTTCTGGCTTGCAGAGTTTCTGCTGAAAGATCAGCTGTTAAACTTATGGGGATTCCCTTGTATGTTATTTGTTGTTTTTCCCTTGCTGCTTTTAATATTTTTTCTTTGTATTTAATTTTTGATAGTTTGATTAATATGTGTCTTGTCATGTTTCTCTTTGGATTTATCCTGTATGGGACTCTCTGTGCTTCCTGGACTTGACTATTTCCTTTCCCCTATTAGGGAAGTTTTCAATTATAATGTCCTAAAATATTTCCTCAGTCCCTTTCTTTTTCTCTTCTTCTTCTGGGACCTCTATCATTTGAATGTTGGTATGTTTAATATTGTCCCAGAGGTCTCTGAGACTGTCCTCAATTCTTTTCATTGCTTTTTCTTAATCTGCCCTGTGTTAGTTATTTCCACTGTTTTATCTTCCAGGTCACTTCTCCGTCCTTCTGCCTCAGTTATTCTGCTATTGATTCCTTCTACAGAATTTTTAATTTCATTTATTTTGTTGTTCATCTTTATTTGTTTGCTCTTTAGTTCTTCTAGGTCCATTTTAAACGTTTCTTGTATTTTCTACAATCTAATTCCAAAATTTGGCATCATCTTTATATCATTACTCTGAATTCTTTTTCAGGTAGACTTCCTAATTCCTCTTCATTTGTTTGGTCTGGTGGGTTTTTACCTTGCTCCTTCATCTGCTGTGTGTTTCTCTGTCTTCTCATTTTACTTAACTTGCTGTGTTTGGGGTCTCCTTTTCACAGGCTGCAGGTTCACAGTTCCTGTTGTTTTCGGTGTCTGCCCCCAGTGGCTAAGGTTGGTTCAGTGGGTTGTTTAGGCTTCCTGGTGGAGGGGACTGGTGCCTGTGTTCTGGTGGATGAGGCTGGATATTGTCTTTCTGGTGGGCAGGACCGTGGCCGGTGGTATGTTTTGGGGTGTCTGTGACCTTATTATGATTTTAGGTAGCCTCTCTGCTAATGGGTGGGGTTGTGTTCCTGTCTTGCTAATTGTTTGGCATAGGGTGTCCAGAGCTATAGCTTGCTGGTTGTTGAGTGGAGCTGGGTCTTAGCGTTGAGATGGAGATCTATGGGAGAGCTTTTGCCGTTTGATATTATGTGGAGCCAGGAGGTCTCTGGTGGACCAATGTCCTGAACTTAGCTCTCCCACCTCAGAAACACAGGCCTGACATCCGGTCGGAGGACCAAGACCCTGTCAGCCACATGGCTCAGAAGAAAAGGGAGAAAAAAAGAAAGAAAGGAAAAAAAAAGGAAATAAATTTATTAAAATAAAAAATTATTAAAAATAATAAAATTAAAAAGTAATAAAAAAAGAAAAAGACAGGAAGAAGAGAGCAGCCAAACCAAAAACAAATCCACCAATGATAACAAGCGCTAAAAACTATACTAAAAAAAAAAAGACAGACAGAACCCTAGGACAAATGGTAAAAGCAAAGCTATACAGACAAAATCACACAAAGAAACATACATATACACACTCACAAAAAGAGAAAAAGGAAAAAATATATATATATATCATTGCTCCCAAAGTCCACCGCCTCAATTTTGGGATGATTCATTGTCTATTCAGGTATTCCACAGACGCAGGGTACGTCAAGTTGATTGTGGAGATTTAATCCACTGCTCCTGAGGCTGCTGGGAGAAATTTCCCTGTCTCTTCTTTGTTTGCACAGCTCCCAGGGTTCAGCTTTGGATTGGCCCCACCTCTGTGTGTAGGTTGCCTGAGGGCATCTGTTCCCACCCAGACAGGACGGGGGTTAAAGGAGAAGCTGATTCGGGGGCTCTGGGTCACTCATGCTGGGGGTAGGGAGGGGTACAGTGTGCAGGACGAGCCTGCGGTGGCAGAGGTTGGCGTGACATTGCAACAGCCTGAGGTGTGACATGTGTTCTCCTGGGGAAGTTGTCCCTGGATCACGGGACCCTTGCAGTGGTGGGCTGAACAGCCTCCTGGGAGGGGAGGTGTGGACAGTGACCTGTGCTTGCACACAGGCTTCTTGGTGGCTGCAGCAGCAGCCTTAGCATTTCATTCCCATGTCTGTTGTCCACACTGATAGCCGCAGCTCATGCCCATCTCTGGAGCTCATTTAGGCCATGCTCTGAATCCCCTCTCCTGGCTCACCCCGAAACATTGGTCTCTTGCCTCTTAGGCAGGTCCAGACTTTTTCCTGGACTCCCTCCCAGCTAGCTGTGGCACACTAGCCCGCTTCAGGCTGTGTTCACGCAGCCACCCCCAGTCCTCTCCCTGGGATCTGACTTCCGAAGCCCGAGCCTCAGCTCCAGCCCCCACCCGTCTCCGCAGGTGAGCCGACAAGCCTCTCAGGCTGGTGAGTGCCGGTCAGCACCGATCCTCTGTGCAGGAATCTCTGCTTTGCCCTCCGCACCCCTGTTGCTGTGCTCTCCTCCATGGCTCCGAAGCTTCCCTCCACCCCACCATCCCCCCGTCCATCTCCGACGGCGAAGCGGCTTCCTAGTGTGTGGAAACCTTTCCTCCTTCACAACTCCCTCCCACTGGTGCAGGTCCCGTTCTTATCCTTTTATCTCTGTCTTTTCTTTTTTCTTTTGCCCTACCCAGGTACGTGGGGAGTTTCTTGCCTTTTGGGAAGTCTGGGGTCTTCTGCCAGCGTTCAGTAGGTGTTCTGTAGGAGGTGTTCCACATATCGATGTATTTCTGAGGTATTTGTGGGGAGGAAGGGGATCTCCACGTCTTACTCTTCCGCCATCTTGCAGGTCTCTCCATGCAATGGAATATTCTTCAGCCTTGAAAAAGAAGGAAATCCTGCCATTGGTGACAACACGGATGAAACTGGAGAACATTACGCTGAGTGAAATAAGCTGGACACAGAATGAAAAATATTGCATGATTCCACTTACATGAGGTACCTAAAATAGTCAAACTCATAGAAGTAGAAAATTGAATGGTGGTTACCAGGGGCCAGGGGAGTGGGGGATGCAGGAGCTGTTGTTCAATTGATATAAAGTTTCAGTTACATAAGATGAACACATTCCAGAGAGCTAACATGCAGCAGCGCCTGCAGTCATGACTAGCGTATTATGCACTTAAAAATTGATGAAGAGGGCGTATCTCCTGTTAAATCTTCTTACCCCTCCCCAAAAAAAAGGGACACAGGAAATGTTTGGAGGTGATGGACATGTCCATTACCTTGATATGGTGGTGACGGCTTCACGGGTGTGTGCATATGTCCAAACTAACCGAATTATATACAATAAGTATGTGCAGTTTACTGTATATCAATTATATCTCAGTAAGCTGTTTTTTTTTTTTTAAAAGAGAGCTTAATGGAATGATCTCCCTGTTTCTCTGCACCCAGTGCTGATGGGAACAGTGTGAATCCCATATGCGGGTGCATGAAAACCGAGAGGGAACAATTCCCTTTGCTGGGAGCACACTAGACCTCCACAGATGGTTCAGTGTTCACCCAACATTTTTTTCTTCTTTTTTTTTGCGGTATGTGGGCCTCTCACTGTTGTGGCCTCTTCCGTTGTGCAGCACAGGCTCCGGACGTGCACGCTCAACGGCCATGGCTCACGGGCCCAGCCGCTCTGTGGCATGTGGGATCTTCCTGGACCGGGGCACGAACCCACGTTCCCTGCATAGGCAGGCGGACTCTCAACCATTGTGCTACCAGGGAAGCCCCACCCAACATTTTTCATTCTCTCCCTTTAACCGCAGCATTGCCCAAACGCTCACCCTGTGAGCTACCCGGGGAGCAGGTGAGCCTCACAGCCTCCTCTTTCAACCTGTGGCGGAGGGAGGTAGGGTGAATTTTAGTGGGTTGGCAGCTCCAGGTCCTATTTTTTTGCTGGCAGGCCTACCGGGTGAGTGAAGAAATTAGGAAACTTTGAAATCTGTCTGCACTCCTGGACTCACAATGAAAGATAAACATTTTTTCCTTAAAAGAAAGAAAGGAATAGAGATTTGAGCTCTCTCAAGAATAAGTCTAACTTATTATCCGTCTTGTTGCACACTGAAATGCCAGAGAGGCGGAGCGGGGTAGGGGGAGGGGGGAACTAGTTCCATGCTGAAACCGATCAACAGAGGCAGGCATGAGCAGTTTGCACGGCTGTTTCTTTCCCTTGTAAAGTACCGAGTTTCCAGCTGCGATTAAAGATACCCACCCAGGCTGGGCGTCCGCGGATTCTACAGGAGGCAGGCTGGGTCCGCTGCCTGGGGACACACACCAAGGGCTGCCTGCCGCCTGGGCTGAGCGGGCTTTGGTTTGTGCAAGGCTGCCATCGTGTGGCCGCCGTGGGTATCTCCCTGGGAAAACTGCCCACGCTCTCTGCAAATCTAAGATCACCGTTTTCTGCCACCAGCCAGAAGGAGGGCTCAGGACATCGATTACGAGGAAAATCAAGTTCTAAGGTTCCCATCCAGGTCTGAATCTTCTCAAAAATACCCGATGCTGAGGCAGCCTAAAACTCTGAGGGAAAATCTGTCTGAGGTCCAGTGCATAGCAATAAGTGTCACCACCGCTGCCAGACACTGAACCCCTAAGGCAAGCTTCTGCATGACCCTGGGTCCCCAACGTCCTCTGCCCACCTTGCATCTGGTTTTCTTTACTGAGCAGGATTTTAAGGTTCATCCATGTTGTAGCATGTATTAGCACTTCATTCCTTTTTATAGCTGAAGAATATTCCATTGTATGGCTATACGACATTTTGTCTATCCCCACTGCCAGTTGATGGATTTTTTAGTTGATTTCAGTTTTTGGTTATTGTCAACAATGCTGCTATGAACATACGTGTACAAGTTTTTATGTGGACATATGCCTTCAGTTCTCTTGCATATATACCCAAGAGTGGGATTTCTGGATCTTATGCTAAGTTTGGGGTAGAGCAGCCCACAGGGCACGGGCCCAGGATCTGGGCATAGCTTTCTTCCAAGTAATGACTTCCCTGTGAATTTTTCTATATATATTCATTGTAGAGTCAAATAACTTCCTCCCCGTTAACTCCCTTTAGATGGGAATAAAAGGACATGCATTTATAAAACACAACTATTACTACTGCAACACAGAAAGCCACCAAAGGAAAAGCAGATAAACTGGACTTCATCAAAATGTTGCACTTCAAATTACATCACCAAGAAAGTGAAAAGACAACCCATGGAATGGGAGAAAATACCAATATTTGCAAATGATGTATGTGATAAGAGACTTGTATCCAGAATATATAAAGAACTATTACAACTCAAAAATAAAAAGACAATCCACTTAAGAAATGGGCAAAGGAACTGAATAAACGTTCCTCCAAAGAAGACATAAAAAGGGCTGACAAGCACATGGAAAGTTGCTCCACGTCACTAGTCATCAAGGAAATGCACGTGAAAACCATTACAAGATACTAGTTCTCAAGCATTAGGGTGGGGCCATAATCACAAAGATCAAAAGCAAAGAGTGCTGGCTGGGATGGGGAGAAACTGGAACACTCCCCTATTGCTGGAGGAAATGTAAAATGGTGTATCACTTTGAAATATAATTTGGCAGTTCCTCAAAATGTTAAAAATAGAGTTACCATATGACCTGAAATTCCACACTTGGGTATAGACCCAAGAGAATTGAAGGCATATGTCCACAGAAAAACACAATGTTCATAGCAGCATTATTGATGGTTGCGAAAAACTGACATCAACCCAAAAGTCCATCAATCAAGAAATGGATTTTTAAAAAGTGGTATATCCATACAGTGGAATATTCTTCAGTTATTCTGATACATGCTACGACATGGATGAACCTTAAAAACATTATACTAAATGAAAAAAAGAAAAAGATGCAAATGACCACACGTTGTATGATCCCACTTCTATGACATGTCCACAACAGGCAATTCTGGAGAGAGAAACTAGAATTTGTGGTTGCCTAGGGCTGGGTGGTAGGTGGAAAGGGAGAGGCTGCTAACGGGTACACGGTTTCTTTTTGAGGTACTGACTGTGGTAGTGGTTGCACAACTCTGTAAACATACTAGAAACCACAACAGTATATACTTTAAAATAAACTTGATGGATTGTAAATTATATCTCAACAGAGCTGTTATATAATAACAGGCAAGAACATGGAGGAATGGAATAATAAATTTTAAAACGGTGATTTAATAAAACAACACACCAGAGAAGCAGAGTCAAGATGGCGGAGTGGGAGGACGCAGAGTTCACGTCTCCCCACAACTAGGGCATCTACCAGGTGGGGACTCCGATGCCCAAGGGAAAAGGAGGAACCCCCGAGTGACCAGGTAGGATGTGGGGGGGAGTGAGGGGGGAGGAGAAGTGGAGATCAGACAGGACCGGCACCCCTGAGGGGTGGCTGGGAGAAGGGAGGGGTTACCACACCTGGGGGGACCCTCAGAGGCTCAGAGGATCAGGGGGTGTGTGGCTAGCGTTTCTCCTGCCCACTCGGGCCCTGAGAAGCCTGCAGGGGCCCCGGGCCTCGTCCTCCACCCTCCGAGACCCCCTCTGGCAGCATGGGTCCTAGGGGCATAGGAGGGACAGAGGAGGGGGAAGAGGAGGAGAGGCAGATGAGGTGGGGGTACCCACCAGGACCAGAGGATCAGGGAAAGTGCAGCTGGTGTTTCCCCCGCCCACTCAGGCCGTGGGAAGCCTGCTGGGCTCCCAGGTCAGGTCCTCCGCCCTCCAAGGTACCCTACAGCCGTGTGGGTCCTAGCGTTGTGGAGGTGTGCAGGGAGAAGAGAAGCGGCGACCGGGGAGGGACCCTCCAGGGTCGGAGGATCAAGGGAGATGCAACTAGTTTCCCCTGCCCACTCAGGCCCCGGGAAGCTTGCTGGGGTCCCAGGCCGGGTCCTCCGCCTTCCAGGGCCCCCTCCAGCCCCATTGGTCCTAGGGGCATGGGGGGTGGGGAGGAAGAAGAGGAGAGGCAGATGGAGAGGAGCCCTCTGGGATTGGAGGATCAGGGGGGAATGCGCCTAGCATTTCCCCTGGCCACTCAGGCCTAGGGAGCCAGCTAGGGTCCAGGACCTGATCCTCAGCCCTCTGAGGCCAGAGGCACTTGTGGGCCCCACCGGCTGTGCTGAGCCTAAGCCCCGCCCCTCACCCCCACCCCCAGGGCCTTTTCCTGCATGTGGGTCCTAAGCTTAGACCTCGCCCACCACCAAAGCCCTGCCCCCCACAGCCAAGGCCTTTTCCAGCTTTTTTTTGCTTTCCTCTTTTTTGCTATTGTGGTTCTGTTTTACCTTCTGGTTGTTGTTTCATCTATATTTATTTTTTCTAACATAACTGTTAGTCTTCTAATCTTATTTTATTTTTTACTCTGTTATTGTTCTGCTTTTTTTTTGGCCGCCCTATGCGGCTTGCAGGATCTTGGTTCACAAGACGGGGGTCAGGCCTGAGCTCTGGCAGTGGGACCTCTGAGTCTGAACCAAACCACTGGACTAAAAGAGAACCACAGACCCCATGGAATATTCATCACAGTGAGGTCTCCTGGAGGTCCTCATCTCGGCACCAAGACCCAGCTCTACCCAACAGCCTACAAACTCCAGTGCTGGAAGCCTCAGGCCAAACAACCAGTAAGATAGAAACACAATCCCACCCAACAACAACAAAAAAATTAGATGACAAAAAAATATGTTACAGATGAAGAAGCAAGGTAAAAACCTACAACCAAATAAAAGAAGAGGAAATAGGCAACCTACCTGAAAAAGAATTCAGAATAATGATAGTAAAGATGATCCAGAATCTCAGAAATAGAATGGAGGCACAGATTGAGCAAATACAAGGAATGTTTAACAAAGATCTAGAAGAACTAAAGAACAAACAGAGATGAACAACACAATAACTGAAATGAAAAATACACTAGAAGGAATCAATAACAGAATAACTGAGTCAAAAGAACGAATAAGTGAGCTGGAAGACAAAATGGTGGAAATAACTGCCAAGGAGCAGAATAAAGAAAAAAGAGTGAAAAGAATTGAAGACAATCGCAGAAACCACTGGGACAACACTAAACGCACCAACATTCAAATTATAGGGTTCCAGAAGAAAAATAGAAAAAAAAAAAGTGTCTGAGAAAATATTCGAAGAGATTATAGTAGAAAACTTCCCTAATGTGGGAAAGGAAACAGCCACCAAAGCCCAGGAAGCGCAGAGAGTCCCAGGCAGGATAATCCCTAGGATAAACACACCAAGACACATATTAATCAAACTAACATTATATTCAAAGAAAAAACATTAAAAGCAGCAAAGGAAAAGCAAAAAAATAACATACAAGGGAATCCCCATAAGGTTATCAGCTGATTTTTCAGCAGAAACTCTGCAGGCCAGAAGGGAGCGGCAGGATATACTTAAAGTGATGAAGAAGAAAAACCTACAACCAAGATTACTCTACCCAGCAAGGATTTCATTCATATTTGACATAAAAAATCAAAAGCTTTACAGACAAGCAAAAGCTAAGAGAATTCAGCACCACCAAACCAGCACTACAACAAATGCAAAAGGAACTTCTCTAAGCGGGAAACACAAGAGAAGGAAAAGACCCATAAAAACAAACCCAAAACAATTGAGAAAATGGTAATAGGAACATAACAATAATCACCTTGAATGTAAATGGATTAAATGCTCCAACAAAAAGACACGGACAGGCTGAATGGATACAAAAACAAGACCCATACATATGCTGTCTACAAGAGACCCACTTCAGACCTAGGGACACATACAGACTGAAAGTGAGGGGATGGAAAAAGATATTCCATGCAAATGGAAATGAAAAGAAAGCTGGAGTAGCAATACTCGTATCAGATAAAACAGACTTTATTTAAAATAAAGACTGTTACAAGAGATAAGGAAGGACACTACATAATAATCAGGGATCAATCCAAGAAGAAGATATAACAATTATAAATATTTATGTCCCCAGCATAGGAGCAGCTTAATACATAAGGCAAATGCTAACAACCATAAAAGGGGAAATCAACAGTAACACAATAGTAAGGGACTTTAACACCCCGATTACACCAATGGACAGATCATCCAAACAGAAAATAAATAAATAAACACAAGCTTTAAATGACACAACAGATCAGATAGATTTAATTGATATTTATAGGCCATTCCACCCAAAAGTAGCAGAATACACTTTCTTCTCAAGTGCACACAGAACATTCTCCAGGATAGATCACATCTTGGGTCACAAATCAAGCCTCAGAAAATTTAAGAAAACTGAAATTGTATCAAGCATCTTTTCTGACCACAACACTATAAGATTAGAAATCAATTACAGGAAAAAAAACTGTAAAAAACACAAATACATGGAAACTGAACAGTGCGCTACTAAATAATCAAGAGATCACTGAAGAAATCAAAGAGGAAATTAAAAAACACATAGAAACAAATGACAACCCAAAACCTATAGGATGCAACAAAAGCAGTTCTAAGAGGGAATTTTATAGCAATTCAATCTCACCTCAAGAACAAGAAAAATCTCAAATAAACAATCAAATCTTACACCTAAAGCAACTAGAGAAAGAAGAACAAAGAAAATACAAAATTAATGCACAGAAATCAGTAGAAGGAAAGAAATCATAAAGATCATATCAGAAATAAATGAAATAGAAAACAAGAAAACAATAGCAAAGATCAACAAAACTAAAAGTTGGTTCCTTGAGAAGATGAACAAAATTGATAAACATTTAGCCAGACTCATCAAGAACAAAAGGGAGAGGACACAAATCAATAAAATTAGAAATGAAAAAGGAGAAATCACAACTGACACCGCAGAAATACAAAGGATTATAAGTGATTATTACAGGCAACTGTATGCCAATAAAATGGACAACCTGGAAGAAATGGACAAATTCTTGAAAAGGTACAATCTCTCAAGACTAAACCAGGAAGAATTAGAAAATATAAACAGACCTATCACAAGTAATGAAATTGAAACTGTAATTAAAAAATCTTCCAACAAACAAAAGTCCAGGACCAGATGGCTTCACAGGCGAATTCTACCCAACATTTAGAGGAGAGCTAACACCTGTCCTTCTGAAACTTCTCCAAAAAATTGCAGAGGGAGGAACACTCCCAAATTCGTTCTACAAGGCCACCATCACCCTGATACCAAAACCAGATAATGATATCACAAAAAAAGAATATTCCAGACAAATATCACTGATGAACATAGACACAAAAATCCTCAATAAAATACTAGCAAACAGAATCCAACAACACATTAAAAGGATCATACAACATGATCAGGTGGGATTTATCCCAGGAATGCAAGGATTCTTCCATATATGCAAATCAACCAATGTGACACACCATATAAACAAATTAAGGAATAAAAAACATATGATCATCTCAATAGATGCAGAAAAAGCTTTTGACAAAATTCAACACCAATTCATGAAAAAACTCTCCAGAAAATGGGCATAGAGGGAACCTACCTCAACATAATAAAGGTCTTATACGACAAACCCACAGCAAACATCATTCTCAATGCTGAAAAACTGAAAGCATTTCCACTAAGATCAGGAAGAAGACAAGGATGTCCACTCTCACCACTATTATTCAACATAGTTTTGGCAGTTTTAGCCACAGCAATCAGAGAAGAAAAAGAAATAAAAGGAATCCAAATTGGAAAAGAAATAGTAAAACTGTCACTGTTTGCAGATGACATGATACTATACATAGAAAATCCTAAGGATGCCACCAGAAAACTACTAGAACTAATCAATGAATTTGGTAAGGTTGCAGGATACAAAATTAATGCACAGAAATCTCTTGCATTCCTATACATTAACAACGAAAAATCAGAAAGAGAAATTAAGGAAATAATCCCATTTACCATCACAACAAAAAGAATAAAATACTTAGGAATAAACCTACCTAAGGAGGCAAAAATCTATACTCAGAAAACTATAAAACACTGATGAAAGAAATCAAAGATGACATAAACAGATGGAGAAATATACCATGTTCTTGGATTGAAAGTATCAATATTGTGAAAATGAAAATACTACCCAAAGCAATCTACAGATTCAATGCAATCCCTATCAAATTACCAATGGAATTCTTCATAGAATTAGAACAAAAAAAATTTTACAATTTGTATGAAAACACAAAAGACCCCGAATAGCCAAAGCAATCTTGAGAAAGAAACACGGAGCTGGAGGAATCAGACTCCCTGACTTCAAACTATACTACAAACCTACAGTAATCAAGACTGTATGGTACTGGCATAAAAACAGAAATATAGATCAATGGTACAGGATAGAAAGCCCAGAGATAAACCCACGCACATATGGTCATCTAATTTATGACAAAGGAGGCAAGAACATACAATGGAGAAAAGACAGCCTCTTCAATAAGTGGTGCTGGGAAAACTGGACAGCTACATATAAAAGAATAAAATTAGAGCACTACCTAACACTGTACACAAAAATAAACTCAAAATGGATTAAAGACCTAAATGTAAGACTGGACACTATAAAACTCTTAGAGGAAAACATAGGAAAAACACTCTTTGACATAAACCACAGCAAGATCTTTTTGACCCACATCCTAGAGTAATGGAAATAAAGACAAAAATAAACAAATGGGACTTCATTAAACTTAAAAGCTTTTGCACAGCAAAGGAAACCATAAACAAGACAAAAAGACAATCCTCAGAATGGGAGAAAATATTTGCAAATGAAGCAACTGACAAAGGATTAATCTCCAAAATATACAAACAGTTCATGGAGCTCAATATCAAAAAATCAAACAACCCAATTAAAAGATGGGCAGAAGACCTAAATAGACATGTCACCAAAGAAGACATACAGATGGCCAAGAGGCACATGAAAAGATGCTCAACATCACTAATTATTAGAGAAATGCAAATCAAAACTACAATGAGGTATCAACTCACACCAGTCAGAATGGCCATCATCAAAAAATCTACAGGGCTTCCCTGGTGGCGCAGTGGTTGAGAGTCTGCCTGCCAATGCAGGGGACACGGGTTCGTGCCCTGGTCCGGGAAGATCCCACATGCCATGGAGCGGCTGGGCCCATGAGCCATCGCCGCTGAGCCTGGGCATCCGGAGCCTGTGCTCCACAACGGGAGAGGCCACAACAGTGAGAGGCCTGCGTACCGACAGAAAAAAAAACAACTCTACAAACAGTAAATGCTAGAGAGGGAGCACATTGTTGGTGGAAATGTAAATTGATACAGCCACTATGGAGAACAGTATGGAGGTTCCTTAAAAAACTAAAAATAGAACTATCATATGACCCAGCAACCCACTACTGGGCATATACCCTGAGAAAACCATAATTCAAAATTCAAAAGGACATATGTACACCAATGTTCATTGTAGCACTATTTACAATAGTCAGGACATGGAAACAACCTAAGTGTCCATCAACATATGAATGGATAAAGAAGATGTGGTACATATATGCAATGGAATATTACTTAGCCATAAAAAAGAATGAAATTGGGTCATTTGTAGAGATGTGATGGACCTAGAGTCTGTCATACAGAGCAAAGTAAGCCAGAAAGAGAAAAACAAATATTGTATATTAACGCATATATGTGGAATCTAGAAAAACGGTACAGATGAACCTATTTGCAGGGTAGAAATAGAGATACAGACGTAGAGAATGGACGTGTGGACACAGGGTGGGAAGGGGAGGGTGGGACAAATTGGGAGATTAGGATTGACATATATACACTACCATGTGTAAAACTGATAGCTAGCGAGAACATGCTATAAAGCACAGGAAGCTCAGCTTGGTGCTCTGTGACAATCTAGATGGGTGGGATGGGGGAGGGAGGGGAGATCCAAGGTCCAAGAAGGAGAGGATATAGGTATACATATAGCTGATTCACTTCATTGTATAGCAGAAACTAAAACAACATTGTAAAGCAATTATACTCCAATAAAAAAATAAATAAATTTTTAAAAAATAAAAATAAAACACACCACGCACACAGCCTATCTGACAGTCTTCATGCACCCCTGCCACTTGGAAGGAACCCTGCACAGAGCCCCACACCGACAGGGCTGTGTGCTGCCAGGGAGAGGCTGCTCTGAGCTCCACGTTTCTCTCTAACGCCACGTGGTTTGTTCGTACATCTTTTTTTTTTTTTTTTTTTTTCCGGTAGGCGGGCCTCTCACTGTTGTGGCCTCTCCCGTTGTGGAGCGCAGGCTCAGCGGCCATGGCTCACGGACCCAGCCACTCCGTGGCATGTGGGATCTTCCCGGACTGGGGCACGAACCCGTGTCCCCTGCATTGGCAGGTGGACTCTCAACCACTGCGCCACCAGGGAAGCCCTGTTCGTACATCTTTAAATGAATTACATCAACACATCAGTTTTTCTTCCTTGGGAGGATTCTCTTATTGATAGTAACTTCATCAAACCCCTGAGCCACTTTGATCAGTTCATTTCCTCATAAACAGAAAGTACCAGTGATTTGTCTCAAACAGCGAAATGTTCACAGCTCACATCTACACCACGTGTGAAAGGTTACGTCTGACGTCACACACAGCAGCCCCTCCACTACAGACTTGAGACCACTGTGCCTCCTTCCCAGAGAGCCTACATGCACTGGGGGACTTTACATCTCCGTACGGAGCTCTAAACTTTCTGTTCAGTTGGACTCATCCCTCTTTCTAACGAATGTAAGAGAGACAAGCGTATTGGAAGATTCCAGGAGGGACCCTTCCAGAAAAGTTTCCTTGAGTCCAGGGACCATGCTTCACTTATCTGTATGTCCCCTGTGCCCAGCACAGGGCTTGGCCCTGAGCAAGCATACTGAATGTCTATTGTACAGCAGGATGGATAGATGGATGGATGGATGGATGGATGGATGGATGAATGGATGGATGGATGGATGGATGTGAACAAATGGGTAAATTCGTGGGTGGGAAGATGAGCGGAGAGATGGAGGGAGAGAGCAAGAGAGGGACAGGGAAATGGATGGGTGGGAGGATGGATGGATGGATGGACACATGGGTGAGTAAATAAGTAACAGAGGTCCCACCCCATGTACCCTTTAACCACTCAGGGAAGCAGCAAGTAAGTATCTTGCCAGCACTCGGCACCGGTCGTCTTCTTCCCACCCCCAGCCTCCAGGATGGACTTCACTAAATCCCTAAAAGGTTGAAACTGTCCTTCCACCCACCTCTCCAGGGTCTAGCAGCAGAGGAACAGAAGGAAGGTGTCACCCCTCACTCCTGAGGTGACATGTTACCATCCACCCCCCACCAGTTACCAAGGGCCAGGTCGGAGCTGACACTCAGCCACCCCAGGCTGACCCTGGTGGAGGCTCAGGGAGGCCCAGCGAGTGACGAGTGCTTAGAGGCCATGTGGGAAAGAGAGGACACCTGAGCTGAAACCAGATGTGTAAGCAGGAATGAGCTTGACTAACATGTGTGCGTGTGTGTGCGTGTGTGTGTGTGCGTGTGTGTGTGCGCGCGCACGCGCGCGCGCACATGCATGCGTGCAGGAGGGAGTGGTGAGGGCGGGGAAGGCAAAGACCCCCAGCAGACCCTAAGTGAGACCCTGGTGTGTCTGAGGATGGAGAGGCCCAGGCAGCCAGGCAACAGAAGACAGGGCGGGCGAGCCCAGAGGCAGGTGCGGCGTCAGCGGGGCCCTCTGTGACAGGCCCTGAGTGCTGCAAAGACAGTGTCGAGCCACAGAGGGGGTGGGGTGTCCTTGGTGATACAATCAGGTTTGCACTCCCCAGAAGTCAAGGCGGCACTTGGGTTGCCCGCCCCAGGACGACCTGACCAGCCTTCCCTGGAAAGAATCCTGCTGACCCTGGGAGAGCCCATGCTGACTGCGGAGAAAGCCCATCCCGATCTCAGGAGACAGGCTCTGAGACCTCGTGAAGCTGCCTGGACTGTGCCTTGCCCTGTGAACAGGCTTCAGCACTTGCCACGGCCAGCCTCGCCTGTCCTCACTGAGGTCTGGGGGGGCAGGAACCCTGACGGCGGCTGGGCACGTGCTGGAGCAGGGCTGTGTAGGTATGTAGAAAGGGGGGCTGCTGTCACATGCAGGCCAGGATGTCACCTTTACAGTCACCTTTATTAGCACAAGCCTGTCCGCTGAAGGCACCAATACTATAGAAGGGCCATCAGCCTGAAGTCCCCTCTGGTGGTTCCCTTGGGAAGTAGGTGCTGCTACGATCCTGGTGCCCGCCTGGAGTCCACTCTGAGCGCCTCCTGCACCAGCCAGACGTGAGCCAGAGGCCTGGATGTGCACCAGGCAGCCTGGTCCTGACCTCAGGGAGCTTCCGACGTGGCTGAAGCTTCTCCAGAAAGAAACATGTCTCCTTGGAAACCCCTCTGGTGTCTGGGGTCTCGCAGTTACAGCAGAGCTGTCATGGGCAAACCCCAGAGGGATTTCTGCAGTGTGGACGGGGCAGCCCTGGGCTTCCTTGTGCTGAAGAAAGAGGCGTAGTCATGTGGTTCCAGTGCAGTCTTCACAAATTCATCCTGAGCAAGAGAAACCATGTTAGGTTTAACGAATGGGCTTCTGAAATCTGAGCGTGGGAAAATGATTACTTGCCCCTGTACAGCACCTTCGGATTAAATGGGGGGCTTCTCAGGCTTCCCATCACCTGAGCCCACACATCAAGCCTGAGGTAGGAAGGTCTGTGTGGTCATTTGCTCCTCAAATGACAGCACAGCAAGGACAGAGGCCAGCTCCCAGCGACAGGAGCATGGAGTGGCAGGTAGCTCTCAAACCCACGTCCCCTGGAGCCTAGGCAAGCCTCTCGGTGGACTCAGCTCAGCCTCTGCGAGTTAGGGGTTAGGAGCTGGGACGCATGTGCTTCCGCCACGACCCTGGGGGCAGCCCAGCATCCACCGCCGTCCTCTTGGCTTCCTTCCCCTCCTGCTCAGCCCAGCATGCTCTCGCAAGCCACCCAGCTGCTTCTGTCACTGCGCAATCTTGATCATTCTTCTCCACTTCTTCTCCACTGATCCTCTCCTGAAACCAGAAAAGAATCAACAGAGCATCCCAATTAACACAGGCCTGGCTGCGCCCCGCACCGCGAGCTCAGAGTCAGAGCAGGCGAGCCAGGTTCACACACCAGGCCGGCCGCGGGGACACCGTGTTCTGTACATAAGATGCTCTGAGCACAGATTTACTGATGGGAACATATATTTAGTGGTGGGACATGAAGTCCTGGCCCGGGGAGATCCAAGAGAGAACAAGGCAAGGAGGCACTACTATAAAAGTGGGGAAGCGCAGACTTCCCCAGACACACGCCCGCAGGCGTCAGGTCACACTGGACACCTCCTGCTTCCTCTAACGGCCTTCAACGTTTAAAAGGAGAGTCAGAGATTAGCAAAGAGGCAAAGCACACGCTCGGTTCAGTAGCCTGACAGCCCATCTTTCCACTGTGACCCAAGGAACAGGAAGGCCCTCCTCTGCCAGATGGCTAGAACTGATGTCAGACACTAGTCAGCTTTTCTAAGATAATCCAGCACTTTCTGAGATGTTTTATGCCTTTGATGTTGGGTCTTCTATCCCAGAACCATCTGTTTTCCAATATAAGCAGCATTCCCCACAAAATGCATTTGTAAGTTTTGGAGTTTAATGTCATTATCGTTTCTTTAGGGATTCCAGAGCAAAGGCCCTTCCACGCCAGCAAATGGATGTCAGCACAATCACCTTGTGTGGACAAGTGTCTGGCTTGGCCTCAGGAAAATACTCATGGAATCGTATCACTCCAAAATCTTATAAACTACTGACGACAACAGGCCAGCAAGGAATATTCAGGAACCATCCTTACCCGCGGTTCTGTCTACCATTGCTCTGAACCATCTCATAACCTAATGCCCTATTCCATTTTCTAGCATCTGGGCTTGAGGGGCGGGGAAGGAAAGAAAGATAAATTTGTCCACACATTAGTTCTGCTTGAAAGATACTGGTCCATCACAGAATCTGAAATTCAGATTTTTCAGTATTTCCTTAACAATGCAAAATTACGGCTCATTCCCATGTGTTCTCTGTTTAGTTTTGGCTTTGTCAGAGCTGGTCTAGCTTAGAGAAGAGGACCGTGAAAAGTCTAATTGCAATGGCCTCTCCTTCCACTGCAGCTCGGAGATTCTGAGCGTAAATCAAGGGCCTACTGCCCCAGAGGAGCCCAGAGCAGAGGTGTTTAGGAAACTTCATGAGCATGACACAATGACTAGTCCTAGAATGACACACATTTGTCACTGTACCTTGTTGTCTTCTCCATTATGGGATATTCCGGGTCCACCGTCTTGAGAAGTGCACCCAAGAGCAGTCACTTCCTCCTTGGAATTTCCTGGGTGAGCTGCCCTCCCCAAGCAAGAGAGTAGGGTGAGCAAATGGGGTGACTCCCAAGGGACTGGACAGTCAAAAGATTAATAATATAATGGGGACACTTCCAAAAGCAAGGAACCCCACGACCCAGTTCTATCCTTTTGACTTCACCCTGACACCTGCTACATGCCCCCCAAGGACAGGAAAACCTTCCAGGTATTGGGAGAGTGGTTCTATTCAAGCATTTCTGAGCTGGAATTTTGATCTATTCTCCCAACTATTCAGGCATTAAATGCAGTCAGATCTCCCATTCTATTCCTTGGCCCCCCTCTTTGCTCACTGGAATTCTTACTCACAAGAGAGACCATAATCACACATGTTAATTCAGCCTCTCTCCCCGCTCCTACAAAATCAGTACCAACTTGGAAGGGGGTGACTTTCTTATCCTACTGTGCACCTCCCCACACCCCAAAATCCATATGTGGAGGTGTGGTGAGGAGTTCAGATCCTTTAAGAAAAAAATATGCAGTTTTCCATTTGAGCTGAAAATACAAATGAAACACATGAAAATACAAATGAAACACATTTTTCGAATAAAGAATATTACTTGTTACCTATATAAGTAAATGTTTAAAGTTTATTTCCAGACTCTATAAATGAGGAAAATTTGGTTTGGCAAAATTGAATCATAAGCATCTAAAAATGCCAGCCCTCTTTAGCCTTCTCTGATATGTAAGATTTTATATAATACAGTAGTAGCTGCCCATGTACTTTCCTTCACAAAAACCGTAAGCTCATAAATGAGCTCAGATACTTCTCAGCCAGCCTCATTGACTACTGTATCCGGATCACCTGGACACTTCCCAGTGCTGAGAAATGCTCTGTTAACAGTAATCAACTGAATGAGTGAGTGAATGAATGAATGAGAGAATGAAGTAGATAATCCATTATCAACTTTCTTCCTTTCCTGATGTGTGAAACTTTGGTGTCATGTGTTATGGATGGAAGTATGTTAATAGCTATCAAACTTTCCCTTGTACTTTATTCCTAAGCAATGAAGGTGCAATACTTTTTTTTAAATTAATGATAATTTGGACTCACGAGGATGAGAATCTGAGAAGCAGTCACACAGGTAGGTCAAAGGCAGATGCCTATGATTTACCATCCGATGCTGCAGCAGATAACAGTGGCCACTAGAGGGAGCCACACAACCTTTCAAAGAGCAGCATTAGACCAAAAAGCCCATCCAGCGTGGTGGTTCTGTTCTCTGCCCTTCCCAGCCTGGCTCACCCCCATATGCTTGCTCTTGCTACTGCTCTGTGTAATGCCTGACTCTCCAGAACAAGCTGAAACAAGTTAGAGCTGCAGTCTGCTAAGCATCAGGCTTTTAGAAAAATGACCCCACTTCCTCAGCTCAAATATTTCACATCTCTTTATGTACATTCCCTCCAGCTTTAAAAATTAAATACAAACAGAAGAAAAGTATTTTCCCCATGGATGACAGCTGAATCTATTAAAACTTCACCTGGAAAGAAAGCAAAAATATAACCTAAAAATGAAAAAAAAATTCTTTTTTAATCTGTGTGCAATTACTTCCTGCCTCCAGCAACTTTTTCCGTTAACAACAACAACAAAAAAATCGACTGTTGACGTATTCAATTTCATCCCCCCCCCCCCCGCCCCGCCCAGTAAAGAAACTTAGGCATGTGCAAGCTAATGGGGAAGTCACATCGGACAGAATTCTGACCCTATTGGTCAAGTTTCAAAGGCTTCATATGTAACTGAGTATAGGAAGAAAAAAGTTTCCCACAAACTCCTTCTCTCAAAAGGTCTGAATAACCCTGTAAATATTTTCAGGGCCTTTATAAGCCACAGATGTTATCAACACTCAGGACCGTGCAAACTCTAAAATCCCCAGTCCACAAATGACACTGCTTCAAAAACAGATTTTAAAACATTTGAAAGGAGAAGTTAATTTCCCGCTGAAATGTTGTGGAATGTTGTAATATGTCCACACCTTAGTTAGAATGTGAAAAGCAACGGGCCCCACCGGGCTTCTGGCTTATAGTTCTATTTCTGTGGCCCATGAAATTGTAGGAAACCTCCTAAATAATAGTCAGAAATAAAGGGACAAAAGATAGAATTTGAAAAACAGAACGATTCAAGAAAGCAACTCTAAGAATAACTGATTAAAACTAAAATTAAAATAAGTGGCCTCGTGACATTTCCAAGGAAGAGAAGATTCCAGAATCTGCATTGTTTGGTGATGGGTGGGAAAACCCAGTGGGCTAACATTTGCTGATTTCCGTGAGGAGAGAATCAGACCAAAAACAGAGAAACTGCTGAGCATCTGGGCTAATCTGTGATCGCATCTGTGGCCCCCACTAGCCGGCCGGCCTGGAAAAAACCTGAATGTCAGCGTCGACTGACAAAATTGTTACAAAATGAAGCTGGTTGGCGGAAAACCTTCACGAGTGAATTAAAATCCTGACTGCTGGCCCTGGGGGGATACAGGAGGTGTGGGTGAAACTGGGAACTAGCCATGATTTACACAGGGAGTGAAAAGACCACAACTTAGAATTTTTCAAAAAATTATAGTCTCGGTAATCTAATTATATCCCTAATTATAATGATGACCCTTCTTCCTTCAAGGGACTCAAGCATGCTTCTGGAACCTTCTCTGTGAAAGTCCCCTCATTTGCCGTTTTAAGGAGAGAGTTGGTGCATCTCAGAGTGAGTTAAAGTGACAGGGCTGGCATCTGAATTCTAGCTCATTTCCTCTGACCAGACCACACCAACTCTCTCAGCTCTTGAAATAACCCCCAGTGGAATTCTCCTCAGAGGAAGCCATCTCCCCAATTATGCAAAAACGTCCTCCCCTGCAAACCCCCTCCAGCCCATGCAATTTCCACATGATTTCCACATTCTGATGGGCAAACCATTTTGTTTTCCATTTCCAGCCAAGGAAGTGCAACATCCAAGCCACAAAGGCCAGGAGGCATGGGGGCTGCAGGCTCCTTTGTGAAGCCCAGTGAGAAACTCACACGGCTGGTCGGCCAAGGGCCTGGGACCCTGGCTGGCTTCCCATCATTTCCAACTTTCTACGCCACAGGGCAAGTCACTTAACTGCCTCATTAGGATCACAGTCACAGCCCTGCCACAGCCTCCTTCCCAGGTGCCCGGTCACCCCATTAATATCTGTAAAGACCCATTAAGCCTCCTAGCGGAAAGGCACCAGAGGAGCAAAACCTATCACCATCATCATCAATAAACTCCCAGGCACTCTCCCCTGTCGCCACCTCAGGGGAATCAGTCACCATGGGAAGAGAAAGCCTGGCACCTCAGCCTGCCCATGCATCCCCTAATGAGCTGCCTGCAGCCTCGGAAGTGGCACTCGACCCTGAAGGTACCTCAGCCATGCTTTCATCGTGGCCGGTGAATCTAAAGAGACGCTCCCTCGCCCCCATCTCCCCTGCAGCCCTGCCCCCAGCTGCACCTCCAGCTGCAGCTGAGGCCATCCTCCCCTACCTGGGAGAGGTGGAGGGAACGCGGACAGAAAGCAGCCTGGAGACCTAAAGACAATGTGTGTCTGCCACCCTGTTTGCCCCTCCGGCCCTCAGACCCACCACCTGGGCACAGACACCATCCATCAAAAACCTGCCACAGGGCTTCCCTGGTGGCGCAGTGGTTGAGAGTCTGCCTGCCGATGCAGGGGACATGGGTTCGTGCCCCGGTCTGGGAAGATCCCACGTGCCGCGGAGCAGCTAGGCCCGTGAGCCATGGCCGCTGAGCCTACGCGTCCGGAGCCTGTGCTCCGCAACGGGAGAGGCCACAACAGTGAGAGGCCCGCCTACCGAAAAAAAAAAAAAAAAAAAAAAAAAACTCGCCACAAACTCGCTGAAGACGGCCTGTGTGTCTGTAACAGGGCTGCCTCACACCCACGTGAACCCTCCCCGGAGGAGAAGGGACAGAGCTCGCTCTTCCAGCAAACCCTCGTGTGTCTTAGAATTTTTACCAGATGCACACATTGCCTACGGGAAACAATGCTTTCCAGGGACCTTCTGCTAGACAGAGGCAATTAATCCTCTTGCATGTTTCAATGACCCTTTCCGACTGGAAACAGGGAACCCTTAGTCCCAGGCAGTCTCTGATTTGGCTAAAGTGGGGGAGATCTATTTGAGCAAGAGGGTCTGGAAGGTGTGGTTCGTTCAGGATGGGAGGTGGAGGAAGGCCAGGATGCCACCTCCCGGGTTTCACCCCCTCCTCTATTCCTGCACCAGCAACAAACAGAACGTCTGCGCAGCCTGACTCGATCCGCACCAGTGAATCTGTGCTTCCGTTACCGACACTGGAAAAAACCAGACCAAAGGGCATGCTTTCACCCCGACTCACAATCTGGACGCCTTGCCTGTTGAAGCTGAACCTTCAGCCAGATGTTGACTCGCTGGCCCCAGGCTCCTGGGGGCTCCGCCTCCCACAGGCGCCCCCGCTCCTCTGGATGCGCCGCCAGGAACTTCCTACAGACTGAGGGGAAGTTGCACACAGGAGTCAGGGAGGCCCACGCAGCCCTGGTGCACACACGCCGTCCCTCGTCTGCGTCCCCAGGCACGGCCACTTCCGTCCTTCCTGCAGCCTGGCCCGGCTCACCCCCAGCTCTCTGCTCTGCCGCTGGCCCACGCCAACCCCCACCACCCCGCCCGCCATCCTCCTCACCTGCCTCCCACTTTCATCCATCCCATTAAGCCTGCTCAGGCGGCCACAACAAAACACCACACACCCAGGGCCTTAAACAATAGACATTTATTGCCTCGCAGCTCTGGAGGCTGGAAGTCTGAGATCGAGGTGTTGGCAGGCTTGCCTTCTCCTGAGACCTCTCTCCTCAGCTTGGAGATGGTACCTTCTTACTGTGTCTTCACACCGTCTTCCTTCCGTACCCATCTGTGTCCTAGTCTCCTCCTCTTACTGGGACCTCCTCTTTCCAGTCCTATGGGATCAGGGCCCACCCTTATGACCTCATCTAACCTCACACTCAGTTACCTCCTTATACCTCCCATCTCCACATACAGTCCCCTTGGGGGTTAGAATTTGGGGGGGATCCAATTCAGCCCATAACGGCACCCTACTCAGTCCTCTCCACAGGCACTGTCCTTCCTCTTTCTGAGCTTCCACAGCCCTCTTCTCCCAGGGAGCCTTCCAGCTCATCCACAGACACCTTGACTCCAGAACCCCCTCAAGGTTGTAGACTTTTATGTTCACAGCATTTCCACGTGGCAGGGCCCCGAATCCAGCCGAATGGGAAGCTGCTCCTGGTAGTGCAGGTGCTGGGGGCTCCATCAGGCCCAGGGCAAGAGCACAGATGGAGACCCACAGAGCATGATGCTAAGTACTCAGAAGGTATAAGCCAAGCTAGCCGAGTGCTAGAGAGAATGTTCTGCTCTCCTGTCTTGACAAATATAACTTCTTAACAGCAGGAAAAGCCAGTTTCAAATTTAGAATTCTTAGACTCCTTGGAGTTTTGCACCTGAATGTGGCGATGCCAAGAGAGCTGGCCCCCAGCTGGCAGCCCACCCCCTCCTCCCATCCCAGCTCCCAGTCCACGGCAAGGGGCCTGTGCATGCAAATATGGACACCACGCCCACGCTCCACCTACACCCCACCAGCAGCTGTCCCAGGGCCTAAGGATGTGCAAATTGGTGGCATCCTCTGCTCTTGGGGGCACAGATCCAGGACAGAGTCCACTTGGGCCCTTGGCAGCCCCTGACAGGAACCCTGGGGTTCTGGTAGCCTGACCTGCTTTAGGAGTGGCCTGCACCCAGGCGAGAACATCCTCTTGGACCCGCAGATTCCTCATCCCGTGGAGAGAGGCGCAGCTTCAACAGGGTGCTAAAGCGTGGGGCCCTGGGCGGGAGGCCCTCCGGGCCATTCCAAGGGCAGGACTGTACTGGATAAAAGGCAGTCAGTGAAGCCTGAAGCAGCCACATCCGGCCCGGCCTTGAGCCTCCAGCTGCTGCTTTGTCCTGCTTTGTCCACACTCTGCCTGCTCACGCATGAGCCCAGGCACAATCAGGGTGACGTAGAAGCTCAAGGCCCCAGCACCCTTGGCTGGGCCACTGAGACCCCAAGTGTGATTCAGAATCAGCACCTTCAGATCTTCTTTCTCTACCAGGTGGAGATACAGATCCCTGCGAGGGTCTCTGCAGTGCTGGCCTGGGGGTGGCCCCCGCCCTTTGGAGCCTGCTCCTCCCCAGGGGAGACCTAGGTGGCTGCCCTGGGGGCCAACACACTCAAACAAAGTCTCAGAGCTGAAATGAGGGGAGGGATAGACAGCAGGTGGGCATGGACAGAGAACCAGTGCCGGAGTTCCAGAACTTTCCAAGACCTCCAAGTGAGCAAACCAGTGCAGCAAGCCTCCAATATTCTTTGCACAAATTCAGGATCTTCAGAGTTTCGTGAGAGATGGAGAGTTTGAAAATACAAAGAAATGACCAAACCCACTTGAGGAAAATATGTTTTCACCTGGTTTTCTTATGACTTCCGAGCAACAGAAGTTTCCTTGCCTTTCGCAGCTTTTCTCTCCTATCTGTTGTTCTCACGCCATAAGGACACTGGAAACTCAATAGTAAGGGTCCAAAAGTATCTGTTTGACAAGAAGTGAGGCAGGGCCCAGTGTGGGGTGGATGTGCTTCATGGGGGACCGTTCATCCTGGGAGATGCTCCCCAGTATCTCCCACCCTTGCTGATTTGGAGTGAAACATTTAGGATAAGGGCTTTCTGAATTTCCTCTGGCAAATACATATTAAGATTTCTTTTCCAGAATCTGGAGAAGGATTGTGGTAGTTCATGTTATACATCAACTTGAGTGGGCCAGGGGTATCCAGACATTTTGTCATACATTATTCTGGGTGTGTCTGTGAGGGTGTTTTTGGATGAGATTCACATTTTTAATTAATTATTTATTTATTTATGGCTGCGTTGGGTCTTCGTTGCTGTGTGAGGGCTTTCTCTAGTTGTGGCAAGCAGGGGCTACTCTTCATTGCGGTGAGCGGGCTTCTCATTGTGGTGGCTTCTCTTTTTTGCAGAGCATGGGCTCTAGGAGTGCAGGCTTCAGCAGTTGTGGCACATGGGCTCAGTAGTTGTGGCACGTGGGCTTAGCAGTTGTGGCTCATGGGCTCTAGAGCATAGGCTCAGTAGTTGTGGCACATGGGCTTAACTGCTCTGCAGCATGTGGAATCTTCCCAGACCAGGGGTTAAACCCATGTCCCCTGCATTGGCAGGCAGATTCTTAACCACTGCGCCACCAGGGAAGTCCCGGGATTCACATTTGAATCTTAGACGGAGTAAAGCAGATTGCCCTCCCCATTGTGGGTGGACCTCAGCCAATCAGTTGAGGGCCTGACTACAAAACAAAAAGTCTGACCCTCCCACAAGTGAGAGGAACTCCTCCTGCCTGACTGACTGAGCTGGGACATTGGTCTTTTCCTATCTTTGGACTTGAACTGAAACACTGGCTTTTCTTGGTTCTCAAGCCTATTGGCATTTGGACTGGAACCACACCATCAGTCCTCCTGAGCTTCCAGCATGCTGACTGTAATCTTAGGATATCTCAATCTCCACGTTGTCTGAGCCAATTTCTTATAATAAATCTCCCCTCTCCCCCTCCCCCTCCCCCTCCCCTCCCCCTCCCCCTCCCCCTCCCCTCCCCCTCCCCTCCCCCTCCCCCCTCCCCCCTCCCCTCCCCTCCCCTCCCTTTCTCTCTCTCTCTCTCTCTCTCTCTCTCTCTCTCTCTCTCTCCCCCTCCCTCTCTCCCTCCCTCCCTCCCTCTCTCTCTCTCTCTCTCTCTCTCCCTCCCCCTCTCTCTCTCTCTCTCTCTCTCTCTCTCTCTCTCTCTCTATATATATATATATATATATATCCTACCGGTTCTGTTTCTCTGGAGAAGCCTGACTAATACATGGACTCGGTAGGACAAGAGCAGATGTGGGGAGCCATCTTCTGTAGTAAGAGCTACACAGGTGCCCAGGGCTCAGTGCATTTGGAGCTTGCCTTCCCTCAGCTCCTGGTCCCCCTGGGGCTCCGAGTTGGAAAGGCAAAGTGATGACTAGCATCTTCCCGTGCAAGAGCAAAGGCCCTCTGAGGCCCAGCAACAACCAGCAGCACAGTGGGTTCCCTGGATTCTGCTTCTCTCTGACGCTGTGTTGATTTGGTTCTTATTATTTCTAAATCCAATTCTTCTCAGGGACTGGGAAAGGTTTGCCCCTTGTGATCAAGCTTAAAGTCTCAGTGCTGAAGCAACAGGAGATTTCTTAGAGGAAAGAGACAACTCACAGGTGTGTCATGGTGCCAGCGGCTCTGAGGGACCTCCCACCCCAGAATCATCTGGAACACATATGAGTTACCCATCCCCGTTACCCAAGCACTCCTCCCGATGCAGTGATTACCTTGGTACATGGCAGGGGAGATGGGCCAGCTGATGCCCAGGGCCTCGTCCTCTCGGAACGTCTGGCAGAAGTCCCTCAGCATGGCCAGGCCCAGGCCCTGGCGGCGATGGCTCCTCCGGACAAACACGGTGTCTAAGACAGGCAGCAGGTAGCACACACCCGTGCCATCACCACACAGGCTGCCTGAGGGGAAAGCAAGAGACACGTGCTGTCCCCTGGGCTGGACTAGCCTGCCAGGACCCGGCGGGACTCCCACTTGCCAGGTCACTGGTACCATCCGGAAGCAGTGCAGCCTCTCACAAACTAAACCACTACAGACCAAACAGCAGATCACCCTAAACCACCAGCTCTCCAGCTTACTGGGCAGCCCACACATTGTCAATTACTGTGAGCAAGGCCACTAGGCTATTGCCCTGGAATGAAATGCAAACCCAGTGACTGAGCAGAGCGAGGCCGTCGCACACCCATACTCCTCACACCCCTCCCTCACTGTGCACAGTTCAGAGACCCCCAAAACGAAGGAGGAACATCTGGGCAACATCAAAGTTCTCCGTGATGTGGGCTTGGAGACCCAGCCAACGCATCTCCATGGCATGGACTTGTTCAGAGTTCACCATGGCCAATTATGGCAAAGCACGCCTGACCCAAACAGACTAAGTCCTGTTTCCCATAGAACATCAATGACCCTGCTATTGCAGAGCAAGAGAGGCTACAGCTGGCACCTCTCCCACTTTTCTACCCTGAATTTAACTTTACTGCAAGCAGCACTAACAGCAGCAAAGTTGCTGCTTCTGCAACAGGAACCTACCCTTGCAGTCAGTCACCTCTGTTGTCACCCTAGCTAGAAATGCCACACACACCCAACTATATCACCTTCCTCACTTCCCAGCTGCACAGTTGCCTGTGCTCTAGATGCACTGGAATCCAGGAAAAGAAATATGTCGCATAGTCAGCTCCTATTGGAAGAGGTGGTATTTGTGTCTGCAAAGATTCAAAGGTGAGTAATTTCCCAAACAAACAAAAAAAATGATTCTGAGTCTAATTAGCCAGGCTGAATTGCAGAGCTACATGCTACTGTAGTGAACTGTTTGAAAAATGGCCACAGTTATTCCCTTTCCTATATCCACACACCTTTGCATGTGATTTTGAAGGTCCTCCCATCAAGATATGGGGTCTACTTCCTCTCCCCTTCAATCTTGCTGGCCTGGTGACTCACTTTGAGCAACAGAATGAAGCTGGCAAGAGCACACCAGTTCCGAGCCTAGGCCTCTCGGGGTCCAGGGCCCCTCCATTCTTTCACAGATCCCTATCACTCACCACAAGAACAAACCCAGGCTAGCCTGCCACCAGGAGAGAAACATGGCCCAGGCACCCTCGTGGTCCCAGCCAACATCTAGCTGGTCTTAAGAAACAGGTGGGCAGGTGACCACAGACGCATAGGCCAGCCCAGCCTAGAGCAGAAAACCACCCAGCTGAGCCTCAGCAAAATCGCCAACCAAAAGAATGGTGAGCTAAATAAATAGTTGGTTTTGTGCCCCATATGAATGAATAAATAAATAATCTGTGACCAACGAGCAACCCCAATTCACTTGAGATGGTAATTGTAAAGAATTTGGAATTTACCCTAAATGTGCCTGAAATAACAGCACCAACTGGGTTGCAATTATATAACTTCCAATTTTATAGACAACAAGAATAATGGTCCCCAAACAGTGAAGTCCTTCAAAGCTAAGAATGTTTAAAATTAAATAAAGATACAATTCCACTCACAACAGCATTAAAAAGTAAATACTCAGGAATATACTTAACAAAAGAAGCATAAGCCTTAAATACTGAAAAGCACAAAACATAGTTGAGGGAAATTAAAGAAGATCTAAATAAATGAAGAGAAATTCCATGTTCATGGATTGGATCAGGGTCCCCAACCTCCAAGCCACAGACCAGTACCGGTCCATGGCCTGTTAGGAACCAGGCCACACAGCAGGAGTTGAGCAGCGGGCGAGCGAGCGAAGCTTCATCTGTATTTACAGCCGCTCCCCAACACTCGTATTACCGCCAGAGTTCCACCTCCTGTCAGATCAGTGGCGGCATTAGATTCTCACAGGAGCACTAACCCTACTGTGTACTGTGCATGAGAGGATGTAGGTTGCACCCTCCTTATGAGAATCTAATGCCTGATGATCTGAGGTGGAGCTGAGGCAGTGATGCTAGCACTGGGGAGCGGCTGCAAATACAGATTATCATTAGCAGAGAGGTTTGACTGCACAGAGATCATAATAAATCAATTGCTCGCAGAATCATATCAAAACCCTATCAGTGAGTGGCAAGTGACAATTAAGCTGCATCTTACATAATAGACTGGACATAAGCAACACACTTCAGGTGTCACTGTTTCCCATCACCCCCAGATGGGACCATCTAGTTGCAGGAAAACAAGCTCAGGGCTCCCACTGATTCTGCATTATGGTGAGTTGTATAATTATTTCATTATATATTAAAATGTAATATTAATAGAAATAAAGTGCACAACAAATGTAATGCGCTTGAATCATCCCAAAACCATCCCCCACCACGGAAAAACTGTCTTCCACGAAACCAGTCCCTGGTGCCAAAAAGGTTGGGGACTGCTGGATTGGATGACTCAATACTGTTAAGTTGCCAATTCTTCCCAAACTGACCTGTAAGTTTAACAACAGTCCTATCAAAATCCCAGCAGGCTCTTTTGTGGAAATTGACAAGCTGAGAGTAAAATTCATGTGAAATGCAAAGTCTCTAGGATTAAAAAAACAGAAAAAAAAAAGAAGAAGAACAAAGTTGGAGGTTTTATATGAACCAATTTCAAAGCTTCTTATAAAATCAAGGTAATCAGACAGTGTGATAATGGTGCAACAGTGGGCATATAGATCAATGGAGCAGAAGTGAGAGTCCAGAAGTAAACTCTTACACTCCGAATTTCTACAAATGCCATGGTAACTCAGTGGGGGAAAAGACAGACTTTTCAACAAACTGTGGTGGAATGATTGGACATCCATAAGCCAAAAATTAATTAATTAATTAAAAATGAACAAATTAATGAATGAAGCTGCAACAGAACAGAGCCCAGAATGAGACCCACACAAACACAGTCAACTTATCTCTGACAAAGGAGCAAAGCAAAGTGAATAGAGGAAGGACAGTCTTTTCAACAAGTGATGCTGGGACAGTTGGACATCCACATGCAAAACCATGAATCTAGACACAGACCTTAAACCCTTCACAAAACATAGCTCAAAATGGATCACAGACACAAATGTACAATGCAAAACTACAGAACTAGAAGATAACATAGGAGAAAATCTAGATGACCTTGGGTTTGGCAATAAACTTGTACATACAGCATCAAAGGCATGATCCATGAAAGAAAAAATTGAGAGTTGAATTTCATTAAAATCAAATTTTTCTGCTCTGTGAAGAACACTGTCAAGAGAATGAGAAGCCACAAACTGGGGGAAAAATATATTCAAAAGACATATCTGATAAAGAACTATTATCCAAAATATACAAAGAGCTCATAAAACTCAACAATAAAAAAACAAACAACTTGATTAAAAAGTGGGCCAAAGACCTTAATAGACACCTCACCAAAGAAGCTGTACAGATGACAAGTAACATAAGAAGATGTGCCACATCATATATCATCAGGGAAATAAAAATTTTTAAAAAGTGAGATACTACCATACACCTATTAGAATGGCCAAAATCCAGAACACTGAAAACACCAAAGTGCTGTTGAAGATGTGGAGCAAAAGGAACTCTCTTTCATTGTTGGTGGGAATGCAAAATGGTACAGCCACTCTGGATGACAGCTTAGTGGTTTCTTTTCTTTTTTTTTTTTTTTTTAATTTTTGGCTGCATGGAGTCTTCATTGCTGCATGCAGGCTTTCTCTAGTTGTGGCAAGCGGGGGCTACTCTTTGTTGTGGTGCACGGGGCTTCTCATTGCAGTGGCTTCTCTTGTTGTGGAGCATGGGCTCTAGGCGCACGGGCTTCAGCAGTTGTGGCACACAGGCTAAGAAGTTGTGGCTCACAGGCTCTAGAGAGCAGGCTCAGTAGTTGTGGTGCATGGGCTTAGCTGCTCCGCAGCATGTGGTATCTTCCCCAACCAGGGATCGAACTCGTGTCCCCTGAATTGGCATTTTTAACCACTGCGCCACCAGGGAAGTCCCAGCTTGGTGGTTTCTTACAGAACTAAACCTACTCTTACCATAGGATCCGGCAATTGTGCTCATTTATATTTACCTGAAGGAGTTGAAAACTTATGTCTACTCAAAAACCGGCACACAAATGTTTGTAATGCCTATATTCATAATTACCAAAACTTGGAAGCAACCAATATATGCTTCAATGGGAGAGTGGATAAATAAATTATGGTACATCCAGATAATGGAATACTAGTCAGTGTTAAAAGGAAATGAGCTATCGTGCCATAAAAGGATATAGAGAAACCTTACAGCACATTACTAAGTAAAAGAAGCCAATCCACAAAGGCTACATAGCATACAATTACAATTCTATCTTCTGGAAAAGGCAAAACTACGAAGGCAGTAAAAATATTAGTGGTTGCCAAGGGGTAGGGGAGAGCAAGGGATGAATAGGTGGAACACAGGATTTTTAGGGCAGTGAAGCTACTCTGTATGATGGTACAATGATAGAACATGTCTTTATACATTTGTCGAAACCCACAAAACATACAACACAAAGAATGAACCCTAATGTAAACTATGGACTTTAGTTAATAATAATGTATTCTTATGGACTGAATTGTGTCTCCCCAAACCCTCAGTACATCAGAATGTGTCTGTATTTGGAGACAGGGCCTTTAAGAGGTGATGAACTCAAAATGAGGTCTTTAGATGGGCTCTAATCCAATCCAGTTGGTGTCCTTATAAGAAGAGGAAATTTGGACACACAGAGGGACACCAAGAATGCACACAACACACAGGAAAACCGTGAGAGGACACACTGAGCAGACGGCCAAACTTGCCTACACCCTGACCTTGGAATTCCAGCCTCCAGAACCGTGTGAAAATTAATTTCTGTTGTTTAAGCCACCCAATGTGTGGTGCTCTGTTACGGGAGCCCTAGTCAACTAATACATGCATCAATATTGGTTTATGAATTATAATAAATGTACCACACTAATGCAATATATTAATAATAGAGGAAACTGTGTGTGTGGAGGGGGATGAGAACTCTCTGCACTTTCTGCTCAATTTTTCTATAAAAAAAGAACTGCTGTAAAAGGTAAAATCTGCTAATTTTTTAATGTATAAGATATTTTTAAAAATGAAGCTGGACCCTTACTTCACATCATTTAAAAAATTAATTCAAGATGTATCTAGACATAAATATAAGAGTTAAAACTGTAAAGCTTTTAGAAGAAAACACAGAAGGAAATCTTCACAACCTTGGGTTAGGCAAAGAGTTCTTAGCTTTGACATCAATGGACACAACCAACTGGTAAATCTGACTTCATCAAAATTAACTTGGTACTTCAAAAGACACCACAAAAAAAAATAAAAAGACAAGCCACAGACTGTAAGAAAATGTTGCAAATCACATTCCTGATAAAAGACATATCCAGACTATATAAAGAACTCTTATAATTCAACAAAAAGAAAACCAACAACCAATTAAAAACGGACAGATGATCTGAACAGACATTTCTTCAAAGAAGACACACAAATGGTTAATAATCAGTGAAAAGATACTCAACACCATTAGTCATTTAAAAATGCAAATTAAAACCACAATGAAATGCCACTTTTGACCTACTAAATGGCTATAATCAAAAAGACAAGCGCTGACAAGATGTGGAGAAATTGGAACCCTCATATATTGCTGCTGGGAATACATAATGGTACAGAAACTTTGTCAAATAATTTGGCAGTTTCTTGAGAAGTTAAAACATATGCTAACCAAAGACCCACCAGTTCTGCTCCTAGGAACCCACTTAAGAGAAACAAAAACATGTCCATACAAAGACATGTATGCAAGCATTTATACCAGCACTATTCATAACAGCCAAAAACTGGAAACCATACTGGTAAATGCATAAACAAAATGTGGTACAGTCATACCATGGAACATTACTCAGCAATAAAAAGGAATAAAATACTAATATATGCTGTAATTTGGATGAACCTCAAAAACACCAAGCTGAGTGAAAGAAGCCAGACACAGAAGACCACATACTGTATCTTTCCATTTATATGAAACATCCAGGAAAGGCAAATTGATGGAGACAGAGAGCAGAGCAGTCGTTCTCTAGAGCTGAGATGGAAAGAGACTGACACCAAAAAAAGGCAACTTTTTGGGGTGATGGAAATATCTAAAATCTGGATTGTGGTGCTGGTCATACAACTCTCTAAATTTGCTGAAAAACAAGTCACTGAATGGTACACTTAAAATTGGCAACTTTTATGGGATGTAAAATTATACTTCAAAAAAACTGATTTGAAAAGATACAATGAATTGTATTAAATTGTATTAGAAAGATACAATTAAATAAGGAAAGGGAAAAATAATAACTTTATAGTATAGAAAGGGGGTAGACACCCCCTTGAGTGATCAGGGTGAATATCACCAGTAGTAACGTTGGCATCTTGTACCCCACACCTGATATGACCACGTGAGGAGAAGCATGCTTCACTGTGCCCCAAACCCATAACCTTGGTAAATAATGAGATAATATCATACAAATCTAAATTAACGGACATTCCATAAATCTCCTGACCAGTACTCCTCAAAAGTGTCTAGGTCATGAAAGACAAGGAAAACCAAGAAATGGTCCCAAATTGGTAGGGGAGGCTAAGAAGACCTGAAGATTAAAGACAACAAAGACTCCTGATCAGATCCTACAAGAGAAGGACACTGCTGGAAGATCAGCCAGTGTTAGTTTCTCAGTTTTGACCACTGTGCCATGGTTATGTACGATGCTAACATTAGGGCAAGGTGAGTGAGGGTATAACAGGAACTCTCTGTCCTATCTTTGCAACTCTTCTGTAAAACTAAAATTATTTCAAAATAAAAGTATGGGGTGGGGCAGAGGAACACTGCACCAGCCCTTCCTAAAGGCTCATCATACTTTCAAGTTGGTCAAATAAAACCCATCTCAATTCACAAAGCAACAAATTGGCCTCTTAATACGAATATTAATGAACTGTAATAAGAATATTGCAGCCTGATTGTGAACGGGGCTGAGAGAGTAAGCTGGCTGCACACAAATGGACTCCCCATTCATAATCAGAACATAAAATCCTAGGAAACCTTCCCACATACAATAGCACAGAACAGTTGGTACGAACCCTAGCCATGATCTCATCCACTCTACCCATTTTATAGACATGGCAGCTGACAGGGGCAAGAAAGGTTAAAAACATAGGACTTGGCTCCTTTTTGTCAGTAACAGCTGCCCAACTGGCTTTCATCAGCTCATGGGGAGTGTTGATACCACAGCAAAGAAGTTAAAGGGAAGGAGACAAAAAGGATAGAAATGAATTAAAACAAAAACAAAGATACAACATAAAGTATTTTTTTTTAAATTCAAGAGTTGCTAAAGCCAGAAAGAAGACAATTCATAAAGCACATTAGGAATTAAAATAGATATATCACTATAGATGTGGCAGAAATTTAAAAGGTAAGAGAATACTGTAAATAACTGTAAGCCAATAGATTTGAACAGATGAAAAGGCCAAATTCCTAAGATAATACAACCCACCAAAACTGACTCACAGAAAAACAGAAAAACTAAACTATCCTATGACCATGGAAATCTGAACGCAGTAGTTTAAATCCCTCCCACACTGAACACGCCAGGTCAGGTGACTTTAGAGATAAGTTCTGCCAACTTTCCCAGGAAAGCCTTCCAGAGCACAGAAAAAGACATTAGTCCATGACTCAGCCTATGAGCACAGTGTAACCTTTTCAGAGAAAAAGATAAAAAGCAAATGAAGATCAGATAATTAAGCAAATAACAGTAGTTCCTGAACATAAGACAAAAAACCTAAACCAACAGTAGCAAACCGAACTCAACAAAGTTACTCCACTGGTAACTGGTTTCTCTGCTCATGCCCCAGGCTGTTCTGGGGGAGATACAAAGGATCAATAAGGTATCCAGGGTGAAACTACCACCCCCAGGCATGAACTAACACCACACAGAGGGCTTTTCCATCAACAGCCTGGGAGGACCTGAAGAAGGAAGATCTGTGAGGATAAGATGAAGCCCACCAAAGAGTAAAGGAGGGGGCACCAGCAGGCTATCCCCCTAACAATACGTACCCCAACAGATCAAAGACAAAGAGGAAGACAGTTACTCTAGGAAGAGAGGAATATATTCTTAGGACACCTAAGACAGACGGTGCACCATAGGGCAGTGATAGCAGCAGACAGCCAGGAAGTAGCGGAATAAACAGTATCTGCTTCAAAAAGATTTGTCAGAAGGAAGACGACATAAGAGACAAGTGGCAAGACAAATGCCATAGTGTATTTCCACTGCCCGGATGTCTTGACACTCAAGACCCGGGCACCAGGAAAGTTAAGGTGTGGGTCCACAGAACTCAAAAGAGCCAAGCGCCCGGCCAAAGCTCTCTTCACACTTCCTTTTGCAAAGCTGCATTTGTGTTGGCTGTGAGCACCTGTCCGGGTTTGTACTGCTAATGCCCAAAGGCAATACGCTGACAGTAGCTGCTGCAGACACTTGGCTCTGTGGAGCATTTTAAGTATAATTGCTCTAAAAATCCAAATGCAGGCCAAATAGTCACAGTTGCTAGTCCAAGAGATTAAGTGCAAACTATAAAGATATTTGGGATACTCTTAAACCTGGGAAACTCAAAACAGTAGTAGCTAAAAGTGTTAACTTTTGCTAACCATTGACACTATCTTTTCATGACAATCATACTGCATGTCTGTCATGAGCCCGCTTCACAAGGTTAGAGCCACACTCCCTGGGCACCTGGGGCAGCTGAGCATCTATTGACAATACCACTAAATGGTCTGGATGTTCCCAAATTCTCCCCACCGAGGAGCATTACTAACATCAATTTGGATAAAATCTTTTTTTTTTAATATGAGACATTTAAACTGTATTCTCTAGAACAGGGGCTGGCAAACTATTTCTGTAAGGGTCAGGTAGAAAATACTTTAGGCTTTGGGGACAACCACTCACCCCTGCAGTTGTAGAGCAAAATCAGCCATGAACAACACGAATGCGCGAAACTGTGTTTCAATAAAATTTTATTTACAAAAACGGACGATAGGCAGAATTTGGTCTATGGGCCATAGCTGCCAACACCTGCTCCAGAAAAACATCACTTTTGGGGGCTTCCCTGGTGGCGCAGTGGTTGAGAGTCCGCCTGCCGATGCAGAGGACATGGGTTCGTGCCCCAGTCTAGGAAGATCCCACATGCCGCGGAGCAGCTGGGCCCGTGAGCCATGGCCACTGAGCCTGCGCGTCCGGAGCCTGTGCTCCGCAACGGGAGACGCCGCGACAGTGAGAGGCCCGTGTACCGCAAAAAAAAAAAAATCACTTTTAACAAGCAAGACTAAGTGTTCAGAATCCTATTTGTATAATAATCATCTTTTCTCAAAAACAACTGAAAATAATGCATTAACATGAACCACCCCAAAACAAGATATACTGGGAGATAAGCTTTAGTTATATTGTTTCCTCTTTGAAAAGTATCATTTCTTTCTATATGTTTGATTATTATAACAGGAATTTATTTATAAGGTGCCATAAAATTAGATTCATTTTTAAAATATTGAAGAAAAACTTATTTGCTTAAAGGAAATAACCTTGGCCAAGTTGGATTTATCCCGGGTGCTTTAACATAAGAAAATTTGTACCAGTAATTCATCTCATTTGTCAATTACAGTAGAAAGAACTGCTTCAGTTTAATATAACACTGGACTCTGCACATTATCCAGTTCATATGACACAGAACATAGAAAAAAATTTTTTAAGCAAAAGAAACTACCACTGAAAATGCATGCCTTAGGTGAGTGGGTCTCAAACTCTAGAATGAAACATGAGAATCACCTGGAGGGCTTGTTAAAACATAAATTGTTGGGCCCCATTCCAGTGCCGGTGTCTGGTGCCGGGGGTCTGGGGCACAGCCCAAGAACTCCTGTGGCCCAGGACAGAGAAGCAGCACAGAGTGTGCTGCTGGAACATTCTATCCATTAGGCATTATGCAGCAACGAAGGGCTGCCTGATGGTCCTGACTGGAGGTGTTCCAGCCCAGGCTGAGACTTCATCAACTGGATCCTCCCACGGATGATTATGGGGTGTCTGCTCAGCCACGGTTTTTCTTTAAAACTGCCCCTACCACAGCCCCAGTTAAAGAGCTGAGGCTAGGTGGCCATATCGGAAGCACGAAAGCCTGCCCACCAAGGTGGACCCATGATCCACAAGAACTCAATCTGCAGGCCAGCTGGATCAACCTGATTCTTTCAAGAGGTTTTGAATGAAGTGAAACTGGCACTATAATAGGTCTCAGCCCTTCAGGGCAGTACAGGTAGAGCTGGGTGGGCATCATGGCAAACTACAGTCAAGGTTATGAGGAAGCAGGAAACATAAGTGAGCAAAGGAAGATGACTTGCAAAGATGAGAATGGAGCAGCAGCTGGGTACCCATCCCAGCACAGGAAGCCGGTCTGCATCCCATGAACTTCCCCTGCACCCTTCCAATACCCCATCTTGCAAGCCCTTCGCTTCCACACAACAGCAACCCCTTTCTCATCGGACAGCAGAGCTGGTACCTGAACCTACACCACACTCCCATTACTCCACTTTTGCTGCTTATGTCTCCACTAAAGTCCAGAACATGGCATGAAGGCCCCCTGCTTGAGGGGACAACAGGGTAGGAGTGGCCTGTGACATGGAGTATCAGGGGGAGGGGAGAGCAGAAGGCCCTGGTGACCAGCAGGGCAGCTGAGGCCACTTCAAGGCATCACAGCCATCTCACAGGTCACACGCTTGTCTAGATGGCAAGTCACTTAATTGAAGACTTTTAAGTGCCATTCCTGTTTTTACGATTTGCATGAGTGTTGGGCTTTCAGGAATCTGAGACACAAAGCTGTTCATCATCTATTTTTACACAAAAGCAAAATACTTACTAGCCCTGCCTTAGATCGGCCGACTCTCCACTTACCAGTCCAGTGTTTTTTTCCTTGAATGCTGTCTTGTGGACTAATGGTTTGAGGGCAAAAGTAAAGTAAAATCCCACTAATTTTGGTTATCTAGGGAGAATTTCAGCACAAAATAATGAAATGACTAAAGTGTCAATATTTTGTAAGAAAGGCAATTATGGAACTATCAAATGAAGGGAGAAACTCAAACTGGCCCATTAACAAATGTTCCCAAAGAGAGGTCTACCTGAAAAGATCTCATTCATTCTATACCAAGGCACCCACTTGTTTCAAAACTGAATGTTCTCCTCACACTAAAGAGGCACAAACTACTGACAGACACAATGATTTGGGTGAGTCACAAAAGCATCATGAAAAAGTGAAACAAGTCAGTCTCACAAGGCTACATACGGTCTGATTCCACTACGTGACATTCCAGAAAAGATAACACTACAGTGATAGAGAACAGATCAGTGGTTGCCAGGGGTTACGGGTGGGGGGCTAAGGGGTGGAAAAGATTAGAACAAGAAAGAGTTTTAGAGGGGGGTGGAGAACTATCCTGTATTTTAATTATGGTTGTGATTATAAAATTCACAGAACTGAAAAGCCAAAAAAGAGATCAATTTTACTGTCCGACAATTTTTTTAATAATACTTAAAGACACACACATATAAAAATGAATGTGCTTAGGAACAATGTATACTCTTAAAAAGGTGCAACCTGCCCCCCGTGATCCAGTTTATGCAATGAATCTGCATATTTTCTTTTCGTCACAGAATGAAATTATAAGCTGCAGCCTAGCTGAAACTAAATTAACAGATATTCAGAATCATGTGGATCTAAGCTAATGAAGAGAAATTGTACTGCTGCAAAGTTGGAAAGCATGCCATGTGCTACGCCCATAACCTAGGTATCAACACAACACTACATGAAGCTGTGACAAGCACCAAGGACAGGGCCACGACTGAAGAAACACCATTAACTGTTCTGAACTTTTGAACTATTAACTCCTCCTATAGTCAATTAAACCACAAGTATTTGCCAGTGATTTTTTTTCACAAATCATATGTTTAAAATAATAAAACATTGTAAATAATATCTGTTCACTATCTAAATTATTTTTTGCTTAATTTATCAGCATGTTGCTAATATCAACCATTTTTTAATTCATCAGAGCAAATCCCTCTCTCTACTTATAGAAAGGGATGGGAAAGCAAGGAATAAAATTCTATGATTCATCCCTGGACAGAGTCCCCATCAGATGATGATGGTAAATTAAGTGGTCATGCAGAGTCTCATATATAATAACTATTTTAGAAACAAATTTTAAAAAATTACTCACAGATACCATAAGGCATTCAAAAGCACATAGAAACCAGAAGAAATTTTAATTTCAGAAAATTGCAAATGAAATAGGTTAAAACCTGTGAGTTTGCAGCTTACTGGCCACAGGGTATAACTCAACCCCCAAGGCTACAGAAAATATTGGTGGGAAACGCTGCAGCCTTACCAGCTAAAGGCATCAAAGATCAAATTTTAGGACTAGGAAAGTAGTTGGAAATTTAAAGGCTCAGTAGCAACATGGAAACCACAGAATGAATGAAACCTTAATTCAGAGCAACTGCCCAAATCTCTGGCTCATAAATAATCTACACATGAGTGAAGGAGAATCCAGAGGACTCAACCAAAAGAAGTCAGAAACCAGAGAGATATCCACCCTTGAAAGATGGAACTACACATGATCAGATCTGTGACTCTGTTGCTTTTCTTAACCAAGTACATTCCTCAACTTGGGCAGCTCAACTGGCAGAAAGCTGAAACCAAATGGGTTTGACGGGTAAGGGTAAGAGCCCAAAACCAGCAGACGCAAGGAAACCACAGGGATCAGCAACGTCCATACCCAAATCTTTGTCTGGCCATCAACTTTGCAGGCACAGGGAAGACCTCTACAGAGCCAGGCTACAGAAGCAGCCATGAGACGTCATACTAACACGTGTCAGCAGTTACATAGCAAAGGAGACAGAGTTTGTGATTTGAATCCAGGCAAGCTAAATACCTCCCAGATCAAAAATCCTCAAAAACACACATAAAAAGTCAGAGTTGCTGCAATATATCTGCAACATCTAGCCTTCAACCAACACATGCAAAGAAACAGGAAACTGTGACCCACACTCAGGAAAAAAAAAACAAAAACAGATATAGTCAATATAACTGATTTCATCTTTTTCTTTTTTCTTTAGATTTATTTTTTATTGAGGTAACATTGGTTTATAACATTATATACATTTCACATGTACAATATATTTATACTTTTGAATACCCTACACTGTGCTCATCACCAAAAATTTAGTTTTGTCACCATACAGTTGATCCCCTTTACCCATTTCACCCTCCCCCTTCCACTCCCTCCCCTGTGGTAACCACTACTCTGTTCTCCATATCTAGGTGCTTGTTTTATTAGGTTTGGTTTGTTCATTTATTTGGGGGTTTTGTTTGTTTGTTTTTATATTTCACATATGAGAAATCACGCAGTACTTGTCTTTCTCCATCTGACTTATTTCATTTAGCATAATGCCCTCAAGTTCTATCCTACCCATATTGTCAGAAACAGCAAGTTTTCATCTTTTTATGGCTGCATAGTATTCCATGGTGTATGTATGCCACATCTTCTTCATCCATTCATCTGCTGATGGGTATTTAAGTTGTTTCCATGTCTTGGCTGTTGTAAATAATGCTGTGATGAACATATATCTTTTTGAATTAGTGTTTTCATATTCTTTAGAAACTCAGATGTAGGATAGCTGGATCATATAATAGTTCTATTCTTAATTTTTTGAGGAATCTCCATACTGTTTTCCATAGTGGCTGCACCAGTTTACATTCCTACCAACAGTGTATGGGACCATACAAAGGTTCCCTTTTCTCCACATCCTCACCAACACTTGTTATTTCTTGCTTTTTTGATAACAGCTATTCCAACAGGCATGAGGTGATATCTCACTGTGGTTCTGATTTGCATTTCCCCAATAATTAGTGATGTCAAACATCTTTTCATATGCCTGTTGGCCATCTGTATGTCTTCTCTGGGAAAATGTCTATTCAGATCCTCTGCTCATTTTTTTTAATCAAGTTGTTTATTTTTCTGTTGTTGATTTGTATGAGTTCTTTAAATATTTTATATATTAACATTTTATAAGATGTACATTTACAAATATCTTCTTCCATTTGGTAGTTTATCTTTTCATTTTGTTGATGGTCTCCTTTGTTGCATGGAAGCTTTTAAGTTTGATGTAGTTTATTTTTGCTTTTGTTTCCTTTGCCTGAGGAGACAGATCCAGAAAGATATTGCTAAGACCAGTGTCAAAGAGTATACTGCCTATGTTTCCTTCTAGGAGTTTTATGGTTTCAGATCTTTCATTCAAATCTTTAATCCATTTTGACCTGATTTTTGTGTATGTTGTGAGATAGTGTCTAGTTTCATTTGTTTGCATGTGGCTGTCCAGATTCCTCAACACCATTTATTGGAGAGACTATCCTTTCCCTATTGTATGTTCTTTGCTCCTTTGTTGTAAGTTAATAGTTCGTATATGTGTGAGTTTATGTCTGGGTTCTCAATTCCATTCCATTGATCTATGTATGCTTTTCCGCAAATACCATGCTGTTTTAATTGCTATAGCTTTGTAAAAGAGTGTGAAATTAGGGAGTGTGATACCTCTAGCTTTGCCCTTTTTCTCAGCATTGCTTTGGCTATTTGAAGTCTTTTATGGTTCCACATAAATTCTAGAATTTTTTTGCTTAATTTCTATGAAAAATATCCTTGGTATTTTGATAGGGATTGCATTAAATCTGTAGATTGCTTTAGGTAATATGGATGTTTTAACAATTTTAATTCTTCCAATCCATGAGCACAGAATATCTTTCCATTTATTTTTGTCTTCTTCCATTTCAGGTCTTCCACCTCCTTGTTAAATTTATTCCTAGGTATTTGATTTCTTTTGTTGCAATTGTAAATGGTATTGTTTTCTTAATTTCTCTTTCTGCTAGCTCATCGTTAGCATATAGAAACATAACACATTTTTGTATGTTGATTTTATACCTTGCAACTTCACTGTATTTGCTTGTTATTGCTAACAGTTCTTTGGTAGAGTCTTTAAGCTTTCCTATATATAAAATCATATCATCTGCAAATAGTTTTACTTCTTCGTTTCTAATTTGGATGCCTTTTATTTCTTGCCTAATTGCCCTGGTTAGGACTTCCAATATTATATTAAATAAGAGTGGCAAGAGTCAGTACCCTTATCTTGTTCCTGATTTTAGAGGGAGAGCTTTCAGTTTTTCATGACTGAGTATGATGTTAGCTGTGGGTTTATTACATATGGCCTTTATTATGTTGAAGTATGTCCCTTCTACCACTTTATTAAGAATTTTTATCGTAAGTGGGCATTTAATTTTGTCAACTGCTTTTTCTAGATCTACTGAGATAATCATATGTTTTTTATCCTTCATTTTGTTTATGTGCTGTATCATGCTGACTGACTTGTATATGTTGAACCATCCTTGCATCTCTGGAATAAATCCCACTTCATCATGGTGTAGGAACCTTTTAATGTATTGTTGGATTTTGTCTGCTAATATTTTGTTGAGAATTTTTACAACTATGTTTATCAGAGATATTGAACTATGTTCATCATAGACATCATCACTGTGTGTGTGTGTGTGTGTGTGTGTGTGTGTGTGTGCTGTCTTTGTCTGATTTTTGTATCAGGATGATGCTGTCCTCGCAAAACAAGTTAGGAAGCACTCCCTTCTATTACATTTTTTGGAAGAGTTTGGGAAGGACAGGCATTAAAGCTTTGAATATTTGGTAGTATTCACCTGTGAAGCTGTCTGGTTCTGAACCTCTGTTTTGTGGGGAGCTTCTTGACTACTGTTTCAATCTCTGTACTAGTGATCAGTCTAGTCAGATTTTCTGTTTCTTCATGATTCAGTCTTGGACAGTTGTATGATTCTAAGAAGGTGTCCATTTCTTCTAAGTTGTCCAATTTGTTGAATATAGCTTTTCATAATATTCTCTTGTAATCCTTGGTATTTCTGTGGTATCTGTTGTTATTTCTCCTCTTCTGACTTTATTATTTCTTTCCTCCTACTGACATTGGGCTTTGTTTGTTCTTCTTTTTCTAGTTCCTTTCAGTGTAAGTTTAAATTGTTCGAGATTTTTCTTGTATCTTGAGGTAGGCCTGTTTTGCTATAAACTTCCCTCTTAGTACCACTTTTGCTACATCCTATAAATTTTGGTATGTCATCTTTTCATCTTAATTTATCTTCAGGTAATTTTTTATTTCTCCTTTGATTTCTTCATCAACCCAATAGCTGTTCAGTAGCACTTTGTTCAGTCTTCATATATCTGTGATTTTTTCCATATTTCTTCTTGTAGTTGGTTTCTAGTTTCATACCATTGTGATCAGAAAAGATGCTTGATGTGATTTCAATCTTCTTAAATTTACTGAGACTTGTTTTGTGTCTCAACACATGGCCTACCCTTGAGAAAGTTCCATGTGCACTTGAGAAGACTGTGTATTCCACTGCATTTGGATGGAATGTTCTGTACAAATCTATCCAATACATCTGGTCTAATGTTTCATTTATCACCTCAGTTTCCTTGTTGATTATTTTGTCTGGACGATCTATCCATTAATGTAAGTGGGGTGTTAAAGTCCCCTACTATTATTATGTTGCTGTCAATTTCTCCCTTTAGGTCTGTTAATAATTGTTTTATATATTTTGGTGCTCCTATGTTAAATGCATATATATATGCATTATATATACATATATATATATATTAATCACTTCGTTTCCTTGATAAATTGTCCCCTTTATTATTATATACTGTCCATTTTTGTCTCTTGTTACCTTTTTGGGCTTTAAGTCCATTTTGTCTGTTGAGTATGGCTACACCCACTCTCTTTTGACTGGCATTTGCTTGGAGTGTTATCTTCCATCCCTTCACTTTTAACATATGCTTGTCTTTAGAGCTGAGGTGAGCCTCCTGTAATGTATGGTTGTTTCTTGTTTTTTAATCCATCCAGCCACTCTGTGTCTTTTCATTGGTGAATTCACTCCATTTACATTTAGGGTAATTATTGGTAAATGAGAACTTACTACTGCCATTTTATCTTTTGTTTTCTGGTTTCTCTATATCACTGTTGTTGCTTTGTTCTTGTGTTTCAGCCTGCCATCTTGGTTTGGTAGTTTTCTATGATTTTTTTCAGTTTCCTCCTTTTTTATGTTTATTGTCTCTGCTCTAGATTTATGTTTTGCGGTTACCATGAGGTTTGTATAAAACTCCTCATAGATAAAATAGTCCTTTTTCTGCTGATCACATCTTATCTTCATTTACCTATAGGGTTTCTGACCTTTTCCCCTTCCCCTTCTGCATTTTTGTTGTCTCAAATTATCCCTTTTCACGTTGTGAGTTTGTTGCCAAATTGAAGTAGCTATAATAATTTTTTCTGATTTTCCCCCTTTAACCTTTATGCTATAATAAAATGTTTAATACCTATTCTGATAAAGAGTTACAATTTTCTGATTCTATGTATCACCTTACTCAAAGTTTTGTGTCCTTTTACCTTCTTGTTTCTGGTACAAGAGCTCCTTTCAACATTTCTTGTAAGGCACATCTAGTGTTGATGAACTCCCTCAGTTTTTAGTTACCTGGGGAAGTCTTTATTCCTCTTTTATATCTGAGTGATAATACTGCTGGATAAAGTATTCTTGGGTGACAGTTTTTATCTTTCAGTATCTTAAGGATGTCATTCTACTCCCTCCTGGCCTGTCAACTTTCTGCTGAGAAATCTTCTGATAGCCTCTGTGGGTTCCCTTGTAGGTTACCATCCTTTTTTTTCCCTGGCTGCCTTTAAAAATTCTTTCTTTGTCATTGACTTTTGACAATTTTAATATGATGTGTCTTTAAGAAGGTCTTTTTGCATTGAGGCAATTAGGTGTTCTCTTAGCTTCATGGACGTGTATATCAAGTTTCTTCTGCAGGTTTGAGAATTTCTCAGCTATGATTTCTTTAAATAATCTCTCTGCTCCTTTTTCCCACTCTTCTCCTTCTGGGATACCCATAACCCTAATATGCACCCTTCTTAAAGAGCTAGATAGCTCTCGTAGAATTTCTTCATTTTTTATATTTTAATTCTCTTCCCTCTTCTACTTGCATCATTTCTAGATTTCTGTCCTCAAGCTCACCGATTCTCTCTTCCATGTGGTCTGATGTATTTCCAGTGCTTTCTAATGCATTCTTTATGTTGTTTATTGAATTCTTCAGCTCCAGAATTTCTTCTTGGTTCTTTCTTAGAGTTTCAATATCTTCAGGAAAGTATTCCTTCTGATCATTAATTTTACTCCTGAGCTCACTGAACTGTCTTTCTGAGTTTTCTCATAGCTCAATGAACTTCTTCATGACACCTATTTTGAATTCTTTGTCAGTTAAATTGCAATATTCTGTGACTTTAAATTTGGCTTCTGGAGAACTGTCATTTTCTTTTTGTGGCATAGCGTTACTTTGGCTCTTCATGGCACATGATGAGTTGTTCTCTGCCCATGCATTTGAAGTAGCAAATATCTTTCTGCTTGATTCTAATGACTCAACAGGTTAGAAATTAGAGGTCTTTCTTCTGTTTTCCAGTAGGTGGCGCTATAGCACAAGTTTATGGTTTTCCTTACCTGAGCTGCCTCCAGTTATGTTTGAGAGTTGGCACATTCTACCTTCCACCACCTCTGTCAGAGGTGTGGCCTGTGTCCTCATTATTGCTTCTTGTGTCTCCAGGGGTCAATGATGCCTTCCTGCTGCTAATGTCACTGGAATGATGGGCTCTTCCCTGGCATCCAGGATCCCCTGAGTTGTAGACTCTGCTGCCACAGGGGGAGGATGAGGGTGGGCGGAGCAGGGGTTGCCCAGGCACCTGTGCTATGCCCAGTGTTGTAAGGTTCACAGACTCCATCACTGTGCGTGGAGGAGTAGGGGGCCTGAGTTGAGAGCACGTCAGTGGCTGGAGGAATGGGGTCTCAGGCCCCACTGCTGCTGCTGCCCAGTTACCTGTGGCTGTAGGCACCACTGCGGCTGCGAGGCCAGAGTTGTGCTCACTGCCTCCCCTGCTGTTATGTGTTCTCTGGGGCTATGGGCTCAGCTTCCATGGCCAGAGAGCTGGGCTGCTGTTCCCTCAGTTCTGCCTCCCCTATGTGTTCCAGTCCACCCACCTTTAAATGTGCAGATATGTGGAAATCTCTGGCATCCCAGTGGGTTCAGCAGAGGCACCTTTGTTGAGCTGTGGATGCTTTACTGGCTGTTGACTGAAAGGGAGCTTTTCACTCTGTCATGTTGCTGATGTCACTCTAATATAACTGATTTTAAATAGGCCCAGATGTTGGATTTGGTAGACAAACAACTTAAAATAGCTTTACAAATATGTTCAAAGAATTAATTTTTCAAATTAAAGGGAAATATATGCTCAATAAATAAATAGAGAACCTCAACAAAGAAACAGAAACTATACATAACAGAAATTATACAGCTCAAAAGTACAGTAACTGAAAATTTTAAATAGGTTCAACAAGAGTTTGGAGATGGCAGCTAAAGTTGGGAATATGGTTCAAGAGAAATTATCCAGCCAAAAAAGAGAAAAATGTTTGAAGAAAAATGAACAAAATTTCAGAGAGCTGCAAGACAATGTGAAGCACCCCAAGGTACATATAACTGGAATCCCAGAAAAAGAAAAGAGAAAATAGCACAAAAATTTGAAGCAATAATGGCCAAGAACTTCCTGAATTTGGTAGAAAACTTTAAAGATTCAGAAAGCTCAACAAACTCCCAAAAAGATAAACAAAAATAAAATCACTCCTAGACAAATCAGTTAAACTGCAAAAGAAGCTAAAGAGAAAGTCTTAAAAGCATTCAGAGAAAAATGCCATGTCATGTAAGACGAACAACAATAGATTAACTGCTGACTTCTCACCCAAGACTATGAAAGCCAGAGGATACTGGAACAACATATTCAAAATTCTGAGGGAAAAAAGCTAACACTAAGGGCTTCCCTGGTGGCGCAGTGGTTGGGAGTCTGCCTGCCGATGCAGGGGACAAGGGTTCGTGCCCCGGTCCGGGGGGATCCCACATGCCACAGAGCGGCTGGGCCCGTGGGCCATGGCCGCTGGGCCTGCGCGTCCAGGGCCTGTGCTCCACAACGGGAGAGGCCACAGCAGGGAGAGGCCACAGCAGTGAGAGGCCCGTGTGCCACACACACAAAAAAAGCTAACACTAATTATTCTACATCCAGCTAAACAACCCTTCAGATATGAAGGCGAAATAAAGGCATTTTCAGTAAACAAAACCTGAGAGAATTTACTGCCAGCAACTCCACTACAAGAAATGCTAAAGGAAGTACTTTAGCCTAAAGGGCAACTGGGACCTATACAAAAAAATTGTAATGGTAAATATGTGGGTAAATATTTTTAAACTATGTATTTTTTCTTAACATCTTTAAAAGATATAACTACTTAAATTAAAACTTATAAGTCAGTAGCAACAGATTTATAACAAACAGATCTAACATATAACAATAGCAGTTATGTAAATAAAATGATGGGTACATAAAAATACACTATTGCAAAGTTTCTATATTTTAACTTAAGTAATTCAATATTCACTCTAAGTTAATTTAAGTTTAAGATGCATGTGTAATCTCTAGAGCAACAACTTTAAAAAGTACAAAAATATAAAGCTAGAAAGCCAAGAGAGAAATTAAAATGGAATAGTAAAAAATATCTGATTAAGGGCTTCCCTGGTGGCGCAGTGGTTGAGAGTCCACCTGCAGATGCATGGGACGCGGGTTCGTGCCCCTGTCCGGGAGTGGCTGGGCCCGTGAGCCATGGCCGCTGAGCCTGCGCGTCCAAAGCCTGTGCTCTGCAACAGTGGAGGCCACAACAGTGCGAGGCCCGCGTACCGCAAAAAAAAAAAAAAAAAAAAAATCTGATTAAAACAAAAGGAGACAGGAAAGGAAGAACAGAAGACACAAAACAAATTGCAGCAGAGAAGATCTAAGTACAATCATATCAATAATTAAATGTAGGGGACTTCCCTGGTGGCGCAGTCATTAAGAATCCACCTGCCAATGCAGGGGACATGGGTTCGATCCCTGGTCTGGGAAGATCCCACATGCTGTGGAGCGACTAAGCCCACACACCACAACTACTGAGCCTGCACTCTAGAGCCCATGAGCCACAACTACTGAGCCCACGTGTCACAACTACTGAAGCCGCATGCCTAGAGCCCGTACTCCACAACAAGAGAAGCCACCGCAATGAGAAGCCCGCGCACTGCAATGAAGAGTAGCCCCCGCTCGCCACAACTAGAGAAGCCCACGAGGAGCAACATAGACCCAACACTACCAAAAATAAATAAATCTTAAAAAATTAAATGTAAATAGACTAATCCAATCAAAAGGCAGAGATTATTAAAACTAGATTTAAAATCCAAGACCCAGTTGTAAGCTGTCAACAATACACATGCTTTAAATATAAAGACATAGACTAAAAGTAAAAAGCTAGAAAGAATATATTCTGTGCAAACAGTGAGCATAAGAAGATGAAGTGGCTGTATTAAAAACAGACAAAATAGACTTCTTAACAAGAGATATTACTAGGGACAAGTGGAAGGACACTTCATAATAACAAAATGGTCAATACATCAGGCAAATATAGCAATTATAAATTAGATGTGACTAATAACAAAGCTCCAAAATACACAAAGTAAAAACTGACAACTAAAAGCAGAGATGAATCCACAATCATAAAGATTTTAACATACTTCCCTCATAAATTCATAGACTCAGACAAAAATATTAGTTAAGAATATAGAAGATCTGAATGACACCATCAGTCACTTTACCCTAGCCAACATTTCCTAACCAAACAGGAAACCTAATACCTACAGAATACACACACTCTTTCAAGTCCATATGGAGTGTCTACCAAAATAATATACACGGCCGTAAAACAACTCTCAACAGTTTTCAAAATATTAAAATTTAGTAAGATAATATAGTTAGAGACTATATTATCTTATTACAACAGAATTAAATTAGAAATCAACGAAAAATAAAACATCTGGAACAGCTCACAAATATCTGGAAATTTAAAACTCACTTTTAAAGGAACCACAGAAATCACAAAGTAAATTGGAAAATATTTTGAACTGAATTATAATGAAAATTGGTAAATGATAAATTAGACCACTAAAATTTAACACTTCTGCTCTTTGAAAAAATTATTAAACCAAAATGAAAATGTTTTCAAAATATATCTGATTAAGAACCAATATCTAAAACACATAAAGAATGCTCAAAGCTCAATAATAAGAAAACAAATAACGCAATAAAAGTAGGCAAAAATATTTGAGCAGACACTTACCAAAAAAGATATATGACCATAACAAAAGCACATGAAAACATGATCAATATCATTAGTAAAATGCAAATTAAAACCAAAATTAGATACCGCTTCCCATCTTGCAGAATGACTAAAATTAAAAATACAACACCAAGTACCAGCAAGGATGTAGAGTGATTGGAACTCTCAAACATTGCTGGTGGCAAGGTCTATATAATTATTCCATGGAAATGCTTTTATTCTGTCTCTCCAAAAATAAGCTAATCCAGAAATAGGCAGTAAAAAATGTTTTTAATTGGCAATGTATACCTGAAAAATATATTTTATTTACTTAACTTTCTACTCATTTGATACTTTTTAATATATAAATTTATTTATTTATTTATTTATGTATTTTTGGCTGTGTTGGATCCTCATTGCTGCGTGCAGGCTTTCTCTAGTTGCGCGAGCAAGGGGCTACTCTTCGTTGTGGTACAAGGGCTCCTCATTGCAGTGGCTTTGTTGCGGAGCATGGGCTCTAGGCATGAGGGCTTCAGAAGTTGTGGCACGCAGGCTCAGTAGTTGTGGCGCACAGGCTTAGTTCCTCCACGGCATGTGGGATCTTCCCAGACCAGGGATTGAACCCATGTCCCTTCGTTGGCAGGCGGATTCTTAACCATTGTACCACCAGGGAAGTCCCTCATTTGATACTTTTTAAACTAACTCAGTTGTTGAGTAACTAAGTCAATTGCCACTTAAAAAAATCAGTGCATGGATGAAAACAACAATACCTAGTAAGCAGCTTCAGAGAACTTTCCATCAAATTCGTGGAATTCGTCAGAAATGAAGAGGAGGCAGAAATCCAAGCACCTAGACTGATCTGCCTCAATTCAACACCATAATATCCTCCTTCCACTCCAAGGTGGGTCTGCCTTGGGAAGAATGAGGCAGCCACACCCAGCCTCTGCTTAATTCTCACAGAACAAAGTCTGGGGTATCACTGCAACCAGGAGCAACAGCAGCAGTGGGCAAGACCAAGGTCAAGCTCCTTCTGCCCCTTAGCTGCGGTTCTCATACATCAGGTTGGAATCTGTTAACAGTTTTTGTTTCTATTAGTAGGACATCTACAGCACAAATGATTTAGCTACAGATTTAAGACAAGCCATTTGGTAGAAAATGACAACAAATGGGTCTCCTAAGAAAGAGGAATTAAAAAAATACTTCCATTTCAAGTATTCTCCAGATCCTTGGTCTATCTAAATAATGACTAAAGAATACAGCCACCCCAAAAAGTGAAACAGTACATCAAAACAAAGGACAAAGGGCTTTCATGACCCAAGGAGCTGAAAGACACAGGTGCTTCAGCCTCTGTGACTGACCTTGACAAATAAGTAATTACATGACTTGCTTGCGTGGGAAACTGGTCATCTCACACCACATCAAGGGAAAAAATTGAAACGCAGATTTACTCCACCCTGGACAGGTGGAACACATACACAATGTGAACACAGCTCAAAACCATAATCATAGCCTTTTTATCCCCAGAGAAAAACACTCAACTCAGACAACAGCATATCTATGGTGGTGTACCTGGAAATTTTATTTTTGCTAAAATTCAGAACTTTGTAAGAATTAAATGATGGGGCTTGGACCAGCTGGGTCAGAGATGTTGACAGCCTTTCAAAATCAAAGAAACTATTAAAGAAAGCATCATTAAAGAAGAGACTGATCTCTTAGACAAAATAGTACAAGTTCCACACTCCCTGCTCATCACAGCCCCTAAAAATAAGCCCCAGGATTTTACCCTAACCTCGTTATCGCGCCGACCTCCCTCTCTTCTGAGGTAATGTCTATAAATCTTGGCATCCAGTGTGCATTTGCACCACATGTCAGCTATTACCAATGGCATTTTTCCTGACAGCTAATTGGTAACATTAAAGAAAAGAAATGAAAAGCATTGAGCTTGCAAAGTCATTTTACAACCATTAACAGCAACAAGTATTTTACGGGGGCCATGGCACTGCCTGGGAATCCAAGGACCATGATGAATATTCACTCTGCCAGTAAAACGAGAAATGTGGTGAAAATGAAATCCATACCTTCGGCTTATTTACATGACAGCTGAATTAGTGATACTTCTCGTGCCAGAAGATTCTCTCCAAGTAACACTTGGGCTCAAGGAGTCCTCCAAGGCAGGCAGACACCCAGAAGCCTCCCCCCCGGAGCCTGAAGTGGCAGTGACCCCACACGGCCACGTGGCCCTTACCTTTCCTTTTGGTTGTGTAAAATCCAACAGCTGCTCCGTCTCTCCACAGAATTTTAGCCTCCTCCTTCACAGAGTGAGGTAAAAAAAACATGTCATCATCATCCAAATTCCTCTCCAGTCTTCCAAAAATAACGACGTTTAGAATAAAAAGCACAATCCTTTCCCCAAATGACTGAACCTTTGAAGGAAAAACAAAAAGAACATCTAAGTGAGACAAGAGGGGAAAATCAGACACAATAAATTCTATGCTTGGAATCAACCCACACCCCGGGGCCAGGTGGGCTCCCCCACCATACAGTTCTTCTCATGCTCAAGATCCAAAATGCGGATCATAGTTTCTCACGGAGGTTTTCCCACCCCTGACCTTTCACATGCACTGGCCTCCAGGAGCGAGGAACATGGCCAGAGGGGCCTCCTGGGTCTCCAGGACCACAGACATGGAATGTGAAGAGACAGAGAACAATCAGTCACATGCCAGTGAAACAGGAGGTTACATAGAGGCAAGCAATTTCAGCAGAAACCCTGGATGTGTCCAGAGATAAACCCAGTCTGCCATTTTTAACAACAGCCCCAGAATTCTGACCCTCAGAAGGAGGGTAAATAATTGGGGATAATTATTGGTGTCCAGTTGCTACACCAAGAGCAACTGATTTTCAATGGCTTGTGACTGATTTTGAGCACATACTAGAGTCCCAACCCCAGAGAGTTACTGGGACTCAAGGCCTAGCCCATCCTAAGGCTACAAAATGGAACTGTCTCTCACCCATTGCAATGTCATGACAATTGAGGAAACTGTATTGTGGTCAAGGTCAGGCCCACAAAAGAGCTTGACCATTAACAAGTCAAAATGATTTCCTGCTCCTGCCTGTTCATATTCTCTGCATTTGTATAGCCCACGGATGGCACAGGTGTGGCATAAATGAAGGCCTCCCACTCCTACACCCACAGCAGACATAACTAATCAATCCCCACTCTATGTGGCTGAGCCTGGATATGGTCTCAGGATCCTCCTAAATGCAGTCTCCCGGACAACTACAAGCAACCGCTAAAATGTGGCACTTGAGATGAAACCAATCAGCTAGCGACAAAGGGATGGTATTGTTTTATTAGCTTTTATTTCAACAACATTGCTGTGTGACAGCCTAAGGGTGTGGGTGTTTGTCGCCCCTTCCTATGCAGCACCGTGAAATCAGCAAGAGTATTACCTGGGCTGAGATTGCCCCCCACCTGCTACCATTCGATTCTCACCACCCACCAGAGAGGTCCTAGTTTATAGGTGAGGAAATTGAAGCTCAAAGAGGCTAAGCAATTACGTGTACTGATTTCCCTGCCTTATTCTGAAGAGGCCTTAAGACAGCTGGACAAGGGCTCTGTCAAAGGCAGGCAGGTTTACAGCACCAGACCAGGACTTCTGAGTCCCAGGCCAGGGTACCTGCTACAGCCCAGCCAGTGGCTCCCTTCTGCACTTTCATCCATTAGAGCTTTGGGAAAGGGAAGTTTGATATAAATATAAAATGTTTGGTTTTGTATTTAATACTGGACCCTTAAATGTTTATTATCATCACCATCATCATTGTGGTCACAGCTTCTTGGCCTAGATTTGCTGGGAGATCTTCAGCAACTCACAACGCCTTTCAGTTTCAGTTTCCTCCAGTAATCAAGGGAGAAGACTGCCTAAGTGGTCTCTCAGACATTTGTATGTTTTTCAAATGCTCCAATAATAAAAATAAGTTAGCTTGCAGCCCTCTAGCAAATGGCACAAAGTGTTTAGTGCCAATAAACTTATTAACTGGCCCAGAATGCAAAATGTTTCACCTTCATCTGGAGCCAAATCTTAGATGAGAAAAAGATTTGCAAAAGCCACACCAGCTTAACTCTGAGAAGCCACCTCAATTTTGTATCTCAGACAGTAGCAGCCAAATCAAGTTCAGACTTTAAGAATAACTAGTTCATCACAAAACCCAAGGGGTGTAATGTGGGAGGCTATATTTTTCAACTTATAAAACCAAAAAGTTCAGAGGAAAGCCAGAAGAGAAAAACAGATTGCATCTGGCAGAAGGGAAATATCCAATCAAAAACTGGCAGGAGAAAAAAGGAGAAAAAGAAAATGCACTTAATTTGTCCAATTTCATTACAGGGGGAAAAAAATGTGTGACATGTGATTCTGACTTAGAAATGTTTCTCAAAACACAAAACTAAGAACCAGTTCTAATCCCTCAATTAGGACCACTAATTATGTTCACAGAAAGAACACTAAGAAAGTTGGTGTTTTGTTTGGTTTGGTTTGGTAATTTGTAAAGAAGAGCTGGCTAAGAAACAGAATGTAATTAAAAGAAAAAAAGGTCAAGACACCAAGTTCTGTAAATGGAGAGGGAAACTATCCCTACATACAGCTGGGGCAGACAGATCTTTACAACCTGCTTCATTAAGTGGAATCTCTCTGTTCACAACATAAGCCACATTTTCAGAAAATGTGAGGGTTTTCCTCATCTGAATTTAGAAGAATTGATACACAAGGGAAGTGACCACTCTTGTTCTGAAAAATATATATATATATATTTAAAAAGCAAATCAAACTCTTCCCGGGATTCAGAACACCCAACCGCTCATACCACCTGCTTCATGCACAGACAATGACACACACAGGCAGATGTGTGTGTGTGTATGCCAGGCAGCACCCATTTGCTGAATCTCCAGCCATCGTTAACTTACTGGAAGAAAACCCTTTTCAAAATAATATCTATTGGGCTTCCCTCGTGGTGCAGTGGTTAAGAATCCGCCTGCCAATGCAGGGGACACAGGTTCGAGCCCTGGTCTGGGAAGATCCCACATGCCATGGAGCAACTAAGCCTATGCGCCACAACTACTGAGGCTGTGCTCTAGAGCCTGCGAGCCACAACTACTGAGACCACGTGCTACAACTACTGCAGCCTGCGTGCCTAGAGCCCATGCTCCGCAACAGGAGAAGCCACCACAATGAGAAGCCCTCGCACCGCAATGAAAAGTAGCCCCTGCTTGCCGCAGCTAGAGAAAGCCCACACGCAGCAACGAAGACCCAACGCAGCGTAAAATAAAATAAAATAAATAATAATAATAATGTCTATCAAGTCAATTAAAACCAGATCTGAAAACATCCTGCAATTTGTGACAACATGGATGGAAGTTGAGGGTATTATACTGAGTGAAATAAGGGGAAAGACAAACACTGCATGATCTCATACATGTAACATGAAAGAGCCAAACTCATAGCAACAGAGACTAGAGTGGTTGTTGTCAGGAGCTGGCGGTGGGGGAGAGGGAAAGATGGTCAGAAGGTTCAAACTTCCAGTTATAAGATGAACAAGTTCTGGGGATCTAATATACAGCATAGTGATTGTAGCTAATGATACTATATTACATACTTGAAAGTTGCTAAGAGAGGAGGTCTTAAATGTTCTCACCACAAAAAAGAAATGGCAATTATGTGATGTGATGCAGGTGTTAACTAACACTGGTGGTAATCATTTTGCAGTGTATCAAATCAACGCATTGTGCACCTTAAACTTACACAGTGTTATATGTCAATTATATCTCAACAAAGCTGGGGGAAAAACAGACTTGAAAAAGACAACCCATAGACTGGGGAGAAATATTTGTTAATCATATATGCAATAAGAACTTGCATCTAGAATATAGAAAAACTCTTACAACTCAACAGGAAAAAGTCAATCCAATTACAAAGTGGGCCAAGGGGGCTTCCCTGGTGGCACAGTGGTTAAGAATCCACCTGCCAATGCAGGGGACACGGGTTCAAGCCCCGGTCCGGGAAGATCCCACATGCCATGGTGCAACTAAGCCTGTGTGCCACAACCACTGAGCCTGAGCTCTAGAGCCCATATGCCACAACTACTGAAGCCCACGTGCCTAGAGCCCGTGCCCTGCAATGAGAAGCCCGCACACTGCAACAAAGAGTAAACTCGCTGCAACTAGAGAAAGCCCGCGTGCAGCAACAAAGATCCAACACAGCCAAAAATAAATAAAATAAATAAATTTTTTAAAAAGTGGGCCAAGGATTTTAATGGGTATTTTCCCCAAAAGGACACACGAATGGCCAATAAGGACATGAAAAGATATTGAACATCCTTAGCCACAAGGAACCCTCACCCTTGCCATCCTAGGTCTCTATAAAGCCACAGTGCTTCAAAGACCACCAGGCCTGCTGTCAGAGAGACTAGCATTTGTGTCCAGTTAAATCACTTACAAGCTGTGTGGCTCAGCTTCAATTTCTTTGTCTGCAAAACAAATACCTTAAAGATTCTGAAGTCAGATAATCCCTGTGAAAAGTCTGGGTAATACACAGGCTAGCATCTAACGTAATATCTACCTCATAGTAAGTACCAATAAACACTACTGGAATGCAATAAAGAGAACCTCCCTACACTCTAGAGAGATGATGTGGATTAAAGTTTCAAAATTAAGATGTGAGAGGCCACTCAGGAAGGTAAGAGAGATTTACCAATAGCCAGGTATCTGTTGCATATAGCCATTTACTACTATTTTCCTTGCTGGCAGGGTGTTACAGATTGAACTGTGTCCTCCAAAAAGATGTTAAAGTCCTAACCCCCAGTACCTATGAATGTGATTTATTTGGAAATAGAATCTTTGCAGATGATCACGTCAAGATGAGGTCATTCGGGTGGGCCCTAATCCAACATGACTGCTGTCCACATGGAAAAGGGGAATTTGGACAAAGATAGACAGACAAAGAGGGAAAAGGATGGGAAGACACAGGGAGAATGCCATTGATAAGCCAAGGAAAGCTGAGGCCACCATAAGTTATGAGAGAGGCCTGGAACAGATTCTCCCTCACAGCTCTCGGAAGAAACCAACCCTGCCAACACCTTGATTTTGGACTTCTAGCCTCTGGGACTGGGAAATGATATACTTCTGTTGTTTAAACCACCCAGTTTGTTGGCACTTTGTTACAGCAGTCCTAGAAAATGAATCCACAGGGGTAGACTGCTTAAATTATTAACATGATAATAAGTACACTGACCTTTAAAACCTGTTTTGCAATGTCCACTTAAATTTGCAATACCTCACCTTCATCAGACCTTCTCTTGCAGGATCAGAGGTTCTTAGTACATCTTCAGTGGTCCACCAGGACTCCTTCATGTAAACAGCCACAACTAAAGAGGAAGCCAAGAGAAAACAATGATATACACATGGCCAACTGGCCACCAAAGGGGCAGTTTTAGCAACATGCAGCCACTGTGAAGGTGCAAAGGAAAGTTATGTGCGGCAAAAACAGGCGATGTTTCTAGAGCTGAGTTGTCTGAGAGCACTGACCAGGACAGAGTGACCACTGTCACCTCAAAGGACTTCACAGGTGTCTGCAGAGATGGCCTGTTGTTGACCCCAACACAGGATGGACCCCAATGCTACTGGGCGCAAGAGGCTACACACCAATATTGACAAATTCAATGGGTGAGAATTATATTTTTTTTCAAAGTCCAACTATGTGACACAACTTGGAGCTCCGCAAATTTAGTCAAACCCAACATTATCTAAGGGCATGGAACACACCATCTTCTTATCACCCTCGGTGCTGGGTTTGACGCTGGCTTCTTTCACGTGCTTTTCTTTCATTCTCATGATGAAATTGTCATCTGCCTTTTTCTGAGGACGCTAACATTCTGAGAGGGGAAGGCAAACAGCTAGGAGGGCTGAGGTCGGGTCGAACCCTCAGCCACTGGACTCCAAGTTCAGTGCTCTTTCCAAGAGGCCAGAGGTGGGTCAGCTGTTGATGAGGAATAATCATGCAGGGGTTGTGGGGGGGCTTTGGATAAGAAGACTCTGGGGCTGGGACCTGCAAGAGAGGAAGGGTAGAGACATCTCTCCTACCCCACTCATGCCCCGCCCTTGTCTAGACAGTCACTGAGGCCTGTTGATTCCACCCACCCTGAGTTTAGACATGGGTCCTGCTGCTTAGTAGAGGTGATCCTGGAACACTCTCAACCTCACTAAGCCCCAGATTCCTCATCAGAGCTGCCCAAACTGATCACCCAAGGTGGCTAACAAATTCCAATGAGGATCAGGTGTGAAACACCCAACGCAGGGCCAGGCAGGTAGGATGCCCTCAGCACCTGCTGATGAATGCGTCAGTTCTCCCCTGCTCATGCTGCAGTTGCCAGATCCCATCATTCCACCTGCTGCCCCAGGACAGGATCCACTCCCTCCCCAACCCTGAATGCTACTGGTCCATCTCTCCAGGTAACTGAGAGCACTCCACCTGGTCCCCTGTCCCCCCAGTCTGCCCTGCCAATCTATCCCTCCTGAGGGGCCACTCCAAATGCAAATGCAATCATGGCCTCTGCCTCTTGTCTCTCCTTTCCTTGCTTAAAAATTACATTTTAAAACACTAAAGTCACTTTGGTTATTTTCTGGTATCTTTTTTTTTTTTAAGATTGTTTTCAAGAGAAGTTTTAGGTTCATGGCAAAATTGAAAGGAAGGTACAGAGATTTCCCATAGTCCCCCTCCCCCACACACACATCCCCCACTATCATCACCCCCCACCAGAGTGGTACATTTGTTACAACTGATGGACCTACACTGATACATCATATCGCCCGAAGTTCTAGTTTACATTAGGGTTCACTCTATGCGTTTGAACAAATGTATCTTCACATGTATCCATCACTATGATATCATACAGAGTATTTTCATTGCCCTAAAAACTCTGTGCTCTGCCTGTTCATCCCTCCTCACCACCCCTTACCCCTGGCAACCACTGATCTTTTTTCTGTCTCCATAGTTTTGCCTTTTCCAGAATGTCATATAATTGGAGTCATCAGATTAGTTTCTTTCCCCTAGTGAAATGCATTGAAGGTTACTCTATGTCTTTTCATGGCTTGATAGCTCAAAATTCTTCTCAGCACCGTATCTGGTGCTAAAACATTCCATTGTCTGAAGGTACCATAGTTTAGTTCTCCTCCACTATCTTTTTATACCCCTTTAATTGCCATTTTTATGCCTGTTTCTCAAGCCAGGTATCTGAGCCCAAGGGGTCCAAAAGCCACAGATAAAAAGATACATCTTCCCAGTCAAATCTTTTTGGCTGAAGAGTTGAAGGAAAATAACACAGAGTAGAAAACAAAAGTCCCTTGAACATTTACTATAAGGCTCAAGACTTTAAAACAAATTTTGTGGGGCAATCAAGTTAAGCTGCCACCACCTTCTTCCCTATTCCTCTCTGCTCTTTGAGGAACTTTCGTAGAAAACCCTATGAAGACCAGGTGATGACATTAGCTATTGTCAAGCACTAACTCTGCACAGTCCCTCCCTCCTCTCCGAAGACCAACAGCATCTAATCCACTGTCAGTTTCATACCATTGGCGAATTTTATCTTCTCCAACAATAGTTCCAAAATTGATACAGCCGACTGAGAGAGAAGTGCCAATTAAATGCCTGACATCTGCCTTCACTTATTCAACTAAATTCATGTTCCAAATGGCATCTACTAGAACTTGCAAGAGGCTTATAAAACCATAAGGATTATTTCCCTGCTTAACAAGGTGAATCAATAAAAGATGTTCAATTGACTAATACAGTGTATTACTGTAATACAGATGTTCAATTTACTAAGATAGTTTCAAACAGGAAATGTGTTATGATTTGGTGTTTGTGTGGTGCCTTGCAAGTTACACAGTGCACTGCAGAGCATTAATTAGCCACACAAGTTGTCACAAAATAGACTGAATTTTTTTCAAAACTAATAGTAAGCTGTTAAGTGTACATAACAATGAAGGTGAAGTCTGATCAAATGTAATAGATTTAAAATGAATTGTCCTCAAACAACTCTTGAAAAAGAGTCAGCCTTCCAAAGAATATCAGCTTTTGATCAGAAAAGCCTGCTACCTAGTCAAGAGGAAAGGGGCCAGAGTCCTCGGAGAGAGGCTGTTTCCAGCTCAGCAAGGACAAAAGATGGACCTGGGGGACTGGCAGGCATTGCAGAGCCAGCCTTGGGGCATCGCTTTTGAGACCCTGGAGCCAGCAGGTTCCAAGAGTTAGAAAGTGGAAACTGGGGCCTTCCCCGGTGGTCCAGTGGTAAAGAATCCGCCTTCCAATGCAGGGGACGCAGGTTCGATCCATGGTCGGAGAACTAAGATTCCCACATGCAGCAAGGCAACTAAGCCCACGCACCACAACTACGGTGCTCGCATGCCTCAACTAGAGAGCCTGCGTGCCGCAAACTACAGAGCCCATTCACCTTGGAGCCCACGTGCCACAACGAGAGAAAGAAAATCCCACACACCACAACTAGAGAGAAGCGCGTGCTCCACAATGAAAGATCCCACGTGCCGCAATGAAGATCCCATGTGCTGAAACTAAGACAGCCTAAATAAATAAAAAAATAAAATAAAATAAAATGAAACTGGAAACCACACATCCATACTTTTAAAAGAAAAATACAATCCTGATCAGTACCCTCTGGCTCTCCACCATCTAGGACCTGGGAGACTGGACCCCTGCAAAAGGCTGAGCAGTGGTGACAGCAGTCGATGGGGCATTGTGGGTCACAGGCCAGCCTTGCTTCACTGATTTAATTCCCCTCTCCCCTTGAGTGACATGTAACCACAAAGAAGATGCCAGTAATGGATTTCATTCTATAACACCCCAAGGTCTTCCAAACATGTTAAGACAGTGAGGTCCCTAAGGCTGACTCCCAGTGGCCTGGTTTCATCAAGGCTCAGCAGGATGAACTGAATTCAACTACCTGGGGCTGAGTTCCCGAATGCACAAACGGCCCTGTCCCAGGTCTCCAGAGGCTGATGAGTAAGTCTCCATCCTTGCCCCTGGGAGTTGGTAGCCTGCAGAGAAGAGAGAGCTAGACAAGCTGATGTGATATAGGGCAGGACATGATAGGTGCTAGAATCGAGCTGGGAGCCACAGAGTCCAGAGGACCCAGAGGAGGGGGTCAGTTCTGCTGAGGGGTTTGGGAAAGCATCCCTGGGGAATTTGCCAGCTCAGGCTCTGGATCACTGTGTAAGGCTTCAAAACAGGCAGAGATGACATGAGAGGGCAGAGTAACCCATGAGCAGAGGCACAGAGCCCTAAAAGTCCAAGGCCACACCAGGGCAGCCTAAACATTGGGGGTAGCTGGGCAAGGCTTAAACAAGGGAGAGGCAGAGCTGCAAACATCGATTATAGCAAGGTTGCAGGATACACAGCTAATATGCAAAAGCCCACCACTTCCCTGTATGCCAGCAATGAACAAGTAGAATTTGAAATTAAAAACAATACCATTTACATTAGCACCCCTCAAAAATGAGATACTTAGGCTTATACAAAATGAAATACTTAGATTTATGCAATCTAACAAAAATATGTGTAAGAGCTATACAAGGAAAATTACAAAACTCTGATTAACAAAATCAAATAAAAATTAAAGAGATATTCTATGTTCTCGAATAGGAAACCTCGATATTATCAAGATGTCAGTTCTTCCCAACTTGACCTATAGGTTCAATGCAATTCCAATCAAAATCCCAAGAAGTTATTTTGTGGATTTCACCAAAATGATTCTAAAATTTACATAGAGAGGCCAAAGACAACACTGAAGGAGAACAAACTTGAAGGACTGACACTACTCAACTTCAAGGCTTTATTTTTTTTTTTAAAGGGCTTCAAATGCTTGGCTTTTTATTTACTTATTTATTTATTTATTTATTTATTTATTTTTGGCTGTGTTGGGTCTTCGTTTCTGTGCGAGGGCTTTCTCTAGTTGTGGCAAGTGGGGGCCACTCTTCATCGTGGTGCGCGGGCCTCTCACTATCGCGGCCTCTCGCTGCAGAGCACAGGCTCCAGACGCGCAGGCTCAGTAGTTGTGGCTCACGGGCCCAGTTGCTCCGCGGCATGTGGGATCTTCCCAGACCAGGGCTCGAATCCGAGTCCCCTGCATTAGCAGGCAGATTCTCAACGACTGCGCCACCAGGGAAGCCCCCAACAAGATTTTTAAACCTTTCATCTTGCCTAAGATTTCTTAATGGAGCTAATTCCTTTTTTATTTAAATATTTTTAAATCAATCAATACAACAAACATTTTTTAAAAGTTAGTGTGATTTTTCCACAGTACAGGTCAGGGAGAGCTGATTGTCACCTGTCACCTTGGATGGGTGGGCTGTGGCAGTGGGGAGCTGTCCTGACAAGGACTCTGAGGCCACCGTCCAGCTCAGCAAGGAGGAGCACTGTAGAGATCAACACCCAGCGGGGAGCACTGGGCTCATGTGGCCGTGCTTGCTGTCCCTCCTCATCTGCCCAGCACCAAGGATGCAGGAGGCAGCAAAGTGGCTCAGGACCCTGCAGAGGTCACAATTCTGAAGCACATGGCGCTCATCCAACCCACATGTTGAGCAGCTATTATGTACAGAGCACATAATAAATCCACTGGAGGAATTAAATTTAGACTCTGGCTTAAGACACTTACAGCTTGGAGGAGGAGACAGTGCCTGGGACGCAAAGCACCTCTGGCCAGGGAGGGGTTGGGGGCCGTATCCTGCAGACCACCAGTGGCCGCCATGCTTCAGAGGAGAGGGACATGACCTGATTACTGTTTTAAAGTAATAATATTCACCAGAACCACATGTCCAAGCATCCACCAAGCGTCTGGCTGACTTTTTTTCAGGTGAGGCTCAGAAGGGTTAAGAACTCAAGATCAAGTGCCTGTAAACAGCAGTGTTGGGACTGGATGAGAACTGGCTCTCACTGACTCCAGAGCCCCCGCTCTAACCTCTATACTCCAGGTGAAGAATGGACAAAGAGACAAGGGGACAGAGCTGAGTCCAGACTCCATGAAGGCCGACAGAATAGGGAAGACAAAGATGAGAGGAGAGACAAGGAGGCGACAAGCCAAGACAGCGATGAGAAAGGAGAGGCCGGCACAGAAAGACCTGAACAGAGTGGACCTCGTTTTGCACGTCAAGACGGGGAGGAGGGCTGCCATTTACACAGCAAACACTGACAAGTTCAGGCACTGTACTTGGCACCAGGGATCTAGGGCAGAAGACACTGCCCAGCAGGAGTGAGACAGGCCACCAGGCCAGGACCACACAGACCATGACCAGCGCCCAAGATGGAAGCAGCATCAGGCACCTGCTCAAGGGCTACGTCTTCATCCATTCATGCTGCTGTGACAAAATACCACAGTCTGGGTGGCTTATAACAACATAAATTTACTTCTCACATTTCTGGACTGGAAGTCTGAGATCAGGGTGCCAGCATGGCCAGGTTCTGATGAGAGCCCTTCTGGGTTGCAGACAGCTGACTTCCCACGGTGTCCTTATTCGAGGGGACTCCACCCTCATGACCTAAGCACCTCCCAAAGGCCCCACATCCCAACCCCATTACATGGGCTTAGGATTTCAACATATAAATTTGCTGGGTGACACAAATATTCAGACCATAGCAAGCTGTCTGGAAGGGCTAGGCAGAGTTCCAAGAATAGGCCTGAGCCAGACGGGGCTCCGGTGCTGGGGTCTCTGGGGACCAGGTTGAGGTACTGGCTTTGTCAGTCTCTGGAGGAGTCCAATCGATGCGAGACATGATCAGAGTGGTGGTTTAGAGAGAGAACAGTTGGGTTATGCCCAGGTGGGAAGAATTAGTCCTTTAGAAATTAAGAAGAAAAAAAGAAAAAGGTTATTTGAGAAGGATCATACTGGATTCGGGTGTAGGTAAGGCTGGAGACAAGGAGGGCAATGGGAGCCTGTGGTCATCCAGCCAAGAAGTAAGGAGGGGATGAGTGCAGCAGTCATGCTGGCAGGGAGGGAGATGCTCGGGTGGCAGAAAAGACCACCTGGGACTCAAACTGGTCCTAAGGCAGAAGAGAGAGGGAAGGCAGGACAGCAGCCAGCTCCCAAGCTTGAGAAGCACGCAGGTGTCTTCACCAGGAGGAAGTGAGGACGAGGAAGAGGTGTGAGGGTTTCAGTTTTGAAATGCCTGTTAGAGATAGCAACGTCGGGGTGGCCAGCAGGTGGCTGGATACACAGCCAGAGGTGAGCAGAGACAGAGAAGGCCCATCCCCACACCATCATAGCAACCAAGGAGGGAGGAGCTCTCATGCGCACGCTTGCACACGCGCACACACCCCTCCCACACACACACACACACACCCTACCTCCCCACAATAACTGCAAGCTGTTTACATACTGGCCCATGGTTTACACTTCTTCAGTCACAACCAAAGGAGCTTCAGGTCTGCCTGTTACCCCCCACCAGCCTCCCCCAATGGCTCCCCTGGAGTCTAAGCTGCCACTGCCCTGTTACAAATCTAAGAAATATGTACTTCCCCCAAAAAAGAGCACAGTTAAACCAAAGTGACAGGCCATCTTCCCAAAAGCAAAATACACGTAGGAAAAAAATGCTGAAAAGTTCTGGCAGAGGACAGCACATAAACACATTCCAAGGCATTGCATGACTTTTATGCAACATTGACTGAGCCGGTCAATAATTTAAGGGGAGGGGAAAAATACGCAAGTTGACATAGCAACTGTCATATCGCATTACTCGGGCTACCATTTCCATACAGATGTCTTCCTTAGAGGAAAACGCTTCCCCAGATGCCCTGTGAACTTGGGCACCTCTTTGCCAGGGAGAAGGAAACATCTGGTTTGTAGTATATCTGCATCAGCTTCCCTGTGGTTCTTAGGCCCTTCTTGCCTTCGGCGACTTTGTTTCCGTGAGTGGAGATTTTAACTCCAGGAAGACCAGGTAAGATGAGGTGCCTGGATCCTGAGGCACAGCTGGACAGCAAGGTGTTGGAGGCCGAAAGAAGCCCACACCAGAGCTAGTCTATCTAGGAAAGGCATCTTAAAATCACAGGCCGTACCAAGGCAAGTACAGCAAGTTTCTCAGGGTTGGGGGAAGCACAGAGAGGTGCAGACAGCCCAAGCTGCAGTGGTAAAGCCCTAGGATGCCTCAGAGAAGCGCCCCCAACCCCGCACATCCGTGACTCTTGGAATATTTTCCTTGGAGCTTCTCTGTTTTCCAAATACCATTAGTCCCTTGGTAAGAATGACATGTTTTTTGTTTGTGGGATGCTGTTTTCCCCTACATTGACATCCAACTCACAGTAAGTGTCATAAATTAATAGGGAATAAAGAAGGAAATCCCAAACAATAGCCAACATGTGCTCCCAAACACACAGCGCTGTCACTGCAAATAGCTCTTCCATCCGCATCCGTCACGGCCCACGGAAAACAGAACTCTCCTGGTTTCTAGCACGGAGCTCTCTTAGCTTATGTGAAGTCAGGTCCCACTCAACCTGGGGGCCACCTGACACCGGCTCAGCTTGCACAGCCACACGGGCGCCTTAGCCACCACGAGAAGCAGGTATTTAAATCGAGCCTGAATTTCTGGCCAGAACTCTTTTCCCCCAAACTGTCAAACCCACTTAAGCGGGACTCCCCCATGTAGAAGGTTGGGAGGATGGGATCCATTTCAGGCTAATGTCTACTTCTCCTTTATTCAAAATGCAAGCACAGACTTAAACGTAAAGATTCAACGTCCATGGGATCACGGGAGGCTGCACCAACGAGGCTGCTAATCAGGCGGTCCCTGAACCCTTGGGGTTCGTGAGTCCGCGGGGGTCATCACACTTCAAAGCCAGGAAAACTGTAATTAGTTCTCCACATGCTGAGACTCAGACTTCACCAGGGCAACGAGCCTCTCCTCCACTCCTGCCATATTAGCTTGGTTTTTACCAGAGATATTAAAAACCACTTCACTGACTCAGGTCCACAGGTTCATCCTGCTAACAGAGCTGGGTTTAGCCCCATCCATCCCACTCACCGGGAGGCCTGACCTCTCCCTTCAAGGCCAACAGGGGACCAGGAGCTGCTCTAGCTGGGTGCCCCCTTCCTGAAGGTCAGAAATTCACAGCGCCTCCCCCTACCCCATCTTCTGGCCTTTCCCCCAACCCCTCCCCCAAATCTGGGCAGCCTTCTCAGGGGTGAGGAACGTCCCAGAAAGGGCCTTCCAGTTCTGCAGAAGTTCTCTGGGCATCTCAGGGCATCTCAGTTTCCACCCACCCACCCCTCCTGAACCACCACCCACCTGCCCCAAACGCAGCCCAGAGAAGGCCTGGCCCCAGGCCCGCTGTGTCACAATCACCTCTCAGCCCACGACAGCCACCAGGAAGGCGGCTACACAGCGGCTCTGGTTTCAACTGAATGTTTGCCTTGGCTCTCGCTGTCACTGCAGGCCTAGAATGGGCATGCTTTTCCAGGAAAAAATCATCATTTTTTGATTCCCTGCTTGTTTTTCTCAGGGTGCACATGACACGCAATCACCAAAAGCCATAAATAAATTAGCAGCAATTTGAAGGATGAGTGTTATGCTTGGTCACAAAACGTCCTGGAAGCAGGCTGGGGGGATAGATGTTCCAATCAGGGAAGCCAGCGTGTGGTAACAAACACAAACAGCCGTCCCTCTGTCCTCTCTCTCCGCAAGGACCCCGCTTTCTGTTTCTCAGCCTCAACACTTCCCCTGCACAGGGAATTCACAACACACCCTCCAGGAAGAAAGAGCCAAGAACGGCTGCAAAGTGATGTACACCTGGGATCCAGGTCCCTGCCCGGACCCCTCCTTCAATTTGACAGCCCACAGACCCTGCAGAGGAGCTCAGGTTGCCCTCGCCCCAAGCTCTTCCTTCCAGATCACCCAGCACTGTTGCCCCAGCCGGAACCCCAGTCATTTCCAGGCCTCCCTCCTTGGCCCCTCCAATTCATCCCAAATCCTGTCGTTTCCACTATTTCACCAACCCGAGTTCTCCCCACCGGGCGAGGCCTCAGCATCTCTCCTGTGGGCGCTCCCAGACTCCTGGACACTCAACACTTGTCCTCCCTTCTCTCCATCCTTCCTTCCGATCATGACTAAGGCATTCTTCGAAGGGCTGAGATCCAAAGGCGGACCCCTCTCCAGCCCCAGTCCCCACCCATCCTCCATAACGTCACCAGGCATCTGGCCAGCTCCCCTCAGCATGGCCTCCCCACCAGGCAGGGGCCAGGAGTGTAGAGAAGGCTTTATGAAAGGAAGCTGCAAAACGTTCAGAGAAGGGGTCAGTAAGACTCAGGGCCAGAGTCTGTAAGGTGGGGCACTGCCTGGGATGAGGGGGCCTACTTTCCAGATTCCATGCGCCTCCACGGGTACTGCTTCACGTCCAGAGCACCCAGCCCTGCAGGGCAGAGGAGCAGCTGTGTGACCACTGTGTGACCACCAGTCGGCCTGGACAGTGGGAGAGGAGAACAGAGGTCCCGGTGAGCGGGCAGTGGAGAACTTCTCAGGCCTCCTACCCCATATGCTAGCCAGACAGGCACTTCCCTGCCAAGAACTCGTGCTCCTCCTACACCCAGCAATACCCAAGAGTCCCCTTATTCTGGAAGCTTCCATAGCACTGTGGCATTAGGTCTCTTTCATTTGACTCAATTATAAATAGACTTTTTTTTTTTTTTTTTTTTGCGGTACGCGGGCCTCTCACTGTTGTGGCCTCTCCCGTTGCGGAGCACAGGCTCCGGACGCGCAGGCTCAACGGCCATGGTTCACGGGCCCAGCCGCTCCGCGGCATGTGGGATCTTCCCGGACCGGGGCACGAACCCGCATCCCCTGCATCGGCAGGTGGACTCTCAACCACTGCACCACCAGGGAAGCGCTAAATAGACATTTTTTAATCAGCCTCTGGACACTCGTTGCTCTGTCCTCTGATCATCAACCACTACGTTTTATGGAAGAAAAAAAAAATCAAACAGATATTGTCATAAGGAGAGCTGAAAAAAACCTGACAAGTTTCCTGACAAGGAAAGCAGGAAGAGATCATCTAGGAAAAGTATCCATGTGGCCTAGGAGCTTGCCAAGAGGGCTTCCATCAGAAAGGGTCAGATGTTAAAAGGACGAGTGCAAAGGGTGGAAGAGGCCTCCCCACAGCCAAGGTCCCCAGGCCCAGCACCATCCTGTAAGACCAAAGTAGGAAAAGCCGGGCACTGAGGAAGTTCAGGCAGGCTGGGAAGACGTTCAAGGAAACAGGACAGCTGCCTGGGTAGGCTGGCGGGACTCGGAGGGGAGAGCCCGAGGAAGAAATACAACTTAGCCAGAGGCTCTACTTGCCACAGAGAAGGCAAAGGGCCTCCAAATTAGGAGCAAGCAGCTGGAAACAGTGGAAAAGCAAAGGAGTGCATTAGCTCCTTTTAGAGAGGCATAAGCCTCAGTGAATGTACATCCCAGGGGCCAGAAGTCCTGCGAATGTGATCCTGAAGTTGTAACCTTTAGTCGCTGAGAGCATGAGATGCCGGAAGGGGCCAGAAAGACACATGAGCCAGTGCCATCCTGGTGTGTGTGGGGAAGGTGCAGGTCTTGGAACTAATGCCTGGTTCCCTGAACATCCCTTCCTAATGGTGGTCTAGAGTGAATTATGAAAGATGATCTGTAAGTACCCTAGAAAAGAAAGACTGGACTTAAAATCAGCATGAATTCACCAAGACCAGAAGAGACAAATTGGCCTCACTCCCTTTTCTGACGAGTGTTCTAGGCAAGTGTTAGGAGAATAATTAAACATAAGTCATCTTAATTTCAGCAGCCAGATTTCCCTCCATTCTTTTTTTTTTTTTTTTTTTGCGGTACGCGGGCCTCTCACTGCTGTGGCCTCTCCCGTTGTGCAGCACAGGCTCCGGACATGCAGCCTCAGCGGCCATGGCTCACGGGCTCAGCCGCTCCGTGGCACGTGGGATCTTCCCGGACCGGGGCACGAACCTGTGTCCCCTGCATCAGCAGGCGGACTCTCAACCACTGAGCCACCAGGGAAGCCCTCCCTCCATTCTTAACTGCAGGCATGTATTTCATAAAGTCTCTTGACTTGCATTTTATGAAAGTCTCTTGAAATCTCCAGAAATGTATGCTAAATAATGGGTTAGGTGTGTGTTTTGTGGTATAATAATTGCATGAATTTTTAATAAGCATTTTTAAATACTTGTATTAAAAATAAAGAATGCACACCTTCAGAACTTCAAATGATATTAACTACACAGCCAGTAGGAAGAGTTAATATAACTGGATGAAAGGACTTACTCTTCAAAACAGGCAAAGTTTTCTTAGATTTAACAACAAAAGCACAAGCAACAAAACAACAACAAAAAACAGATAAACAGGACATGATAAAAATTTTAAACTTTTGTGTTTCTAAGGACACCATCAAGAAAGTAAAAAGATAACCCACAACATAGGAGAAAATTTTTATAAATCTGGTAAGGGATAGTATCTAGAATATATAAAGAATTCTTACAACTCAAGAAGATAAATAACCCAATGCAAAAATGGGTAAAGGATCTCAATAGATAGTTCTCCAAAGAAGATATTAAAATGACCAACAGATACTTGAAAGGATGTTCAACATCATTAGCCACCAGGGATATGCAAATCAAAACCACAAGGACCCCCTGACATTGGTCTTGGCGATGATTTTTTGGACTTGACACCAAAAGCAAAGGCAACAAAAGCAAAAAAAAAACAAGTGGAACTACATCAAACTAAAAAACTTCTATACAGCAAAGGAAACTGTCAACAAAATGAAAAGGTAACCTACTGAATAGGAGAAAATGTTTGCAAATCATATATTTGATAAAAGGTCCAAAACATATAAAAACTCATACAACTCAACAGCAAAAAAACAATGTGGTTAAAAAATAGGCAGAGGATCTGTGTGATGCTGTGATTTACATTAAGAAATATATATATTTGGTCTTCTTCCCATTTCTGGTGTAGTACTCCTAAAACCCTTGGAATTTCTTAAGTGATGAGAGCAGGGAAGGTGTCTCTTGTTATGTTACTGAGGTGATGTTTGGACCCACCTAAGGATGGGGGCTGGTTGCCAGAAGAACCAACCACGTGATTGGAGGGATGGAATTTTCAGTCCCATCTGCCTGGCCTCCGGGGAGGGGCGAGAGCCTGGAGGTTGCATCAGCTGCCAATGGTCAGTGATTTCATCAATCATGCCTTTGTAATGAAGCCTCCATAAAAATCCAAAAGGACTGGGTTCAGAGAACTTCTGGGCTAGTGAACATGTGGAGGTACTGAGAGAGTGGTGAGCCTGAAGGGGGCACAGAGTCATGGGAACCTCTGATTTATAGCCAGTTGGTCAGAAGTACAGGTAAAGCGTAGGCTTGAGGCTGGTGTCTGAAGTGGGGGGCAAGGGAGTCTGGTAGGACTAAACCCCTAACCTATAGAATCTGATGGTATCTCCAGGTAGTGTCAGAATTGAGGTAAATGGAAGGACAACCAGCTGGTGCTAGAGAACTACTTGGTGCTATGGGAAACCACACACTTCCACACATTGGAAACTGAATCTCAGAATACATTTAATCTGAAAAGACATTTTCCAAAGACATACGGATGGCCAACAGCTACATAAAAAAGTGTTCAACATCACTAATCATCAGGGAAATGGAAACCAAAACCACAAAGAAATATCACTTCACATCTGTTAGAATGGTTATTATCAAAAAGACAAGAGATAGCAAGTGTTGGTGAGGATGTAGAGAAAAGGGAACCTTTATGCACTATTGGTGGAAATGTAAGTTGGTGCAACCATTAGGAAAAACAGTATGGAGGTCCCTTAAATTTTTTTAAATAGAACTACCCCATGATTCAGCAATCCCACTTCTGGGTATTTATCTGAAGAAAACAAAAACACTGACTTAAAAAGATACATACATATATATCTACACAAAAACCTGTACAAGAATTTTCACAGCAGCATTACTCATAATAGCCAAAAGGTGGAAACGACCCAAACATCCATCAATTGGTAAATCGATAAACAAAATGTGGCAAATCCATACAATGGAATAGTATTCAGCCATAAAAATAAATGAAGTACTGAAACATGCTTCAGAATGGATGATTCCTGAAGGCATTATGCAATGAAGGAAGCCAGACACACAAGTCCACATACTCCATGATTCCATTCATAGGAAATGTCCAGAACAGACAAATCTATAGAAATGGAAGAGATTGCCTAAGGCTAAGGAGGATAGGGAAGTGGGGTTGGTTCCTTTTAGGGGTAATGAAAATTAAGTGTGGTGACAGACGCACAACTCTGTGAATATACTAAAAATCACTGAATTATATGCTTTAAATGGGTAATTGTATGATATGTGAATTACAGCTCCATAAAACTGTTTGTTTATATATATCTATATATATAATGGGAATAATAGTAGTCCTTCCTGTGGGTTCAAAACATTGGAGGACAGAGCAATGTCTTGATAACAAGTTTGTGATAAAAGCCCAGGGGCCGGGCATGCATGGTAATGAGCCATCAGCTAGAGGTGAGTCAGCCTTGGGCTGGTTCTAAGGAAATGCCAAGGTAAACTGAGGCTAACTTTGTGGAAACTGAATGTCCAAGAAAAGTGAGGAATGCTCTCACCAGCCACCACTCTCCTCTCACGGTTCTCTAGAGCGCATTTCTCAGATGGCTTCTGGAGATCTTGTTAAAGGACAGATTCTGACTCAGCGGGTCTGGGTGGGGCACAAGTGCCTGCATTTCTAACAAGCTTCCCTGTGCGGTGCCATCTCGCTGCTAGGCCACGGGCCACACCTAAGTAGGAAGACAGGAAACTGAAGCTCAGAGGTGCTAAATAACTTAACCCAGGCCACCCACTCATAAAGGGCAGAAGATTTGAACTCAGGTCTACTTGACTCCAAAACCCAGCTTCTTTCCACCAGACCATCCATGACGTGGTATCTGCACACCATGTTCCAAGAGAAGCCAGATCTGAAAGAAGGATCCAGGATGTGATGGGCTCTGGAGCCCACAACAAAGGAGGAACAGCTAAAGAATGAGAAACGTGTGAGTGATCTTAAAAGAAGACTCAGGAAACATGGCAGCTGGCCTCAGGCCTAGGAAGATCTGCCCTGTGGAGCAGCCATGCCCACCTACCTGGATGGCCCCCGTAGGGGCACTAGGCCAATGAGGAGACACACGAGCATATCAGTTTGGGCTCTTTAAGAAGAACGTTCTAATAGAGCTGTCCCGGAACAGGCCAGGCTCTCCCAGACTACAAGCCGGTGCCCCAGACAACACCTTCATGATTCTGATATATCTCTATACTACCTTCTTAGCCCTACCATAAAAGAGGCATCATTTGCCATGATTATAAAAATAAATCTTACTATGATAAATCTTTAAAGTCTAGCTAAGGGTGCTCAGCTGGGAGACCTATTTTCTTTTTTTTTTTTAAAGGAGATTAACAAGTGTTAGCTAAGCATTAAAGCCATATTAGGAGGAAACAATCTCTTTCCTTGATATATTTAAAATTGAAATAAAATTCAAAAGATCATCCTTTTTCTCCTTCTGAAATTCAGCTGTACCACCTAAAATCATCTTGGAAAGCACTGGACCTAATGATCTAAACACCCTTTCAACTGTGAGCTTCTGGAACCTTGTCTCCCTTCTCTAAAGCTAAATAGCCCTAGTTTCCTCGAGCCTTGTTCAAATGGTTTCAAGCCCTCTCAACCCCCCCAGTTGCTCTCCACGGATAAGCACCAGTTTGTTTCAGCTGCATCCTGAGCAGCAACCAAAGAGAATGGGGCTGTAATTGAGCTGGAACATTATGCTTCCATTAAGGCAGCCCCAGGTTCCATCTGCTTTCCAGCAGCCCACTGCAATGTCCAGGCTCACTGCGCTTCCAAGGATGACAACTGCCACCTGTTTCTTTTTAGCCAGGTGGTGTAGAGGTACATCCTCCCCAGCCCATCCTTGATCTCTGGCTGCTTTTGGATGGACTGCATGACATTATCCAACGAGGCAGTTTTGGATTAGTAGAAAGAACAATGGTCTTACCATTAGAGTAGTTCAAAAACAGATTAGATTGCCCTAGTGTGGTGTTACCTTCTTCTCCGTGATGTTTGCAAGCAGAATCCATCAGGGAGGTAATTCAGTTGCCAAAGTTTGGCCAGCAGTTGACAAGAAGGCCTCCCATTCTAAAACCCTGTGCTTCTATAACACAGCACTCAAAGACAGAGAAGAACATGCAAAAGTGCACCACGATGGAAGAATACTTCTAATTTCACGCCTACTCTCTGCCCTAGATGGTCCAAAGCATCAGATTTTCTGCCACAAATCATTTCATCCTCACAACTACCTTGTGAAGTAGCTAAGATGCCCCCATTTTGCAAATGACCAAACTGAGACTTGGAGAGGCCAAATCACTTATCCGGGTCACTCAGTCAGTTGTCAGAGCCAGGACGCCAAGTCTGTTGAATCTGATGCCAAAGTCCGGGTTCATCAATTCTATTTTGCAGGTCCCAGGAAGAAATGAGAGAAGCAAAAGGCCATCAGTTGATGGGAATCTGGAATGCCAGGATAAGCAGTTTTGATTTAATATAGGAGGTAAGAAAAGACTACTTTTTTGATGAGGAGAGTTATATTTTTAATCTTTGTAAACACCTGAGTTCAGTTAATAATTTAAAAATAAGAGGAATAGTAAAACAAGGGGAAATAAATGAAAGATAGGGCCGTGGGGAGGTACAAAACAACTAAGGAAGGGAGGGTTCTTGGCAGCCTTCGGCTGTGTGCCTTCGGCTGTGTCCCCTCGGTGACAGAAACCAGCCACTGATTAGAGAAACAGTCAAGCATGAGCCCCGCAGGGAACAGCCAGACAGAACGAGGGCACGTACTTCACAAACCACCTTCACGGAAGGCACATCCCCAGTTTCTTACAGGGGAAAGCTGGACAGCTGCATTGCAGGCAGACCTCATTTTACTGTGCTTCATTTTATTGCATTTTTTTTACAAATCGAAGGTTTGTGTCAACCCTATGTCAGCGTCATTTTCCCAACAGCAATTGCTCACTTTACATCTTTGTGTCACATTTTGGTCATTCTCGCAATATTTCAAACTCTTTCGTTATTATTACATGTGTTATGATGATCTGTGATCAGTGATTTTTGATGTTACTATTACAAAAAGATTACTATGACTTGCTGAAGGCTCAGATGATGGTCAGCTTTTTTAGCAATAAAGTGTTTTCAATTAAGGTGTGTACATTGTTTTCTTAGACATAATGCTACTGCACACTTAACAGACTACAGTATAGGGTAAATATAACTTTTCTATATTTGAGAAACCAAAGAATTCGTGTGACTCTCTTTACTGCCATATTCGTTTTACTGCAGTGGTCCGGAACCTGCGCAACGTCTCTGAGGTCTGCCTTAACTCAGTAGCCCGCCAGGAATATTAACTACTTGCCACCAGGGAATTCACAACTCCAGGATGTTTTTCATTTGCTCGCAGGGTTATTGGAAGTTACTATGATGGATTCAATCAGCTTACCAATAATTAACTCATACACGGGCTTATCAAACAGCTCTGATCCCTTTAGCTTCCATCTAACCACACAAACACAAGGCCTTCACAAATATAATTGGAAAATTATAAAGTAACCAGGGACAGCCTTCTTGATGGTCACAGCTAAGCACATAACTGAAGTGGCACATGTGTCAAAGCTGTGAAGAGGCTCTATGGTACCATCGGCTGCTTCGGAGTCCACGTGTTTCAAGGCACAAGAGGTGCATTTACATATCGTGCCTGCTTCAAAATACCAGACTAAAGAGCATGAGGTGTGGATAACACCTGAGTGCTTTTTGGAAATCACGCAAAATTGCAGCAACCATCATAGAGCCCCAGCAGCAGGAAAACGTTTGGAAACTTTATTTAAAGTTCTATGAAATATAAAGAAAGGTCCAGAGTGAGATTTCTTGGAGCTTATGAATATTTATTATAATACATTCTTGAAAACGATCAAAAAATTAAGTACAATAGAAATAGGAAACAGATTTTTATGAGTCAGTCATATATTTGCATTTTGCAAATTGCAGTTAAAGACCTATAACCAGAATAGTGTTAAATGCCAAAAAAACGCAGAGGGAGGGCTGCTGATATTTGGACATTTTCTTAAAACTGGCAAATGAGGGGCTTCCCCGGTGGCGCAGTGGTTGAGAGTCCGCCTGCCGATGCAGGGGACACGGGTGTGTGCCCCAGTCCGGGAAGATCCCACATGCCGCAGAGCGGCTGGGCCCGTGAGCCATGGCCGCTGAGCCTGCGCGTCCGGAGCCTGTGCTCCGCAACGGGAGAGGCCACAGCAGTGAGAGGCCTGCATACCGCAAAAAAAAAAAAAAAAAAATGGCAAATGATATTTTCAGAGTTTTTTGACAATCTGTTTCCCAAGGAGTGCACATCCTGTTACTTTCACTAACCTGGTGCCAGCTGGAGTCACAAATTCAAGGCAATGTCAAAGGCCTGGGGTTATCATAATCCCTTTGTTCAACCAGGGCTTGACCTGACAGGAGTAGGAGATGTCCTGAACCTTGACCAGAAAGCTCTCACACACAGCTCAGCCACCCCCAGCCCTGGAGCAAGGAGGAGGCTTCGCCAACATGCCCAAAACTCCCAGACAGCTAGCTAAGCACACTCGTGTCTCAGGATTAGTAACAAGAGAAGCGTTAACAACCGTCTACGTGATGAATAACGTTCCCCAGTCAAGGAGGTCACCTTGGGCTTTGTGACACCCATCGAACAGGGCATCCTCTGACTACAAACCCCAGATGGACATGCGGTGTTTAAGGCAAAAGTCCATCTCCAGGGGAGCTGGAGAGCTGAAAGAGGCCCCTTTGCAAATTGTAAAGACCCATAACCCCAAACTTTCACCAGACACCACAACACTGAAAGAGGGCTAACTCACTAAGGGTTTGTTTTTTTAATTTCTTATTAGGAAAGCAATATATGGGAATTGTAGGAAATCTTTAAAACACATTAAAGTATACTAAAGGAGTAAATTTCTAAATAGGATTGAATTTGAATTGGGACTCCCTTGAGGTCAGAGACGAGGAGTTTGCTTCCAGCTCACTGGTGGCCTGGGCTCCAGGTGGACTGATAGCCTGGAACCCTCTCCAACCTCACACTGCTCACTGCCAACAGCCCCAGACCCCTGCCCTATATGCAACTGAGCACAGCCATCCACGTGTGCTCAGAGCACTCACTCCAAGAAGCTGAAATTGGTCAAAAACAGGCTCTCGATAATGCAGAGGGAGAATAAATGAGTTACAGATTACATAAGTTTCACCACCAGAAACAAAACCCCACCGGATAATCACCTTGCAAAAATCCCCTACCCTACACCAGCTGACCATCAGAGGCCTCATTTCCTCATCTGTCTGGCAGGGATAAGAATGGTCCCTGTGCTTTGCAGGGCTGCGGTGACACTCCAACAAAAGGGCTCCACCCTGTGCACACAATGTTATTAATAAGAACAGTAAATGCTACCCTTAAAAGCAGCTTTGAATACTGCCACTATGGGCAAGAAGGTGTCTGGTGTCTTCAATACAAAAATCAATGTGTGTCAATAAACAGAAATCATAATGCCTTACCAGATCTCTAAAAGCTGAAAATAAACCAGTTCTGCCTTGATGTCCTTCTAAGTCCAGCCGAAGAGTACAACCATCATTTCTGAGGTGTTTGATTCCATTTGTTGTAAACAAATCAGAATCCTTGTTTATTAAATTAATGAATAACTACCAACCTGTCTTTGTGTCCTGGGGATTAACCAAGACCAAGATTTTATGTTGAGGTTCATCACAGTGCACAGTGCAAAAGCAAACAGACGAAGCTTCAAGTTTAACCTGAAAAAATAGTAAAAGCACCATTTTGTTCTGTCACCACAGTAAGGGCACAAGAAATTGCTTAACAATTAAATTAGCACAATATTCACTGAAAGAACACTGTTGCACAGAAGTTAATTTGACAGGACGGGGCTTCCCTGGTGGCACAGTGGTTAAGAATCTGCCTGCCAATGCAGGGAACACGGGTTCAAGCCCTGGTCCAGGAAGATCTCACGTGCCGCAGAGCAACTAAGCCTGTGCGCCACAACTACTGAGTCTGCGCTCTAGAGCCCACGAGCCACAACTACTAAAGCCCACGTGCCTAGAGCCCGTGCTCCGCAACAAGAGAACCCACCACGATGAGAACCCCGAGCACCACAATGGAGACCCAACACAGCCAAAAATAAAGTAAATAAAAATAAATAATTTTTTAAAAAAATTGACAGGATGGAGGCAACATGAAAATGGAAACCTTACCCACTCTGAGCTAAACACGAGGGCAATCTGACAACAGCCCTTCCTCTATCTCCCACCCAGCAAACGTGCTCTTCCCCTTGTTCACCTGTCTGTCTATCCAAGTAATGACTGAACATTTCCTCAGCTGACCCCCTTGCGGTCTCTCCTTCCATTCACTTCCTGCCCCAGCAGCCTTCCCCACCCGAATCCCTGTCGGGCCTCCACCTGCCAAAGCAGAAGGCCACATCCCAACCTCAGGCTGCACCTGCCAAGCCGACCTCAACTGTCCCCCTGCAGCCACTCTATGCAAACAGCCTAGACAAGCCTGCGTCCACCCGCAAGGCCACTCAGGCTGCCTGCTGCCCTGGCTCGGATCCCTGCAAGCAGCCTCAAGAAACCCACACCCTCTCTGGGCCCTGCAGTCTCAGCTCTGGCTCTGAGGCAGCCCCGGGGGTAAGATCCTCGGTGCCCAGCACCCGTTTGCTCATGACCACAAGGAATACCAAGCAGCACATGCAGGGTCCCTGATGCTGGGCTGCCCCAGAGCCTTCTCTCAAGCACCCACTTGCCAAGTTCTGTTCCCGGCCATCGAACCCACTGGCATCAGCTCCCAAAGCAAAAGGACAACACGCTCCACTCCAAAGTCTGTTTTGAAAACCGAGGAGAGTGTAAGAAAATGAGAAAAGGACGTGTCGGCTGAGTGAGGCAGGCAGGCTGCTTGTAAAAGTTTACAGCAGGCCTCCTTGGTTTCAGAGAATTGTTTCTTAACAAATCCTGAGACCCATAAACATCTTGGTGGCTCCCAGTCTTCAAGTCACCTTAACGAAGAGTCCCCCAGCTGGCTCCCCGTGGTGGCTATATGAAGCACAATTCACCCATCAGATGGCCATTACAAGGCCATTAAAAACAATATGTACAAAGCATTGGATTAACATAGAAAGATGCTTATTATAGACAATATTGTACTCTGAGTGTGATCTGAATGTTAAAAAAGCATGCCCAGAAATAAAATCCAATGGAAACACATCAAAATGTTCACAGCAATGAACATGGGTGATTTTATTTTCTCTGTCCTTGGCTATAGTTCCCAAATAGTATACACTGAGCATATACTGTTCTATAACCAAGAAAAATCAGTAAGTATTATTATATTTTAAATATGATAAGACAATTTCAAGACTGAAAACAGAGTTAATTATGAAAAGAAAAGACTTTGAGGAGAACCAGAGTGATGTGGTGTGGTACATCCTTGTCTTTTTTGTTTGTTTGTTTAAAAAAATGTCTCTGGTTTCAAAAAGAAAAGTTAAATTTGCTAAAAGAAATGAGGAGGTCTATCATCATCGCAAATCAGACTATTTCAAAACCTGCTAAATGGTAGGAAACTGCTACCATTTCTTAATTAATTGCTAAATTGGTAGGAAACCAAATGATTATTTTCAGGACTCTTTTTTTAGAAAGGGGAGAAGCAAATAGGTAGAAAGACATTTCAGCATTTCTATCACATTAAAACAACTTAATTTTAGTAACTGTCTTATTTTATTATGTTTTTGCTAGTAACACTAAAATTATCCACTCTGTGAGCATACTACATATTGGGGGGTTTTGTTGTTGTTAAGCGATGTAATCCATAAATAAATGTGAAATAAAATCAGATAGATGACTGAAACTGCACCCTAAAGTACTTCAGCGCTAACTCTTGTATTTCGCCACACTTCTCAGATTACCTAGCATTCCCCCCCTCCCCGACTCCACCCAACAACCCTGCAGCCCACCAGCCCCGCAGTTCCCCAAGAGTAAGCCCCTAGTCTTGACTGAGAGCTTGCTTGCTTGCTGGTTTAGCTGTCACTAGGGGGCGCTGAAAGCGTGTGAGTACAGCCACCTCCCTCGGCAGATCAACAATAAGGAATCACCCATGGGAGCTGGATTCTTCCAGGAGTTAATTACAAACTAGCATCTCCAAAATCTCAAGGAAGCCACACTATATAAACTGTACAAGCCATTGTTTTAATTAACTCTGGAACAACTTCAATACAGCAAAATAAAACCCTGTCTTCCTCAACCAACTTTGCCTGCCAGAGAGCAATGATTTCTGTTATGAGTGAAATCTTATTCATATAAAACAAGAAAATCTTGCCTCTTTCAACGGATCAGCCTCAAATCTGAAAAACAGGTAACCAATTTAGGTACAGCCCAAGATTCACATATTCTTTTTATTTACTTCAGGGGAGGGGGGAAGGCCTTAAAAATAACACAATTATTAAATTTCACCCACAATCCCACTGTCCTAACAAATAGTTTTCATTTCTGTCTTCTTCCAGCCCATATTCAAAATTCAATCTTATCATTGCTGAAAATCATAATTGATACAACTTCATTCCAAGTCAGAAACTTTTAGGACTAAGTCAAACCTTAGAGACTAAAGGTCAGTCAATCCCCTCATTTACAAATGGGAAAACTGAGGCCAGTCAGGCAATACACACAGCATCTCAATTAGTCCTCATAACAACAGTATGAAGTAAGCGCTGTTATTGTCCCAACTTCTGAGATGAGAATAGCAAGAGCAGAGAGGTAAAGACACTTGCTCAAGGTCACACAGCTATTAAATGGTAGGCATGGGATTCACAGCAGGCTATTTGGCTGACTGCTTTATAGAACTGGACTTATCCTCAAGACCTCAGAATCCCAATCCAGGATTCCTTTTGCTTCTCAAAGTGGAATTATTCTAGTATTTACCCCAGAAGGATTTTTTTTTAATCTGTAATGCTCTTTCACTAACATTCTCCTTTTTAATAATTTAGATTTTATAGAACTCTCCACCAATGAGGAAGACCACACATACCTGCTCCCCAGTGGGAAGAGAGAAAACCTCTGGTGAGGGCCATGCTCCTTCCCCAAGAGTGGCACGGTAAGCCAGAGCCGCTTCCCGATGCCCAGCAGGGTCATCTTCCAAAATATCCACTGGGTAAATGCCTGCTAGGGGAAAAAGAAGGCAAGAAATGACATGAGCTTTCCTCTATCATTGAAATAAAAGTCACTTATTTCTTGAATATGAAAAGAAAAAAGCAGCCAATTGAAACTTGCTTTAAAAATTCTGTTCACCGGGCTTCCCTGGTGGTGCAGTGGTTGAGAGTCCGCCTGGCGATGCAGGGGACACGGGTTCGTGCCTCGGCCCGGGAAGATCCCACATGCCATGGAGCAGCTGGGCCCGTGAGCCATGGCCGCTGAGCCTGCGCGTCCGGAGCCTGTGCTCCGCAGTGGGAGAGGCCACAGCAGTGAGAGGCCCGCGTACCGCCAAAAAAAAAAAATATTCTGTTCACCTGTTTTTTTTTTAAGTGAAAAAGAAAAGAGCAGTGTAGCAGCAGGAACCAAAAGAAAATAGAAGACATTCCTGATGGTGGGGTTGGCACCAACCCCAAGGAGACATGAGGTTCAATGCGAACCCTCTTAGACCACTGCAGAAACTTCCTTTCATACCCCCTAACTATCAAATGGTTTCCCAAGTATTTTCTAGTAGTGTCCTCCACCACAGCCACATGTACAAACAGGTACCCTGAGAGCTGACCCCAGCTGCTTAGAACCTTGCTAACTTTGACAAAATCCAGCCTGAGTTTTTAGTTTGCCAGCTTACATTTGCCACGAAGTTAAGATTTGTCAATTCTTCTCCTTTAATTGGACTGCTTTATTGTAAGAGAGTTTAAACGTACTAGTTAGTATGAACTATAAAACTACATGTGTAAACCAACATGGCCATTCACAGATAGACTATTGCACAGATTAATTTGCAAGTTATCTCCCAGCTCTACTCAGCATCTCTTTCTTATCACAGTACTTTTAGAGGAAAATTATATCCTCGAATAATCATACAAATTGAGAGCATACAATTCAGCTTGGAAATGGCAGTTGGTTTTCCCAGGAGATGCTGGCTCATCTCTGGCTGGCACATCCCTGAGTGGGAGGGGGCTCTGTAGCTTCTGCCCTTCCATGGTCCCCTCCTCTGATGCATTTCTGGGCCTCCTATGGTGGGAAGGGTGCCAAAGCAGCTGTCTTCTTCTTCTTCCTCTCCTCCCCCTCCCCCTCCCCCCTCCTCCTCCTCCTCCCCTCCTCTCCTCCTCCTCCCCATCCCATCCCCCCTACTCCCCTCCTCCTCCTCCTCCTCCTGCTCTTCCTCCTCCCCCTCCCCATCCCCCTCCTCCTCCCCATCGCCCTCCCCCTCCTCCCCTCCTCCCCTCCTCCTCCTCCTCCCCCTCCCCCCTCCTCCTCCTCCTCCTCCTCCTCCTCTGCCTCCTCAAGGAAGATAAGCCTGTGCATAAACACCCACTGAAATATCAGCTTCCTACTTTCTCTCAGAATCTCCATTCCTTCTGCAGACACTTTTCAGAGAAGAGAGACTGCTCTTAGCAGCAAAAAGTTTCACGTCTCCAGTTCACCAAGCTTGCCTATGATGAATTTTACTGCTGTTGATTGGGGGCAGTGCTCATAGAAAACAGAGAATGTCAAGAGCAGGGGTGGACTAGGCCTCAGTCCTGCATGAGCCCCTCCCCCTGCCCCTGACTTTTCATGGTGAAAACATCACCAGCACACACACAGTGGCAAAGAGATGAGTAAATACTCTCCCACTATTCAATTTTTTTAAGTATTTATTTGAGTGTGAAGTGCACACCAAAAAATTACAACTATAAATGCACTGATTAAAATGTTTCAAATAAAGACATGAAAAATTAACAGTCCATTCAGTGACAATGAACAGTCAATGATGAACTTGGGGGTCTCTTTCTAAACAAGGTTGTGCCTCTAGGTAGCAGGGATATTCTGCTGTTCAAGGCACACACTTGTGGTGTGTGTGCGCATATGTGTTTTCTCTCTATACACACACATTCAAGGAAGCCCAGGCTCCTTCTCACTGTGATGGGCCAGGAAGCCCCCAGCAACTGATCAGACACAGCCCTCAAGCTGAACCTCTACGCCCTCCCTACTCCTTACTGGGCCCTCCAGGAATACAGCTCAAAGCCGATGGATCCAAGCCAAGCCAGATGGTTCCTTGCTCAGGAACCACTTCAAACCTGCCACCAAACCCCCAGCCTGCATCACCTATCTCCAATCGTCCTGATGCTCTCAGTTCAAGGCCTCAGCATCTCACAATAACCTCTGGCCTCACCCCTTTCCACCCATCCTTCCTCTATCTGCCACCAATAAAAATATTGTAGCTATACCCTGGCCCCAGGTGCCAGCAGGTTGCTGAGTGCTACACACCTCTTATTTCACTGAGTCCAGCCTAACTCCAATTTACAGATGAGAAAACTGAGGCCTAAAGAGGAAACCATTTGGCTAGTCAGTGGCAACACCAGGGCATGAAGGTCTGTCTGATTTCAGAATGTGTAAAACACTCAGATGATGTTAGTGACCCCATCCAGACGGTCTCCTCTACCAAGCCTCGAAGGCCCTTTACAATCACATGCCCCCTTCCTCTGCAGCACCCCTACTCCCCAGCTCCTTCTGCCTTGCCATCTTCAAGGCCCATCTCAAACTCTAGCACACTCAGGGGCCTTCCTGGAGCCCCAAAAGGCAAGGGCTCTGTGGGTTATTGAGTCCCGTGTTAGAATCCAGCTTGGCTCAGGATGGGAATTGATATACCTTGGCCACTTCCCCTGTGCTGCAGGGCCTTACACACCTGAACTCGGCCTTTCACATGGGTCAGCAGGTGAGGCAGCCTCACCCCACCAGCAACGTGAAGACTCCCTCCAGGCACACTGAGTGCTTGTTCTCTCCTCTCCTGGCCCCAACACCCCTCGCCAACAAAGGTCTCTCCCTATGCCTTTCTCATCCTGAGCACTTCGGAAATGTGGGTGGTTGTTTAGCTGAGCTCTCTGTTCAAACTGCTATTCATCCAGTTGGTCTAGTGGCTTCCCACAGGTATGAAAAAAGATTCAGTGCACGTTCAAATAAATTAAGAAAAACATACTGGGAAGTGGGCTGCTTCAGCCCTAGGGCACCTGACTCATGCTGCATGATTCTCCCATGAAAGCAACTTCAATAGCTACCTTTCTCCAGACGCCCCCAGGAATGCAGTCTTACAGAGCAAGTAAAAATCCCACCTGGACTTTTACTCTCTGGCGCTGGCCCTGTGTCTTGGGAGAGATGTTTGTCAGAGTCAAGCCTTCAGTCCACTCCAGTGAGGTTGAGGTTTGACTGACAAGCCTTATCAATGACACCCCCCCAACCAATACACACACACACACACACAAGCTGAGACCTCTGCTGACAGGGCACTGGGAGGACAACATAATCGTCCACGTTTTGCGGAGGGGCACAGGGTGGGGTACCTCACCCAAGACCACTGGGCCTAGGGGCCTCTGCCTGGCTCCCCCAGAGGCTGCCACAGCTTGCCTGGCATTGGCTCTGGCCGAGTGTGGTCAGGAGAAATGCAGTGAATGTATTTTGCTCCTTGTACACCATGAAATCACTTCCCTGGCCGGGTACGCTGCTGGAGCTGTGAGAGCCCCTCAAAGAACCTGACGGACAGTATTCCCAGGGCACCCTGGCCCCTCAGGGCTCTCCTGCCTTGCAGCCCAGGCGCGGGTCCCTGGGGGTCTGCCCGCTATCAGCCCGATAGCGTGAGCATGGGGGCTGCATCGGGCCTGGCTCTGGGGATAAATTAACCCTCCACGAAAAGGAATTTCCAAAGATCTCTTAAAGGTTCCCTTTTAAAACCTTTAAGCTGGGCCAGACCCCTGCACCCCAGGGAAAGGGCCCCCCAAGCTGGCCGGGGACAGGAGGAGGCTGCTCCAGCCTTTGGGGTTTTAATTCCTTCTCATCTCTCTGGGGAAACTGCCCCATCAGAAAAGTTCGGGCAGACTCCTCCTTACACGGAAAATGTTTGGGTTAGCTTTCTGGAAAACTGGGTGGGAGTGAAAAAAAGAAAAAGGGAAATGCTTAGGGCAGGAGAGGGGAGGGGGCATCCAATGCTGGCTGGCAAGGGAGACCCCTTCCCCAACCCAGGACGGACACACACACACACACACACACGCACGCACGCACGCACGCACGCACACACACACACACACACACACACCCGCTCCATTGCAGGGAGGAAGGAAGCCCCGCCCCCGCCCACCCGCCAACCACAAGGGCACATTTGGGCCTTGCAGAGGGGCCCTCGGGAAGTAAACAAGTCTGGGGCGTCTTCTGCACGCGCCGGAGACCAGCCTGGCCTCCGAGCTGCTGATGGAAGGCAGACTCGGGCAGGAGCTTCCAGATGTGAAATGCTAACAGGCTTTAATGGTTTGAACCCAACAGGAAATATTTTTCCAAAGCCAAAAGAATGTAATCTTTTCAGTACAATGCAAAATGCTTTTATGAAAAACGGCACACAGTTGAAATGATAATTCATTGCAGACAGCAAAGAAATAGAAATCCCCCAACGAACCCCGATTTTAAGAATTCACTTTAAGCATAAGTTGGTTGTGGTCACCCGAAAAACAAAAGCAGAGGTCTATCTTAAAGCATTCTTCCAGGGAAAATGCTGAAATCATTCAGGATCTTTGTACCAAATCTTGAGTTTCCAGGGTACAGAATTTCTTTATTTTTGCTTTTCTTTTTCACATAAGCTATCTGGTGGTTTTCTTCACAAAATAATTTGCTTCTAAAAGGAAATTATTAGAAGGAATCCTTATTATAGAAGAAATACGCTGAGTGGGGCTAAGCGCCTAATTCTGAGCTTAGCAGAGAGTTTGGAGCCTAGTTTCTAACCCGAGAGAGGGCATCAGACAAGAAGTGTCTGAACCCAGGTGTTTTGCACACCCACGGTGGTAGGGTAGTGCCTAAAGGGAGAAGATTTCCAAATGCCACCTCAATGGCTCAGAATTCAGCACCAGGAATTCACCAGGGTCCCTGATGTCCAGTGAGGCATGCACTTCAAAGCTGCCTGCTTTAAGAAAATTCAGTATTCACAAATGCAAACTTCATCCTGACCCTCCAAAGCATTCACCACAGGATGCCTTAAAGCTGAGAACTACTCCTAAAGTATGATTACATTTAATTTTTCTTTTTTAAGAGGGCCAAAGAATCCTACGTTCTTGACTTCCCTTGTAGCATGCATTTTCACACATATATTCTGTGGAACACTAGCTTCACAAGATATGCTGTGGAAGGAGGTTTCTGAGGCCAGCGAGTTTGGAAAAGGGAAACTGCTGTGATGCTCAGAGCTCACTGCTGGGGGTTCTTTGTGCCTATCACCAATCTGGACATTTAGAAACCCTGCAGCAATGAGATTTGATTAATCCAGCATTTATTTCCCAAACTTATTTAACTAAGGACCCCCGTCCCAGAACACTGATGGACAGATGACAAACAATATCTTAGAGAAGAGTGCTTTGACATAATGTCAGGGCAAGAGGACCCATCACTATCAGACAGATAGCAAATATGCAAATACCTGGAGCTCAAGGACCACAGGCAAGGGGGCCGTGGTGTCAGCAGAACAATCCTCCACATAGAGGAGAAGAGAACAGAAGGTGAAGTAAATACACACTTGGATATTTTTGTTGGTTTTTGAAGAGCATCTGATTGCCAAAATATTCTTAGCAAAGAATTGAAAAAAAATGTTGGAAGACAGAATGTAGAAAATGTTAGAATTTCTGAGCAGATGAGCAAAGTTGTCAGGGAACGGAGGAAGCTCTGGGAGAGGTCTGCAGGTGGTGGCAGGGTAGGTTTCATTACTGGTAACTGACAGGGAGCCTGTTGCTCTGTTATCACAGATTTAGTACTGGCCAACTTGCAACTTGTCATTGCCTTGGCTGAGAATAAATCACTTGTCCCAAATCTAAGATGGTAAAATATGCAGATGACTTTGTGTGCCACCCACACAAAGATTTATGTAATCCTAATTGCTTTTAATATGAAGGTCTCATAATCTGAGCACTGGTGCATCTTACCCTTAGGCAAATGATACAAAGATTAAACTATTTTTCCCCCTGAATCATTCAAAAGGATATGAAGTGGGTCTGAAACATACTGTTCCTTTTGCATTCAAAGAGGTGTCACATTTGGGGACAAATGTGGAGCCCTATTTGGGGCAGACAGGAGGAAACAGCATCTCAAATGTCTGCTTCCTCATGAATGGTAACAGAAGAGGGGTCCTCATCTGATACAGCTGCAGGAAGCTCAGGTCCACCCTTTGCCCCTGAACCTGAACTCCTCCATCCCATGTGGTCATCATTATGATGCCCTATTTGTCTAACCTTTACCAGAAGGAAGAGAGCTTTGGCACATACTCAGGAGAACATGGAGAGCCTGACTCTTTGTATCCTGAATTTAACTGACCAGGAACTTGTAAAAATATCAAATCCCAGTGTCAGTAACATCACCACAAGATGTGGTGGTCCTGAAGCTGGTGGGGAAAGGCTGGGCGGGGTGGGGGTGGGGGGCAGTTGGCCCGCAGGAAGCAGAGCCCTAAACCACACAGCACACGAGAGGAAGACAAATAACTCATCACCATAATGTTTTACCCATTAGTCACAGAATAACATTTCTCAGAACTTACCCAAAAACTGTGGTTGTTAATGGACTTTATAAACTTTCATCCAGAAATCACATCCCTATATGTCCATCTATTACACTGCTAACAATAATATTTCTGAAGAGGACAAAGTTAGGTCTCTATCTGGTATGCTCAGCCCTGTGCAAAGCAACAAGGAGAGCTGAAAGTAGACTAGTCCTCAGTCTCCATGACCCAATTCTAGATTAAGCTGGTGCCCCCTGTTTAAGCACTCAGCCTCATCACCCGGACTACCCCACATGGAGAATGAATGGAGAAGAATGGGATTACCTTAAACCTAGACAATGAGTCGCTTAGGGAAAGTGTAGTTACTTCCCAATGTCTGGAAATGTGTTGAGAAAGCTACATTTTATAAGGGCACGGGTCTCTTCTGTGTAAAACTGAAAAGTAGATGAAGAGGTACCTGCCTAATAGAAATATTTGCATCCACGTTAGTACCAGCCCAGTTTTAAACTGAAGACCTATAAAAGAAAGTTAACATTCTGCCTTCTGTGGATAAACAAAGTTTCTCAAGTACTAGTTGGGAGAGAAAGCATTAGAAAAATAGCGATATGTTCTCACATTAAAATGTACCCTTTTATACCTTACATTTGTACAGTATTTTCCAGATAACAAAAGGGCTGTCACACTTCCTCGTTTGTTTGAAACTTACATCAACCCTTTGAAGTCAAGAAAGAACAAAGAACTGACCCCATTTTTCAGAAGTGGAAACATTCTCAAAATGGAAAGTTAGTAATGGGGCTGAGATTCAAACCCAGATCTTGAGATTTCCAGAAGTACTTTCACCAATTTGTGTACTTACTAATTTATATTGTGTCAAGGACCACACATTGTGTACTAGCACCAAAAGGCAGCTAGTGCTCAGTATAGTACTGTTTAAAATACCTGCCTTTTTAAGGCTGAATAATACTCCATTATATATATACACACACCCCATTTTGCTTATCCATTCATCTGTTGATGTTCACTTGGATCGCTTCCACCTTTTGGCTATTGTGAATAATGCTGCCATAAATATAGATCTAGAAATATCTCTTCTAGTCCCTGCTTTCACGTCTTTTGGGGATATACCCAGAAGTGGAATTGCTGGATCATACAGTAGTTCTGTGCTTAATTTTTTGAAGAATTGCCATACCCCACAGTGGCTGTACCATTTTACACCAGCAATGCACAAAGATTCCAATTTCTCCACATTCTCACCCAACACTTGTCATTTTCTGCTTTTTCTGATAACAGCCATCCAAATGGATGTGGTTTTGATTTGTATTTCCCTAATGGTTAGTGATGCTGAGCATCTTTTCACGTGCTGACTGGCCATTTGTGTGTCTTTGGAGAAATGTCTATTAACTCTCTTGCCCACATATTAATAACTTTTAACAACTACTTTAAAAGCTTGTAAGAATTAGAATGACATGAATTCACAAAGAGATAAGTGGCAAGGCTGATGTGGTCTAAATGGGCTACCTACACAGGATTCATCACAGCACCTGCATCACAGGGCAATGATGCCACCTCTGCCCACTGTCCATCTGAGCCATACTCCCAAGAAAGAGGCAGAAGCTGGGAGGTGGCAGCAGTGAAAAGAGGACAGACTGAGTGTGCATTGTCATTTGTACTTTAAGGCTTGGGGGAAAAAAAACTACTTTTTAAAAAATATAATATATATATATATTTTTTAATATAATAATAGTAGTAATAGTAAAATATAATAATAGTAGTAATAGTACTGTAGTAGTGGTGATGGTGGTAGTAGTAGTAGTAGTAGTAATACCCTGAGGCTTCTATGATATCTGCTCCCAGGGTCCCTGCCCAAGGGTGACCTTAGCTTAGACAAAGGTCTTCCTGATACCCTACGGTCCTGGAAAGAGGTCTAATCAGACCCTGATCACATTCAATACCAACACCACAGCAAAGGTTTGAAAAAACTTTCTGCTATAAAGCTATTTTATAATGTATAATATAAAACAATCATGGTCATCATTTAGGAACTTTCCTACTATTGCCAGACACTGTGCTAAGTGCTAGTCGATACAGTGGTGAAAAAGCAGAAGTGGCCTCTGCTCTTATAGAACTTACCGCCTGGGCGGGAGACATAAAAACAGTTAATACCCCCATGGCATGGAGGGAGGCGAGTGACAAGGGAGGTGGGAGACAGGACAGGATGACCAGCAAAGGTCTCTCTAAGGAGGTAACCTTTAAGCAGAAGGACTGAAGAATAAAATGTTCGCCTCATGCAGAGCAAGATCAAGAGCCACCCAGACTGAAGGAACAGCCCCTGCAGGAGGAAGAAAGGAGTGGAGGGAGTCCAAGCGCTCAAGGGTGGCCAGTGTGCCTGCAGCATGGCTGGCCAAGGGGAGTAGAGCAAGGTCACAGGAAGCAGGCAGACAGGGGCTAGAGTAATAGGACGCTGGCCAAGTTCCGACTTCAGGTTTCAAGAAGAATGCAGTAGGAGGATGCTGAAGGGTCCCCAGTGGGGCATGATAACTGGACTGTGTATTTGCTGCCTCCTCCAGATCACACTGCAGCAGGAATCCGAACCAGGGGCAGTGCAAGTTGAGTCAAGTGATGATGATGGCTTAGACTAATGATGGCAGTTTAGATGATGAGAAGGAGATGGCAGGCTTGAGCTAGACGTTAGCAGTGGACATGGCAGAACCTGCTGCTAGATGGATGTGTGAGGTGAGGGGCTAAGCTGACTTTCTGCTTTAACCCCTCCACTTCATATAAGTCAATGAAATTCAACTAGTAGCTTTCATATTGTGACATTTATAAACTAACATTGGAAACAGTCTAATTTCTGTTAAGATCCTAGCTCTTTCCAAAGGGGGAAATTGATGAACCTGCCAACAGAAGAATAAGATGTACATTATTCAAAAATACTATTTTCCTTGAGGTATTACAAACTGAACCAGTATAAAAACACAGATGAAGCACCCACAAAATGATGCCACCTCATCAGACCTCCCCAACATCAGGCCACATAGAGAGTGAGGTTTGGGCACGAGGGCAAGAGCTTCGGGGTCATTCAGACCTGATTTCAAAAATCTCTAACATATGATGAAATAAACTGCCACAAAAGAGCACAAACTATAGACTCAGACCCATAAAGACTGCAGATACTGAAATTATCTAATACAGAAGATAGAGATATGAAATATGTTTGAAGAACTTTAAATAGGGAATATAAAGGGCCAAGATTTTTTAAATTGTCCCATAACATTCTAGGGGGAAAGAAAGTAGAGCTTCTAGAAATTTATGTCTGAAATAGCCAATGAACAGAAAAATAGATCTGAAGAAATTACCCAGAAATGCAGCACAGAAAGACAGAACAAGTGTAAAACATGAAAGGCAGGTTAAGAGAGACGGAGAGTAGAATGATATGGTCTACCAACAATGTAACTGAAGTTCCAGAAGGAGAAAAAACAGTAAGGAAGAGTCAAGATTTGATGAAATTTGTTTGAAATTTTTCCAGAATTAATGAAAGACACCTGTCCTCTGACTTTGGGATCCCAACCAACCCCAAAGGAGGAAAAATAAAGAAAACTCCCCTCCTAAACACACTGTGGTCAAGCTGCAAAACAACAAACATTGGGTTGGCCAAAAAGTTCCTTCAGTTTTTAAGTAAAAATAAAAGACACATTTTTCATTTTCACCAAGAAATATATTGAACAACCTATACACCGTTTTGTTCCACTACCTTCTGCCATTTTTCAGGCAACTTCATAATTCCGTCTTCCCAAAATTTTTTATCTTTTTGAGCAAAGAACTGTTCCAGGTGCCTTTTACAGTCTTCCAGGGAATTGAAATTTTTTCCATTAAGAGAATTTTGTAAAAACCGAAATAAACGGAAATCTAAAGGTGCAGTGTCTGGTGAACACAGCAGATGAATCAGAACTTCCCAGCCAAGCTGTAACAGTTTTTGCCTGGTCATCAAAGAAACATGTGGTCTTGCATTATCCTGATGGAAGATTATGCATTTTCTTTTGACTAATTCCAGATGCTTTTCATCGAGTGCTGATTTCAGTTGGTCTACTTGGGAGCAGTACTTGTTGGAATCAATCATTTGGTTTTCCAGAAGGAGCTCATAATAGAGGACTCTCTTCCAATCCCACCATATACACAACATCATCTTCTTTGGATGAAGACTGACCTTTGGTGTGGTTGATGGTGGTTCATTTCGCTTGCCCCACAGTCTCTTCCATTCCACGTTATTGTACAGTATCCACTTTTCATCGCCCGTCACAATTTGTTTTAAAAACCGGAATGCTTTCATTACATTTAAGTAGAGAATCACATGTGGAAATACTGTCAAGAAGGTTTTTTTCCACTTAACTTATGTGGAACCCAAACATCAAAGCCATTAACATAACCAGGCTGGTGCAAATGATTTTCAATGCTTGATTTGGATATTTTGAGTATGTAAGCTATCTCCCAGCATGGTATAATGTTGATTGTTCTCAATTAATGTCTCGATTTGATCACTATCGACTTCAATTGATCTACCCAACTGTGGAGCACCATCCAGTGAGAAATTTCCAGCACAAAACTTCACCAACCACTTCTGACACGTTCAATCAGTCACAGCACCTTCTCCATACACTGCACAAATATTTTTTTGTGTTTCAGTTGCCTTTTTACCTTTCTTGAAATAATAAAGCATAATATGCTGAAAATGTTGCTTTTTCCTTCTATCTTCAATATTAAAATGGCTATACAAAAATTCACCAATTTTGATAAGTTTTTTTAAATGCATGCTGATATGACAGCTGTCACAATACAATCTAACAAAATTGTTTCAAATGAAGTTAAAGCCAACTAAGTGCTACTAGAGCCATCTTATGGAAAAAACTGAATGAACCTTTTCACCAACCCAATACAAAAAGGTGACCATGAAAGCAGCCAGAAGGGAAAGACACATCCTCCCAATAGGACAGCTTCGTTGACAGCTGCCTTCTCAACAGCAACTATGGAAGCCAGGAGACAATGGAAGAACATTTTTAAAGTGCGAAAGGAAAATAACTTTCACCCTCCATTCAGCAGAACTAACTTCCAACAATGCAGGTGAAATAAAAAACATTTTAGAAAAACAAAACCTGAGTTTACTACCAACAGATCCTCCCTAAAGTTATTTCTAAAGGATGCCTATTATCAAGGGAAAGGAAATTGACCTCAAGAGGAAGTCAGTCAAGAAGGAATAGGAGGGACTTCCTTCATGGCTCAGTGGTTAAGAATCTGCCTGCCAATGCAGGGGACATGGGTTCGAGCCCTGGTCCGGGAAGATCCCACATGCCACGGAGCAACTAAGCCCGTGTGCCACAACTACTGAGCCCGCGTACCTAGAGCCTGTGCTCCACAACAAAGAGAAGCCACCGTAACTGAGAAGCCCACACACCGCAACAAAGAGTAGCCCCCACTTGCTGCAACTAAAGAAAGCCCACACGCAGCAATGAAGACCCAACACAGCCAAAAATTAAATAAATAAATTTATATTAAAAAAAAAAGAAGAAGAAGGAATGGGAGCAAAGAAAATGAGAAACATTTGGATAAAACCCAAGCCAATGCTGACCATACAAAACAAAAACTTCTAATTTAAGGAGGTTTAAAAAAAAAATAATAACAGAACTAAGGTGCTACATAACACATAGCACAGAAATTGGGAAGGAAGTAATCTGAGTGAAGGCATTTCAAGGCCCTTATATGATTCCAGAGAAAGTTTAAAACTGATTAATTTCAGAATTAATTAGAATTAACATGCACATTAAAATGTCAAACCCCTAAGAGAATAGAAATATAGATATTAAATTTCAAAATAGGAGAGAGAAAAAAATGGAATTAGAGCCAGGGTGGGGAAAATCTCAATTTAAAAAAAGGCAAGAAATGAAAACAAGATGATCTGTCAATATTCATATTTAATTCTTATGATTAAAAACATATTTGTCAAATTTCACAATTTGTATGGAACCACAAAAGACCCCGAAGAGCCAAACCAATCTTGAGACAGAAAAACAGAGCAGGAGGAATCAGGCTCCCTGACTTCAGACTATACTACAAAGCTACAGTAATCGAGACAGTATGGTACTGGCACAAAAACAGAAATATAGATCAATGGAACAGGATAGAAAGCTCAGAGATAAACCCACACACATATGGTCATCTTATCTTTGATGAAGGAGGCAAGAATATACAATGGAGAAAAGACAGCTTCTTCAATAAGTGGTGCTGGGAAAACTAGACAGCTACATGGAAAAGAATGAAATTAGAACACCTGCTAACACCATACACAAAAATAAACTCAAAATGGATTAAAGACCTAAATGTAAGTCCAGACACTATAAAACTCTTAGAGGAAAACATAGGCAGAACACTCCATGACATAAATCACAGTAAGATCTTTTTTGACCCACCTCCTAGACAAATGAAAATAAAAACAAAAATAAAGAAATGGAACCTAATGAAACTTAAAAGCTTTTGCACAGCAAAGGAAACCATAAACAAGACAAAAAGAATGGGAGAAACCTCAGAATGGGAGAAAATATTTGCCAAAGAAGCAACAGACAAAGGATTAATCTCCAAAATACACAAGCAGCTCATGCAGCTCAATATCAAAAAAAGCAAACAACCCAATCCAAAATTGGGTGGAAGACCTAAACAGACATTTCTCCAAAGAAGATATACAGATTGCCAACAAACACATGAAAGGATGCTCAACATCACTAATCATTAGAGAAATGCAAATCAAAACTACAATGAGGTATCACCTCACACCAGTCAGAATGGCCATCATCAAAAAATCTACAAACAGGGCTTCCCTGGTGGCACAGTGGTTGAGAGTCTGCCTGACGATGCAGGGGACACAGGTCCATGCCCCAGTCTGGGAGGATCCCACATGCCACGGAGCGGCTGGGCCCGTGAGCCATGGCCGCTGAGCCTGTGCGTCCGGAGCCTGTGCTCCGCAACAGGAGAGGTCACAACAGTGAGAGGCCTGCGTACCGAAAAAAAAAAAAAAAAATCTACAAACAATAAATGCTGGAGAGGGTGTGGAGAAGAGGGAACCCTCTTGCACTGTTGGTGGGAATGTAAATTGATATAGCCGCTATAGAGAACAGTATGGAGATTCCTTAAAAAACTAAAAGTAGAACTACCATACGAGCCAGCAATTCCACTACTGGGCATATACCCTGAGAAAACCATAATTCAAAAAGAGGCATGCACCACAATGTTCATTGCAGCTCTATTTACAATAGCCAGGACATGGAAGCAAACTAAGTGTCCATCGACAGATGAATGGATAAAGAAGATGTTCATTGCAGCTCTATTTATAATAGCCACAATGTTCATTGCAGCTCAATTTATAATAGCCAGGACATGGAAGCAACCTAAGTGTCCATCGACAGATGAATGGATAAAGATGTGGCACATATATACAATGGAATATTACTCAGCCATAAAAAGAAATGAAATTGAGTTATTTGTAGTGAGGTGGATGGACCTAGAGTCTGTCATACAGAGTGAAGTAAGTCAGAAAGAGAAAAACAAATGCCGTATGCTAACACATATATATGGAATCTAAAATTTAAAAAAAAAAAACATGGCTCTGAAGAACCTAGGGGCAGGACAGGAATAAAAATGCAGACATAGAGAATGGGCTTGAGGACAGGGGGAGGCGGAAGGGTAAACTGTGACGAAGTGAGAGAGAGGCATGGACATATATACACTACCAAATGTAAAATAGATAGCTAGTGGGAAGCAGCCGCATAGCACAGGGAGATCAGCTCGGTGCTTTGTGTCCACCTAGAGGGGTGGGATAGGGAGCGTGGGAGGGAGAACGCAAGAGGGAGGAGGTATGGAGATATATGTATATATATATAGCTGATTCACTTTGTTATACAGCAGAAACTAACACACCATTGTAAAGCAATTATACTCCAGTAAAGATGTTAAAAAATATATATATTCGCCAACAAGTAACTAGACTATGCTTTTGCACAAGGACAGATTTTTATTAGTGTATTGACCAAGCATTTTTGAATATCTTATTAATATTTTTACTCAGTTATCATGTATTCTGAAGAAACACAGAGCAATTCTTTTCCTTCTGCATAGCTTACAAAAATGTTTTTCCAGGACGTTCTAATAGACCAAACATGGGCAACACACATGCATTAAAGAAATCATTTGCTGGAAAACATAGGTCAAAATGAACAACTGAGTATAATTCACTGCTTGAGCCTATATGCCTCGCCCCACATACATACACTCACCAAGCCTGGTCCACTAAGCAGCATTTCACAGAGCACAGTGGGCGGTGAGACAGCACTGTGAGCAGAAGTCTCTGCAATGATGGCATCCCCACAACTTTGACTTCTCAAGCACTTATCACTGAATGAAACACTCAGGGACTCCAATTAGGGGTTATTTCAGCAAAATGCACTGAGTAAATGAATACAGCTTTCTCTGTCAGTGGAACTTGCGAGTAGTGGTTAGAGACTCGGTTTCCAAGAAAAACACATTTGTCTTAATTTCTGCAAGACAAGGAAACCAAGCAGTCTAGGAGGGTTTGGGCCTTGGGAGCCCCCAACACACACATGGACAGAACCTTCCCCTCTGCCCTCCCCAGGAGCCCCCAGCCCTCAGCCTCAGGCCATTCCCAGTGGCCTCCGTGGCTGCCCAGATTCGGAGGAGCAAAGAAGCATCGAAATGATTCTGTGCCTCAACAGATAATAGGCACTGGTTTAAGCAGGAAGCGAAGCCACTGCCTGGGCACAGGGAATGCAAAGGGTCTGCCGCGAAAGGGTTCCGAGTGGTCCAAAGAATCAGGGAGAGAGACATGCCCGGATTTCGGCAGACAGTGGCCTTTATGTACACATGCCGTGTGTCCCACCCCCACTGAAGGTTGCTGATCGTCGGCCTTGGAAAAGGAAACACCCACAACAGAGGATGGGTGCACTAAAAGGCATGGAATTTGTAAACCACAGCTGTTACATCCTAACAAACGTTATTCAAAGGCCCTGGACCTTCAGTTGCTACTGACAGTCACTTAACCCCCACAATAACCCTGACTTTAAAAGTCACGGGACACCAGGGGCATCTGACCAACAAGTGTGCTTGAATTGTGTCCTAAAATTGCTTTCTATACCACACAACACAAAAGAAAACACAGCTCTTTTCTATAATCCTCTGTTTGGAATTTCCCAGAGCTGAGCTACAAATAAGAATGTCATCAGAGGAGCCAGGAGCCAGCTGCTGTCAGGAACCCAGCTAAGGCCAGTCAGCCGGTCACCAGACTAGGGTTTCAAAGGTCAGAAAGACAACACTTCAGTGCCCACTGCCTTCCCACTGCCCAGCCCGAGTCCTGGACGCCTGGTCATTCACTCCATCCTGCCAGGCCACGGCAGAAGCCAGAGGTCAGGACAGCAGCCATCTCTGGCCTGGCCTAGTATAGCAGAGATCCCTGTTTAATACAGACATAATACACCCCTTGATGTCTAGAGATGGGGGTGAACAACGACCATCTATAGGATGGATTCCATTATACGGCAAAGAATCACAACCAACAGACAGGGGACATACAAAATGTCCAGGCCATTAGGAGGACTCACTGCGGACCAGGCCTTCCCAAGAAGAGTGGGACCCCTAGAAAGACATTTCCCAGGGGATGGGCTGACCAGGGGCACTCAACCCCAGGGGTGGCAGGCCAGCTTGAATCACCCCACATCCTAAAACACACAATCTGTAAAATCCTCCCAGCAACCCTTCCTGTAGCCAGGGAACCAACAAAGGTCTTCACCAGCACCTGAAAGGAAATGATTCCTCCATCCAAAGCTCACAGGGCTCTGACCATGTGCCAGCGGCAAGCAGGGCACTAGGACAGAAACATCAGTAAGGGTCCTGCCCTCAGTAGGATTACAGTCTGGTTACAGTGACAGGAAGTAACTGACAAACTTCATGGCCGAGTGGAGTTTTAGAGACCATCTTATCCTTTCCCCCCCTCCTGATGAAGGAATGGAGACTCACCTAGGGCACAAAAGCACTTAGTGACAGGAGTCCCAGTGCCCAGCCCAGCCCTCTGTCATAACCCCAGTGAGGCCCTGCCCCTCAGGAACTGAGATTCCTCCAAGTTGCCAGGTCCCTGTTCCTCTAAAAGGACACTTCTACACCTTGAACTAGAGAAGATGCAAAATGACTGATGAATATTTGATTTTTTTTTTTTGAAGTGTTATATTAACATGAGGTCATCTCTGAGGAGCTAGCTCATGGATTATCACGTTCCTGAGCCTCCATTTCGGTTTGGGGCAGGGGGAAGGGGGGCAGACATCACCCTCATTTTAAGTCCCTTTCTCTGAGGAGTCAGACCACCACCACCAATCACCCCCCAATTGAAATCCCAGCACTACCACTTACTAGCCAGGTGACCTTAGGCAAGTGACTATATCTCTGTGCCTCAGCTTCCTCACCAGTAAAATGGGATAATAATAGTATCTACATTTACTATTTACTATGAGGATCAATTAAGGTAACGCTTAGAAAGGGTTTAGAGCAATACTCGGCAGGCAGAAAAGTGCTCCTAAGGGTTAGTTTACTAAAAGTGTCTTCAAGTCTCCTCCACCAAAAACGCAAGGGAAAAGCCACCTCCCCACACTCATATCACCACCTCAAGCTCAGCCTTCTCCCTCTTCTTGTCCCTGAAACATCAGCTATGCTTGACCCCCTTCAGGGTCATGTGACATGCCGACCCCCTTCCCTGCTGGCCTCTCCCTCTCCCTGACCCTCCTTCTGAGCCCATGCAGTCAGCACCTGCCTAGGCCTCCCTCAGCCCCAGGCCCTGCCCCCATGGGCTTTTTTCTTTTCAGTCTCTCCTCCTTGGGTCTCAACATCAGGTTCTCAGAGCTTCTCCCTCCCTGAGCCTTCGGGCTGTGCCCTCAGCTCCTCCCCACCTCCCATCTCCCAGGAGATGCCCGTGCCACGCCTCCAACTGCTGTGCTCCTCCCACTTGGCAACAGGGGTCCCCAACAGGGCCCCAAAAGGGCCAGCACTGGCCTTTCTAGATTCCTCCTCTGCTCCAGCGTCAGTGTTTCTGACTAACTCTTCAGTGTCTCCAACGGGAAGCTACTGAAACATTCTGAAGTCACCGTGTTTAGACTGCATCATGTATTCCCCCTCCCAGAATCAGTTTCTTTAGTGGCATCACCACTGTCCCAACCCAAGCTTTGGAGTCATCCGGATTTTCCTCCTTGCTTGCTAGCTTTCCTGTCTATAAAGCTCTGCTTGTATTACCACTGCAAACTGTCTGGCACCTAACTTTTCAAAACTGGAACACTAAACTGACTGCCTAAATGGAGATCATAAAACAGGTAATTCTCACAGACGCTTTCATTTGCTGTGTAAACAGAAGGGGTGTGCAAAATAAAGGGCCTTCTCTGAGTCTACTCAAAATTTCACAAGGGGCCCAGCAGTCCGCTCTGATGAACACAAGGTCTCATCTAATCCTTATGCGGCAGGTCAAGACCTTATTTTATAGATGAGGGAACTTCAAGGTAAAGGATGAGAGGAGTAACAGAACTGGGTCGTGTCTGACTTTCTTCTTCCTTTCTACTATACTCCAAGCTGAAATGACAGCAACTGATGGTCTGGTGGAACCTAAGACGGTCTTCAGTATCAGGGAAATTAAAAATACATACAGACTCAGAGAGAGAGAGAGAGAGAGAGAGAGGGAGAGAGAGGGAGAGAGAATGTGTGTGTGGCCCTGGGGTATGTTTTGAATTATTGAGGGTACCCCTGCCCAGACACACCAATATTGAGGAACCTCATCTAGATACAGAGGCAACTCCCACGGGAATGTCATGTGCCCTTTCCCTACCTTTTAGTGCTAGAACTAAGTGGGGACCGGGACACAGCCTTACCTGAAAGCACAATTCTCAGTTTCATGCTTCCTTGCTCAAAGAAAAAGGATTCCCACGTATGCATGGTTGGCTGAAGCCCTTTTTGGAAATGGGCTATCAAAGCTCAGGCATCGATTCAGCTATGTAAAACTCCCATCCATTAGGATCTAGCACATGTGGAAATGATTAATGTGCAACTGCTGTGTGTCATCTGGGCCATCAGCAACCATGAAAGCCACAGCAAACGCCGACATAAATACAGGAAAATCCTGAAACCGTTTAGGCCAACTACACTTTTCCAGAAGATGAAATTACCATTACTTTTCCCATTAAAACAGTAAAGCTGGGTAGAATAAGCACAGCTCTAAGGCACTAGCTGGGAGGAACTTTCTGACTCATGGTACCACTCGGAGGGGGAGGGGAAGGGAGAAAGCTAAACTGAGCAGCTTTGTGTGCAGACCAGCTAAGTGTTTAAAATATATGAGATATTTCTGTACAGTAAGTCCCGAAGTGGGCAAAGTCTTCTCCGTTTTGCAGGTGAGGAAGGTGATAGCAAAAGAGCAGGTCACTTTTTCTTCTTGCCCAAGTTCTCAAACAATAAACTGGCAACAGCACTCACTATTAACCAACTTTCCAGAAAGGACCACAGAAAAATAAAAAACGAAATAGTACTTCTCCCTCTAAAACTAGAGACAAAACCCTTTCTCAATCTCTAGACCAATGAAAACTTTGACAAGGAATTTAAGTAATTCATACAAGTGACAGTGGCCACCTTCTCTCCTTAACTCCCTCACTTGAAATCGGGAAAAACAACTAAAAGTCACAGTTTTTGAATGCAGGTCACAATAACAAGTAATCCACCGCCGTTGGCTTCTAATAAAAGGCAGAGGAGCCTCTGTAAGATTGAGTTTTTCCTTAGAGATGAGTGGTGGGAGAAAGTGGCCAATCTGCGGTTTGACTGCACGTGGGCGCAGGGCTCTAGCGAGGGTCGGACTGGACATGAGCACCCAGCCAAGGGGCCCTACGTGCCGCGGGTCCCCGGGGGAACAAAGGAAAGATGCAGGAGAGAAAGAGTCACTTCTCGGCATCAAACGCCCCTATGCTTGCTCCCATCCAAATACTCCTTCCTTTGCAGGACTGCTGGAAACTCTTTCGGGGATCTGTCCCACGTGCTTTCAAATTCAGAAGTCTCACGGTTTCGCCCGGTTCTCCGGAGAGGGGGCAGGCATGGGACGCGAGGGAGGAGGCGGGCTCCCGGGCGCGCCCGCAAATCCAGGCTCCCCTGCTGGCCTGCAGGGCCCGGGGCGGCACGCCCGCCGCGCACCAGGCCAGGGGCCAGAACTGGCAGTCCCCGAACAGGGGCAACAGGGGCACCCGCCGTCCCCCGAGCTGCTTTACCGAACCCTCCCCACCGTGCGCTTCCCATTTCACAGACAAGACCACCAAGGCTAAGGGAAGGCAAGGAGTTCGCCAGGCCAGGCCATCGGGTCCCGGCTGCTGGGGGTCCTAGGGACGGCCGGGAGGGCAGTGACGGAGACCCCTCGGGGGTTGCCCCTCCCGGGGGTGGTCTCGCCCCTGACATCCAGGGCCGCCCACTATCTCGTTCCCTGGCGGCAACAGGTGCGCGGCTCGTGGCGCCAATTCCGGGGAAAGTTTCCCTGGCCGCGGCGCGCTGTTTACAGTCTCGTTTTGCAGCGCGGGGGCCCGGACCGTTCAGGCCAGCCCAGCCATTGAAACCCGACACGTGGGGTGGGGCCCGCGCGGCAGACCGCGAGGGAAGCGGGCAGGCTCCGGGCCGGCCTGGCCGCAGCTACCCTTACCTGCTGCCCTGCCCGCGGCCTCCGCCTCCATGCTCCCGCTTTCTGGGCGCCCAGCCCCGCCCCGCCCCCTCTGCCCCGCCCGCTGCCCCGCCCCGCCCCGGCCCCTCCTCCAGGAATGCCCCCGCTCCAGCACCGCGGCTGCCCGGCCTGCGCCCCGATGTTTTCCCTACGCCCCCTCCCCCGCCCCCAGCGCCGGGGCCACCGCCCTGCGGTCGTAGCTAGCGACCCCTGCTCCCTGCAGACAGTTTCCAAAGCGAGCTCATCACTTCCGATGAGTAGTTAGTGAGTAGTTAGTATTTCTCTTACTACTCCTGTTGGAAGAGAAGCCGTTCGCAGCCCCACGCCCTCGCCAGCGCCCCTCGGCCTGGCACCCCACTCTCTACGCCCCTTCCCACTTCCTGTTATTTCTGTTTCTATGGGCAAGAATCGCTTGTATTATCCCTTTTCGAAAACGTATACAGTTGAAAACTAGCTCAAAGACAACGAATGGCCCCCATAACGCAGGGCCCCCAGTAATCTTTTCTGCCCATTTTTTCAGTCTTTTCAGTTTTTTTCCTAACAACTGCAAAGTGCTTTTTCTGATAACTAATACCTTTTTTTAATTAAATGTTCAAGCTTTTACTCACTTGAAGTAGCAAAATTCAATGAGAAGCAATTGTTTCTCTACCATTTCTTTTGGGCCTGTTTGAAGGTGTTTTTTACAGGGGAGAGGGGGAGCAGGGGTAGTTTTAAAATGCCAATGGCCTTGGAACCCAAAGGCCTGTCAGCTGGCACCTACCCTCTTTGGTTGGCAGCTCTGAAGTTTGCCCTTCTGGACCGGCTCCCTCAGAGCTGCATCCTCAGCCCTTCTGACCCTCTGCCCCCAGGATGGGTGTAGAATTCATTTGCCTGCTTTCTCCCTGTACCCCAGCAAACCGTGGCTCAGGGGGGCCTCTCAGCTACTCCCCACCATGCAACCTCACCTTTGAAGCAACCCACCTGAGGAAGACCAGGGCACCCCCAAGCAGAGGAAGAAAAATGGTCCCAGTTTCACTTCCATGGCACATTGCTGCAGTATTTACTGTGTCCGGAGCTGGAGGCTCCCCTTAGAGCTGAAACAGGAGGGAAGGGGGCAGGGCACAGCATTTGAAAGAATGACATAGCCCGAGGACATGACATAAACTGATTAAAACCAAATGGGCCCAAGATGGCAGACAGGTCCACTTCCACTAGAACCTGAGGCTCAGTATACGCTCACTGTAACACATCTGCAAGCTAAATGACACATCCACAGGTGCCATGACAGTTCCAAGGCCTACCATAAGGATCAAAAAGTGGGCGATGGCTCAATTTCTGGATATCCCCACCCCTTCCTGAGATAGCTGGAATACTCCTCCCACTCAGCCTATGAAATTACCCACTCCTATAAAAATTGACAATCCAATACCCTGGTGCCTTTCTCACCTTCTGAGATGGCCAACACTCTGCCTATGGAGTGTGTTTCTCTCTAAATAAGTCCACTTCTTACCTATCACTTTGTCTCTCACTGAATTCTTTCCACGATGAGACATTAAGAACCTGAGCTTCATTAAGTCCTGAAGCCAGGGGTGTGATCTCAGTTGGAAGACCGTGGGTTTTGGCCGGTTTGAGTCCCGGCCACGTGGGTTCAAGTTCCAATCTGAGGTGCGTGTTTTCAGAGCCACCCTGAGTCATCTCTTGGAAGTGTGAGATTTCATTTTCTACAGTGATAAAAACACAGAGCTCCTTGGGTGATAGCATTCCAGACACTTAACTCCTCCAAACACCTTATTTTCATTCAACACATATTTGTTAGCTTCCTACTATGTGCCCTATATGGTCTAGATTCTAGGGATTCCGCAGTGAACAAAATGGACAAAACCTTGCCTTCATGGAGGTTACTTTCTGGGCAGAAGTGGGCAGGAGATAAAGAGAACATAATAGTATGTTAAAGAACAGCTAAGGAAAAAAATAAAACAGAGAAATGGGATGGGAGGAGGCTTTTATAATTTTAAATAAAGTGTTAATTGTAAGCCTTGTTGAAAGGATGACATTTGAGGAAAAACATGAAGAAAATGAAGAGGCTAAACATGTGGGAAGGGAAAATGGCCAAGGCTACAGCAAGTACAAATGTCCTGAGGTGGAAGGAAATCTCTTTTTTGGCCCCTGTGCCTTTTTTGAGCCCCTGATAATCGAGGGTGCTACTTAAGCTGTTGGCACATAGGGCTAAAGATTTATTAATCTCTGGTGCAAAACATAATTGTTCAAAGGCCTTGACATATTTTTTTTTTAATTACTCACATGGTACCTGAATACATGTTCCTTTTAAAAACAGAAAGAAACAGCAATAGACTGAAAAGTTCCTTGCTTCTCAGCTGCTTATTCAACTCCTGTCTCAAAGTCAGAACTTAGTCAAATACTTCCTCTTTTCCTTTATAGTTTCTGGGTTTTCTGTCTTGCTTGGGTAGGCTGAAACCACCCCCAAATTAGAAATAAACCCTTCTACTTTTGCTTTCAGTGTTTGTACTGTTTTGGTCTTTAGATTTGGATTTAAATCCAACTAGATGGACTTCCCTGGGGGTCCAGTGATTAAGACTCTGCGTTTCCATTGCAGGGGGTGCGGGCTTGATCCCTGGCTGGGGAACAAAAATCCCACATGCCACACGGCATGGCCAACAAATAAAAATAAATCCAAATAGAATTTATTTATGTATACTGCATAAGGAATAGATCTCACTATAGCCAATTATCCCCACACCATCAAATGGTCCATTCTTTCCTCCACTAATTTGAGTTACTTCCTTAACCATATTTTAAATCCTTATATACATTATGGCTCTTGTTTTATTGCCCTGTTCCTACAATACCACACTATTTGAATTACGACAGCTTCATAATATATTTGGAAATATAGGAGGACAAACCACCCTCATCAAATATTGGAACAAACAAATTAAGGATATTGAGGTTTCACTGAGATTGTTTCTAGTTTTAAACATTAATTTGCAGAATATTAACATCTTTAAAGTTTTGAGTCCTCCCATCAAAGAACATAGCACACCTTGGTTTAGTCAGGTCTTTTATTTTTTCTTTTTTTTTAAACATCTTTATTGGAGTATAATTGCTTTACAATGTTGTGTTAGTTTCTGCTGTATAACAAAGTGAATCAGCTATACGTATACATATATCCCCATATCACCTCCCTCTTGCATCACCCTCCCACCCTCCCTATCCCACTCCTCTAGTGGTCACAAAGCACCGAGCTGATCTCCTTGTGCTATGCAGGTGCCTCCCAGTAGCTATTTTACATTTGGTAGTGTATATTTGTCAATGCTACTCTCTCACTTCGTCCCAGCTTACCCTTCCCCCTGCCACCATGTCCTCAATTCCGTTTTGTACATCTGCATCTTTATTCCTGTTCTAACCCTAGGTTCATCAGAACCATTTTTTTCAGATTCCATATATATGTGTTAGCATACGGTATTTTTCCTCTTTCTGAATTACTTCACTCTGTATGACAGAGTCTAGGTCCATTCACCTCACTACAAATAACTCAATTTCGTTTCTTTTTATGGCTGAGTAATATTCCATTGCATATATGTGCCATCTCTTCTTTATCCATTCATCTGTCGATGGACATTTAGGTTGTGTCCATGTCCTGGCTATTGTAAATAGAGCTGCAATGAACATTGTGGTACATGCCTCTTTTTGAATTATGGTTTTGTCAGGGTATATGCACAGCAGTAGGATTGCTAGGTCATATGGTAGTTCTATTTTTAGTTTTTTAAGGAACCTCCATACTGTTCTCCATCGTGGCTGTATCAGTTTACATTCCCACCACAGTGCAAGAGTGTTCCCTTTTCTCCACACCCTCTTCAGCAATTATTGTTTGTAGGTTTTTTTCTTCAGGTGTCCACCTTTTATTTTATTTTATTTTTTTAACATATTTATTGGAGTATAATTGCTTTACCATGGTGTGTTAGTTGCTGCTTTATAGCATAGTGAATCAGCTATACATATACATATATCCCCATATCTCCTCCCACCCTCCCTATCCCACCCCTCTAGGTGGTCACAAAGCACCGAGCTGATCTCCCTGTACCATGCGGCTGCTTCCCACTAGCTATCTATTTTACATTTGGTAGTGTATGTATGTCCATGCCACTCTCTCACTTCGTCCCAGCTTACCCTTCCCACTCCCCATGTCCTCAAGTCCATTCTCTACATCTGCATATTTATTCCTGTCTGCCCCTAGGTTCTTCAGAACAATTTTTTTTTAGATTCCATATATATGTGTTAGCATACAGTATTTGTTTTTCTATTTCTGACTTACTTCACACTGTATGACAGAATCTAGGTCCATCCACCTCACTACAAATAACTCAATTTCGTTTCTTTTTATGGCTGAGTAATATTCCACTGTATATATGTGCCACATCTTTTCTTTCTTTCTTTTTTTTTTTAATGGCTGCATTGGGTCTTTGCTGCTGCTTGCGGGCTTTCTCTAATTGCAGGAACTGGGGGCTACTCTTTGTTGTGGTGCACGGGCTTCTCATTGCAGTGGCTTTTCTTGTTGTGGAGCATGGGCGCTAGGTGTGTGGGCTTCAGTAGCTGTGGCTCATGGGCTCTAGAGCGCAGGCTCAGGAGTTGTGGTGCATGGGCTTAGTTGCTCTGCAGCATGTGGTATCTTCCCGGACCAGGGCTCAAACCTGTGTCCCCTGCATTGGCAGATGGATTCTTAACCATTGTGCCACATCTTCTTTATCAATTCATCTGTTGATGGACACTTTACAGATTTTTCTATGATGGCCACTCTGACCAGTGTGAGGTGATACCTCATTGTGGTTTTGATTTGCATTTCTCTAATGATTAGTGATGTTGAGCATCCTTTCATCTGTTTGTTGGCAATCTCTATATATTCTTTGGAGAAATGTCTATTTAGGTCTTCCACCCATTTTTGGATTGGGTTGCTTGTTTTTCTGATATTGAGCTCCATGAGCTGCTTGTATATTTTAGAGATTAATCCGTTGTCCATTGTTTCATTTGCAAATATTTTCTCCCACTCTGAGGGTTGTCTTTTCATCTTGTTTATGGTTTCCTTTGCTGTGCAAAAGCTTTGAAGTTTCATTAGGTCCCATTTCTTTACTTTTGTTTTTATTTCCATTTCTCTAGGAGGTGGGTCAAAAAGGCTCTTGAAGTGATTTATGTCACAGAGTGTTCTGCCTATGTTTTCCTCTAAGAGCTTTATAGTGTCTGGCCTTATATTTAGATCTTTAATCCATTTTGAGTTTATTTTTGTGTATGGTGTTAGGGAGTGTCCTAATTTCATACTTTTACATGTACCTGTCCAGTTTTCCCAAAACCACTTATTGAAGAGGCTATCTTTTCTCCATTGTATATTCTTGCCTCCTTCATCAAAGATAAGGTGACCATACGTGCGTGGGTTTATCTCTGGGCTTTCTATCCTGTTCCATTGATCTATATTTCTGTTTTTGTGCCAGTACCATACTGCCTTGATTACTGTAGTTTTGTAATATAGTCTGAAGTCTGGGAGCCTGATTCCTCCTGCTCCGTTTTTCTTCTCAAGATTGCTTTGGCTCTTCAGGGTCTTTTGTGTTTCCATACAGATTGTGCAATTTTTTGTTCTAGTTCTGTGAAAAATGCTATTTGTAATTTGATAAGGATTGTATTGAATCTGTAGATTGCTTTGGGTAGTATAGTCATTTTCACAATGTTGATTCTTCCAATCCAAGAACATGGTATATCTCTCCATCTGTTTGTATCATCTTTAATTTCTTTCATCAGGGTCTTATAGTTTTATGCATTCAGGTCTTTTGTCTCCTTAGGTAGGTTTATTCCTAGGTATTTTATTCTTTTTCTTGCAAAGGTAAATGGGAGTGTTCCCTTAATTTATCTTTCAGATTATTCATCATTACTGTATAGGAATGCAAGAGATTTCTGTGCATTAATTTTGTAACCTGAAACTTTACCAAATTCATTGATTAGCTCTAGTAGTTTTCTGGTAGTATCTTTAGGATTCTCTATGTATAGTATCATGTCACCTGCAAACAGTGACAATTTTACTTCTTCTTTTCTGATTTGGATTCTTTTTATTTCTTTTTCTTCTCTGATTGCCATGGCTTAAAACTTTCAAAACTATGTTGAATAATAGTAGTGAGAGTGGGCAACCCTGTCTTGTTCCTGATCTTAATGGAAATGGTTTCAGTTTTTCACCATTGAGAGAGATGTTGACTGTGGGTTTGTCACATATGGCCTTTATTACGTTGAGGTAGGTCCCCTCTAAGCCCACTCTCTGGAGAGTTTTTATCATAAATGGGTGTTGAATTTTGTTGAAAGCTTTTCTGCATCTATTGAGATGATCATATGGTTTTTAACCTTCAATTTATTAATATGGTGCATCACATTGATTGATTTGCATATATTGAAGAATCCTCGCATTCCTGGGATAAACCCCACTTGATCATGGTGTATGATCCTTTTAATGTGCTGTTGGATTCTGTTTGCTAGTATTTTGTTGAGGACTTTTGCATCTATGTTCATCAGTGATATTGGCCTGTAGTTTTCTTTTTTTGTGATATCTTTATCTGGTTTTGGCATCAGGGTGATGGTGGCCTTGTAGAATGAGTTTGGGAGTATTCCTCCCTCTCTATATTTTGGAAGAGTTTGAGAAGGATAGGTGTTAGCTCTTCTCTAAATGTTTGATAGAATTCAACTGTAAAGCCATCTGGTCCTGGGTTTTTGTTTGTTGGAAGATTTTTAATCACAGTCTCAATTTCAGTGCTTGTGATTGTTCTGTTTATATTTTCCATTTCTCCCTGGTTCATTCTTGGAAGGTTGTACTTTTCTAAGAATTTGTCCATTTCTTCCAGGTTGTCCATTTTATTGGCATATAGTTGCCTGTAGTAGTCTCTCATGATCCTCTGTGTCTCTCTAGTGTCAGCTGTTACTTCTCTTTTTTCATTTCTAATTCTGTTGATTTGAGTCTTCTTCCTTTTTTTCTTGATGAGGCTGGCTAATGGTTTAGCAATTTGTTTATCTTCTCAAAGAACCAGCTCTTAGTTTTATTGATCTTTGCTATTGTTTCCTTCATTTATTTTTCATTTATTTCTGATATGATCTTATGATTTCCTTCTTTCTGCTAACTTTGGGTGTTTTTTTATTCTTCTTTCTTCAATTGCTTTACATGTAAGGTTAAGTTGTTTGTTTGTGAGTTTTCTTATTTCTTGAGGTAGGGTTGTATTGCTATAAACTTCCTTCTTAGAAGTGCTTTTGCTGCATCCCATAGGTTTTGGGTCATTGTGTTTTCATTGTCATTTGTTTCTAGGTATTTTTTTATTTCATCTTTGATTTCTTCAGTTCTCTCCTGGTTATTTAGTAGCGTATTGTTTAGCCTCCATGTATTTGTGTTTTTTACAGTTTTTTTTTTTTTGTAATTGATATCTAGTTGCATAGCGTTGTGGTCAGAAAAGATACCTGATATAATTTAAATATTCTTAAATTTACCGAGGCTTGACCCAAGATATGATCTATCCTGGAGACTGTTCCCTGAGCACTTGAGAAGAAAGTGTATTCTGTTGTTTTTGGATGGAATGTCCTATAAATATCAATTAAGTCCATCTTGCTTAATGTATCATTTAAAGCTTGTGTTTCCTTATTTATTTTCATTTGGATGATCTGTCCATTGGTGAAAGTGGGGTGTTAAAGTCCCCTACTACTTTTGTGTTACTGTCAATTTCCCCTTTTATGGTTGTTAGCATTTGCCTAATGTATTAAGGTGCTCCTATGTGGCGTGCATAAATATTTATAATTGTTATATCTTCTTCTTGGATTGATCCTTTGATCATTATGTAGTGTCCCTCTTTGTCTCTTGTAACAGTCTTTATTATAAAGTCTAGTCTGATATGAGTATTCCTACTCCAGGTTTCTTTTGATTTCCATTTGCATGGAATATCTTTTTCCATCCCCTCACTTTCAGTCTGTATGTGTCCCTAGGTCTGAAGTGGGTCTCTTGTAGACAGCATATATACAGGTCTTGTTTTTGTTCCCATTTACCCAGTCTGTGTCTTTTGGTTGGAGCATTTAATCCATTTACATTTAAGGTAATTATCGATATTTATGTTCCTATTACCATTTTCTTAATTGTTGTGGGTTTGTTTTTGTATGTTTTTTCATCTTTTGTGTTTCCTGCCTAGAGAAGTTCCTTTAGCATTTGTTGTAAAGCTGGTTTGTTGGTGCTGAATTCTCCTAATGTTTGCTTGTCTGTAAAGGTTTTAATTTCTCTGTTGAATCTGAATGAGATCCTTGCTGGGTAGAGTAATCTTGGTTGTAGGTTTTTCCCTTTCATCACTGTATTTATTTATTTATTTATTTAACATCTTTATTGGAGTATAATTGCTTTACAATGGTGTGTTAGTTTCTGCTTTATAACAAAGTGAATCAGCTAGCCTTTCATCACTTTAAATATGCCCTGCCACTCCCTCTGGCTTGTAGAGTTTCTGATGAAAGATCAGCTGTTAACCTTATGAGGATTTCCTTGTATGTTATTTGTTTCTTTTCCCTTGCTGCTTTTCATACCTCTTTCTTCGTTTTTAATTTTTTATAGTTTGATTAATGTGTGTCGTGGCGTGTTTCTCCTTGGATTTATCCTGTATGGGACTCTCTGTGCCCTCTGGACTCGATTGACTATTTCCTTTCCCATGTTAGGGAAGTTTTTGACTATAATCTCTTCAAATGTTTTCTCGGACCCTTTCTTTTTGTCTTTTTATTCTGGGACCCCTATAATTCGAATATTGGTACCTTTAATGTTGTCCCAGAGGTCTCTGAGACTGTCCTCAATTCTTTTCATTCTTTTTTCTTTATTCTGTTCTGCAGTAATTATTTCCACTATTTTATCTTCCAGGTCACTTATCCGTTCTTCTGCCTCTGTTATTCTGCTATTGATTCCTTCTAGAGAATTTTTAATTTCGTTTATTGTGTTGTTCATCATTGCTTGTTTGCTCTTTTGTTCCTCTAGATCCTTGTTAAACGTTTCTTTTATTTTCTCCATTCTATTTCCAAGATTTGGGATCATCTTTACTATAATTACTCTGAATTCTTTTTCAGGTAGACTGCCTATTTCCTCTTCATTTGTTTGGTCTGATGGATTTTTACCTTGCTCCTTCATCGGCTGCATATTTCTCTATCTTCTCATTTTAACTTACTTAGTGTGTTTGGGGTCTCCTTTTCACAGGCTTCAAGTTCTTAGTTCTTGTTATTTTTGGTGTCTGACCCCAGTGGGTGAGATTTGTTCAGTGGCTTGTGTAGGCTTCCTGGTAGTGGGGACTGGTGCCTATGTTCTGGTGGGTGGGGCTGGATCTTGTTCTTCTGGTGGGCAAGTCCATGTCTGGTGGTGTGTTTTAGGGTGTCTGTGAACTTAATATGACTTTAGGCAGCTTCTCTGCTAATGGGTGTGGCTGTGTTCTTGTCTTGCTAGTTGTTTGGCAGGGGGTGTCCAGCACTGGTTCTTGCTGGCCGTTGGGTGGAGCTGGGTCTTAGTGTTGAGACGGAGATTTCTGGGAGAGCTCCCACTGATTGATATTACGTGGGAATGGGAGGTCTCTGGTGTCCAATGTCCTGGACTCAGCTCTCCCACCTCGGAGGCTCAGGCCTGACAGCCAGCCAGAGCAGCAAGAACCCCTTTTAAGTAGAGATGAATTGGAGTCTTTCTTTGATAATAGGTAGTCTTCCCTTGCGGTCTCATCAGTGCAGCTTTTTTTTCACTTTTCCTTCCTGCTTCGTCTAGTTTCATAGGGTGTAACATAGAGGCTTCTTACCTGGCGCTTCAGACCAGAGTTCCTAGTGCAAAATGGCTGCACCTGGCACCTCAGGTCAGCAGATATGTGAGTTACTTTTATCTTTTTTTTTTTTGGCCAAAGTTCTACAGTTCTTACAAATGGATCTCATATATTCCTTGCTAGGTTTATTCCTATATATTTCTGGTATTTGCCAGCTATTTTGAATGGCTCTTTCTTTTCTTCAATTAGATTTACCAATCAGTTATTGCTGGTATATAAGAAAACCGTTAGCTTGGGTCAATGCCAGTCTTACATTCAGCCACTTTTATGAGGTCCAGTAATTTCTAAAGTCAATTATCACAGAATTTCTGGGTAGACTATCAGATGGTCTGTAAATCAGTTGTTGGATTTCTAAATCTTGCTCAAACTTACTCAGGCACATGGCACTCATTTTTGACACCAAAATTGCCCTTAACTCTAACAAAGAAAAAATGAAAAATATTGTTTATATATATAAACCGGAAAATAGGGGCTTGGAGCATGTTTTCAGTATGGTCCTCCCTTCATTCCAGGAGGTTAAGTGCTCTGATGCGTCCTCCATCTGGCCTCATTTATCTACACAGGAATTTCCTCAGTGTTAAGAACACAACTGTTCTAGCCATTCCCAAGATATTTGTGAAATTCAAAAGAAAAATACAGTATTTAAACAATAGGGCTAGCAAGCTACTGGATTTCAATAAATAAACCAATTCCTGTAGCTGCAGTTGTTACTTTTCAGTCAAGGAAATGTAGTCCTTAGGAAAAAAAAAAAATCAAGACAGCAAAAGTCAAAGGGAAAAATACAAGACAGAAGAAAAATATAGGCAAAACTTTCTCCTATAAAATGTAAGGAAACTATTACCTATGATGTATCACAGCAGACTGTCAGAAATTTTAAAACACTAATTTTTCAAGCTATTAATTCATATTGCGTAGGTGAAGTTATAAAAACTTGTATCTTCTATACCAGTTTCCCATGGAATGCTAAAGATAATCCCAGCATTATTATATGATCTCTCACATAGCAATTCCCTCATTGTTTTAAACCAGTTTTAAATGGTTGTTTCAGAATGTTATAAAAGTCTCAAATTTTTTATATTTAAATAAGTAAATGTCATAAGCATTTGAGAGCGAGGCTTTAGTAGGAAGATGAATATATGGCATGAATAAGGCATGAATATATGGCACCTGAATCCTCCAAAAAAATGAAGTACAGCTTCAGGATCCTTCCTTACCTGTGTGTTGAAGCCTAATCTCGCCTAGGACAACTAGCAATTACACATAGATGGGTGAGAAAAAATATTAATTGATAACTGCTTCAATGAGCTAATTCCACAGTGGTAAAAATCATAAATACTATCATTTTGAACACAAAACTGTCTACCACATTTATTCAGAATGCTCTTCTAATTTAACACCGGGTGAACCTAACAAAAAAAGGAAAGCAATGAGGTTTTTGATGGAACATTCTGAATTACTTAATCCTTGGTTTTATTTTAATTAAAATCTACTCATTTAATTGAAAATTTGTTCATGTATACCACAAGGTCACTTTATCACCAGCTCTATCATGTTCCATACCAGAGAAAAATTATATTCTAGGGCAGGGTTTGTCAAACTACAACCCACAGCCCCAACCCCGCCCACTGCCTATTTTTGTGCAGCCTGTGGACTAGAATAATTTTCACATTTGTAGATAGTTGAAAAAAATTAGAAGAATAATAGTTTATGACACATGGACATTCAAATTTCAGCATCCATAGATAATTATTGGTACACTGGCACGCCTGCTTATTTGCATATTATCTATGGCTGCTGGAAAATCCATATGGCCCACAAAGCTTAAAATATTTACCATCTACTTCTTTACGGAAACTGTGTATCCACCCCTGTTGGACTATTAAGCTGAAAAGGCAAAGTAGTAGGAGAGGGCGATTCCCAAAGTCTACCTTAGAAGACTGACATTTTTGGAGAACTGGTTAGTGCTTTGACAAGAGGCAGTTTGGCTAGGAGTTCTGTGTTTTATGGTAGAGTAAGTAGCTGATTTGGAAGCAGTGATGTTTGACAGAGGAGTGTTGCTGTTGTTGTTATTATTATCATTTTAACCACCAGTACTTCTTGCTGATTTATATTCTCCACCTCCCAAGAGGAATTTGACCAGTTTGATTACATCTCATTTATGTGAAGTGTACAAAATATGTTGCAAGAATTGTTTGTGTCAAAGACAATAAACAAACTTTTTAATCCTTCTTCCTTAAGCAGGAAGTCACAATTTGCCAGTAAGCAATTTAAAACAAACCCCACAACGTTATATGTTTGGTTCAAAACAAGAAATATTTTAGGCCTTGGGATACTGTCATCTTGGCAACCCCATTTGTCCTCCCTGGTGAGAACACGTGCATACCGCTGCTTGCTTTCCGGTTCAGTGAGAGAGGGTCACACCTTGCCCTCTTAATCCCAGAGTCAAATATGATTACAAATTTTTCCTCCCAGGAATCTAACTTGTAAGGAAGATCACTGTGCTTTTTGTTAAACAAGATATCTCTCTTTAGTTGCCCTATTCATTCTCAGGCTTACTATATTTCATCGGCCTAAAGATTATGTTTGACATTGGCAATTGTTAGAGACCATTTGTTTTTACAGTGGAAAAAGAAATAAAAGTGCAAATGTCAGACCTCAAAATCCATACTTCTCTGAATTGTTCTCATTTTCGAGAATGAGAATGTGTGTGTGTCTTTCCCTCAAGTGGGGAAAATGTCACTGTGGCTAAGTCGAAATAGTTTATGTCTCTCATTTTCTTTTTCATTAACTGCAAAATTAGAGGAAATTTTAGGACATAATAAGTGAATTATGGGAAAGTGAAAATTCTAGGACACATCCCAGTTGCAGTTAAAATAAGAATGGCTCATGTCAAATCCTGAAAAACATAGAAAAGTAAAAATTGAAGCTTCATTATCAGAAAAGTAGCACTGTTAAAAACGGACAGTCTTAGCAGTTGAGGAGTCTGTTTTGAGGTCTGATAAGTTAACATTAGTAAACTAGTAAGTAACATTAGTAAACAAGTTAGATACTCAGACCGCGTTAGTTATGTTGATATCAGAATTTGACCTTAGCAGCAACCAACTTAACAAATGTGGGCATTTCTAATGATCTAATCGCCTCGTTTATAACTGTGATGAACAAGCAAAGCCCTCTTGATAGAAGGACTAGGTGAGTGACATGAACTAGGGGAGCCATTTACCAGAGGTGGTGGTGGGGAACATCAACCGTGAGAATATGAGAAACCGGTTAATTGCTCTCAAACTTGTAATTTTGTATTGTCTAATCTCAAAATAGGGTGACATGCAAAGCTCTCTATATCCTCTGCAAAACAAGCTGGCCCCATCTTCCCACAGCAGGCACGGGAAGGCCACTGGGGGCAAATGCCTCTTCCCACCTGTTCTCTGCTGTAAATAAGCCTGCAGCCCACACCAGGGGCCAATTAAAAGGAATGGCTGGGGCTTCCCTGGTGGCGCAGTGGTCGAGAGTCCTCCTGCCAATGCAGGGGATAAGGGTTCGTGCCCCGGTCCGGGAAGATCCCACATGCCGCGGAGCGGCTGGGCCCGTGAGTCATGGCCGCTAAGCCTGCGCGTCCGGAGCCTGTTCTCCGCAATGGGATAGGCCACAACAGTGAGAAGCCCGCGTACCGCAAAAAAAAAAAGGAATGGCTGTTTGTTCAGTGGCCCAGGAAGGCATCAGGTGGACTCTAGTTCCTTGGCAGCAATCCCAATTAAGGTGTATTGTTTATCAGGGGGCCAATTAAGAAGACGGAATTAAGAAGAGGTCACGCCCTCTATTAAGGAGTAGTCTGAACCTGGGGAAGCAGTATGATGCCGGGGTTGGTGGGGTTCTCCTGGCCGCCCCTGGATGGAGCCTCTCATGGCCATGCCCAGATGGGGAAAGAGAATGATGGTTTTTGTACCTCTTATTAGACAGCTTTTGTAAAAAGTATTTTTAATTTTAAAAAAGGTGTTTGTTTGTTTTAAGTAGTATAGTCTGAAAGGTCAAGATGTCGCATAACTAGCCCCAAATGTTAGCTCTTTTGGTTACTGTGACACAAAAAGGAGGAGGAATGGGCTACAGAGCCAGGTGACATGCAAAAGCATTTAGTGGTGCTTGTAGCTAGCCAAGCGCCCTATTCAGCACTGATGCAGGCAGAATTGGGGACGGTGAGAGCACAGCCAGGGAAGCCCAAGCAGACACCGCTGGCCGAGTGATCCTCTGCCCCCAGGGCTGTGGGAGGTACGGGGACAGTGGGCAGGGGTAAGACTCCACCCAGGAAGCGGTGCTGCGATCATCCCCATTTCGCTGCAAGGAGAAGCGGGTGGGGCACAGGTTAACTTGCCTACGGAGCCACAGCTTACAGGCAGCAGGTGCTTTCAACCATCACTTTTAACTATAAGCTTCATCTGTGGTTTTGGTTTCTTTTTCCTTTTTTTTTTTTTAAACGTATTTTGCAAAATCGGTTTCAAGAGCTACCAAATTTCATCAAGCCAAGGTCTAAACAAAACAACTTGTAAGGTCCCCACCATCCTGACTCACTGGGGCTGTACGGGTTTCAGCACCTTTTAACCCCGTCCTATCCCAGTCCCAGGCAAACTGAGACAGTTGGTCGCCAGACTCGTGGCTCACGTTCGAACACACCGACCAACAAAATGACCCCGCCCCCAAGTGGCCAGAAAGACCCTGATGGCGCTCCGACCTTCTACTTTTCTGTTGCCGCAGCCTGTGCGTCCTGAGCTGGCTATTTCTGCTTTCGGAGGGGGGTTGTCTTACACCCTCCCCCCCCACCCCAGAGTCTTCAGTCTTTCAGGGCCCCCAAAACGCTGCGGGGCGGGGTGGTTGGTCCCCACCCCAGCGGGAGGCCCGCGACCAGCCGGGAGGGGCGCGCGGCGCTCGGAGCGCCCAGGGCCGGGCCTCTGACCCGCGCAGGCGCAGAAGCGCCCTCCCAACTCCGGTTTCATGGATTCCCAGTCCAGCTGCGTGGTGGTGACCGGTAAGACGACTTTTCTGCTTTTCCACTTGCTGCTGCTTTTAGCCTGACCATGGAATGTGCACTTGCCTGATCCTGGTCATAAAGTTCCCTCATGGGGAAAAAAGAGTGGCAACTGGTGGTTCCAATAATTCCAGATGGAGCTAACTTCCTGCTATGCCCTATTAAAAAAAAAAAAAAAACAGGGGACAGAGAGGCTTTTCTGTTTCTGTCCTGTCATTCACTTCAAATAACCCTTGAGTGGCATACACAGTAGGTGCCCACATGTGGCTTAGGCTCAGACCTTGTCCTTCAGCCCATCAGGGGGGAGGCAGAGGCTGGCGCCGTCTGTCCGAGTCTGGGGCCCATGTGGCATCCACTGGGGTACAGCTGCATAGCAAGGAAGGGGGAGCAGGGGACTCAGAAAGAACAGAGCCTAATAAGGCTGAGACAGCCCATCTACAGTGCCCACCCCGACAGGGGCACATAGCTCCCCTACAAAACTAGAGGGCTTTTAGCCACCCAGGGAACTCTAAGCACCCTCTGAGAGCCACCAGTTAGAGACTTTGAACCCCAGAAGGTCAACTCAGAAGGAATGGTAGCCACCCACTCCTGCCTTTCACCAGCACATTCAAAATCAACCCCAGACACCCCCAGTCGTTGTCACAGCTGGTCCCTGGAGGGCTTGATTTCTTCACAAAGCTCTTTATTTTTAGACACATTTGGCATATTTTAAGTTTTTTGAATTGTGTTGGATGAAGGAAACATTGAAGAGAGAAGGGTTCCTGTGTGTGTGGAAAATTGAAAGTTACCTATCTTAATATTTTCAGACTATAATCAAACTCCTGTTAACCTTCTGAGAAAAAGAAAGTTCTTTCGAAAACCTTTTATCTCCCTTGTTCTCATTTGTGTTATTTTGGGTATTAGAGATTGGTTCAGATTACCCTTGAATTCCTAAGGAAACTGTACCCCTGATAAATGTGACACTTGTCACAAATGAAATATGAATATTGAAGCACCAGGGCAAGCCTTAGACTCACATCAACCCCTGCCTCTGTCCTGTCAACTTGTGGTTTGCTGGCAAACTCTGGATTGTTTGATGAAGTACCTGATAATCAGCTGCGATTTGGGAATACTCACTGGCTTCCAGAGTGTGGCCTTCCTTTATTAAAAATGCTCTGAGCTGCTAAGGGCAGTCTTTTCGTTTAATTGGTTTTGCTTCACGTGTAAATCTCACTAAGACAATTGGCACGTAGACAGATGGTGGGGGAACAAGGGCTCTGACAAACTGCCTTAAGATCAAGACATTCGGACTGGCACCAAATGATGACAATGGGAGAGTGAGAAAACCTGCCTCCCTCCAGAGGGCCTCTCTTGATTCCAAGAGATTTCTCCAGCCCCTTTTCACAAGTTCCACTCGAGGGCCTGCCAAGTTTAAAGTGTAAGGTTTGACCCTGCAAAACAAGAGCTTCAAACCTTCATTTGCTGAGTTGTTTTGCCTAATTGAAAACAGATAAGAAATGATCTGCATACACTGATCTGAATATGATTCTAAAGCAGCATGTGATTTTTTCTGGTGTCACTGCATTTTTAGTATTCCTACAGTCATCCCAGGAGGTACCTGATTTCTCAGTGATTTTTCCTTAATCTCAGTATTTTCCTTTTTTTTTCTTTTTCTTTTTTGCTTGGCAACTCCAGTCTTATTTATTCTGTAAGATTCAGTCAAAGTCAGAAAACACCACTAGCTTCCTGGGACATCGTGTCCCAAACTTTTCTATTCCCTGAGAAAGTTTCACCCTTTGTGAGTCAAACTTGCTAGTGCTCTAGACCCAGAGGTTCCAGAATTTCAGAGGCACAGCCCTCTCCAGAACTGACTTCTGCTCTAAAGACCTGAGGTCCGGGGTTTGGGGTGGAGGTGAGGTTTCAGAGGTAGGTATTTAATTGTAGCTCCTCCCCATCTCAGAATCTGATGATTTGAGAAATACATCACGGGAATCAGATAGATGGAACTCAGAACGTCAGCTGGGTTCCAGGTAAAGCTGAGCTGGAGAAAGTCACCTCTAGCTGCAGCCCAGTGCCCACCCTGAAGTGAGCCCACCAGTCACAGGCCCACTTGATAGCGGCTGGCCTCCCCTACAGGGGCCAGGCAGGAACTGTTGAGCTCTGCGCATGGGCCACACTGAAGGAGAGATGAAGCAAGAGGCCCCCAGGGTCCTGGTCCCTCCTGCTAGCCACACCATCCTAAAAGGCTTGTGATGGTTAATTTCATGTGTCAACTTGACTGGGCCACGGAGTGCCCAGATATCTGGTTAAACGTTATATGGATGTGTCTGTGATGGTGTTTTTGGAAGAGCTTAGCATTTGAATCGGTGGGCTCAGTAAAGCAGTGCCCTCTCCAGTGTGACTGGGCCTCATCTAATCCATTAAGGGTCTGAATAGGGTCTGAATAGAATAAAAAAGCAGAGGAGGGTTGAATTCTCTGTCTGAAGGCATGATCCGGCACATTAGTCTTCTCCTGCCCTCAAACTGGTGCTCCTGGGTCTCGGGCCTTCAGCCTTGGACTGGAATTTACTCCACTGGCTTTCCTGGGTCTCCAGCCTGTGGCTCATAATCACATGAGCCAATACCTTATAATAAATCTCTTTCTATATATATGCAGAGATATATATATATATATATACACACACACATACATACCAGTACAGACCTCTCAATTTCTGGAGAGAGAAATAGAGGCCTAAAGTACACATGAAATCTCAACATGGAAAAGTAAGGACAGGGCCTCTGACTGATAGGCACGGTGCCCAGGCAGGGGGGTTGGGGCTGAGAAATGGTGGCATCAAATGATCAGAGAGAATCAGGGCAGAGTGAGGGTCTAGCTGGAGCCCATCCCACGCTGCCCAGAGAGACAGTATAAAAGGATTTAGCATTTGTTTAGCATCTACCAGCTTCTGGAAACAATACGTGCTGTACATGGCATTGTTTAATCTGTCCAGAGGTCCCAGGAGGTATGTAACTATAACAACTATGAAGGAGAACGCTGACACTGCTTCCTGTGTTTGAGGCAGTATTGCAAATGCTCCGTTTTATTCATTTAATCTGCACAACAACCCTTTTAGATTATTATAATTAGTGTGCATTTTACAGATGAGAAAATCAAGGCACTGAAGCTAAGTAACTTGCTCAACGTCACCCAGCTGCTAAGTGGTGGGGCTGAGATGCAACAACAGAAGCCTGAACCCAGACACTGAGGTCTCTGACCACTCTTGGCTGCTGTTGCGCCACGACCTGAGCTTTGGCGGGGTCACTGCATGGTGTGGGTGCCGTAAAAATAAGCAGCTGCAACACTGAGAGGGTGATGGTGTCCTTCTCCCCAGGCAGCAGGAAACATTTCCTAAGCTAGTCTCAGAGGAGGTTTGCTGTCCTCCCCAAAGCAAAATTCTGTTTAACTGCGTTTTATTAGAAATCTTCATTGCAATTAAATTACATAATAGTACACAGTGTAAATAAGTGTTCCCAGTTCTAGGAACAAGCCCTTCCGTCCACACACCTCATCCAGAAGCTCCTTCCCAGAGTGAGACCTCTCCTGGGTCTCACCTTGCCCAGGCTCAGCCCCTCCAACCTCTCTGCCTCCTCCTCCCCCATGAAGTCCTGGGTCACCGCCACCTCCTCCAGGAGACTTCCCTAACCACCTCCACCCATCTTCTCTCCCCGCTCTGTATTCTGATCCTAGTTGTTGTTCAAAGCCTTGCTATTCCAAGTGTGGTCCAAGGGCCAGTAGCATCAGTACCACTGGGGAGCTTGTTAGGAATTCAGAATCTCCAGCATCACCCCAGACCTGCCCAATCAGATTCTACATTTTAATAAGATATACATGTGTATTAGCATTTGAGAAACGCTGGACCAAATCTCACACTTTTTTAAACTTTTAATTTTGAAATAATTATAGATTCACAAGAATTTGCAAAGAAAATGTATAGACTGGTCCTCTGCATCTTTCACCCAGCCTCCTCCAATGTTAACATCTTCAATATCAAAGCTAAGATACTGATATTGGTATAACTCAGTGTGTATGTGTGTGTGTGTGTGTGTGTGTGTGTGTGTGCGCGCACATGCATGCATAACTCTATGTGGTATTATCACGTGTGTAGCTTTGTGTAACCACCACCGTCAAGATAAATAACTGTACCAACATCACAAGGCTCCTTCGAACTACCCCTTTATAGCCACACCTACCCTTTTCCCCCAGCTCTAACTCCTGGTAACCATTAATCTGTTCTTCATCTCTATAATTATGTTTATAGATATAAATTATAATTTACAAATATTATATTGGGTTGGCCAAAAAATCCGTTCAGGTTTTCCCATAAGAGCTTATGGAAAAACTCGAATGAACTTTTTGGCCAGCCCAAGGTAAATGGAATCATGCGGTATGTATCCTTTTGAGATTGGCTTTTTTTCACTCAGCATAATTCCCTTGAGCTTCTTATAAGTTGTTTATACCAATAATTCCTTCACTTTTTTTTTTTTTTTTTTGTGGTACATGGGCCTCTCACTGTTGTGGCCTCTCCTGTTGCGGAGCACAGGCTCCGGATGCACAGGCTTAGCGGCCATGGCTCACGGGCCCAGCTGCTCCATGGCATGTGGGATCTTCCCGGACGGGGGCACGAACCCGTGTCCCCTGCATCGGCAGGCGGACTCTCAACCACTGCGCCACCAGGGAAGCCCTCCTTCACTTTTAAAGCAATTTTTTAACAGCTTTATTGAGATATAATTCTCATGCTATACAATTCACTCATTTAAAGCATACAGTTCAATGGCTTTTAGTAGTCACAGAGTTATGCGTTTCTCAACACAGTCAATTGAGAATATTTTCATTACCCCCAAAAGAAACTCGACTCCCTAATCCTCATCCCCACTCCCCCACTACATACACACACACACACACACACACACAGAGTCAAGCTCTAGGCAACCACTAATCTACTTTCTGTCTTTATAGGTTGCCACTTCTGGACATTTCACATAAATGGAATCATACAGTTTTGTGACTGGCCTCGTTCACTGAGCATGTTTTCAAGGTTCATCCATGTTGTAACATAACACTTCTTTTTATTGCCAAATAATATGCCATTGTATGGGTAATACCATATTTTGTTTATTCATCAGTTGATGGACACTTGGGTTGTTTCTGCTTTTTTCTTTTCACTGCTGAGTAGTATTCTGTGATCTAGATGAACCACAGTTTATTTAACCTTTCACTCATTGAAGGACATTGAGTTGGTTTCTAGCTATGAGCTATTACAAATAAAGCTGCAGTGAACATTTGTGTACAAGTTTCTGTGTGAAAATAAGTTTTCATTTCTCTGGGGTAAATGTCCAGCAGTGCAAGTGCTTGGAAGTCCACTTTCAATTTTAAAAGAAACTGTCAAACCATTTCCCAGAGTGGCAGTACCATTACATTCCCACCAACAATGTATGTGTGACCTAGTTCCTCTTCATCCTTGTCAGCTTTGGGTGTTACCAGTATTTCTATTTTAGCCACCCTGAGAGAAGTGTAGTGACATCTCATTGTGATTTTATGGCTTTTTTTTTAATTAATTAATTAATTTTTGGCTGTGTTGGGTCTTCATTTCTGGCAAGAGCTTTCTCGAGTTGTGGTGAGTGGGGGCCACCCTTCATCACTGTGCACGGACCTCTCACTATCGCGGCCTCTCGTTGCGGAGCACAGGCTCCAGACGCGCAGGCTCAATAGTTGTGGCTCACGGGCCCAGTTGCTCTGTGGCATGTGGGATCCTCCCAGACCAGGGCTCGAACCCATGTCCCCTGCATTGGCAGGCAGACTCTTAACCACTGCACCACCAGGGAAGCCCTCATTGTGATTTTAATTTGCATTTCCCTGATGGCTAATGATGTTGAAACGTTTTTCATGTGCTTATTTGCCACCTGTATATCCTCTTCAGTGAAATGTTTCTTCATGTCTTTTGCCCGTTTTCTAACTGGACTGTCTTTTTTTTTCTTTTTAATTAATTAATTTTTTATTTTTGGCTGTGTTGGGTCTTCATTGCTGCATGTGGGCTTTCTCTAGTTGTGGCAAGCGGGGGCTACTCTTCGTTGTGGTGCACAGGCTTCTCACTGCAGTGGCTTCTCTTGTTGCGGAGCACAGGCTCTAGGCGCGCGGGCTTCAGAAGTTGTGGCATGCGGGCTCAGTAGTTGTGGCTCGTGGGCTCTAGAGTGCAGGCTTAGTAGTTGTGGTGCATGGGCTTAATTGCTCTGTGACATGTGGGATCTTCCCGGACCAGGGCTCGAACCCGTGTCTCCTGCATTGGCAGGTGGATTCTTAACCACTGCGCCACCAGAAAAGTCCCTAGACCGTCTTTTAAAGTTGAGTTTTGAGAGTTTTCTTATACGATTTACATACAATGCCTTTGTCAGATATGTGATTTACAACTGTCTGCAGAGTATCTTTTCATCCTCTCAGCAGGGTCTTTTGCAGAACAAAAGGTTTTCATTCTGATGAGGTCCACTTTATCAGTTTTTACTTTGATGGATCGCGCACTTGGTGTCAAGTCTATGGACTCTTTGCCTAACACTAGGTCCCAAGATTTTCTCCCTTTTTTTTCCCCAAAAAGTTTTATAAGTTTAGTTTTTACATTTAAGTCCATGATCAATTTTGAATTAATTTTTGTATACAGTGCAGGCTGAGGGATCCATTTTTTTTGCCTATAGGTGTCTGATTTATCCAGCCCCATTTGTTAAAAGGCTGTCCCTCTCCATTGAATTGCTTTTGCACCTTTGTTAACAGACAGCTGGGCATATTCACATGGGTGTGTTTCTGGTCCCTCTACACAGCATGCATTTTAACTGGACATGTGTGCTCACACCTTCTCGAGCCCTCCTACTTGGTGGTGGATCAGCCCCACATTCCTTTAGGGCCCCCCTACAATGCCTCACACAAGAGGACTTGGAAAATGCTTCCAGACGGGCAAGGTTGCAAGCCTCCACAAGAAAGGGGGTGTGTGGAGTCCTTGATGGCCCAGGGAATCACAAGAGGTCCCCAAGGAGGTGCGGGGAGCAGCACAGAAGCAGAGACACCTCGGCCCAAGGCACGGACTGAGGAAACCAGGCTTTCTTTGGTTTCAGGTTTCGGGCCCTTCCGGCAGCACCTGGTGAATTCCAGCTGGGAAGCAGTAAAGGTAAAAACCCTCTAAGCCCAGACCCAGGAGCGCACGACCCAGCTGGTTCCTTCTGTGGTTCTGAGAAAATCCAGCACGTAGGCTCCTTGGTGACCAGATCCACACGGGAGGGGAGAAAACACACACTGGGTGCCCTGGGACACGAGCTAGCTTTTTGTCCTTGGGTTGTGACTCACCTGCCCATAGGGGGCCCATCTGGCTCAGTGGTAAAGAAAACAGGCTGAAGGGACACCCCTGGGAAGGATGGGGAGTGGCCCAGGAAGGCTCTGCTGCCCTGAGAGCTGGGAACCCCTTCTGGCTGTGGAGTGTCAGGAAAGTCACTGCCCCCAGCCGTGGTGTTCTCATTCATGACATGGAAGGATAATAGTGCTGATGTTACAGGGTCGTTCTGAGGAGTAAAAGAGGTATGTGTGTGAAGCAAGTAAGTCTGTAAAAGCAGCTTTTTTAAAGCATAGTGCCTGGCACAGGGTAAGAGCTTAATACATGGTTATAATTATAAACAACATGGCTTCATTTTTAAGAAAGCAGCCAGGAGAGAGCATGTCCTCAGACAGGGCGTGAAGAGGGGTCTCATCCGTAGAACAGAGCTCTCCTCCCTGAAGCAATTGCCCCGCTCCTACCAGTCCCCACGCGGTGTCATTTAGAGGCTCAGAGCACAGCTTCATTTTTAAGAAAGCAGTCAGGAGAGAGCATGTCCTCAGACAGGGCGTGAAGAGGGGTCTCATCCGTAGAACAGAGCTCTCCTCCCTGAAGCCATTGCCCCACTCCTACCAGTCCCCACACGGTGTCATTTAGAGGCTCAGAGCATAGCTGGCTACTTATTCACACTTGACCATCAATTTCATGCTTCTGTTGGATCAAGCCAAAGGTAGGATCTTGAGTCTGTTCTCAGAGTTACCCAGTCAAGCTGAAAATGCAGCAAAACCACTTGAATCATGCGTTTGCAGCCACTGTAGCATTCATTTTTTAGCCTGTCCACACAGACGCGGTCAAGGAAACTCTCCACTCTTGAGTTAGAACTTGGGTTTTTTTCAACCAGGAAAAAAACTCAGAGAACCCCAGACTCACTGCCAAGACTCACTGCTGCACACAACATGCCAGAAAGGCAAGGTCAGGGCTTTATGAGTTCCTGGGTGTTTGCAGCCAGTTCCTCGAAAAACAGGACTTTTTCTGCTGAATCCCAAATGGTCCCTGAGTCCTTCTTTTTGTGCCTCAGTTTTCTTATCTGTAAAATGGGAAGGTTGTGATGACTACAGGTATTAACACCCATAAAGCCCTCAGAGCATGGCAGGGCAACTGCTGGTTCTCACAAATTTCATTCTTATTACTAAGAAGCTATTCTACCAGTCAGTTTTCTCAGTTGCAGGCAAATAGAATTGGACTTTGGAGAGCCACACAGGAAATGGAATGAGGGAGGGGATTATTTTGTAGACTCAAGATTCACCAATAAAGCTGGAGAATCAGGGCAGAAGGGCAGAAACAGAAGCAGACTGGGGGTTTCCAGGAAGAGGTAGTAGAATGGCAAACTAGGTGCTCTGAGCGGCCCTTCCCCTGTAGATAAACTAGATAAGATAGAACTTCTGTGCATTGCTGGACACGTAGTAGTAAAGGAAAGCCCATATATGTCATGCCACGCACAGAAATACATCACACATACCCAGGGCTGCAGCCTGAAGGGGTGAGGGTCAGCACCCCCACCCTAACACACAAAAGGCAGGGGGGCACGTGCCATTATCAACATTGTTTTTAGCAAAGGGGATACAATGAAACCAAGGCTCTTACTGTAAGCCAGACCCTTGAAAGGAGATCCTGTGGTCTCTAGCACCCCTGACTCCCAGCAAAGCATATGCAATTTCTCTTGAGGATTTAAAACCTTAGATTTTCCACAAACTAAGATAAACTAAACATTTATTTCCAATCAAAGATCACCAAATATTCAAAGAAACAAACTACCCTCAGTAAGAATGAGCAGAAGCAGATTTAGAACCTCAAAAACTTGAGGTTCTAAATCATTCTGCTAGATATTATCAGAAAGTAACATAATTATATATGGAATGCTTGAAGAAGTAATGATAGAATCACAAAAACTATCAAAAGATTAGGCGAATTGAAAAAGGGAGTAATAGAGCTTATAGAAATTTAAAACACAATTGTTGAAGTGAAGAATTTAACAGATGACTTAAAAGACAGTTTAGAATTATGCTAAGTGAAAGATGCCACTCACCAAAGACCACATATTATATGATTACATTTAGATGACTGTCCAGATGAAGCAAATCTATTGAGACATAAAGTAGATTAGTGGTTGCCTAGGGCAGGTGAGTGGGGGATTGGGGGAAATAGGGAGTGACTGTTAATGGGTATGGGTTTTTTTTAGGGTTGATGAAAAGGTTCTAAAATTGACTGTGGTGACGGTTGCACAACTCTGTGAATATACTAGAAGGCAATGAACTATAGACTTTAAATGGGTAAATTGTATGGTATGTGAAATACATGTAAATGGCAGTTTAGAAACAGATAAGAAAAATTAATGAACTAGAAGATAGCTCTGATGATATTGTTTAAAGGGCAGCATAAAGAGATGGACAAGGAAATGAAAAAAGAAATTAAGAAATATGGATAATAAAATGAGATATTTGAACATATGTTTATTTGGAGTTCCATAAGGAGAGAATGAATGAAATAAAGCACTAGCCAAAGAGGTAATGGTTGAGACTATTGCAGAATTGGATGAAAGACATAAATCCACAGAGATAAGAAGTATAAAATATACCAAGCAAAAACAAATAAAATCAATACATATACACATCATGGGAAAATTGCAGAAAACCAAAAACAAGGAGATTTGAAAGTAGTCGGGGGAAAAGACAGGTCACCTACAAAAGACAATACAATTAGACTGAGAGTAAATTTTTCAAAAACAACAATAAAAGCTAGAAAACAGTGGAGTAACATCATCAAAATGCTGGAAAAATATTGTCAACCTGAAATTGCATACCCAGCAAAATTATTTTTCAAAACAAGGATGAAATGAAGACATTTTCATTAAAGCAAGCATCAAGAGTTTACTACCAGCAGGCACAACCCTAAAGGAACATGTAAAGGATATCATTCAGAAGGAAGGAAAATTATCCCAGAAAGATGGTGTGAGATGCAAAGAGGAATTGTGAGCCCAAAGGTAAAATCTAAACTAGCATTATTTGTTAACAATGATAATAATAATAAATGGCTAATTGTAAGTTTAAAAATAAAGGATTGAACTAAAATATAGGACAATGAAGGCATAGAAGTTAAGAGGAGTGATTGAAGTTTAAGTCTTCTAAGGCCCTTGTATAGACAGGCATCCTGATATCAAATTCAGACTTTGTTAAATTATATATATTTATATTTATATATAATATATATATTAATTGAAGTATAGTTGATTTACAATGTTGTATTAGTTTCAGGTGTACGGCAAAGTGATTCGATTGTATATATGTATATATATAGCTGAATATATATATATATATTCTTTTTCAGATTCTTTTCCATTATAGGTTATTACAAGGTATTGAATATAGTTCCCTTTGCTATATACAGTAGGCCATTGTTGTTTATATATTTTATATATATAGTGATGTGTATCTTAATCCCAAACTCCTAATTTATCCCTCCCCACCTTTCCCCTTTAGTAACTGTAAATTTGTTTTCTATGTCTATGAGTCCATTTCTATTTTATAAATAAGTTCATTTGTATCATTTTTTTAGATTCCACATATAAGTGATATCATATGATATTTGTCTTTCTCTGTCTGACTTACTTCACTTAGTATGATAACCTCTAGGTCCATCCGTGTTGCTGCAAATGGCATTATTTTATTCTTTTTTATGGCTGAGTAATATTCCATGTGTATATGTACCATATCTTCTTTAACCATTCATCTGTTGGTGGACACTTATGTTGTTTCCATGTCTTGGCAATTGTGAATAGTGCTGCTATGAACGTTAGGGTGCATGTATCTTTTTGAATTAGAGTTTTCGTCTCTTCTGGATATAGGCCCAGGAGTGGGATTGCTGGCTTATATGGTAACTCTATTTTTAGTTTTTTAAGAAACCTCTGTACTGTTCTCCATAGTGACTGCACCAATTTATTCCCACCAACAGTGTAAGAAGCTTCCCTTTCTCTACACCCTCCCCAGCATTTATTATTTGTAGACTTTCTGATGATGGCCATTCTGACTGGTGTGAGGTGGTACCTCATTTTAGTTTTGATCTGCATTTCTCTAATAATTAGTGATGTTGAGCATCTTTTCATGTTCCTGTTGGACATTTGTATGTCTTCTTTGAAGAAATGTCTATTTAGGTCTTCTGCCCATTTTTTGATTGGGTTGTTTGTTTTTTTGATATTGAGCTGTATGAGCTGTTTGTATATTTTGGAAATTAATCCCTGTGGGTTGCATCATTTGCAAATATTTTCCTCTAGTCTGTAGGTTGTCTTTTCATTTTGTTTATGGTTTCCTTTTCTGTGCAAAAGCTTTTAAGTTTAATTAGCCATTTGTTTCTTTTTGCTTTTATTAACATTAGGAGATGGATTCAAAAAATATATTGCTGCAATTTATGTCAGAGAGCAATCTGCCTATGTTTTCCTCTAGGAGTTTTATCGTATCTGGTCTTACAATTTTATAGTGTCTGGTCTTTTATGGTCTTTAATGCATTTTCAGTTTATTTTTTTATATGGTATTAGAGAATGTTCTTTTTTTCTTTTCTTTGTTTTTTCAGCCACACCACACAGGCGGCATATGGAACTTCCCCAGCCAGAGATCAAACCCACGCCCCCTACAGTGGAAGCATGGAGTCTTAACCCCTGGACCACCAGGGAAGTCCCAGGAGAATGTTTTAATTTCATTATTTTACATGGAGCTGTCAGGTTTTCCCAGCACCACTTATTGAAGAGACTGTCTTTTCTCCATTGTATATTTTTGCCTCCTTTGTTGTAGATTAATTGACCATAAGTGCAGGGGTTTATTTCTGGGCTTTCTATCCTGTTCCATTGATCTATATGTCTGTTTTTGTGCCAGTACCATACAGTTTTGATTAATGTAGCTTTATAGTATAGTGTGAAGTCAGAGAATATGATTCTTCCAGCTCCATTCTTCTTTCTCAAGATTGTCTTGGCTATTCAGGGTCTTTTGTGTTTCCATACAAATTTTTAAAAATTTTTTGGTTCTAGTTCTGTGAAAAATACCATTGGTAATTTGATAGGGATTGCATTGAATCTAGATTGCCTTGGGTAGTATGGTCATTTTAACAATATTGTTTCTTCCAATTCAAGAACATGTTATATCTGTCCATCTGTTTGTGTCATCTTCCATTTCTTTCATCAGTGTCTTATAGTTTTCTGAGTACAGGTTTTGTTTCCTTAGGTAGGTTTATTCCTAGATATTTTATTCTTTTTGATGAAATGGTAAATGGAATTGTTTCCTTAATTTCTCTTTCTGATGTTTCCTTGTTAGTGTATAGAAATGCAACAGATTTCTGTATATTAATTTTGTATCCTGCAACTTTACTGAATTCATTGATGAGCTCTAGTAGTTTTCTGGTGGTATCTTTAGGATTTTCAATGTATAGTCATTGCAAACAGTGAAGTTTCACTTCTTCCTTTCCAGTTTGGATTCCTTTTATTTGTTTTGCTTCTCTGATTGCTGTGGCTGGGAATTCTAAAACAATATTGAATAAAAGTGGGAAAGAGGAGCATCCTTATCTTGTTCCTGATCTTAGAGGGAATGCTTTTAGATTTGCACCATTGAGTATGATGTTTGCTGTGGGTTTGTCATGTATGGCCTTTATTATGCTGAGGTATGTTCCCTCTACGCCCACATTCTGGAGAGTTTTATCATAAATGGATGTTGAATTTTATCAAAAACTTTTTCTGCATCTATTGAGATGATCATATGGTTTTTATTCTTCAGTTTGTTAATGTGGTGTATCACATTGATTGATTTGCAGATATTGAAAAAATCCTTCCATCCCTGGGATAAATCCCAATTATATATGTGTGGCAAAATTTCAAGAGTAACTATGAAAGAGTAGAAATAGAGTATATGGTTTCCAAGGGAGCAGGGAAACAAAACAGAATAAGGAAAAAATGAACAAAACTTTAATCAAAGGGACCAAAAAATTACCCCATAGGAAACAAGGTAGATGAATACACTGTTGTTGTACAGCTGAATACTAGTTATTGTAACTTGTCCCAATGGCACTGGCTGCTGCATACTCCCAGTGGCATTACTGTTACCCTGGGAAGATGGATGTTTCTTCTATCAGAGAGATTTGCTCCTGATTCAGAGTCAAAGATGAGTGTGCCTGATTGGTTGATCCTGACCTGGCCACAGTGAGACTGACCTTTTCAGCATTTGTGGGGGGAGCCAGGCTCTATCTGCCACCAAGACCCCAATATTAGGGGTTGCCCCAAATCAGAGGAAGGCCAAAGAAATAACAATGTTGCTATGGATATAAAATATTAAGTCAACTCTTCTTAGTTCAACCTATATTTATTCAGTTCCTGATTTGGAAGACAGTCTACTAACACATGAATCTCTTCCTGTTCCTATTCCACCCCAGCCAGGTATACTGCAGTACAATTCTGACACTAACCCCCTGGAGTACACACAAATTTCACAGATTAAGGGCAAAGTTCTCCACAAGACTGCCCCTGCTTCAGACACCAGCTGCATTTCAGGGGTCCTCAGGTCACCTGTGCTTTGGGAAAATTCAGGAATTTTCATGACCCCCACAGTTTTGATAATTTGCTAGAATGACACACAGAGCTCAGAAAAGCACTAAACTTACAATTTTTTAAAATAAAGGATACATATGGGTTGAATTCTGGATGGGTCCCAAATGCAGAAGTTTCATGCCCTCTCCCCATGGAGTCAGGGTGCATCACCCTTCTGGCACATCAATGCATTCATCAACCAGGAAGCGCCATGGAACCTCCACATGCAGAGTTTTTATTGGAGCTTCATTGTGTAGGCAAGGTTGGTTAAATCACTGGCCATGTGATTGAACTCAGTCTACTTCAGTCTACTTCCCCTCCCTGAAGGTCAGGCAGCTGAAAGTCCCCACCCTCTAGTCATGTGGCTGGCTTTTCTGGTGACCAGATCCCATCCTGCAGCTTTCAAGGGACCACCGTGAGGCACCCCAGCAGCATAACAAAGATACTCCTGTTGCTCTGGAAATGCCAAGAATTTTGAAACTCTCTGCCTGGAACTGGAGACAAAGACCAGATATACTCTTTCTCATATCACAGTTCCCTAGAGGGGTTCCTGTGTAGGGGGAGGAGATGGCTCATGAATAAGATAATTATAACCCAGAGCAGATTCTGAGAAGTGCTACATTATGAGACTCTGAAGAGGAAAAGATTAATTTCATTCTGGAGAACGTATGAAAGAAAGGAACCTAAAGCAAAGTGAGAAAAAGCTGCACCCCTGGGAGGTCACTGGGAAGGCCATCTGGAAGCAGCAGTGAAGGACAGGGTAAAGGCAAGAGGGAATAAATTCTCTAAACCACCATGCGCTGGGTGCTCCAGACACTTCATGCAGAGTGGCTTGCTGAATTCTTCCTACAGTCCAAAGAGGTTGATACTGTTATTCCCATTTTGCAGGTGAGGAAATGTGTGCTCAGAGGTTGGCTATCTGGCCTGGGGACATGTGCCATGAAATGGCCATGCCTAGATTCCAGTCTCAGGTGGTCCTGCTGAGTGAAGTCCAGGTTCAGCCCACTTGCCTCGCTCTTCCCTTGGGGGAAATTAACACTTGGTTCAGAAGAAGAGGACCTCTTCCAGCACAAGAATGGCTTTTAGGGAATTCCCTGGCTGTCCAGTGGTTAAGACTTGGTGCTTTCACTGCCGGGGCCCAGGTTCAATCCCTAGTTGGGAAACAGATCCTGCAAGCCGTGTGGCATGGCCAGAAAACAAAAAAAGGAATGGCTTTTAAACTTCTTAGAACTCAAGAAATATCAAGACCCACTACCCAGTGACCCAGGGGTGAACAAAGTGAGGCTATTCACCCAAATGCCTCAGCCCTACATCCACGTCATCATGGCTGACTTTCTGTCATGAGTTCATCTTTACCGTCTTTGAAGCTCTCCCGCCAGTGCCTGAGACACAGACAAGATGATCTGCTGCTTGGTCTTCTTGCTCACAATGTGACCAGAACAGAAACCTTCTTACCAGCTGATGAGGAAGCAAACCCAAGCCCAGCTTCGGTGCCCTCTGCCACCCATTTGCCTTCTCCACGGGTCCCTGCTATCCATCAATAGCTTCTTCTTTCTCCTTCTTTCTGGTGTTGTGCTCCAGGGCAGAGGCACTGGCAGTCTCTTTAAAGGCTACTTCACTCTCAGTCCTCAGACCAGGCTCTCTTCCTGCACCATCTATGGTTATTCAGTGACCTCCACTAATGTGTGTGTAGACTCCGCTCAGTGTTAGACCTTCTGATCCTGGTTTGGGACCTCCCTGGGAGTATCCACTGAAAGTGCCAGCCTATGGCCAACAGAGCATCCGTCGTAAGGCTAATCATCTAAGTGGGGTATTAAGACAAAGGTCCAAGCTAGTTCAGATATATACATTGGACCCATTATACAGATACAGAAACAGGCTTAGATGGACTAAATAATGCACAAGAGGGCACACAGCTCCCAGAGTCAGTATAAGCAGCACACTGTGGGGACCAGCATCAACATACCCCCATCCCCACAGAGGGCCTGGCCTGAAGCAAGCCTTCCAGTGGCTATGTGTTGACTGGATACGTGAATGATTGTCATTCTTTTCTATCCTCCTGCATCCTCCCACTGGAAGTCAACCTTGTGAATACCAACGTCTCATGAGTGCCTACTCCATGCCAGGCATTGTAAGTGGGGATGTATGAAATGATAGAGAGGGAAAAGAGTGCAGTTCTACACTCAACAGCATTTCACCTCTGAGATTATTTCACCTCTAAATAATAACTTGAATGCATTTTTGCTGTGGTTGCTCTTAAATGGAAGATTGTTTTAAAAAAGAAGGAAAATACAGAAAAATAATATAAATGCTGAAAGTTCCCAATGAACAAAGGCATCTCCTATAAACTCCCAGAAGGGTGACTTAACGCTGTTTACCAACAGCATGTACCAAAGACTTTAACACTAGGCTGGCCTGTGCTGGGCACCCTGCCCTCCCCAGTCGTAAGCCTCATCCCCTGACTGATGCAATAGCTGAGCATTATCTCCTGGTTTCTGAACACTTTCATTTTGGAGCCAGTACCACCTCATATTCTTTCAAAAGAAATTATGTCCTGAACTCTTTTAGAAGCGCCTGAGCCTGGAAAGGCAGCAAATAAAACAAGGGTTTTGTAAAACACACCCTGGGTCAGTTGGGCTAGGATATTATATAACTGCACTTAAAATAAACCCAGCCTGGGGGGCCAAGAGATCAGAGCTCTTGCCAGATTTGATCAACTTGATATGCAGAATAGCTTCTCTATACTCCAGAGATGAGGTGGCTTTGTGCCTTTCTTACGTGTTGCTTTAAAAAAGCATAATAATAAAGAACAAAAGGCAGTGAATCAGAAGAGAAAAAGAAGCACCAAGCTGAAGAATGCTTTAGAATGAAGGATGAGTTGTGCAGACCACACTCAGGGACAGGCAGGTAACTGCTTGCCTCTCCAAGTAGAAGTAAATTGTTTCTTTTGATTCTGCTTTATTTTCTTTCCTAAAATCCCATGATAAAACTTTTTCCAACCTAGGGGAAAACGGACCATACGTATGACAGACAGTTTTGGACATTTTTCAAATCTGGCCCGCAGTGGGGTTTGTTTTGTTTTCTTGATTAATACAGGAAGATCTGGGATAAAAAGTCACCAGCATGAGGATACAAGGAGACCCCAACATCTCCCTGTAATGTGCAGGGACCTCACCTGTGATAGCAACCAGCTCAGTGCCAATCATTTCCAGGGCAACCACTTGGATGGGTTGTGTGGAATTTGACCTCGAAGGCTGGATAACCCCAACTCACTTGAACCCTTTTTCATGATTTCTTACACCTTATTTCTTTAATCCGGTGACTGTGTAGTGTGAACCCATCTTATGGGTTGGAAGAGAAGTAGCCATATTACTGTCCCCAGTTCATGCTGGCCCCTGTACAGCCTGAAGTAAGACTGTCCTTGTATCCTCATTTTGAAATGGCACAAGGATATGGAGAATATGTGAGCCCATGATGAAGAGCCTGGCCCTGGGCAGAAGGCTTGCTCCCATAGCAGTGGGAGCCCACACAAGCAGCCTGGCCGCAAGGGCCACCCCCCGAGGATGAAGAGGAAACCCACACCTCGGTGGAGGAAGCCCCTCCCAGTCCGTGCTCATGAGGAGTGTCTGCGGTAGCTTCACAGCCCTCCCTGTAAACCGTGCTTTTATTAAGCACTCAGGCAAATGCATTTAGTCTGCTTATCTGGAGGAAAACCTGACATTTACAGACAAGTGAGTCAAATGTTTACTTCTCATTACACCCTAAATCCATCCCCACATTGACAGGACGACAAATCAGAAAAAGCAGAGTAAGATCTTTTAAAATGACACCAGCACCTTTCCAGTGTCTTACTGGCGGTCCCCCACCCCCACCCCTGCCCCCAGCAAACGTGGAGTCCTCAACTCCCTCCTGGTGCCAAAGTAGAGCAAACTCTCTGACTGGTGTTCTGTGTGTTTGTTTGTTTGTGTGTTTTTTGCGGTACGCGGGCCTCTCACTGTTGTGGCCTCTCCCATTGCGGAGCACAGGCTCTGGACGAGCAGGCTCAGCGGCCATGGCTCACGGGCCCAGCCGCTCCGCGGCATGTGGGATCTTCCCGGACCGGGGCACGAACCCGTGTCCCCTGCATCGGCAGGCGGACTCTCAACCACTGCGCCACCAGGGAAGCCCTGTGTTCGTTTTAAATTATGTTTTTATTTAAAAATACATTGAGATGTACAGAAAAGTTGTGAAGATAGTACAGAGAGTTCCCATATACACACTCCCCCACCACCAGTTTCCCCTATCATTAACATCTTACACATCATACATTAGTATGGTACATTTGTCACAATGAATGAACCAGTATTAATATATTATTATTAACTGAAGTCCATAGTTTATTCCGATTTCCTTAGTTTTCACCCAGCATCCTTTTCCTGTGCCAGGGTCCCCTCCAGGTGGCACATTACACTTAGTCCTCATGTGTCCTTAGGCTCCTCTGATCTTTGACAGTTTCTTAGAGTTTCCTTGTTTTTGGTGGCTTTGACAGTTTTGAGGAGTACTGGTCCAGTATTTTATAGACTGTCCTTCAATTGGGATCTGTCTGATGCTTTTCTCATGATTAGACAAGTAGGCTTGGGGAGGAGGAACAGAGGTCAAGTACCATTCTTATCCCATAATATCAGGGGCACATACTGTTGACGTGACTGATCACCGTTGACGCTGACCTTGATCACCTGGCTGAGGGAGTCCTTCCCAGTTTCTCACTGTAAAGTTGCTTTCTCCCCCTCTTTATACTTCACTCTTTGGAAGGAGATCACTCGGTGCCGCTCACACTCAAGGAGGGAGGAATTATGCCCCCTTGAGGACAGAGTGTCTCCATAAATTGTTTGGGATGCGTCTGCGTGGAAGATTTGGCTCTTCCTGCCTCACCTGTTGATGTATTTATGTAATCATTTCTTTATGTCAGTATGGACTCATGGATAATTTTTTATACTTTGGGTTATGGCTTGCTTCCTTATCAAAGTCCATCTTCTCCTGAAACCTTTCCCACCTCCTATACTATCCCTGCTTACTAACACACCTCTTCCAAGGGAAACACAAGATCCCACATTTCATTTTCCACCATTGAAAGTTAGACTAAGGTGGGCACTTTTTTAAATTAACTGCATTCCTTTTATATATAAATCTGCTTGGGACTTCCCTGGTGGCGCAGTGGTTAAGAATCTGCCTGCCAATGCAGGGGAGATGGCTTCAATCCCTGGTCCGGGAAGATCCCACATACCGCGGAGCAACTAAGCCTGTGCACTACAACGACTGAACCTGCACTCTAGAGCCCCCGTGCCACAGCTACTGAGCCCACGTGCTGCAACTCCTGAAGCCCACGTACCTAGAGCCTATGATCCATAACAAGAGAAGCCACTGCAATGAGAAGCCCATGCACCGCAACAAAGAGTAGTCCCCATTCGCCACAACTAGAGAAAGCCCGTGCACAGCAACGAAGACCTGGTGTAGTAAAAAAAAAAAACTGCTTGTACTCCTGTCCTTATCACATTACTTATCATATTTCATTGATGCAAAGAGCCATTTCCTTTTTTTTTTTTTTTTTTTTTTTGTGTTACGCAGGCCTCTCACTGTTGTGGCCTCTCCTGTTGTGGAGCACAGGCTCCGGATGCACAGGCTCAGCGGCCATGGCTCACGGGCCCAGCCACTCCGCGGCATGTGGGATCTTCCCGGACCAGGGCATGAACCCATGCCCCCTGCATCGGCAGGCGGACTCTCAACCACTGCGCCACCAGGGAAGCCCCACTTCCATTTTTTTAAACATTTTGGCATCCTGAAATCAGACGAATCTTACAGTCAATTCTATCTTACACTTTGTTACAGTTGAGCAGAGCTTTTGCTTTCTTGGTGGTTTATACAATAATGCTTTGTGTTCGCTCTCTGGGCTCAGATTTGATGAAATACATCATGTCTTTTCTGGATTACACACTCTGTCAGCATAGGAAACACTCTGGCCTATTTATCTTGTTCTGTGGAATCCACACCAGAATCTTGAGGGCTTTAGGGTTGTATTTGTGTTGCCATAAATATGATGAAAATATATCCTGCAACACTCACAGTCTAACACCAAAGAAAAGTACACAAACAAGTGTGACCCTGGAGATCAGGCAGCAGAATGTCAGTTTGAACTGGGATTCAAAGACAACCCTTAGCTTCTCTGGGGAGGGACAGAGCTTTTGGAGAAACAAACAAACAAACAAATGAAAGAGGCTATAAGCAATGGTTTTTCTCATCTTCATCCTCACATCCACATTAGAAGCACGTTTCACATTTTGAAAAAACGTTGGCATTACATTAGGGATGCTACACCTGGGATTCCAAAACCCATGGAGGTCCTGGTGGGCCTGAAGGTTGTGAGCCAATTTGAGACACCATTGATGGGTCCCAGGCCTCTGAACTAACATCTAAGCACAGGTAATCACGCTGCACCCTCGACCAGCCTTGGTAAGGTTGCACTTCTCTGGGATGCTCCTGACTCTCCCAGCTTTTGGTCCTACCCCCCTCACAAGCTGCACCTTCTCTCTGGGCAGGAAGATATGCTGATGCAGTGTTTCCTCTCTCACAGGCATTTGCAAAAATATCTAGACAGGGACTGTTGAACCCAAAGCATCTATGGAGGTGAGATTTCAGGCCCTGGGTTCTCCAGAGATGGGGATGTGGCTGGGGAGCCGTAAGATGCGTTCGGGGTAGCAGTCCTCAGGCAGCATCCTGGCTGGGGTCATCCTCTCTTTTGCCCATTGTAAGATCATTCCTATCCTTTATCCGTCTTGGTAACTATGTTCTAAGAGCTCATGATTTGGAGACAATTACATAGTAAGCAGCCAGTTAATCAAGACGACATAGCCCTAAACATTTTTGTTGTTGTTGTTGTTGTTGTATCTATTTATTTATTTATTTTTGGCTGCATTGGGTCTTCATTGCCACACCTGGGCTTTCTCTAGTTGGGGCAAGCGGGGTCTACTCTTCGTTGCAGCGCACGGGCTACTCATTGCAGTAGCTTCTCTTGTTGCGGAGCACAGTCTCTAGCTGCGCAGGCTTCAGTAGTTGTGGCACAAGGGCTCAGTAGTTGTGGCTCATGGGCTTAGTTGCTCCACGGCATGTGGGATCTTCCTGGACCAGAGCTCGAACCCGTGTCCCCTGCATTGGCAGGCGGATTCTTTTTTTTTTTTTTTTAATTATTTATTTATTTATGGCTGTGTTGGGTCTTCGTTTCTGTGCGAGGGCTTTCTCCAGTTGTGGCAAGCGGGGGCCAGTCTTCATCGCCGTGCACAGGCCTCTCACTATCGCGGCCTCTCTTGTTGCGGAGCACAGGCTCCAGACGTGCAGGCTCAGTAGTTGTGGCTCACGGGCCTAGCTGCTCCGCAGCATGTGGGATCTTCCCAGACCAGGGCTCGAACCTGTGTCCCCTCCATTGGCAGGCAGATTCTCAACCACTGCGCCACCAGGGAAGCCCAACCCTAAACGTTTATGCCAATAATAACAGTGCCTCCAAAATACCCAAAGCAAAAACTAATATAACTGTAAGTCCTATTATTCCACAGTTATAGAGATTTTAATATTCCCCTTTCAATAATGGATAGAACACATAGATGGAAAAATCAGCAAAGATACAGAAGACTTAAACAAACTATCAACCAACTTGACCTAATTGACATTACAGAACTCTCCACCCCAAGCAGAATACAACTCTTAAGTGCATGTAGAACATTTACCAAGATCAACCACATCCTGAGTCATACGACAAGTCTGAATAAATTCAAAAGAATTGAAGATACACAAAGTATGTTCTCTGACTGCAGTGGATTTAAATTAGAAATCAAATACAGAAAGATATCTGAAAAATCTGCATATATTTGGAAATTAAATAATACCCTTCTAAATAAGCAATGGATCAAAGAAAAAATCAGAAGCAATATTATAAAGTCTTGAAATAAGTGAAAGTGAAAACACAGCATATTAAAATTTGTGGCATATTGCTAATGCAGAACTTAGGGGGACATTTGTAGCACTGAATGACAATATTAGAAAAGAAGAAAGGTCCCAAGTCAGTGAACTCAGTTTCTACCTTAAGAAACTGGAAAAAGAGCAAATTAAATCCAAACCAAGGAGAAAAAATGAAATAATAAAGATCAAAGCAGAAATCAGTGAGCTAGAGAACAGAAAGATAATAATGAGAATCAAAGAAACCAAGAGCTGGTTCTTTGAGAAAATCAATAAAATTGATAAACCTCTAGCCAGAGGATCAAGAAGAGAGAGAGAGAGAGAGAGAACATAATTCCTGTTAATTTTTAAATTCATTTACCACTGCCTGGCTTCTAGCCCTGGTTCCACACTCAAGCTACTCCCATCAAAGTCACTAAAGACCTCTTTTTCTTTGCCATTTTACTTGACCTCCCTGGGGTCCTAATAATCTTTATGGTAGACACAGTATTGTTATTGTTCCCATCATACAGGTAAGGAGACTGAGGCCCAAGCTGACCAGATCCTCCTTTCTTCTCCCCTTCTTGGTTCGAAAGGTTGCTGTTAGGATTTAATCAAATAAAATAATAACCTGTAAAGTTTTAGCTCAGCTCGTATCCTTACTAGTTCCTCAAAGATACATCAAATAAACACCAGTTAATCACAAGCTTCCCTTTTCAAGACCATACCCTCTTCCAAACAGCTGATATCCTCAGACCCTGGCCACCGGAAAAGTCTGTACTCACCACTGTCCCTGCCTCTTCCCTAGTTCCTGGTAAAATAACCACATTTAGATTGTTCTGGATTTGCAATACAGAATTTTTGTGGGAATAATTGCCATCCAAAATTCTTCTCTTTAGAAGAAAAGAACTTCTCAAATCCTGAGACTCCTTCAGTAGGCCAGAAGCTCAGACACTGTCACCTTTCAGATTCCCTTACTGTCGTCTCAAAGACAACTTCTAGATCTTGATGCCACAGAACTCCAGAAGGCTTTTGGATATGGAAAATGGGAGGGACTTCCCTGGTGGCGCAGTGGTTAAGAATCCGCCTGCCAGTGCCCGGGACACAGGTTCAATCCCTGGTCTGGGAAGATCCCACATGCCGTGGAGCAACTAAGCCCGTGCACCACAATTACTGAGCCTGCGCTCTAGAGCCCGTGTACCACAGCTACTGAACACACGTGCTGCAACTACTGAAGCCCATGCACCTAGAGCCCGTGCTCCACAGCAAGAGAAGCCACTGCAGTGAGAAGCCCACACACTGCAACGAAGAGTAGCCCCCGCTCACCACAACTAGAGAAAGCCCGCGCACAGCAACAAAGACCCAATGCAGCCAAAAATAAATAAAATTTAAAAAAAAAAGAACATGGGAGACTGTTAAAATCCCTACCTAGTTATTAACCCTGTCTGAAAGATGGAGATGTCAGCCTGACCTAAGTGATTTACTGTGAATTTAGTCTTTCTTCAGACTGTACTTTTTAGTCAGGTTAAAAAATATTGGTGGAAAAGAGTGACGGGGAATCAACACATATTTTTTAACTGTGGTAAAATACACGTAACATATAACTTAACCATTTTAAACATACAATTCAGTGGCATTTAACACATTCACATTCTTTTTTTTTTTTTGAAGAAGGACATCAGCTCAGCTTTCATTTATTTATTTATTTTTGGCTGTGTTGGGTCTTCATCTCTGTGCGAGGGCTTTCTCTAGTTGCGGCAAGTGGGGGCCACTCTTCATTGCGGTGCGCGGGCCTCTCACTGTCGCAGCCTCTCTTGTTGCAGAGCACAGGCTCCAGACGCGCAGGCTCAGTAGTAACACATTCACATTCTTGTGCAACCATCACCACCATTCATCTCCAGAACTTTCCACCATCCCAAACAGAAACTCTGTACCCATTAAACTCTAACTCCCCATTCCCTCCTCCCTGGTAATCACCATTATACTTCCTTTCTCTATGGATCTGACTCTTCTAGCAACCTCATGTAAGTGGAATCATACAATATTTGTCCATCGTGTCTTGCTTATTTCACCATAAATCTTTATTTCTGCCCACATTTGCCACTGAGCCTGGCCACCTTCTCTCCCCCATTACATTCTTCTCTGTATCTGTTGCTTCTCTCTTTTCTGTCCTGGTCTCCAGTTTGTCTCCAGCACCCAGCACAGGCCTAGAACTTGGCAGGGGCAATTAACATTCATGAAGGAATATCACTGTTAATGAAACTACATTCCCGAGGAAGCAAAAAAACATACATCTCACTTTTAACAATGTGCTTTGTTCTGTTCTCCAGTTACTGAGGAGCAATTACATAAGACCTCCAAAGATCACAAAGAAACACAGAAAAATAGATTGTAATTCCCCATCTAAAAAGAACCCCAAGTATAGTGCATGTCCTCTCAGTCTTCACTGTCATGTTCTGGGTTGGGTATCTGTTGCTGGCAATCAAGCCAGCCCAGAACTTAATGGCGTCAAACAACCACCATTTTATTATCCTTCCTGGCTGTGTGGGTCAGCTAGGCTCAGCTGGGCAGCTCTTCTGCTGGTCTTATTTGGGTCTCTCTTGTGGTTGTAGTAGGAAGGAGGCTGGGACAGGATCACAGAGCTTGGCTTGGGTGCTAGGACAGCAGACCTTGCCACAGGAGGTCTCCCCATGGGGTAGCCTAGGGGAGAAGCTGCTAAGCCCTCCTATGGCTTAGGCCCTGAACTGGCTGAATTCTGGTGGTAAAATGAGTTCAGGCCAGCTCGGGCACACTGTGGGAGGAGATGACAGCAGGCTGTGAATACCAGAGGCATGCTCCACTGGGGACTGCCTTAGCTCCAACTGCTATAACAGAATACCATAGACTGGTGGCTTAAACAATAAATATCTATTTTTCACAGTTCTGGAGGCTGAAAGTCTGAGATCAGGGTGCCAACATGGTTGGGTTCTTCATGAGGGCCCACTTCCTGGTTATGACCTCACAGAGTCTTTCCTGGGTGCATGTATGCAGCATGCAGACAGAGTTCTAGTCTCATCATGCCCTTATAAGGATGCTAATCGCATTGTGGTGGCCCCACCTTCATGACCTTATCTAGACCTAATTATCTCCCAAAGGCCCTATCTCTAAATACTATCACGCTGGGAATAAGGGCTTCAACATGAATTTTCGGGGGACACAAACATTCACTCCATAACTGAAGCCACTGAAATCGAGTAGGACCCTGCTGGGCCCTCTCCAGTACAAAAGCCCCTCCATGTTCCGTGTTTCTTGTTTGTAGAAAAAGGCTTTCATCTCCTAGGCCTTCCCAGAGTTCCAAAGAGCAGATTCAAGCAGTTACTAATTAGGAAAGTGAGGGAATGCAGAAACATAGGAAAAGCAGTCAAGAACAAAAATTAATAATAGCTTAAACAATAGTTCAGCCATAACACAGAGTCCTAGTTCCTCCTCAAAGGGTATACGTAACAATCTGATGCAAATCTTTGTGCTGTTCTGCAGAAACTGAGACTCCCTACCCAGGTGGAGGATGGTGACTACACACTGACCACAAGCCCGTAGACCCAGATTGGCTGGAACCAGAAAGTTAATAATTAAGATTCCTGAAACACCACCCTGTTACCTCACCACCAAGCAATCAGAAGAAATTCATGCCCCCTGAACCCCTCTCACCCCAAATGTTGCCTTTAAAAATCCTTCCCTGAAAGCCATCAGGGAGTTTGGGTCTTTTTTTTCTTTTTTTGAAGGAATCATATAAAGATCTTGTTTATTTTTTTTAATAAATTTATTTATTTATTTTTGGCTATGTTGAGTCTCTGTTGCTGCGCGTGGGCTTTCTCTATTTGTGGCAAGTGGGGGCTACTGTTTGTTGCAGTGTGCGGGCTTCTCATTGTGGTGGCTTCTCTGTTTTTTTACATTTATTTTATTATTGTTGGCTGCATTGGGTCTTCGTTGCTGCGCATGGGCTTTCTCTAGTTGTGGTGGCTTCTCTTGTTGTGGAGCATGGGCTCTGGGCACACGGGCTTCAGTAGTTGTGGCATGAGGGCTCAGTAGTTGTGGCTCATGGGCTCTAGAGTGCAGGCTCAGTAGTTGTGGCACAGGCCTAGTTGCTCCGTGGCATGTGGGATATTCCTGGGCTGAAACCTGTGTGCCCTGCATTGGCAGGCCGATTCTTAACCATTGCACCACAAGGGAAGTCCAAGTTTGGATCTTTTGAGCATGAGCTGCCCATTCTTCTTGCTTGGCCCTGCAGTAAATGCTGTACTTCTCATCACTACAACCTCATGTCAGTAGCAAACTGCCAAGGTCGGTTTGGTAACACCATCTTGGAGATATGTTACCACATATCCACATAACCCTTCTGAAGGGTTATACCAATTCCCCTTTGCAGTAGCAGTGAATGAGAGTACATGTTGCTTCATTACACACCCCAACACTAGGGTGTTATGGTTTCTAAAATCTTTGCCAGTTTGATTAGTACCACAGTGTTAATATAAATCCTATTAAACCAGTACCCTTAAATCAAGACAAAGGTCATTGAAAGGAGTGGAGAGGTATCATTAACTCAATTCCTTTGAATTTCCTGACTGGTCATTTTTTTTTAGGAACTGAAAATAACCTTCATAATAATATATTGCATCTGTATATTTGAACTTTTTTTCCCAAGATTTTTGCAGATGTCAATCAAGTGGTCTGGCTTGACTAGAATTAATGAGCAATATAACACACAGGAAAAAATATCTCCCACATTCGATTTTGAAAAATAAACTGAAAATGAAATTAAACACCCCACTCCCTCATTTGGACAACAAAGACTCCTGCTTCTCTATTTAGTACATGCCCCACAGGGCACTTTTTTTGTCAGTCAAATATTCAAATCTAGGTGATTGGAAAATTTGTTTGATAAAATTCCAGAAGTCTAAGTAGACAGAGTTATTATTATGTTTTGTTTGGGATAATCCTGGAATCCCAGTGAAGAATGCAATCATGTAGGATTTGTGGGACAGATCATTCCATGTCATTCCACAACATCTGGAGCACACCACTCCGGTGGTGCTGGTGCTCCATGGTGGCAAAACTGACAAGAAACGAAAAACTAAGCAAGAGAATGTCAGCAAGTCCTACGGGCCACGAAGATCATAGGGCACAGTGATGTGTTGGATGGTGACTTGGGAACTCCTCTAGCAGATGTGGGCCAGGAAGGCCTCTCTGAGGACGTGACATTTTGACTGGGACCTGAGTGACCAGGACCAGCCTCCCTGGGAAGTGGTCCAGGCGGAGGGAGTAGCCACTGTAAAGGCCATGGGTAGCATCACAGGACCATGGGTATCAGAGCTGGAAGAGGTAGAGAGGAAATTGGAGGCGACAGGCTTGTACCTCGACTTTCCAGACCCAAGTTCCTTTGACTACATGCCTCTGGGTAATTAGAAACCAGACCAGCAGGAGGAATGTTCTTTTGGACTGAGATAATTTTGGTTAATAGTTCCATCTGTAGTTCACTGGGAAAAAGTCAGATGTGCTAAATGGTTGAGGGTGCATTTCCACCCAGTTGCAGAGACAGGGTAAGCTGAACAGACCTGAGGTTGAGGTCCTCTATGGCTCGTAAAGTCTGGGGGGATTGACACTCAGAGAACACTTTATTTTGTAAAACGTCTCCCTTGCAAGAAAGATCATGTGACTAATGATTGCAGTCCTCAGGTACCCAGCCCCTATCAAAAGCATGAACTGCTGATCTTATAGCCTGAACAGTACCTCCCCTCCAACACCCTTGATTTTGCTTGTTATGGATCAGGTAGCTGTTCTGGTTAAGCTTCTGCTCCTGGCTGCATAGAAGACCTGGGGCCTCCTTAGGTCTGGGAGCCACAAGCAGAAGCCTGAATCTGCCCAGGCTCCCAGACGGGGACCCACTGGAGCCGAGAGCACCGTTGACAGACAATGAAAGTGTAGTGTTATCCTTGGGACAAAAACCACTGGAGATCAATTCAGAGATGAATAACATCCAACCGTGTCCCTCTGAAAAGCAAACTCCAGTGGCAATCTCTACCTACCTTCCTTTCTAGCCAGGTCTCTGGACATGGCAGACTCCCTATTCCTATTCCATAGCTAGGCGGGTGATTCCTTTCTGTCTTTTCTCTTCCGCACTCAGTCCTGTCCAGTCCTCTCAGGGCAAATACAGCTGATAAACTTCTAAGCTGAAAGGCAGTATCCCTGATATATAAAGAGCTTCTATAAATGAAAAAAAAAAAAAAAAAAGGTGACTGACCCTAAAGAAAAGTATGCCTAAGATACAGAGAGTCACTTTATAGAGAAAGGAATGCAAATGACTCTTACCCATGTGAAAATATGCCCAAACTTGCTCATAAGAGGAAAGCAAATTAAAGCCATGCTAAGATCAGATTGGCAAAAGTCCAAAAGTTTGACAACTAGTGTGCAAGGCTGTGAGGCTGATGGGCACTGTCATACTTTGCTGGAGGGTGTGCAATGTGGTACAGCCCCAATGGAGAGGAATTTGGCAATCCCAGCAAGATAATATTTGTGTTGCTCCAGCAATCCAGAAAATTTCTAGAAGCTCCCCCAAAGATATACTGGCAATAATAAGGAAAGACAGATGCACAAAGGTGGGGAAAGTGTATATAAGAAGGGAGGGGTGCCTAAATATATGTCACATATTTGTTTATGGAAATTAAAAATGAAGGATAAATCATACAGCTAAAAAATAGTTTCTTATGGAGGGGAAAAACAAAGGAACTAGACTTCTTTGAATAAAGCTTGTTCTGTAGATTTAACTGTGGAACCATGTAGCATATTTTACATACTAATAAAGCAACGTTAAAATTTTTAAAAAGGAATCCATAGAAATTACGTGTAAATTGAGTTAATGAGCCTAACAGTGTGTCCAGTTAGTGACACAATCACACAGAGAGGAACTATGATGAGTAGTTTTGAAACCCAGCAATTTACTTTAAGGACAGAAAACCAAATAGAAAACAAAAATATCTCAAACTTTTCAGTCATCATATTGTTAAAAGTGGAGTTAGTATTGTTATTCTGAGACTATTGTGTGTTGAGTGTGGGATAAAGTGAGATGTGCATTGAAGGATATTTAGCATCTCAGCCTCTGAGGCACTGTCAGTAGCTTTCCCTTAAACACTAAGAGCACTCCACATATGTTCAGACACCCTCTGTGGGGACAGTATCCCCATGGAGAGCCACTGCAAGGGCTCTCAGTTTTACAGATGAGACATCAAAGCTCTTAAAAGTCTAAGTCATTTTCCCAAAGTCAAATGCCTGAGGTGGTGCCCAAGGGGCAAATCTGGAATTGAACTGCACCCACTAGACTCCAAGCCTGCTCTCCTGACTCCTACAATGAGTTGTGACCTCCAAGTTGACCCTAGTAGTACCATCTCTCCTGCCTGCCCTCTGCCTGCTCTGAGGACGTTTACTTTCCACAGGCATTTCCCACCCATGGTAGGAACAGGGCAGCACAGTGCTTGGACAAAGGAAGGACTTGAAAAATGTTGGAAAAAAATGAATGAATGAATGAATGAAAACAGAGAAAATTGCCTTCTTTTCTGCTTGGAAAAAAAGCTAGTAGGAGAAAATAAAGAAGAAATGATTCTTAAGGAGAGGCCAGGATTCAAGAGCCATTGAGATACCTCTGTGTCAGGGCGTTTCCAAGACCCC